>NW_026962010.1:11572988-12251569 GCF_032445375.1 Bacillus rossius redtenbacheri | reverse complement strand
ACAAAGTGGGCTGATTATTTTTCACAGGTTGCGGTTCTGGGATCGACTAGTTTTCCCCATGGAAACTCAGCTCGCGAGGTGCGCTTAAGCATGTACAACGTTTTTTTTTTTGTTGTAAATAAAACAGAAACTTTCATGCAAAATTACAGATATTTTTAAACTTGTATATTTAAATAAAAACAACTCTATTACTACAAAATAGTGTTCGCAGTAATACTGGGTTCGGATTCTTACCCGAGCATCTTTTTTTTTGTGTTGTCCCAGTTACGCCTGCATAAACAGTTTTTTCTAGCTTGTAAACTTATCATTGTTGAGCAAAGATAGAGTTCTTGTACAAGCCAGAAATTTATGCATTTTTTTATTTTTTTATTAATTTATTTTTATTTTTAAATATTTTTTCCTGTAATTTTATGAAATCAAAGAAAACATGTGGTGGTTTTCTCCGAGTACTTCTGATTAATCTGGTCAATATTATGATGGTTATCTCCGTGTGCTCCTGATTATTCTTGCCAATATTATGTTGGTTTTCTCCGTGTGCTCCTGATTATTCATGTCAATATTTTGATGGATTTTCCCGTGTTCTTGCAATCATTCCTGTGTATTCTTCAAGTGTTTCTGACTATTCCGAGAAACCGCTCTCTGCATGGATTTTTTTGGTCTAATGAGACATGTCATTTTATTTGGAGTTACATTTAATTCGATAATTTCTGCTACTAAATCAAAACTTGCAATATTTTTATCAGATGGAATTAAAAAATATCATTACTCAGTCAATAAATATTACACCATGAGACATATGTGGAGCACCAACATGCAAGACGAATTTCCTTTTCATTGGAGTCTAGCGAAGCCATCCATCTTTTGCGATCGTTAGTGAGCATCCCGCGTCCCGCATAAAAGAACTAAATATTATTTACCTGCAAGCAACATGTGGCGACATCTGTTGTTGTAAAGCAGAACTTCATGCATAAAGTACTTTTGCATGAGATATATTAATACTCGCTGATAATATATGAAAAAAATTCTATTTAAGTATTGGATCTAATTTAAAACACTCAGTTGGTATCTGGCATTAGTCTCAGTAACTAATATGAATTCTGATTTGGGATCTGACGCTGTATCGAAAGAACACAGGTGTAAGTTATGCAGTAAAGAGTTTATCTTGAGAAAGAATAAAAGACAACACGAGAAGAATGACTGTGTTAAAAATCCACTGCGCAATATGATAAGTTGTGTTCGATGTAGCAAGTCGTTTACGCGGAGAGAGAGCCTAAAAAGACATGGCAGAACTTGTAGCGCCAAGCCTGCGTACAAGCTAGAGGACAACGATGAATCTACTAGCCTAAGGAAGAGTGATCTGCATTACGACAATAATTTTCTTGGCTCTTCCGATCTCGACAAAGAACTTAAATTGAAGGAGGTTGATGATTTACGGAAGAATGAAGACAATGGAAGAATCCTTAACGTAAAAAGTGAGAAAATGTTCCAGCCGAATTCAAGTAGATCTTTCCTACTTTGTAAAAATGATGGATTGCTAAAAAGGAAACATGAAGACGATGAAGACACTTCAACATCATCAACATCGAATTATTACGGTAAATTGGGTGAAGACGATTCCTTCTACGGTGATTGTTACAGTGACTCTGAGGCTGTTGACAAAGACATAGACTATGATGAAGCAAGAGAAGCACCTAAAGCTGCCAAGATCGAAAAATGTGGCGGTGTCCTGAGACCGAAACGGTGGAAACGACGTGATATAAGTAGTATAGGAATGGGCATCCGGGGACTGGCTTCTGGCTGTGGTGCCTGTGGTGCCGAGCCACATCTATGACACCACTTCCATCTCTGACGTCACGGCGGTCATCTTGGACGAGCGTAACGGGACACAGCGTAACGGGACACAGCGTAACGGGACATAACGTAACGGGACAAGTAGATCACGGCGGCCATCTTGGATCCGCCATATTGGATGACGTCATTGTGTTCTCGAAAATTCCGGCATTGTGTTGTCCACCATATTGGATGATGACGTCACCGTTGCAATTTCCGTTACGGCCGCCATCTTTAACTTTTAATTTATTATCCGATTTTAATGAAATTTTTTTAAAAAAATTATAAAACAAATTAAATAATAAAATTTTAATAAATTATTTATAAAAATCATACATTAACGACACGGAGTTCGGAGTCCTCGGTTCGAACCCGACGAGGTCAAAAAATAAATAAAAATGGCGACCAATCCTTCCCTCACAGTGGACGCTGGCATACTGACTCCCACCACTTTTTTCAAAGCATATATATCGTCACCTAGTATGACGTCATGTACGCCATCATGAAATTTGGACGCCATCTTGATAATCTTTATTTATTATCCGATTTTAATGAAAAAAATTCCAAAATTCATCAAAAAATTAGCGTATTTGAATTCTGTTTGATTATATCGATGTACGTCCTTGGTTCGATTCCCTGCGAGAGTAAACACTCGATCCTTCCTCCATGAAAGCTACCTAGACTGATCTACCACCAACAATACCAAGGTATATATCGTCAACTGGTATGACATCATGTCCGCCATCTTGTCTTCATCCGCTGGAGACCACCATCTTGTTTTCGTCTGCTAGAGTGTGCCTATACCATGTAGTATAATTATCTGGTCACCATACTTTTGTCCTCAACTGTTTACATTGAACATTGACCTTGACCTTGAACCTTGACCTTGAACTTTGACCTTGACCTTGAAATTTGAACTTGACCTTAAAATTTGACCTTGGAATTTGACCTTGACCTGGAACTTTGATATTGACCTTGAAATTTGACCTTGACCTTGAAATTTGACTTTGTCCTTAAAGTTTGACTTTGTCCTTGTCGTCCATCATGGATCCGACATTTTATGTTCAGTACATGCTACCAGGAGCCACCACCTGCTGGAGTACGACATATTGTGTGTGATATTGTATTATAGACTACATTTCCATCTTGATAATTTTATTCTAACCCGCTACAGTGCAGTAATCATTTATTATGGAGGTGCCCCCCGCCATCTTGAAATTCGGCCGCCATCTTGAAATCATGTAATAATGTAGCTAGAAAAGCGGGAAAAAATCCAAAATTCATAAAATAAATTAGTAATCCATATAATGATTGATTGGATCGACTAAGGTCCTTGGTTCGATCCCCGGTCGATACAAAACAACTTAAATTGAAAAAAAAATACTAAAAAAGTGCTAGGTTTGAGAAAATAAAAACACCACAAGTTCTTTTAAAAAAATTTTATTACATAAATTCAATACACTCTTACAAGTACAAAAAAAACACTGACAAATTACCAAAGCCTTTTGGATTCCTCGATTCAGTCTTCTCATTGTACGGACTAAGCCTTTTACATGACTTTAAATGTCTATCCGATCCGTTCATCACCACAGCCAGAGACGGACTGAAGTTCATAGCACTTATATATAGTCTCATTAGCCGGTACAACACATGAGTCAAATCAATAACCATGTTCATTATACGTCTCGGAACATTTTTTATAATGACGATGTAAGCTATCGAGACGTGAAATTAGTTTATTGCACCTATTGCACTGAAATTGTATTCTTTGAACATTATTAGAACAACCGCTTCTTTCATGTCTACGAGCATTTGAGGTGATAGTAAATGATGCACCACAGTATTTGCACTGATGCGAAGTACGCTCTTCATTAATTGAAGTATTCAATGCTGATGAAAATTCAGCTGATGGTGGAACAGCACATATCGAAGTCTCCTCCAGTGTTGTCAGAGGCGTTGCCAACGGGATCTGCTCCAACATCGTCGGCGCCGACGTCATGGTTCCCGTAGTCGATGGTACATCCTCCATCGAGTACGACGTTAAAGTCGGTAAAGATGCCATCGAAGTCTCAAGAACAGGCAATTACGCAACTTATGCACCAGAAGAAACAAACAAGGTGATCCATACACCGACGACGGCAGTAACAAACTGAGCGTCCTGCTGTCTAGGACTCGTTTATATACATTAACCGGTTTGAATAAAACGCTAGTCAAATCAAGAACAATTTACTAAAATACTAGAGTCAAAACAACATTAAAAAAATAGAAGCACCATCAACAAAAAAGGAAGCACATTTGGAAGCACCTTCAAAAAGGAAAAAACAAAAGAAAGCTCCGACTACGAAAAAACAGCACATTGGAAGCACCGACTACGAAAAGGCAGCACATTTGGAAGCACCGACAACGAAAAGGCAGCACACTTGGAAGCACCGACTACGAAAAGGCAGCACATTTGGCAGCACCGACAACGAAAAGGCAGCACATTTGGAAGCACCGACTACGAAAAGGCAGCACATTTGACAGCACCGACAACGAAAAGGCAGCACATTTGGAAGCACAGACTACGAAAAGGCAGCACATTTGGAAGCACCGACTACGTAAAGGCAGCACATTTGACAGCACCGACAACGAAAAGGCAGCACATTTGGAAGCACCGACTACGAAAAGGCAGCACATTTGACAGCACCGACAACGAAAAGGCAGCACATTTGGAAGCACCGACTACGAAAAGGCAGCACATTTGGAAGCACCAACTACGAAAAGGCAGCACATTTAGAAGCACCGACAACGAAAAGGCAGCACATTTGGAAGCACCGACTACGAAAAGGCAGCACATTTGGAAGCACCGAAAACGAAAAGGCAGCACATTTGGAAGCACCATCATCGAAAAGGCAGCACATTTAGAAGCTCCATCAACAAAAAAAAGGCAAAAAGGAAGCACAAGTTACGAGATCTAAGTCTTAGTTAGAAATCAGAATACAAGAAATAAAAACATTACATTCTTATAATTTAAATTATTTATTTTATTGCTTTACATTATACAAATGCAAGTCAAACAAGCCATTATTGTATGTAGCCAGCATTCCTCAGTTCCTTGAGTATGAAGGATATTTCTTTGATGCACAAATAGTTTCCTGCACAAAGCGAACCATGTAGAAGTCTAAGCCGGTCAACCATTATGTTTGGATCTTTCCATGATGTGTAATCATTCTCTTCTACCACCATCTTCCTTGCACCTTTATAAATATTATAATCTCCGGTGTCTTTTGTTTTACCACCAACCTCAGGGTAACTTTCATGTTTGAGACGGTGATCATCACAAGCTTGATCAGATTTTTTTAAATATATCACGTCGTTTCCACCGTTTCTGTCTCAGGACACAGCCACATTCTTCGATCTTGACAGCTTTAGGTGCTTCATCATAGTCTATGTCTTTGTCAACAGCCTCAGAGTCACTGTAACAATCACCGTAGAAGGAATCGTCTTAACCCAATTTACCGTAATAATTCGATGTTGATGATGTTGAAGTGTGTTCATCGTCTTCATGCTTCCTTTTTAGGAGTCCATCATTTTTACAAATTAGGAAAGATCTACTTGAATTCGGCTGGTATATATTCTCACTTTTCACGTTAAGGATTCTTCCATTGTCTTCATTCTTCCGTAAATCATCAACCGCCTTCAATTTAAGTTCTTTGTCGAGATCGGAAGAGCCAAGAAAATTATTGTCGTAATGCAGATCACTCTTCCTTAGGCTAGTAGATTCATCGTTGTCCTCTAGCTTGTACGCAGGCTTGGCGCTGCAAGTTCTGCCATGTTTTTTTAGGCTCTCTCTCCGCGTAAACGACTTGCTACATCGAACACAACTTATCATATTGCGCAGTGGATTTTTAACACAGTCATTATTCTCGTGTTGTCTTTTATTCTTTCTCAAGATAAACTCTTTGCTGCAAAACTTACACCTATGTTCTTTCGATACAGCGACAGATCCCAAATCGGAATTCATATTAGTTACTTAGACTAATGCCAGATACCAATTTTTTTTTTTAATTAGATCTATTACTTAAATAGAAATTTTTTCATATTTTATCACCGAGAATTAATATATCTCATGCAAAAGTACTTTATATATGTAGTTCTGCTTTACAACAACAGATGTCGCCACATGTTGCTTGCAGGTAAATAATATTTAGTTCTTTTATGCGGGATGCGGGATGCTCACTAACGATCGCAAAACAAGGATGGCTTCGCTAGACTCCAAGGAGAAGGAAGTCCGTCCTTCCTGTTAGCGCTTCTTAGATTTCTCAGAGATTGTTATTATTTGACTGAGAAATGATATTTTTTTTTTAATTTCCACCTTATAAAAATATTACAAGTGTTGATTAAGTAGCAGAAATTCACTAATTAAATATAACCTTAAATAAATTAACATGACTCATTAAATAAAAAAATCCTCCATGAAGAGATCAATTGCTCATCTGTAACCAGAAGCACCTGCAGAAAACCATCAAAATATTGACAAGTATAATCAGGAGCACACGGAGAAAACCATCAAAATATTGACAAGTATAATCAGAAGCACACGGAGAAAACCATCAAAATATTGGCAAGAATAATCAGTAGCACACGGAGTAAACCGCCATAATATTGTCAAGAATCATCGGAAGCACACAGAGAAAACCGCCACAAGTTTTCTTTGTTATCATAAAATTACAGGAAAGAAAAATTAATAAAAAAAACACAACAATTTCAAAAACTGATTCTGGCTTGTACTAGAACTCTTTTCTCAACAATGACAAGTTCACAAGCTAGCATAATCAGTTTTTGAATTTGTTGTGTTTTTTTTATTAATTTTTTTTTCCTGTAATTTTATGATAACAAAGAAAACTTGTGGCGGTTTTCTCCGTGTGCTTCCGAATATTCTTGTAAATATTATGGCGGTTTTTTCCGTGTGCTCCTGATTATTCTTGCCAATATTTTGATGGTTTTCTCCGTGTGTTCCTGATTATACTTGTCAATATTTTGATGGTTTTCTCCGTGTGCTCCTGATTATACTTGTCAATATTTTGATGGTTTTCTGCAGGTGCTTCTGGTTACAGATGAGCAATTGATCTCTTCATGGAGGATTTTTTTATTTAATGAGTCATGTTAATTTATTTAAGGTTATATTTAATTAGTGAATTTCTGCTACTTAATCAACACTTGTAATATTTTTATAAGGTGGAAATTTAAAAAAAAAATCATTTCTCAGTCAAATAATAACAATCTCTGAGAAATCTAAGAAGCACTAACAGGAAGGACGGACTTCCTTCTCCTTGGAGTCTAGCGAAGCCATCCTTGTTTTGCGATCGTTAGTGAGCATCTCGTATCCCGCATATAAGAACTAAATATTATTTACCTGCAAGCAACATGTGGCGACATCTGTTGTTGTAAAGCAGAACTACATGCATAAAGTACTTTTGCATGAGATATATTAATTCTCGCTGATGAAATATAAAAAAATTTCTATTTAAGTAATGGATCTAAATAAAAACACTCAATTGGTATCTGGCATTAGTCTCAGTAACTAATATGAATTCCGATTTGGGATCTGTCGCTGTATCGAAAGAACATAAGTGTAAGTTTTGCAGCAAAGAGTTTATCTTGAGAAAGAATAAAAGACAACACGAGAATAATGACTGTGTTAAAAATCCACTGCGCAATATGATAAGTTGTTTTCGATGTAGCAAGTCGTTTACGCGTAGAGAGAGCCTAAAAAAACATGGCAGAACTTGCAGCGCCAAGCCTGCGTACAAGCTAGAGGACAACGATGAATCTACTAGCCTAAGGAAGAGTGATCTGCATTACGACAATAATTTTCTTGGCTCTTCCGATCTCGACAAAGAACTTAAATTGAAGGCGGTTGATGATTTACGGAAGAATGAAGACAATGGAAGAATCCTTAACGTGAAAAGTGAGAATATATACCAGCCGAATTCAAGTAGATCTTTCCTACTTTGTAAAAATGATGGACTCCTAAAAAGGAAGCATGAAGACGATGAAGACACTTCAACATCATCAAAATCGAATTATTACGGTAAATTGGGTGAAGACGATTCCTTCTACGGTGATTGTTACAGTGACTCTGGGGCTGTTGGCAAATAAATAGACTATGATGAAGCACCTAAAGCTGTCAAGATCGAAGAATGTGGCGGTGTCCTGAGACAGAAACGGTGGAAACGACGTGATATATTTAATAAATCTGATCAAGCTTGTGATGATCACCGTCTCAAACATGAAAGTTACCCTGAGGTTGGTGGTAAAACGGAAGACACCAGAGATTATAATAATTATAAAGGTGCAAGGAAGTTGGTGGTAGAAGAGAATGAATACACATCATGGAAAGATCCAAACATATTGGTTGACCGGCTAAGACTTCTACATGGTTCGCTTTGTGCAGAAAACTATTCGTGCATCAAAGAAATATCCTTCATACTCAAGGAACTGAGGAATGCTGGCTACATACAATAATGGCTTGTTTTACTTACATTTGTATAATGTAAAGCAATAAAATAAATAAATAATTTAAATTATAAGAATTTAATGTTTTTATTTCTTGTATTCTGTTTTCTAAGACTTAGATATCGTAACTTGTGCTTCCTTTTTGCCTTTTTTTGTTGATGGAGCTTCTAAATGTGCTGCCTTTTCGATGATGGTGCTTCCAAATGTGCTGCCTTTTCGTAGTCGGTGCTTCAAAATGTGCTGCCTTTTCGTTGTCGGTGCTTCCAAATGTGCTGCCTTTTCGTTGTCGGTGCTTCCAAATGTGCTGCCTTTTCGTAGTCGGTGCTTCCAAATGTGCTGCCTTTTCGTTGTCGGTGCTTCCAAATGTGCTGCCTTTTCGTTGTCGGTGCTTCCAAATGTGCTGCCTTTTCGTAGTCGGTGCTTCCAAATGTGCTGCCTTTTCGTTGTCGGTGCTGTCAAATGTGCTGCCTTTTCGTAGTCGGTGCTTCCAAATGTGCTGCCTTTTCGTTGTCGGTGCTGCCAAATGTGCTGCCTTTTCGTTGTCGGTGCTGCCAAATGTGCTGCCTTTTCGTTGTCGGTGCTTCCAAATGTGCTGCCTTTTCGTTGTCGGTGCTTCCAAATGTGCTGCCTTTCGTTGTCGGTGCTGTCAAATGTGCTGCCTTTTCGTTGTCGGTGCTTCCAAATGTGTTGCCTTTTCGTAGTCGGTGCTTCCAAATGTGCTGCCTTTTCGTTGTCGGTGCTGTCAAATATGCTGCATTTTCGTAGTCGGTGCTTCCAAATGTGCTGCCTTTTCGTTGTCGGTGCTTCCAAATGTGCTGCCTTTTCGTAGTCGATGCTTCCAAATGTGTTTAATTTTCGTAGTCGGTGCTTCCTATTGTTTTTTTTCCTTTCTTGAAGGTGCTTCCAAATGTGCTTTCTTTTTTGTTGATGGTGGTTCTATTTTTTTAATGTTGTTTTGACTCTAGTATTTTAGTAAATTGTTCTTGATTTGACTAGCGTATTTTTCAAACCGGTTAATGTATATAAACGAGTCCTAGACAGCAGGACGTTTAGTTTGTTACTGCCGTCGACGGTGTACGGATCACCTAGTTTGTTTCTTCTGGGGCATAAGTCGCTTAATTGCCTGTTCTTGAGACTTCGATGGCATCTTAACCGACTTTAACGTCGTACTCGATGGAGGATGTACCATCGACTACGGGAACCATGACGTCGGCGCCGACGATGTTGGAGCAGATCCAGTTGGCAACGTCTCTGACAACACTGGAGGAGACTTCGATATGTGCTGTTCCACCATCAGCTGAAGTTTCATCAGCATTAAAAACTTCAATTAATGAAGAGCGTACTTCGCATCAGTGCATATACTGTGGTGCATCATTTACTATCACCTCAAATGCTCGCAGACATGAAAGAAGCGGTTGTTCTAATAATGTTCAAAGAATACAATTTCAGTGCAATAGGTGCAATAAACTAATTTCACGTCTCGATAGCTTACATCGTCATTATAAAAAATGTTCCGAGACGTATAATGAACATGGTTATTGATTTGACTCATGTGTTGTACCGGCTAATGAGACTATATATAAGTGCTGTGAACTTCAGTCCTTCTCTGGCTGTGGTGATGAACGGATCGGATAGACATTTAAAGTCATGTAAAATGCTTAGTCCGTACAATAAGAAGACTGTTTGAATCGAGGAATCCAAAAGGCTTTGGTAATTAGTCAGTGTTTTTTTTGTACTTGTAATAGTGTATTGAATTTATGTAATAAAATTTTTTTAAAAGAACTTGTGGTGTTTTTATTTTCTCAAACCTAACACTTTTTTAGTATTTTTTTCAATTTAAGTTATTTTGTATCGACCGGGGATCGAACCAAGGACCTTAGTCGATCCAATCAATCATTATATGGATTACTAATTTATTTATGAATTTAGGATTTTTTCCCGCTTTTCTAGCTACATTATTACATGATTTCAAGATGGCGGCCGAATTTCAAGATGGCGGGGGGCACCTCCATAATAAATGATTACTGCACTGAAGCGGGTTAGAATAAAATTATCAAGATGGAAATGTACTCTATAATACAAGTACACACACAATATGTCGTACTCCAGCAGGTGGTGGCTCCTGGTAGCATGTACTGAACATAAAATGTCGGATCCATGATGGACGACAAGGACAATGTCAAATTTCAAGGTCAAGGTCAAATTTCAAGGTCAATGTCAAATTTCAAGGTCAAGATCAAAGTTCAAGGTCAAGGTCAAATTTTAAGGTCAAATTTTAAGGTCAAGGTCAAATTTCAAGGTCATGGTTCAAGGTCAAGGTCAATGTTCAATGTAAACAGTTGAGGACAAAAGTATGGTGACCAGATAATTATACTACATGGTATAGGCACACTCTAGCAGGCGAAAACAAGATGGTGGTCTCCAGCGGATGAAGACAAGATGGCGGACATGATGTCATACCAGTTGACGATATATACCTTGGTAGTGTTGGTGGTAGATCAGTCTAGGTAGCTTTCATGGAGGAAGGATCGAGTGTTTACTCTCGCCGGGAATCGAACCAAGGACGTACTTCGATATAATCAAACAGAATTCAAATACGCTAATTTTTTGATGAATTTTGGAATTTTTTTCATTAAAATCGGATAATAAATAAAGATTATCAAGATGGTGTCCAAATTTCAAGATGGCGTACATGACGTCATACTAGGTGACGATATATATGCTTTGAAAAAAGTGGTGGGAGTCAGTATGCCAGCGTCCACTGTGAGGGAAGGATTGGTCGCCATTTTTATTTATTTTTTGACCTCGTCGGGTTCGAACCGAGGACTCCGAACTCCGTGTCGTTAATGTATGATTTTTATAAATAATTTATTAAAATTTTATTATTTAATTTGTTTTATAATTTTTTAAAAAAAATTTCATTAAAATCGGATAATAAATTAAAAGTTAAAGATGGCGGCCGTAACGGAAATTGCAACGGTGACGTCATCATCCAATATGGTGGACAACACAATGCCGGAATTTTCGAGAACACAATGACGTCATCCAATATGGCGGATCCAAGATGGCCGCCGTGATCTACTTGTCCCGTTATGTTATGTCCCGTTACGCTGTGTCCCGTTACGCTCGTCCAAGATGACCGCCGTGACGTCAGAGATGGAAGTGGTGTCATAGATGTGGCTCGGCACCATAGGCACCACAGCCAGAAGCCAGTCCCCGGATGCCCATTCCTATACTACTGATATATTAAATAAATCTGATCAAGCTTGTGATGATCACCGTCTCAAACATGAAAGGTACCCTGAGGTTGGTGGTAAAACGGAAGACACTAGAGATCATAATATTTATTATAAAGGTGCAAGGAAGATGGTGGTAGAAAAAGATGATTACACATCATGTAAAGATCCAAACATATTGGTTGACCGGCAAAGACTTCTACATGGTTCGATTTGTGCAGGAAACTTTTTGTCCATCAAAGAAATATCCTTCATACTCAAGAAACTGAGGAATGCTGGCTACATACAATAATGGCTTGTTTTAATTGCATTTGTATAATGTAAAGAAATAAAATAAAAAATTTAAATTATAAGAATTTAATGTTTTAATTTCTTGTATTCTGATTTCTAACTAAGACTTAGATATCGTACCTTGTGCTTCCTTTTTGCCTTTTTTTGTTGATGGAGCTTCCAAAAGTGCTGCCTTTTCGATGATGGTTTTTCCTAATGTGCTGCATTTTCGTTGTCGGTGCTTCCAAATGTGCTGCCTTTTCGCTGTCGGTGATTCCAAATGTGCTGCCTTTTCGTTGTCGGTGCTTCCAAATGTGCTGCCTTTTCGTAGTCGGTGCTTCCAAATAAGCTGCCTTTTCGTTGTCGGTGCTGCCAAATGTGTTGCCTTTTCGTAGTCGGAGCTTCCAAATGTGCTGCCTTTTCGTTGTCGGTGCTGCCAAATGTGCTGCCTTTTATTTGTCGGTGCTTCCAAATGTGCTGCCTTTTCGTAGTCGGTGCTTCCAAATGTGCTGTTTTTTTCGTAGTCGGTGCTTCCTATTGTTTTTTCCTTTTTTGAAGGTGCTTCCAAATGTGCTTCCTTTTTTGTTGATGGTGCTTCTATTTTGTTAATGTTGTTTTGAATCTAGTATTTTTGTAAATTGTTCTTGATTTCACCAGCGTTTTATTCAAACCGGTTAATGTATATAAACGAGTCCTAGACAGCAGGACGCTCAGTTTGTTACTGCCGTCGACGGTGTACGGATCACCTAGTTTGTTTCTTCTGGTGCATAAGTCGTGTAATTGCCTGTTCTTGAGACTTCGATGGCATCTTGACCGACTTTATCGTCGTACTCGATGGAGGATGTATCATCGACTACGCGAACCATGACGTCGGCGCCGACGATGTTGGAGCAGATCCCGTTGGCAACGCCTCTGACAACACTGGAGGAGACTTCGATATGTGCTGTTCCACCATCAGCTGAAGTTTCATCAGCTTTGAATACTTCAATTAAAGAAGAGCGTACTTCGCATCAGTGCAAATACTGTGGTGCATCATTTACTATCACTTCAAATGCTCGCAGACATGAAAGAAGCGGTTGTTCTAATAATGTTCAAAGAATAAAATTTCAGTGCAATAAGTGCAATAAACTAATTTCAAGTCTCGATAGCTTACATTGTCATTATAAAAAATGCTGCGAGACGTATAATGAACATGGTTATTGATTTGACTTATGTGTTTTACCGGCTAATGAGACTATATAAGTGATATGAACTTCAGTCCGTCTCTGGCTGCTGTGATGACCTGATCGGATAGACATTTAAAGTCATGTAAAAGGCTTAGTCCGTACAATAAGAAGACTGTTTGAATCGAGGAATCCAAAAGGCTTTGGAAATTTGTCAGTGTTTTTTTTTTACTTGTAGTAGTGTATTGAATTTATGTAATAAATTTTTTTAAAAGAACTTGTGGTGTTTTTATCTTCTCAAACCTAACACTTTAGTGATACTTTTTTAAAATAATAGTTGTTTTGTATCGGTCAGGGATTTAACCAAAGACCTTAGTCGATCCAATCAATCATTTCATGGATTACAAATTTATTTAATGAATTTTAACTTTTTCCCGAATCTCTAGCATTAAAATTATGAATTTCCAATATGGTGGTCTTGATGTCTGATAGGATGATGGTAGTAGAGGATTTAAAGTCTCTTTACGAATGTTGAACATGGTTTATTGAAATTATTTTTTTACATAAAATTAATCATTATTGTATCGATCGGGTATCGGACCAAGGACTGGAGCGGATCGAATTGATATGTAAGTTAATGAGTGATTTATTTAATTAATTTTGGAACTTTTCCCAAATTTCTAGCTAAATAATTACGGATTTTCAAGATGGCGGTCTTGATGTCTGATAGGATGATGGTAGTAGAGGATTTAGAGTCTCTTTACGGATGTTGAACATGGTTTATTGAAATTATTATTTTTTTACATAAAATTAAACATTGAATCGATCGGGTATCGAAACGAGGACGGGAATTGATCTAATCAATATCTAAATTAATGAGTGATTTATTTAATGAATTTTGGAACTTTTCCCGAATTTCTAGCTAAATAATTATGGATTTTCAAGATGGCGGTCTTGATGTCTGATAGCATGATGGTAGTAGAGGATTTAGAGTCTCTTTACGGATGTTGAACATTGTTTATTGAAATTATTATTTTTTACATAAAATTAAACATTGCATCGATCGGGTATCGAACCAAGGATCTTAGTCGACCTAATCAATATGTAAATTAATGAGTGATTTATTTAATTATTTTTGGAACTTTTCCCGAATTCCTAGCTAAATAATTACGGATTTTCAAGATGGCGGTCTTGATGTCTGATAGCATGATGGTTGTAGAGGATTTAGAATCTCTTTACGGATGTTGAACATGGTTTATGTAAATTATTATTTTTTTACATAAAATTAAACATTGAATCGATCGGGTATCGAAACGAGGACGGGAATCGATCTAATCAATATGTAAATTAATGAGTGATTTATTTAATGAATTTTGGAACTTTTCCCGAATTTATAGCTAAATAATTACGGACTTTCAAGATGGCGGCTAAATTTCAAGATGGCGGGTGTCACAGTAATAAATTATCACTGCACTCTTGCGGGTAAGAATTAAACTAACATGGCGTCAGCGCACTCTAGCCGACGATACATTGATGATGGCTTCCAGCATCAAAGACAAGATGGCGGACATGACTTCATACTAGATGACGATATTTATGCTTTGAAAAAAAGTGGATATGGTCAGTCTGCCAGCAGCCACCACGGGGGAAGGATCGGTCGCTATTTTTATTTTTTTGCCCTCACCGGGTTCGAACCGAGGACTCCGAACTCCGTGTCGTAAATGTATGTTTTTTTTAAATATTTTATTAAAATTTGTTTAATTGAATTTTTTTATAATTTAAAAAAAAAATTAATTAAAATCGGATAATAAATAAAAAAGTTAAAGATGGTGACTCTAACGAAAATTGCAACGGTGACGTCATCATCCAATATGGCGGAAAACACATCGCTGGAATTTTCTAGAACACAATGACGTCATCCGATATGTCGGATCCAAGATAGCGGGTAAAAAATGGCCGTCGGGGTCAAGGTCAAGTTCAAAGGTCAAGGCAAAGCTCCCCACCAGTGGCTTAGAGCAGCTTGACCATGGGGGAATTTAAGCCACTATGGGGACATTTCAAGATGATGTTATTTTTAAGGAATAAAACGGGAAATTTTCCCTCGAAACGGGAATTTTTCCCTCGAAAACGGGATATTTTGAGTCATTTTGAGTCATTTTTGAGGAATTTTGAGGAATTTTGGGTCAAAAATGGCCGCCGTGACGTCACAATCCAAGATGGAGGACACCGGCTCCGGCTCCACTACCTGGACTCTGTCCCAGCTCCGGCTCCACTACCTGAACCCTGTCCCAGCTCCGGCTATCCTATACTACTGACGTGTGTTGTCTGAGTAAGGTATCTGGCATGTTAAAGTGAAAACTTGGCATATGAACCGGACCTAGCTCATTGCTACTTTGTTGAACCACAGCCAAACCCAATTACACTCCGATCGAGAAATATTCACGCCTCATATTTGAACTTAATATATTTATACACTTGTAGACTCGGTGTGTGATTAAGTTGATCAAATATTAATTCGTGACAAATAATTACCCGTGTCAAAATAAAGCGTGAAAAGCATTATATCAGCATAAATCTTAAGTTACACAGATAAAACAATACTCACACAACACTGTTTAACAATACTGATTCACACAAGTAATAATTTATTAATACATACAAAAAGAACAATGTTTTCTGTCGAATATGGCCCATGGCATGGTGCAAAACAATAACCTCAAAACCCGTTGTGTTTCCCTCCGCCCAAGTCGGGTGGAGTCAGGCGCAGGCGGGTCCCTACCGCCGCGACCCGCCTATCCCTGCAGCATGGCGGGGTTCAACCTGAGTCGCACGCCGCCACGTGGAGCCCGCTCAAGGCTGCTCCAGCGATCACCGCCCGCGCCAACGGCCCCGGAGTGGGGATAGCGCGACTTCCACCCCCAAGAAACTACCGCTCACATGAAAGTGCACAAATGCACAAGTGCATAAGTGCTCTAGAGCGTGAGAGAGCGAAAGCGCGAGAGCGCAAGAGAGCAAGAGCGCAAGTATGCTGCGTTATTTCTACCTTTCCCTGCCGTCTCATTTATCGGTTCCCCCACCACGTATCAAACTATTCCCATCCTCTCCCGGATCCCCCCTCCCGAATACCTTGCTATAATACCGTCCTGCGATCGGAATTTTTGTAACGCTCGAAAATTGTAACTCTCCTCATCAAAAAAATTTCACTTAAAAAATTACATTGTATGAAACTGAGACAAATGTGAACCAAGCTACTTTATGAAACTTTATTGCACTACATGATGAGGACGAAGATTTATTTTCAGTACCATTGGTTTTAACTTCAGTAAAGTAAAAAAAAATAACGTGATGTGTACGAAGTTTGAAACCAGGTCACAATGATCTATCTCGTATAACAATGAACGCTATTGTCAATAGTGCATGCAAGAATAATAAAGCAGACACACATATTTGTGGCGAAGCTGGTACAGAAAAAAAAAAAAGAATTCAGGGGAGGTGAAAAAAGTTGTGTGGCTGTGTGTGTGTGATGATGATTATGATGTGTGTGTGTGTAAGGAAGAATTGTCCACTCTTCCAGCGAACATAAAAAGCCAAGTCATAAAAGAAGCCTTCCAACGAAATATCCAAAGGCTAAAAAAGGCCACCTATATCGCTTTTCCCATGTTTCCTTCGTGTCCATACAAACACTTCTAGCAAAGAAGATAAACTTCAACCATTTAAAAAAAAAAGTTGAACAACTTGCTTTTATTCTTAAGAATCTGCTTTTACGCATCGATGAATCCTAAAGAAGATTTATTAAAGAAAATTCAATGTTGCAAATTTCTGAAAGTTCCTAAACTTTAGTTAATGTTTCTCGTTTTGAGCTGAGAGAGTGACCAGTGATTGATTTTGTATATTATAAAGGCTCGGTAGCACATCCTAGTTATTTATTTGATTTTCTTAAATTTATATTATTTGAAGGAATTTCCTGTAAGTTTGTCTACAAATTTCTGTTGTGTTTTGTGTTTGTTTTTGAATTTATTTTATTTATTTAAAATGATTTAAAATATTTAAATGCCAAAGTTTAGTGTACATATACCGCTCAAAAAAATGTTTAGTAAATGTTTTGTTAAAAATTTGGTAACTCAACAACTGTGCCGTTTCTAATTCTGGCACTTTTAACTTAATTATTATTAATATATTTTATTTTTTTGTTATTGATTTTTAGAATATGTTTTTATGGCAAAGTTTGTATTTTATTTATATTTATTCCTAAATATTTTCATTATCTATGTATTGTTAAAGCTTTGTATTTTTCCAGCATTAGTAAAATAACGTATATATTATTGTGTTTGTCTCTAGAATATCCAAATGTTTAAAATAAAAACTTACAGTTATACGTCTATGGCTATCTTGTTTATTTTGATACCACCTACTTGTGGTTAACTGTATGTTTTCTGTCTTGCCAAACGAAAAGTACATACCCTGCCTTTTTTTATAATTAATTTATAACATCTCCTACACATTTTTTTTGATAATGCAAAAACTTTAATAATTATGTAAAATCTAAATCTTAAGCACCGTTTTGGGTGAGTATAAGTTTTGTCTAAGGTAAAAATGTATCCTAGATAATTATTTTGAGGTTTGATGTTAATTCTCTTATTATTTTATTTAATAGTGGTTCGAGTCATGGGTCTCCTCCTGGCTTTGGTGTTCCAGAAAGGAAAGCATAGTTTACATAATCGCACACCACTTCAGAAAAGGCCAGAAATTTTATTTACTATTATTTATAAAGTTATGTAACCTATATGTTTCTACAGCGACTGGATCACATTTGGTTTTGGACTTAATATAAAAGTTTCAGCTATTCAACTTTCGTTTTTAAATCTAAGAAGAATGATCGTTAATGATTTAAACCTTCGTCAGCTAAAATCAACTGTCAAGAAACCATTAAAAGAAGAATAGTTTAAAAAAATTTAATCAACTATTTAAATATTTTGTCCTTACCATATGTTGTTAATTAACCTGTTTTAATTTTTGTTAATATAGTACGTACTTTGTTATAGGTGAGCTCGTCACCAAGTGTTAATACTAAATTATGGTTGAATATGTGTTGTTTACTTGTTTGTTAATGATACTTCGTATTTTATTTTAAAAGGCCAATAATTGCAGTCAGCACGAATTCCGTTATTTTTATGTTCTTTGTTTATCCGTAATCTTTTTCTTTACATTTTAACACTTTACACTTCCACATATTAATTTTGTTTGATATTGACAGTATGCTTGCTAAGTTATCTCAGTTTTTATTAATACTAATGTGCATTTTTATTAATTATCCAAAATAACACAGTAGGTACGGTAAATTTAAACGATACTGATATGTCAGGGACTTTCACCGGGTATCGAGTTTTCGTTAACGTTTGTGCCCCCTTTTGAGGTTCTGTGGGACGCTACGATGTGTGAAAGTCCAGCAGTTTAAAGCATGTAACAAAAAAAAATACCCAGTCATGGGGACTCCCAACGGAAGTGAAAACTTAAAAACTTTGTTTTTAAATGTGTAATATGACATCATTTCTACGTAAAATATACATAAGAAAATGATTTTGGTATTATATCAGTACGATGTTAGCATGATATAATTTATCCTTACATCATTTTTTAGTCACAATAGATGTCAGTGGTATGTCAAAATTACGTAAAAATTCATTACCTATCTATGAATTACCAGTGATGTCAGACCTAGGTCATGTATTCACGTGGTCAAATTAACTTCACTTACTGCTACTACAGCATGTTGGTGATGCGAACTCACAAGATTTTACCCATCCAAAAAAGAGTCCAACCCGCACGTGATACAGTCGAGTATATGCAATTTATTAGTGTATATATGCTTATACATGTACACAGGCCGCTGTGATTCGCTAGTCTGGCGCAACACGTCACTAGCATGTCGGTGACACGAACCCATAAGTTTAGCCAATACCAAAAATCGCTAAACATGACTAAAGAAGTTTTCACTTCAATAAAAAAGAGGTATCGGATAGAAAATACGGCAATATCTCAGAGTGAAAAGTAACAGCAAAGATCGTTAAATACAAACTTGGCGTGTGGAAACGAGACAAGAAGAGTGCTACTAAGTGAGGTATCCTAAATATATGTAATTTTTTGTTTTTAATATGCAGGTACCATTTTACATGTTCAGTAAATTTAAATTTTTACTAGCGAAGTGGTGAAGAGTTACTTAATTGTAAGAAAAAATTTCCGGAGACATCCGAACAAAACATAAATTCTTAATATCGTGAGGAATCCTTGAGGTATTTATATGTTTAATCATATTTCGTAATGAGACAATGTGGAAAGCGCTGGCCAATTAGCAGTAGCAGAGATCGAGACACTTACCTGCATTGCTTGCAATCTATTGTACGCACCACGCCGCTATATGCCACTACTGTAACTAGGTTCAACCAAAACGTAGGCACACTACACGCCGCCAAGTTCGCTGACATCACTTCTCTCGCGTATTTCTTACCAGTTTCGCCACATTGTTTCTCTTACAATACTTTTTTTCATACAATGTGATGCAGAGCACAGCGTGTAAAAAGGAATAAATTTAAACTTACTTATGTTTTTTTAAATATCAAAAAGAGAATTACTTCTATTTAAATCAGAGTAGTATTAAATTATTTCTTGTGTCTAGAACATATTGTTAATTTATATAGTTGTACTGTATATAGTTACTGTCAATTTATATTTAGTAGGGCAATAATTAAATATTTTTTTTAATTTTATATATTTTTAACCTTTATAAACTTTTTACTGACAATTATTTGGGCACGGAATTGTAATTAACAAAATTATACAATATTTGAAATAATTTTTGTTATTTTTTTTTTACTTTTTAAGTTAAATTTTAATATATAGAAAATGTGATCAATATAGCCAAAATAATTTCAGTAAATAAGTTGTCTGACAAAATGGTGGTTGGCACTAGTGCTCTGTAGCAAATAACAAAGAAAATGAAATGACTATCGATACAAGCATTCTCTAGCAAAATAATATAATGGAAATAGAATAACTTTACTGCCGTTGTTATGTAACATTGGTGAAATTAATATAAATATTTTTGTTAATAGAAGGTTTGTTCTACTGGTGCACATTGTGTATGTAGGAAGTATTCGTCGCCATTTTATATGAGCACATCCATCGCGAATATAGTCCTGAACTTCTATAGCCCATGATATACATGTGTTTTTAACAAAAATGTTTAGGAATTTTTGAAATATATATTTTTCAATAATTATGTTCCTTATGTTATTTTCCCAAATGTAAACTTTTGAATTTAATTAAATACTAGCTTTTTAAAATAAATATTGTGTTTATTGTGGTAATTTAAATCTAATATTTTATTTCTTAATATAATACAATGTTGTTTTTTGCCATTCCAAACTGGTCCAATATGGTAGAGGTGATGTCACGAAATAAATATATTAGTCGTGACGTCGAAGCGGTCGTAACGCAAACGCAACTATGACGTCATCCAAGGTCATGTCCGTGTCCCCGCTCTTCACTCAGATCCCATCTCTCGTACCTACTAAACAATTGTCCTCGGATCCTGCAAATTCCTAAAGCACTTTTGATTTGTTTGTTTTTTTCGCAAGATAACATTCTACACTATATAAAATATTTTCTATATTCGTTATTTATAGTTAGACTATATGTCATAGATAAACATCAACAGCTTAAAAAAAAATAATACACAAACTTTGTTGCTGGCCCAATGAATTAGTTTGTGCTGTGACTTTGTTTACTAAAAAATGTATTTTGGCTTGTTTGCATATTCATCGTTTTTGTCCGTGTTTGAGTTTCATCTATATGATGCACAAACAACACTAGCAATGGTTTACAGGGAAGAAAATTAATCAATCTTCCGCATTGAAAAAATATTCAAAGAATGTTTTCTAATCGTCATCTGCTTTATGTGAAATTAAAGGCAAATATTTTTTTATGAATTTTTCCCTATTTTTATCGCTTTGTTGCTATTCATAAAAAATTATTGTTTTAAGGTTTTTTTTCAGGAGGCTTGTTACCTGTACCATTATTTATTAGGTTTCGTATTAAACATGTTTCTTCATGAAGGTTTGGATCAGCACAATAAAAATAATAGATCTACAACGACTTGAGCAGCCCTGTCGTCAGTGAAAACAGGCTGAATGGAGGGGAAAGGGGAAGGGTGCTCAAAGACGTAATAACTACGTGGGGCTCTAACTGTTGTTTCCTGCCTGTTAGCGCCAGCTGTGCTCGCGCGCGCCAGAGAGAGAGAGAGACAGAGAGAGAGAAACTAGTAGCTTTAATTGAAGCAATGGCGGATAACAGATTCCCATTGGTCGCCAGTTAGTTCCATTTGCATTTGTAACTCGTGTTTATTGAAATGCTGTAACTGGGAAGTGAGCTGTTACTATGCAAAGAGGAACAACTGCTGCGAAACAGATGCCGAGAAGCGGCTAACAGGAAACTGACTAACTTATATACATGAGTATCAAATACTATGGATTAAAAAATATAATTTTGAAATAAATCAATAATTTAGCTTAGGTGCTTCATAGTATTTTTTTATTGCCTAAACGATAGTTTTCGCATGGCTTACAAGAATTCGTTGCGACGGAAAAAATACCAACGCTTCTAACAAGTGCATCATGAAGGATAAACGAAATTTAACTAACGATGTACAGATTTTTGTAAGAGTAATTTGTGACAGATTTTTCTGCAACTAGTTCTGCTTGCATAGTCGCTTTATGACAAAAAAAAATTATTCCTCCATTTGATTAACCTGGGAAGTTCCTGCTTACATTTTACTTAATATAATATGCAAGTGACACTAAATCTCAACGAAACACATTTAAAAATATACAAATACCTTAATACTGATAACTTTGATTTTCCAGATGAGAATAACTACTATACGACATACAACTTGGTTTAACATGAATGAAACTGTAAGAATACCCCATTCAACGTACTTTGTAGTCCCATTAAAGAGGCTGATATATCGTCAACGGTTTATCACCCCCAAATAAATACTCGCTTAATTTTATATAAGACTAGCAGAACCCAGCAGACGTTGTCTTGCCTGTGTATATTTATTTTATCTTTTATAACTAAAAATGAATGGTTTGTATTTTATCTAGAATCTATACTAGTTTATAGCATATTTGAGAAAATGAAATAAAACATATAATGATAAGATTTTATTATATTTATTGGTATCAACTATAAAAAAATTAATAATAATTTACTTGAAGGAATGATATTTAAAGACTATTCTATTTGTTATGTAATTGAACTAATTAAAAATATTTTAAAGTTATACTAACATATAGAATAATGTAAGTTGATCAACAAAGGTTTTGGTTTTCCGATTTGGTGTATACATTTATAGCGTTTTTAGGGTTCCTAAACTGGATCAAGCAACATATTGTTCACCATTCGAAAAACATTTATTTGTTAAATTTGATCCAGCCACGTGCATTGACTGCCCTTGGGCTTTGTTTATTGTTATAGTGAACGCAAGACGCACATCAGTATTACAGGTGGCTCCAATGAATTGAGAAATTCATTTAATTGCGTGTGATACAAATTTCATTAGCCTACAAATAAAAGAATAATAGATATTCATTGCTGCATTACACGGCTTTACCCGGGCTGAACACAGGATGATAGATCTATAAGACAGTGTGGTGGACATAGGGAAAAGACACACACTTACTGTTTGTATGTCTTTGACCTATGATTTTCTTTTTACCCATGGCGATCGGTTGAACGGTTTAAAAGTTGATGCGCTGCATCAGCATGTAGCAGCGAGTAACAAAAAAATGGATTGTATAAACACCTTTTCCATGAAAAAACACTTCGATGTGCCAACTTTCATTGCGATCGGTCAAATGGTGTCGGAGTTTATTGACGTTATACATACATACATACATACATACCAACATCTATTTCATATATATATGTATATACTAGCTAATGCACGGCGTGCATTGCAAGGTCTCCTTCATTATATATATATATGTATGTATGTGTATATACATATGTATACATATATATATTCAGTCAGTTCGTCGAGAAGACATTGAACCAACCAAATCTTTTCTAAAATTGTTTTGAAATAAAAAACAAAATTTTAGCAAAATTATAAATATGTCAGACGTTCTGTTTCGATTTCACATACATATCAATGGAGAACTGATGAAACAATCTGCGACATTTCAATATGAGATTCGACGAATCATCAAATGGTAGGCATAAAAATTCATTGACTTGACCTTTCTGTTGGTGTCTTGACCTGTAAATGAATAAAAATACATTTAGGAGTCGATTTGAAAAAAAAAGATTAATAAAATTGATAAGTACATGTTAATTAATTAATCACATTGAACAGAAATGATAATTTTTATCCGAATGAATAAGGAGCTAAATTTAGTATTATATTTAAAAGATAATAAACAAAGATGCTGAAAGGCCAATGATCGTTTGGTAGGAATATATTTAGAAAACGACTATCAAATATGCTACTTACCTGATAATGATTTAATCATTTTGTTCAAATAATGATATCCATCTTCTCGGCAAAATATCAGCGGATATTGTAATGCATCATACGAACGATGGGTTTCTCAGATACGCTGAAGGTTATCATTATCACGCCGTCTAATCACAATGTTACGAGATCACCAAATTCTCACCAACAACCACAATGGCAACTTCATTTAACATCGGTGCATTGAAGCGTCTTTCATGTTAACCTGTTGGTCTTTTATCTGCTATGATCACTATTATGTGATTATCTGAAGGCATCATTTCTAGTGAAGTCTTGAATAATTTGACCAATTAGTTGTGTTCATGCAAGAGTTGTTGCAATTGCACAATAATCTGTCTCTCAATTTAGGTCATGAGTTATGGCACAACGCTTATTAATTTCTTAATCAGAATTTTCAAGGAAATAAATTTGAAGAAATTTGTAATCAGCATTCACTGACGGCAACAATGCTCCTGCACGATGGGAAATTTGTCCTTAAATCTGTAAAATATAAAACAAATACTAGGTTTGTGATGCTCCGTTAAACTTTCTGTGTGATGTATTCGTCTATGTGATGTGTGATGCAGTCGAAAAAGAATTAACCTGGAAAATTTAGTTGAAACCTCGTTCTTCGATAGTATTTGCCCCCAAACGGTGTCATTTGAAGTAATTGTTTTACTTTTTGTATTTTCTAAAAAAAAGTTATTCGCTAGAGGATCTTTGCCAGAATGATTCCAGTGGCTCTGGTGTTAAATGTGGTAATTTTATCTTTCCGCTTGCACAACATAATACTGGTGCTTCATTGAGAAATCTCAAAGCACTGCAATGTTGAAAAACAGTTCTATTGTTCCGAAGTCGACCGATACATCCGCGGTGTAATTGAATGTTGTATTATATCTGAACGCCACACATAGGTGTCGTAATGTCACGCTTGGCAGTCCGTTGGTTCGCTGTTCCAAATGATTGAACCACTGGGTTGTTAAACATACGCCTTTAACCAAACGGACATAGAGACATTTCCTAGACTGAGAATTCATTAAGTTATGTAAAAATATAACACACATATTTAGACTTGTACAATTTTTAATATGAAGAATTAAAAACATCACCTGCGGAGGATGTTGCCACCATCTTGTTTGCTGTACTTGAGACTAGGAGCGCTAGTGTCACATAAGGTACACAACCTCTGCTTAGAGGATGCTGCCGCCATCTTGTTATCAGTTCTCGATACTGGGACACTAATCTCACGTAGTGCACACATCAAATCATCGGCTAGATGGCACTGCCTCCATATTAGTTTAATTTTTACCCGCTATAGTGCCGTAGAATTTATTACAGTTTTTTCAGTCGGCTTAGTCACCATCTTGAAATTCTGTAATTCTTTACATAAGATTTTGAAAAAACTCTAAATATGATAAAAGATGGCTTTTAATTTACTTATTTATTCGATTTATTTCAGTCTTGGTTCAATTCTTTGTCATTGCAAATAAGTATGTTTTAAGTAGAAAATATAAATTTGTTGAAATAAGATGAAAAATCCCCAAAACAGCTTATATTTCCAATCTACCAGCCGCCAGTAAGCTGCCGATGCCACATATCTTGAACATCTGTATTTATTAACCATAAATCATAAACAATAATCATATTTAAAATATGAATTGACTCCATAGAGTTTAGTCATTTGTTCAAATGGAGACAGATGCAAAAACTATATTTCCATTTGACCTATTTTTTATTAAAGTATATATTAAAAAAATAACACATTTTCAGAAATAATTTTTTTTTAAATATTTGCTACAAGTACAAAAACAAGTAAATTATTAGCGTTTCTCGATTTACACAATCTTCTGAGAGTGCGAAGTGATTCATTTTCATGCATTGGCATGTGTTTTCTGAGTCATTTCCAAATGGCATTTAACTATCACAAAACATCACAGAGCATAGAGTTCTTAATTTTGTTAAAAGGACGGTAGTATATATCATGATGGCTTGCAGCGAACATGCACGAAATAATCTTACCACAGAAGACATATTTTCGTCCGCATTAATACGCAACCAGTCCGTAACAATTCCTGCAGCTTCTTTTCAATATTCCGTAGCGTATAAACTGGCTACAACATCTGTGACACTGATTTGTAAAAGGTTTAGAGGTATTGTCACAATCGTGTACTACAAACTCATGAATTTGCTATGAATTTTCAAGTGAGGCTCGTGCTGTATGACGGCCTCAGGACATTGGAACTACTATTATTTTTATAATAATTTTATATTAGTGATTTTTATTTAGTAGATTTGTTTGATTATTAACATTACGTCTTATTTTTTAAGTTTGTAATTTATGGTTTAGTTGGTAACTTGCACTGAAAGTAAGTTTTTATTCTTTTTTGTTGTGTTTAACATTCTTATATTTGTTTTAGTTTTAAATAACACGGCCCGAATCATTCTTTATTATTAGTATTTTAAGTGTTTTAAGAGACTTTAGTTTGCATTCAGCGAGTGCATTTATAACGACGTGTTGAAAGAAGTTCCGCCTCTGGCCGCTAGGGAGTGCTGGTGCGCAAGGGCGTGTGCTGACGGGAAGCCTTCATTTCACAGACGAGAGAGCCACACCCGAAGTTCCCCGAAGTTCATGCTCGCTTTTTTTTCCCGTTCTATCTCATTGTATAAACCGGTGTGGCATTAAATTTTGCGGTCGATTAGGATATGTTAGCTACATTATAAATAATTTAAAACATTGTAGATGGTTGGTTATATAAGGTAAGTATACCTACATTAAAAATACTGTAAAATCATTTTATGGTTGCTTAGCAAATAACTTTTTAATATGTAGCTGTCCAGCGCTAGGAAACCGTTTACATGATTTCACAGTATCTTTAATGTAGCTATCCTAACCAAATCAACAGCCCACAATGTTTCAAAGTATTAATAATGTAGCTAACCTAACCTTTTAGAATGAACAAAAAAAGAAACCCGAAGATGCACGAGCGGGCGTTTGGCTCTCTCGTCTGTAAAAAGAAGGCTTCCCTGTGCTGACGTGAGCTCTGTCTAGTCGCCGAGAGAGAGCGGGCGGGCGCTCCAAGGAACGAACCATAGAAATGTCTGCCGGACTTGGTTTGCATGGAGTGTTGCCCGGGGGACATAATCGGCCTTTGAAATGAATACGCACGGCTTAAAAGAAATGTGTGCCGCGGGAACTGTCGCTTGCGCTCGATGTTTAGTGTCATTGCGCGGGCCTGGTGCAGGCTCGTGGTTCTGCCTATGAAGAATCTGGGTTTAGAGAACGAGCCCACTGGCTCGTTTAAGGCAGTGATGCCAACTCCCACAGAGTGTTCCCCTTAGATCCCGCTAGACGTCAATTAAAAACCCCTAAAGGTTTCATTGTACACCCTGTTTGAGGGCTAAAATTATTTTCTCTTAAACCTCATTGTTCACTTTCAATGTAGATTATGCGTGTTTACATTTCCTTATTTTTCTGCCCTAATGGAGCATAATAATTTTGAAAAATAACATTCATTATCTACAATTTTATATATGTAAGAATTTAATTTCGGTTTAAAGAAGACCTTCAAGTTCCGGATCGTTCTCCCAACATTTCGCATGTATTTGCTGATATTTTTTTCTTTCGGCATTCTGGAAAATAATTGAACACGAATAATTAATTATTATTCGTGTTTATTATATCACTTGGTGCCACAAAAAAAATATAGACTTTCTTAACAATCCAATAAAACTTACGAGTAGACAAAAATATAACAGACACAAACTCAACGTGACAACTGACAACGTGAAAACGTTGAACGGTAAAAGTAAAAACTGAATTATCTTGATCAGCAAGTTGTTGGTCGTAGTGCGAAATTCAGCCACCGGCGCCACTTGTGTTGCTGTTCTTTTTTCACTTTATTTCAAGATATACGCTTTAATTTCATGCCCTCAAAATTTTTTTGAATAATGTACCCGCTAAAAACGTTTCCCTAAAGAGTTGCCCTAAATAAAACTTACATCTTGGTTCTCCCTTAATTTGGGGAAAAAATCCCCAAGATGGCATCCCTGGTTTGAGGATTCGTCCCCTTTGTCGTCATGCCGATATGAAAGTTAGTAAAACAGGTCCATCATTTTTCCTTGCCCCGGGCGAAGCCAATCAGCAAGCTGCTTTGTGTGTGGGCGGCCCTTTTTGACAGTGAAGCGGTTCGTAACTCTGAGCCTCTTAAATTACGTTAACAAGCGCCAGACATAAAACTTTGCGACCCCTCGCGTTTGGATTTTCAATAATTGATTAACGGGAATTTTTAGTAACTTTTAAATACGCCTGGATTTGTACTTAAATGTCACCACTCTCTTGAAAAAACTGAATCGGCGAAATATAATGTTGATCTTATGGCCAGCGGAAATCAGAAAATTAATATCTAGGTCATAAAATTTGGTGTACGAGAAAAGTGTGTAAACACTATAGGATTTTATGATTTTCCTATAGGTATTTTGTACATTTTTTTGTGGTTTATGCTGGAAGGCTTTATAGTGTGTCACAAAAAGTGTGAAAGACGTTATATATATATATATATATATATAAGTATTTTATTCCGTGTTTTTTAAATTTTCTATCCTCCCTAAAAGATTTTTGTGTTAAATGACCCAAGTAAAATTATTTTAGTAGTATTACAAGTTTTGCTATAGTTCGTGTTATTTAAAGGCGGGTGTGTGTCACCTGAAAATGTTGGGCTGTTCAAAAACTGAATGTATGATTAGTAGTAAAATTTTGACACCTTTAAATTTCTTGTAATTTTTTTTCTATTAATCTCCAACATGGTTTCATCGATAAAAAAAATATTAAATAATTATTTTCTGTTGATGTTGAGGGCATCTGCTTTAGGGAATGCTTTATTGCCTATACAGAAAATAAAAAATAATTATTTTAGACCTTTTTGCTTCTTTTATTTAGCGTTTTCAGCAGGTCTTGGTCCTGAGTGTGCAAGAAGGTACACGAGTTTTTTTCACAGTAGGCACAGTTGGACGATGGTACACCAGCAGTTGTTACTACATGGATATCGATTTCACTAGTGCTGAAGACACTGCACATGTCAAAGTCTCCTCTAGTGATGTCGGTGACAATGGTGCACCTCCTATTGAGATCTCTGGATATGTCAGCCTAGCTGCCATCGAGATCTCTGCGAATGTTCACGTCGCTGTCATCGTTGCTGCAGTCAGGGTTGACTATGGAGTTGAGATTGGGTTTTGTTGTAGGTGATAGGTCAGACTGAGTTGAAAAACATCATGATGGTGCATATGCCATCGTCATCGAGGTCTTCAGCTTTCAAGTCCGGATGAGGTTACAGTCATGAGTGACTGTCAAAAGAGAATGTTAAATAAATAATATTTACAAATGGTATTCAAATGTTGTTACAACCATCTACAATTGTGACGAAGCCGCATTGTTCCAAATTACTGGATTTTAACAGACACTTGCATGTTATACAAGTCATTGATGTAGGTAGCCCATAAATCTTCGCATCCAACCCTTAAGCTCAAAACACATTTTTAGTATATTTCTATTTTCTATTCTAAAAACTATCTCGTAATATTTTATTTATTGAGGATTTTTCTTGGTAGTCCTATAAACTGATAGGTAAAGTCCATGCAGCGGGTGCTGTATTCTTTATCACATTCCTTGGCCTAACATACTCTTTGAATTCATAGTTTATAAAATAAAAGTTTGGACCACTACAATCGTCAATGTCCCTTCTTCTTAAGCATCTGCACATGCAGTTTGAAAGTCAAAACAATTTTTTTTGTCTTTGCAAAAGTGGTACTTGTCACTAATGAATTGCCAGACGATTTTAGTTTGTTTTATTAAATCTGCATTTTCTAGTCTGCAAACACTATTTCATGTGGAGGGGAATAAATTTACATTAATCTTCTGGTGAGAATACTGGTTGTCATAAACCGAAAGGTGTTCATTATTTTCCATATTTATAATCCAAATGTACATTTTTGAAATATTGTTTTTTTATTATATTGGCATTTCCTAATCAGTTTTAACATCTTGTTTGGTTTTCTTAGAATGCGTAACTCTAAATTTTATAAAACAAAGTCCATATTCACGTTTGTTTCTTCGCTTACTTTTTCTAAACTACACAATGGATTTCGCTAACATTAAGAGAAAATATTTTCCAGAAGGTTTATTTTTTTAAAACTTTGATTTAATTGTGACTATAGTGGATAAATATCAATTTTTTGATATGAAGTTGTAAAATGACACTTTAGACAGCTTACATAGCTTACGCATATTAATACGTGACGGGTACCTGAATTAATTTACTAGAGATTTGTAAGTTTTAAAAAGGCCCACAGAAAATTCCCTATTACCATATGCTTATCATATAAGGATAACTTACAGTAGTCATTATTTTATTTAAATAAGCCCAATTAGCAGATAGCATTCGTGCGAAGATGTAGATGGGTCGCTCGTTTTTGCGAGATTGGGGGAAGGTACTATGAGAAAAGTATGTTCATAGTGTCAACCATGTGTGCAGTGTAGAGAAAATGTGAGTCCCTCTTCTGCTTCAGCACTCCTAAAGTAATGACCGTACCATTGGTAGATGCATAAGATCTCACCAATTTCCAGTGGGCCGCTTTGCGAGTTCAGAAGTACCCAGTGGCGCACCGTAAGCCCAAAGGGAACCCGTAAAGGTTTCGGCAATTGGTGTAGAGAAGGGGGCGGGTCAGGGCTGCCGTTTGCCGAATTACCTGAGGATCGCGTTGCGGCGTATTAACACATTCCCCTTTGCCCTCGAGCACCCTCCGCACTAACTGGCAGACGTTACCTCACATGGTCATTTCGACCTTTGAAATTGGCGTTCTGCTCACTCCCCGTTATTCAGGAATGTTTGATACATCCTCCGCATGCTTCGCGATCATTACAGGAATTACGAATGTACGCGACACAGAATGAGACACTCGGACATCACTTGATATGTTTCATGTGCGCCGTGACAACTGTCAATTAAAAGTTAGAGCATTTGGTAATGTTTTTAAGTAAGGAGCGTGCTCTTACCTGCAATTTTATTAGAACTGTGGACACTGAAGCCATAGTATTTGGACTTTTCGTACTCCTGTCAACAGAATGTGTCACTAAAACACACCTTACAATTTGAATGGGATATTTGCAAGTTCTCACAAACATTGATTTTCACTTATCGCTTTATGGACTATTGTTATGTCAGTTATTTAATTTTTTTAAAGATACTTAGTTAATGTCCAACATATCTGCATTATGGTCTTCAGTTTTTCTTCCCATCATAAGAAAAAAAATTATTGGACAAATGTTTTAATAATTTTTGGTTTATATTTAAGGAACTGAGAACGAAAACCAGGTAAGTGACGTTTATGTATAAAGTTAGTTAAACACATGTTTTATTAGCAAAGTATAAATTTTAAGGGAAAAATATCAGGCAATCGCTTCAAAGAACACTTCCACCATTTATACAGATTTCACTTAACATTCAATGTAATGTGGCATTTTAATTTAGGACAAAAATTAGGTCATTGTTGCATATACTTTTATCTATGGAATTAATGATATAATCCTTTGGCGTTTACTTATAATATGTATGTACACTATAATAAAACAAAGTAAAAAGCGATGGTAAAAAAGTACCTTGTTTTGTTTGGCCTTCAGTTCGTACGTATAACCTCAAAGCACGATTAAAATACTTATTTATTATATTTATTATATTTATTTTTAACTGTATTAACAAATGATGATAGTAGGAATGTAATAATATTATTGCTTGTTGCTACTATTTTACACAATAAATTTGTTATATTAGTGAATGTAATTTCTTTCTTCTTGTTCTGCATGTTCAGAATCTGGAGATGTGGATGATGTTGATAAAGATAAAGACTGTAGACCTCCTGCTGATCTAACACCTTTGTTAACAGCTTATGAAAGTTACTTCATCGCCTGAAGAAGATAGTTCATTTCCGTCATCTAGAACTGATAATGCTAATGTTATAAATAATGTATAATAATAATGTAATAAAAGCAGTAACAGTAGAAAGAGGCCGTAAAAGAAAGCAGCAAGACTGGTGATTTCACGTAAATATAATATTACGTAATGCAGGAAAAGAAAATATAGGCCAACGGAAAATACTTTAAAGAGCTAAGGTAATGGGAAACATTGATAAAATACTTGCCACTATAAGTGTGTTAACAATTTCAGTACAGCCTCATGCAACAATGATGTCATACACAACATAATAGCAGGCGTAACGAAAAGTGCAAAGTTTTTAGAACCCAAGATGGTGATCATAACTAAATGTGCAACGGTGATGTCTTAATTCATGTAGGCTGAATATTTATTAAAATTTTATTAATTATTATTTCTTAGTTTTAATTTCATTTAAAATTTCTAGCATAAATATTACGGATTTTCAAGATGGTGGCCAGAACTATAATTGCAACGGGTACATCATGTTTCAAGTTGTAGGGTGAGAAATAATAAATATTTGGGCTACTAAATTTTTTAAAATTGTAATTTAGAATTTTTTAATTTTTTATGCATAAATTACATATTTACTCCCTCCGGGAGTATAAAGGAGGACCAAAATCGATTAAGTAACTAACATTTGAAGTAAACCATTTTTATTTATATTTTTGTGGAATTTTTTGGTTGAAAATAAAAGAATTCATTTTTTTTTTCAAGGACTAGGTCAAGGTCCAAGATACCCATTGAAGGCTTATTGGAGGATCTCTCATGGGAAATTTTTAGCCATAATGGGGAATTTATGTTCTTTCTAAAGCAACAGTATTTTGAGGTTTTTTGAATTTCGAATCTTGAAATTTTAAGTAATTAAACGGGAAAATTTTCCCGAAAAATAGGAATATTCCCTCGAAATAGGGATATTCATATGAATTTTGAGTCATTTTGAGTCGTTTTGGATGAATGTTTAGAAACATGGAGTTTAAGATGGCCTTCGTGACGTCACAATCCAAGATGGCGGACAGCTCCGGCTCCTCCAGGGGAAGCCAGTCCCAGGACCGGGAAATATATTCTGCTCATGTAATAGCAAACAGTTTCTCTTGTGGTGGTCAAAATCACAACAAAACCTTCTGAAATATTCGATGATGGTGGTCAAACAAACAACAAAAGTAGTAATAGCTTATAAATTTCTCGAACCAGGTCATACATACATTGGGCGTGTTAAGGATTTTGGACTAGTAGAGAAACGTAAAAAATTCGTAAACAATGTTAATGTTTCTTCGAACCGGTTTGACACTGTAAACCAAACATAGAAAAAATTAATGGTGTCCCAATGACAAAAGAGTACGTTCTGTCCATCGATGCTGTAATCAAATACGCAACGATAACAGCACCCAATGATGACGATGATGAAGCTATAGCAAAGCGAACTACTGGATGGATTCGTTTCGAGAAAAAAGTTGGTTGTCTGTAAAATCGGTTTACGGACGATAGTTAAACGTGACAACGTCATAACAAACATTGTTGAAATGATTGCATACTTTTATGAATAAATTTGAATCATTTTTATTGAATTATCACTATTTTGTATGGATACAAAGAAGGAGTGAAATTAAATCTACAATTAAATTGATAAATTTACTTTTATTTGCACTCATTAATTCAAATATGTTTATTACTTTAACAAAGACATTATTTTAACTAGAACTTTTATACATGTTTGCTATTTAACTTCTTCCAATCTGTGTTATTCTGTTAAGGATAGGACGATGATAGGAAAAGTAGGAAACTAATGGGAGTGTTTCAAGTTTAATGTGCCTCGAAAAAGTCAAATCGATGGTTGTTCCAATCGAGTGGAAGAGAGTTAGATGCGGCGCAAGCGTACATTGAGCGTAACGGAACACAGCGTAACGGGACAATGTGCGTAACGGGACACTTTTTCGTGCGTGCAGCCGGAGTTCATCGATTTATTAGACGTTGTCACGTCAAACAGATTGTGGTATTTTAGAAAACAATAAACGAAGATACTCTATTTCGAAAAGTGACTTACGCAAAGCAATGCATTATAAGGCCAGGTTTGATAAAACTTGAACAACTATATACCAAATAGGAGTAAAAATAACAGATGCGAAATTGAACATATCCAAGAACTGAAACCTCTTAATTCCTCCAGTCCACCATGCATTTTTTTGACAAAGGTTGTGGTTTGGTTTGCTTTCACAAGCATTTTTAATAGTTTATAAAATAATGTATTAACAAAATGTCACCTAGTTTTTGCTCTAACTTGTATAGTAATTGCAAGAAGACAATTAATATATAAACCTCAATTATATGTTTTCATATGAGCTTAATCAAATTTTTAGGGTTGCAAATTATTGTTAATATGTAGGTATAATTATATTAATAAAAATAGTAAATCTGTAAAATAGTGTACAATGCTAGACTTCAATAGCCATTTACTTGAAATGCATATTAATCACTCACCTGGTTTTTTTTCTCAACCCCTCGTTTACATTTGCATATTCTAAACAGCAAAGTCTTCTAAGACGAAGACTTTGGAATAAAACAAGTTTTTGGAGAGGAATACTTTAAGCAAGGAAAAACTATCTGGAGTGTTGGTGAAATAAATATGGTCTTATTGAGGAATCGTCTAAGCAAGGAAGCAAATATCTGGAGTGGTGGGGGAATCGAACGGTTTTTTTTATAAGGAATCGTCCAAGGATAGAAGCAACTTTCTGGAGTGATGGAGTAATCGAACTGGTCTATGGCGAGGAATCCTCCAATCAAGTAAAAAACTATCCTAAGTTAGTTGGGAATGACAACTGAACTAATGACAGTCAAATCTTAAATCGAACACTGATCCTTCCAATCTCTTGTCCAGTGTTTCGTAACAGCATATCTGGATTTGTTCTAACATTTAATAAACCGCTTTCTTACATTGTTGGACTGACTGTTAATTTTCTGAAAGCATTTGAGCAAAATAAGTTTTAAAAGTTATAAAATCACGAGGTTTTCATCAACCAAATTTTCAGTTATGCTACAAGATTTGCAGTCTTAAAAAAAGGGCTCTTTTGTAAGAAAGCTAATCTACAACTTAAAGAAATCTTTTATTGCAACCTAATTGTCTTGAACTCGACAAAGAAGATTCCCTCCCTCGTTTTAAAGTATTTAACAAGCCGATCCCTTGAGGGGCTGCTTCGGCAGAGAACCTTATTAGCTGAACACTTAACTCAATAGTCCCTAGCTTTAACGAAATTATCCGTGTCATTCTGTTGCTTCCCTTTACTGTACGTAACGACAGTTTCCAGACTGCAAGATGAACCCGGTGAAAATGACTTCCTGCCAAGAGCTTCCAAAATTTTTGTTTTAAATAATGAAGATAATTTCACCAGGTTTTTCAATATATTTAAATATCTACGATAAATTTAGAGTAAAATAAAATTTAATTGAAAGTATGTTGTAACTAGTAAAAGAAATTCTTTGTGAAATCGAAGAGTACTGAGCAAGCGCTATAGGGACTTGTCCCCAAAAAGTTTTTATCAGACATTTTAGGTTGTTAAAACAAATACCAAAAAATATTTTATATATTTCAAAACCAGTGAGATGGACATTATTTTTATCACAATGTGAATTCATTTATCTATACAGTAAAAGATTTTAAATAAAACATTTGTGGTGTAGGGTTAGTAACATTAAATTACATATTTCCCAGAACTTCTGAATTTGTATCATTAATCATTATATCATAATATCATTGTATCATTAATCATTATAACGGCGGACAAGTTCTTTTAAATAACTTTCGTTTACATGCTACCACAATTCATCAGTCTAGAGAAACATAGCATTTCTAGGTGGCTAATACTTAACATTTATTGATTTATGTTAAAAAAGGCAAACATTAGAAATTTGTATTTTGCACAAAACCATTTATCCTTAATCAGCACTTATGTTTCAATTTGTTTGATTATGTTTAAAAGTCTGTTTATTAGTGATCATTTACGTTTTCAAATCTACAAATATTTCTCGTGGATATTTCTTTATCGGCAACAACAGCACGAGCCTTTCTAGTCATATCACGTGGCCTGCGCTGTTTTGGAAGAACACTTATTGGTACTTTTTTACATAAGAACGTCATGGTAAAGTAATAGGTTTAATTTTACACATTATTTTAATTTGATTTAACTATACGCGTACATGTTTTACACCGTACACAGAGGAAAGATTCAGACTAAAATATGAAAGACCACACTACTGGCATATTTAAATAAACTTAACCAAAGAGAAATGGCTAAGGAAATATTTTTTTTGTTAGCACCGATATAAGCTGCCATAAATACTACAATTGTTGTTTTAAGACAAATTAATATTAATGTGTGAGAATATATTTGGTTTTCTCAATGCACAGATGCCTTTATTCCACAAAAGAACAATAAATAAATGTACTTAACTAACCTGCCAATATTTTAAAATAATTAATAAAATAACGTTATCAAAACAAAACTTTTAAACGTGTACTCAAATATTTAATCCCACAAAATAACAATTAGTGCTGTGATACTGCTGATTTTCTATTCTAATGCATTTATTAACTATTTATATTGAGAAAACGAAATTTTAATCTAGAACACATTTTTTCTACTTCACCTTGTAGTTGATCTTACACTTTTTTTAATACGTTGTTTCCTTTCCTATAAATTCCTTCTGCAAATATAATATAAACATTTCAATTAAAAAAAAATCTTGTAATTAGAATAAAAATGTTTTCAGAACTCCTCATAGTCCCACGTATAAAGACTGTATACGGAATAATCAAGCATCTCAAAGCTTGTCTTAGGGACTACGGTGGGTGAGTGGTTGGATTATTCGCCTCCCTCCTAGGTGATCCTGGTTGGTGCCAAAGTTTTGCAACTGGGGAATTTTGGTAGACGCTGTAAGCCGTCGAGTTTTATCGAAACACTCCCGCATTCCACTTCAAAGCACAGCAACTCCAAACTCATAAATGTACCTCTGGTAATCTCTTAACGACCTTGGTCCCTACGAAAAGTTACCTTGAAAAAACAATCATGTACTTTTACAAAAAAAAATATACTTTGTAAACCAATTGACAAGTAATAGTTATCGGGGGGCAGGGCAGTGCCCCCGCCAAGTCGAGCGCGAAGCAAACACTGCCGTACCATCCTTTACTGGAACCATTTCGCCGCATTTTCAGGCCCCTATTTGAGAACTTCTGGATAAGACCAGAACGCGGAAATTTTTGTCATCCATTAAGCTATAAAATCACATACTTAAAATAAAATTTCAAGTCTGAAGGTCATTTAGTTCCGAAGTTAAGCGAAAGCAAAGTTTCGCATTTATGACACTCACTCACTCACTCACTCATGATCATCAGAATAGAACTAGTACTTCCGATAAACTCAGAAAGCTGAAATTTGGTACAGAGTTACGGTTTAATGGCCACATAAAGGGAAAACTATAAAAACTAGGATAATCTAAGATCTAGAGTACCTGGTGACTCTTATTTGAAAACACAAGAGTCCAACCAAACTATTAAAGATCGAATTACCGCCTTTACAAAAAATATTCAACTTTATTTGCTTCTTCATTGGAAGTCAAAAATCGAAGGTCTGAAGTATCTGATGAAGAACCCTCAGCTTGTCTCAGTTGTATTAGAGATATGGTAATGCCCCCTTCTACTATTGGTACATAAAAAAATCGACTGTCATTGCAAAAATCCAGCGTAGTGGGACACATCTTCTAATTTAATCTAGCCTATTGCTTCCCACTGCTGGGCGAATGCCTCCCCTTATGCTTTTAATACGCATATAAATAAAATTAAAGGAAAACTCTGGATAAGACTAGACTGGCTTTTATACTTATATACTTACAAGTTTACAAGAAGAAATAGTCTAACGATTTACTTTATTCTACACGAACATTATACAAATTAAATAAACAAATTATACTAAAATATTAAATAATTTCGCTCAAAATTTGGTCAAAATATAAGTCATTTGACTAAGAGTGGCGGTGATACCCGCACACGTCGCTAGATGGCGCTGACTGTATTTTAAAACGCGCTTGCGTTTGTTTTTCCGTAAACATATTGCGAAGTGGCAACCGGCCACGTTACAGTCGTTTACGACATTTTTATACTGCGCTTGAAAACGTTTGCTAGGGATTAGGAGGGATAATTTGCATTTCGTTGATTTCGCTTATTATTTCAAGAGGTTTAGGCGTAAATACCGCGCCGATCTTTCAGAAATTAAACCGTCTAAACCGTATAAAAGAATAAATAATGAACGCGAATGGGCAATACGAAAAACTGTTGCTACTGTACAAGGATCAGAACCGGAATAAAAGAAAAGAAAGATTTGTAATAATAAAAAAATTCTCTTAAAAAGAAAAAAATGTGTCAAATAAGCAAATATAATAAAATAAATCAATATGCCCACGTTTCTACAAAAATAAATGAAATCCCACCAAAAATATTCTGTAAAAACATTAGCCACGTCTTGATGGAGCTGCTTGTTTATCTATAAAAAGTAATGAAATCTAGACAAAGTCGTGCCAAGTCTAAGGTTCCTTACTGCGATTTCTATATTATTATAGTTAATGTTGTGTGACTTGGCCGTTGAAGGGTACACAAGGGTACAAAAACAGGTGCTCCATTACACAATTGCACCAACCTGTCGCCAGAACCGCTACCCATTGATGATGGTAGATTGCCACTTGGAAAACGTTGATTCAATAACCAGTCAATTGTAAGTTTGATAAAGCTGCGTATTTCAATAATACTTATGTGTAAGCAAGCCTGAAACAAACAGTATAAAAAATTATTTCCAGTACAGACGGACTTCTAATCATTGATAGAAGTCCGTCTGTACGTCTATTTTATGTTAGATGGGTGGTCGATTTGACGCTCCAAAAAGAATAGAGCAGAAGCCAGCATTGTCAATGCTGAATGCATGTGTTGCACAATCAACAACAGCCTAAAATGATACACTAGCGTCCAATTACCAATACCAGTATGGGCTATTATCTCGCTTAACAAACAGATATAACATTACGTGTTAACAAAATTGACTTGTACCCACTAACGTATAAAGAATGTTCAACGGCCAAGTCACACAACATTAACTATAATAATAAAGAAATCGCAGTAAGTAACCTTAGACTTGGCACGACTTTGTCTAGATTTCATTACTTTTTAGAGATAAACAAGCAGCACTATCGAGACTTGGTTAATGTTTTTACAGAATGTTTTTGGTGGGATAAATTCTACAAGATAAATATTGTAACTTCCTACAACACATGGTTTTGATTTTTTTGCATGTTTGTAAAACGTTTTTCGGGGTAATACTGAGTGTTTCTTACGAAAATTTATTAATAATTTCTTTTTTTATGGAACATTTCATTCAAGCTTAATTTTTATAACCATGAAAAAGATAATAAAAATTCATTAATTTTATTTTATCTTGTTTTATTGTCCTTATTAACACGTGCAGTTAATACTGGAGAGCTATTCACGGAAGGGTTTACAAATAAATTTTAATATTGGAGGTACTGGGACGACACAAAGAACAAATTCCCGGGTAATAATCCCAACCCGGTATTACTGATAATGCTATTTTGTAGTGATGACAGTGGTTTCTGTGTGAATGTAAAGATTTATAAATATCTGTGATATTTACATCGTTATTTATGTTTCATTCACAAAAAAATTGGTTGTCTGTAATTTTGCTTTACGGACGATATTTTAACGTGACAAAGTCATAAAAAAATTCATGAAATGATTGCATACTTCTATGAATAAAATTGAATCATTTTTAATGAATTATCACTATTTTGTATGGATACAAAGAAGGAGTGAAATGAAATCCACAATTTAATTGATAAATTTACTTTTATTTGCACTCATTAATTCAAATATGTTTATTACTTTAACTAACAGATTATTTTAACTATAAAGTTTATACATGTTTGCTATTTAACTTCTTCCAATCTGTGTTATTCTGTTAAGGATATGACAATGATAGAAAAAGTAGGAAACGAATGGGAGTGTTTCAAGGTTAATGTGTCTCGAAAAAGTCAAATCGATCGTTGTTCCAATCGAGTGGAAGAGAGATAGATGCGGCGCAAGCGTACAATGAGCGTAACGGGACACAGCGTAACGGGACAATGTGCGTAACGAGACACGTTTTCTTGGGTGCAGCCGGCGTTCATCGATTTATTAGACGTTGTCACGTCAAAAAAAAATGGAGTGTATGCTTCAATAACGCCGTTCATTCGAAGCATCTCCCTCGGACGTGGCAGCTCGTGTCGTCTACCAGCATCGCCGACGACGGGACTTTCTTTGATCCCGCGCGGCCATCAGGACTTGACCCAGGGCGTCATCATCGATCCGGACCAGGCGCTCGGCGGATCCGGCACGGCAGCCCGCATTCATCCGCCGAGCCCTTCGCAAGTCCGCGGGAGGCGGGGCAGGGACCTACACCAACACCCCTCCCCCCCACCTTCTCCCGTGCACGTCGTGAGCCGGAAAGAACGCAATCAATAACCGCCCCCCCCCCCCCGTCTTGGCGAGCGAACCAATACCTCGTCGAGCGCAGCATTCGAGACCCCGACACCATCCACAACGTCACAGTTGGAAACTGGTTGGTTCAGAAAAGCGTTCGCGAGTGTGTTTCTTGAAGCATGAGCTGTCCAGGAGATGCCAAAGGCGACAGCTTCCTACGAGGGACTCGATCGTGACCTCATGCATTCGTTCGATTTACTTCACCTAAACATGTCTCATGATAAACATATTTTACCATAATATGAGTTCACGAGGAGAACAATACACATAAATTACTGATATTATCAAACACGTGGTTTTATCGGGTATGAAAAAAAATATTTTATAAAAACAATCACCACAGAACTCACTGAGTCACCTTCTGGTAAAATTTTTCCTTTGCTTTCGTGCTTAAAAAACCGTACTGAAGTAGTGTCAAGAATAACCTGCACATTTGTGCTGACGTGACTGACAAGTTAGGGTTCAATCTGGTCAGTTCTTAAACACAATGCGTTTCAGTTCTTTGGAAGTTTTTTGTAATGAAGGCAAATATTTTTGGATGATAACTTATTGACAAGGAATAAGAGAGCATTAGCCTTATTAGAAACCCCCAACACTGAAAAATAAATTAGAATAAAGTTACAGAAATAGAAAACCAGCGTAATCAAGCTTACATATAAAAGTATGTATTTAAAAAATATATAACAATTTACTGCAACACTTGAATAAAATTTAAACGAGAAAAAAATTACTAAAAACAAGAAAATATATACTCATAACTAAAAGAACATACTACAGGAGAATACAATAAAATTTAATCGACAAAAAACCGTTTATAGGACTACAATATTTTTCTGTAGTTATGCATAAGACAGCAGTGTACAGTGATAAAATGGGACTTATTTTTGTTAAAGTCACTCATTTATATGTATACGAATTACACGACTGTTATTTTCTGATGGGGCTGAAGTCATCAGGGGCAGTACAGCTCATGGGGCTGTGACCAATATGACAGTCACCCTGAGAGTACACTTCAATAAAAATAGAAAAATTATCAAGGGGAATATAGATTACCTTCACGATTTCAAAGCTATCTGTGCAATTAAAAGTGCGCATATCTTCTTTGACCGTCTAACATCAACGGGTCATTACGGTCTCTTCTACTGAGAATAGTTACGGACTTTAATTTACTGACAATTTAAAATATATATATATTTAAAAATAATGTAAAGAGAAAAAAACCATCAATCTTTATTTTTATTAAAGTGTATTCGTATAGATACCATCATAATTCAGTGATGTTGAATACTTATTTAAAATATAAGATTTTAGAAAAATGTTAGTGAAAGGGTAGGTCATAAGCTGCTCAAGTATCTTTGTTTATAGTAAAATATGTAGCACTGAATGAAAAAAACACTAGGGCATGAAACGTGATAGTATTATGTTTCATCAGTTTCATCACTTATGATAGAATGATCTAAAAACTATGTATTTTAACGGTTGCTGTTTTGAGTAAGGCTAGTGATAAAATTAATTAAACATAATAAAAATTAGTTGTCTGTAAAGTCGGTTTACGGACGATAGTTTAACGTGACGTCATAACAAAACATTGATGAAATGACTGATCCAGAATAAAATGAAATATATTTGGCCTGAGACTGAGCCGTAATAGGTTTTTGCAACCAAACCATTTAGGCATTAAAAATATTATATTCTTTGAGGAAGAAATTTTTTTAAAATTTTTCTATCTTTTGTATGATAAAATCTACCACTGTATACTTTAAATAATAAAATTGAATTATTTTTATTGAATTATCACTATTTTGTATGGATACAAAGGAGTGAAATGAAATTTACAATTTAATTATTAGACGTCACGTCAAAAAATACTTTAAAAAGTGAGCCTTCAAGAGAAAAACGGTCAATATATATATATATTACTTCTGTGAATGTTAAGCCTCAGTTTAAGTAAATAATGTATCATTTTTGAGCAAAAAAAGTAGCCATGATGTCAAAAAGGCTAGATAAAGCACCGAAACTAGAAAACGCGTTCTCAACATTTAAATCAATACTCATCATAATATTTTTCTATGTTTTCAATATGTATTACACATTTCAATATGTTTACATTATGGTTAATTTTTCATTACTTTTTTTCTTCTATTCAGTAGAAATTAATATGATGTTAAAATTATAAATATTTATATATTTTTTTTATTGAAAATGAATAGTTGACCTAAATTTTGTAACTTAGAACTTTTTAACTTGTAAATAAAGTTAATGACACCAATAGTATAAAACAATCAAGGAAATAAAAAATCCTAGCGTGCAAAAACGGTAACGAAAATGAGGAAAGACGGCGCACAGGAAAACTTGCAGTCTCGCCTGTGAATCAATCTTCCCTCTGAAGGCAAGAAACAAAACACTTCTGAACACCGCGCCAGTGATTTATTTTCGTTTATTATTTTAACGCCACCCCCCCCCCCCCCTCACCACTTGTGACTCTGGCTTGGTCGCCTGCGGAGGAAATTAATTATGGCGCAGGGCGTTTCAATTAGTCGAACACGTGGACCAAATTATTTCAGCTCCTTCTTCGTGGAAAACTCGCCATCGAGCGCAGACGTTCTTTTCCCTCCTCGCCTGCTGCAAAATCCACTGGCTCTGTATATGGCTGCTGAAATTAAAATTTCTTTGTTGCAAAAACCGTAGTGATTTACGATAAAAAAAAACTCAATCATACTATAATTTTCAAAACCCATGTTTTACCTAAGAGTAAAACTTTATATTTTCGCTTCACTTTTTTTGTTTGACATATCACCGGGCGTTATTCATGAAACACGCGTTTAAAAACTCAGATATATTTGTATTATCATTTTGTTCAAGTTTGACCACTCAAAAAGTTTAACCGTGTTAAACATAAAAATAAAATAATGACCTTGAACGGAACATACGCCCTTAAGAATACGTACACTGAGGACAGGTCATCAGGAGCACGTTTAATAATATAATTTTTCATTTCATAATAATATAAACCCTATATTTTTTTTTTTTTAAAATAGGTGAAAACGAAGTTACTAATATTCAAATGGATTAATTGTTATAACATTTTTGTAATGTATCGGAAATATAAAATTGTTTTAAGTAATTTTCAAATCTAGCACTGATAATAAAACTTAAAAAAGTGTGTAAATTAGATACTAAGCTAAATTAAATAAAATGTTTATTTGTATCTAGTCTTTTATTGAATGTTGACATTTTTCGTTGTATGGTGCGCGCGCAACTTATAAATTCACTCTCATATCTGTGCTTGTTGCATAAAGGGTGTTAAGTCACAAATAGTTCATACATAGTGATATTTAATTATTTACTTTTAAAATTGATAAGGTAGATTAGACATTATTTTAAAACAATTAATAAGTTTCCAAAAGTTCTAAAGCAGTTAATATCAAAAAAAAATTGACTTCAAGAAAACTAATAATTTTCAATTGCGATTTTCTCAAAAACTATGATTTTGGGCTTAACACCTTTTACGCAACAGGCACATATATGTATTTTTTTGACGTAATAACGTCTTATAAATCGATGAACGCCGGCTGCACGCACGTAAAAGCATGACTCATTGTCACGTTCCGCCTGAGCCGAGCGTGCAAGAACCGGCCAACCACCGTGCGAGAAAATCTTCTATAATATCAAACAGGTAAAGGCAGGCTTTTTAAAAGCAGCAATTTAAAAAAATTGTTTTTATTTGTCCAATTTCATCATTTCAAATTAAAAATTTATTGACATTGATTTGATTTCATTTTTTTTTCTATAACTAATTGTTCATGATTATATTGAAACAAATTATTTTAATTTAAATTTGCAAAAACTGTAAATAATATTTGAAAATTAAAAAGTATGCAAATTTTCATCAATTTTTTTCTTATGACGTTATCACGTGAAATTATCGTCCGTAAACCGACTTTACAGACAACCCCCTTTTTTTTCAAAACGAAGGAGTAGTGTTAAGGAGGAGGAGCAGTGTTAAGTAGTAGGAGAAATGTTAAGGAGTAGGAGCAGTGTTAAGGAAAAGTGTCAAGGAGTAGGAGCAGTGTTGAGCATAAGGTCGGGCGGCTGAAGTCTCCGCACCGACCCAGGCGACCGGCAAGCTGACACCCACCAGTAGCTCCAGCTCCGCAGTCTTCACGGCCGTCGACCGACGTCTGCGCGTCTCCTCGAAGCGGAGAGGGGGGAGGAAGCGTGGACGGGCCAGGAGAGAGAGAGAGAGAGAGAGAGAGAGAGAGATGGCGATCAGCCGCTCGGTCGGTACTCACGGCCGCCCCGGAGACAACACGATTTCGGGGGATTGTCGTCCCGTCGTCTTCAGCTTCTTCGATTCCCCTCTTCTCGCGAGATCCTCTCAACCTTCTCGAAAAAAAAATACACCGTTCCCGAAAGAGGAAAGGAAAACACGCGAGAGAGTAGCCATCTTCGGTGATGGCACATGACCCCCGACGACGCCCTCGTCAGGAGAGAGTCCTTCCCTCGGTTAAGCCGCGCCGATATCGCCCGCCGACCATCTCCACTGGTGAGCTTCGGGAGTGGAGACACCATTGTTCCGTACGACCGTGTTTCCGATGGGCTCCGGCCTCCCCAGCGCCGGATCACACTCGGAGCTGCCAGCGACTACCCGAGTTGATACATTTATTTAAAAGTTAACAACGTCTAATAAATCGATAAACGCCGGCTGCACGCACGGAAAAAAGGATGACTCATTGTCCCGTTACGCTCATTGTACGCTTGCGCCGCATCTATCTCTCTTCCACTCGATTGAAACAACCATCGATTTGACTTTTTCGAAGCACATTAAACTTGAAACACTCCCATTCGTTTCCTACTTTTCCTATCATCGTCCTATCCTTAACAGAATAACACAGATTGGAAGAAGTTAAATAGCAAACAAGTATAAAAGTTATAGTTAAAATAATCTGTTCGTTAATGTAATAAACACATTTGAATTGATGAGTTCAAATAAAAGTAAGTTTATCAATTAAATTGTATATTTCATTTCACTTCTTCTTTGTATCCATAAAAATATAATGATAATTTAATAAAAATTATTCAATTTTATTTATAAAAGAATGCAATCATTACATCAATGTTTTTTATGACGTTGACACGTTAAACTATCGTCCGTAAACCGACTTTACAGACAACCAATTTTTTTAATAAAGTTATACTTTTTTAGGTGCGTTATGGAAAGAAAATTATGTGAATGAATTGTTTTACGATTGGCACGCACCATTCAAGCAATGTAAAAAAAGGCTACATACAATAATGCGAGTACGTAATTACACGCACTATTTCCTTTACGAGCTAGAAGGTAGTTTAAACAAAGTGAATTTAATTATTTGTTAGATTCTTTAGTTGTACCACGGTGGGTGTTGATAGAACAATTTGAAACAATGTATTCGTAATTTCAATACGATGTGCAATACTAAAGGTTTCGCTAGCCGCTACTGGGTCCCGCTGTAGTAGAATAACTTAATGGTATATGCAGCCCGCGTGGCAAAGCATTAGGTAAACGAAACATTTTATAAGCATTTTAAGTCGTAAGCCAAGTTCAGCTATCTCATATCTGCTCAGACAAAAACCTACCTTTAACTTCGTGTATTTTCTCTGAAATGTTTCTCAACCTGTTAAAAAAAAAGAATTAAATGTACAAAAAATGTAATACAATTTAAAAAAACGTAATTTATTAAAGTTTTTGTGCCATAAGATATTTAAATTGAATATAATTTATTTTTCGTGTTATGTTAAATTGGTCTTATACGTAAATTTTGTGTAACGTAGAGCAGCTATTGGCAAAATAATTAAGGCTGACTTTGCCTTCAAATGAGTTGTGTAAGGCCTAAGAGTAAACAAAAAGAAAAAAAGGAAGAACTTTCAGAAGTGATCAAGTATCTGATACGTCTCTTATTACAAATAGGAGCCAGCAATCAATGTTTCTGACCTGGAGTATTCTCAAAATAAAATAAAAATAAAAAAGTGTGAAAAAACTTAATTTTTACTTACGAAACTAAAACATCCACGATAAGAGATAAATTTTAAAAAAAATTCTAAATGTTTAAAAAACTTTACAAAGATATGTCAACTTTTCACTGAAAATATTATATGTATAAAGAATCAAATTTAGAAAAAAAAAATTAAACATTCGCTAATTTTGAAAGGATGATATCGCTGTGCAAGAAATTATCAATGAAAGTACTAACAAATAGGAAATAACGTGGCCACGAGCTAAACTATAAAATACTAGCTGAAGTACTCGGCGTTGCCCGGGCTAAACACATCATAACATAAGGAACGTCACTACCGAGTTTCAAATTTATATGACATACACTTTAAAAACTGGGAATTTTGATTTTAAAGTCCCATTGATTGCACAATCTCGGTGCGTCAAAACTACGCATCAGCAAAACCGGGACACCAATTTTCAGCTTCGTTTTATGTGAAGGCAGGTAACCCCTAGGCAAGACGTAACGGACGCACAAAACGCGTTACAAATTCAAGGAAACGCCATCTATGACGAAGTTTTAAACTAAACTGTTATTAGCACCTTTAGTTCGCTAGCAGCCGCGAGATTCACTCGGATGGGTTTAGCCAAGGAGAAGGATAGGACGTATATGACAGTGTGGTGGACATAGAGAAATGAAACAAACCCTATGACTTACCTTCTATGATGTGTTATTATAAAACAGAATTTACCCCTTTAAAACTCCCTAAGCGATGGAATTTTGAAATTATATATTGTACAAGTCCTTGTCAGAATTGTAACGGGAGAGGAAAATTATTGATGGTCCGAAAAAATAATATTAATTAAAAATAATAAAAATAATTCTAGTAAAAGTAAAAAACAAATTAAACACAGAGAGAGGAAAAAAAAACAATAGTTTATGTTTGCGATTTAAAGTGATAAAAAGTATTTAAATACTAACTGAACTCTTATAAGGTTACTGATTGCTTCGTTGTTAATATTACACGGGTGTTTTTTACTTGTATGGGAAAATTAAGAATGACAAGGCATCTAGTGCGTGGCAACAATGTTAATAGGCAATAGGAAATAAACTTCTAGCGCCTGCACTTCTAGCGCCTGCGGCATTGTCAACACACACTTCGTACGTGTACTGCATGTTGTATCTAACCCCCTCCAACGCATTTTATTCTAAATTGAACTATTAGTAAGGATCCCTAATGTTATTGATAATATAATATAGCCTATAGCCTTCCTCGATAAATGTACTATCCAACCCTGAAAGAATTTTTCAAATTGGACCAGTGGTTCCTGAGATTAGCGCGTTCAAAAAACAAACTCTTCAGCTTTATAATATAAGTACAGATAATATTCGACGTCCAAAAGTTATCACAAAATATTTAAAGGAAAAAAAGGAACTTACATAGGAATTATGATATAATATTTTATTAAAGGTTCTTAAATACTTCTCACAAAAAGGAGACGTTAACTTCCAACCCTCCTTAATTGAACAAAATAATGAAAGTATAAAACATTACAAAATATTTAATATAATATATATAATAAAATGTTTAAAATAGTGACGAGGTAGTACAGATGATTCCATGCTGCTACCTCAGCCTGGCCAATTGTCTACGATCTTCTTACAAACAATCGATTCATAGCAAAATCTTGCTTTACTATCGGAAAATAATAAAGTACCAAAAAAATGTCAATATTAATTTTTTATAAGTTCACTGCAGTGTAAATTGTGGGTAACGTCAACGGAAATGTTAATTCTTTAATTACTGACAAAACAGGTATAAAATTTTTGGTTAAATTCACTCCGCAATTTCATCTAATATACCAACTAGAACAAGAAGAAATAAAAAACGCGAAACATAAATTTTATCAGAGTCCAAACTCTACCATTTTGAAAATTCTATGGGAAGAAATGCGACCGCAGAAATATTTCTTTGCAAAACAGCACGCGTACACAGCTGTTAAAAGCAAAAAATGTTTTTTTTTTTTTTTTTTTAAACTGTGGGTGTTCCACTCTTATTGGCGTAAACTTTCGTGGCGAAGCTTCCATTACATCCCTGGTTTCATTCTAAATCGGAGCTGATGTGATTGACTTCAATTATTTACGGCGCCGTCGTTCTTGTAGACAGGCTTTTTCACATCCTCGTAACAATTCCTCGGAAACTTCATGGCGCAGTTTGAGGCAGCTCCATTCCTCCAGCAGTACAGTCCCGCAGCTATATTTAGAAGACAAGCATATATACATATAACCCTTGCATCATCCACTGGAACCTCAGACACTGAACTACCATTCCTTCAGATACTTCGCAGCAATTTAATTTACATTTTTTTGATATTTTTACAATCCGACTTGGCACACTGTCACTGGCATATTTGTCTTTGACAATAAAACAGAGTTTGACTTATTACTTATATTGATTTGAGCTTTTGCGTCATAAAATAACATCAATAATGTATTGCTTTAAATTCATTTAATTGGCACTACGATTTATATAAAATACCCCAATGTTAGAATCTAGCCTATTAAATAATATTTGTTTTTATGACTCCATGATGTTTTTGATATCGTGTTACAGTGTTATTTGTAAGTTTCTAACATTGGAGTAAAATTAAAACTGTTTCATACGTTTCCTACCTTGGTTAAGCTCCAAAAAAACCGGCATTAGCCGGAGGTCGTACCCATCCATGTTTAATCGCAAAGCCTCGCTGTCTGGCGCGGTGCTCGCAAAAAACAGCCGAGCGCTGAAGTCATCTCAAAGCCTCGCTGTCTGGCGTGGCACTCGCAAAGAACAGCCGAGCGCTGAAGTCATCTCAAAGCCTCGCTGTCTGGTGCGGTGCTCGCAAAGAACAGCCGAGCGCTGAAGTCATCTCAAAGCCTCGCTGTCTGGCGCGGTGCTCGCAAAAAACAGCCGAGCGCTGAAGTCATCTCAAAGCCTCGCTGTCTGGCGCGGTGCTCGCAAAAAACAGACGAGCGCTGAAGTCATCTCAAAGCCTCGCTGTCTGGCGTGGTGCTCGCAAAAAACAGACGAGCGCTGAAGTCATCTCAAAGCCTCGCTGTCTGGCGCGTTGCTCGCAAAAAACAGACGAGCGCTGAAGTCATCTCAAAGCCTCGCTGTCTGGCGCGGTGCTCGCAAAAAACAGACGAGCGCTGAAGTCATCTCAAAGCCTCGCTGTCTGGCGCGGTGCTCGCAAAAAACAGCCGAGCGCTGAAGTCATCTCAAAGCCTCGCTGTCTGGCGCGGTGCTCGCAAAAAACAGACGAGCGCTGAAGTCATCTCAAAGCCTCGCTGTCTGGCGCGGTGCTCGCAAAAAACAGACGAGCGCTGAAGTCATCTCAAAGCCTCGCTGTCTGGCGCGGTGCTCGCAAAAAACAGACGAGCGCTGAAGTCATCTCAAAGCCTCGCTGTCTGGCGCGGTGCTCGCAAAAAACAGCCGAGCGCTGAAGTCATCTCAAAGCCTCGCTGTCTGGCGCGGTGCTCGCAAAAAACAGACGAGCGCTGAAGTCATCTCAAAGCCTCGCTGTCTGGCGCGGTGCTCGCAAAAAACAGACGAGCGCTGAAGTCATCTCAAAGCCTCGCTGTCTGGCGCGGTGCTCGCAAAAAACAGACGAGCGCTGAAGTCATCTCAAAGCCTCGCTGTCTGGCGCGGTGCTCGCAAAAAACAGACGAGCGCTGAAGTCATCTCAAAGCCTCGCTGTCTGGCGTGGCACTCGCAAAGAACAGCCGAGCGCTGAAGTCATCTCAAAGCCTCGCTGTCTGGTGCGGTGCTCGCAAAGAACAGCCGAGCGCTGAAGTCATCTCAAAGCCTCGCTGTCTGGCGCAGTGCTCGCAAAAAACAGCCGAGCGCTGAAGTCATCTCAAAGCCTCGCTGTCTGGCGTGGCACTCGCAAAGAACAGCCGAGCGCTGAAGTCATCTCAAAGCCTCGCTGTCTGGTGCGGTGCTCGCAAAGAACAGCCGAGCGCTGAAGTCATCTCAAAGCCTCGCTGTCTGGCGCGGTGCTCGCAAAAAACAGACGAGCGCTGAAGTCATCTCAAAGCCTCGCTGTCTGGCGCGGTGCTCGCAAAAAACAGACGAGCGCTGAAGTCATCTCAAAGCCTCGCTGTCTGGCGCGGTGCTCGCAAAAAACAGACGAGCGCTGAAGTCATCTCAAAGCCTCGCTGTCTGGCGCGTTGCTCGCAAAAAACAGACGAGCGCTGAAGTCATCTCAAAGCCTCGCTGTCTGGCGCGGTGCTCGCAAAAAACAGACGAGCGCTGAAGTCATCTCAAAGCCTCGCTGTCTGGCGCGGTGCTCGCAAAAAACAGCCGAGCGCTGAAGTCATCTCAAAGCCTCGCTGTCTGGCGCGGTGCTCGCAAAAAACAGACGAGCGCTGAAGTCATCTCAAAGCCTCGCTGTCTGGCGCGGTGCTCGCAAAAAACAGACGAGCGCTGAAGTCATCTCAAAGCCTCGCTGTCTGGCGCGGTGCTCGCAAAAAACAGACGAGCGCTGAAGTCATCTCAAAGCCTCGCTGTCTGGCGCGATGCTTGCAAAAAACAGCCGAGCGCTGAAGTCATCTCAAAGCCTCGCTGTCTGGCGCGGTGCTCGCAAAAAACAGACGAGCGCTGAAGTCATCTCAAAGCCTCGCTGTCTGGCGCGGTGCTCGCAAAAAACAGACGAGCGCTGAAGTCATCTCAAAGCCTCGCTGTCTGGCGCGGTGCTCGCAAAAAACAGACGAGCGCTGAAGTCATCTCAAAGCCTCGCTGTCTGGCGCGGTGCTCGCAAAAAACAGACGAGCGCTGAAGTCATCTCAAAGCCTCGCTGTCTGGCGCGGTGCTCGCAAAAAACAGCCGAGCGCTGAAGTCATCTCAAAGCCTCGCTGCCTGGTGCGGTGCTCGCAAAGAACAGTGGAGAGATGACGTCATTGCAAAGCCTCGCTGTTATTACCGTCACCTCTGTTTGCCGTGGCAATTCCGGCAAAAACTACACAGATTTGTTTGCACTGCTGACGAAACGTTTAAGTATCCGAAAAACAAATAAAAACTAAAAGTAATAATAAATTATATTTTTAAATGCAAAAAAATTCATTTCAAATCTAAAGTAATAATTATTTTAAAATAGGAATAGGATAATGAAATCTTAAAATATTTAAAAAACTTTTATATCCTAAGTATTCGAAATATTCGACAATCAAAGTTAATGAATCAAGAAAAATGTATAAGGAATAAAGTTAATTAATAACTCAACACTTATAACCTCTTAAGTTTAGTAGATCAAATTTTTTTATACCTATAATGTTGCCATTACACAATACATTGTATTTTATCATAAATAAAATTACAATAGGTATGTATAATTATAAGTTTAAAGGTTCAAAACACCAAAATAATGTTGTTTTAATGTTTCAACACCGCAGTAATATTGATAACTTCTTGTGAATTATTTTTTTATTGTTGACCCTTTAGATATAGATCCAGATTCGAAGGGGATATTCGAAGTACTTATAGGATTTCGAATTCGAGTTTCAGATTAGAGAAAATTGGGATCAACCCATTACGAATATGTGTACAAATTAATATCTCAATTTTTTAAATTATACACAGGTACATAAAATATCTGTAAGAATTAAATACCAATAAAGAGTTTTAAAAAATATAAATTTTCAGTTAAGGTAAATTTATCAAGGGCATACACACAGGCCACATAACGGAAATAAGTGGTTTTTTGAAATTTCACTGACACATATAATGAGCACTTGCTGGGAAATAAAATAACATAACTTGAAATTACGTTAGTTACAAGCACCTAGAGATGCATTTTAACTTGCTTTTAAGTTACATGGCTCATAAATGATTTTTTTTAATCTCTGACACCAATTTATTGTTTTAAACAAAGTATTACTTATTTGAGCATAAATATGTATATGAATACGTTTCACTGTGCTGAGAAAATCCTAAAACACTCCAAATTTGCAATCCAACTGGAATCGCCACGTCACGGTCTCCGAGGAGAGGTGGATGTGATTGATCTTTTATTTTTTTTTTCTGCGTGATCCGTTACACAGAACAGTTCAATTAGTCCAGATATTAGGCCGGCCATGTGTTCCGGACCTCAGGGAAAATGTAATTTCTGCTGCAGCTTGTTTGAGATTTGATATTGTGGGAATGAAAGAGATCCTCACAGTTGTTCAACGTCAGATTTTAACGAACAATGTCACCTCCAGGGTAGCTCAAAGACTTCGTTTATTAAAAAAAAAGCAGGGTTTCCACATTTACAGAGAGAAAAATAATTCGAAAATCGTTTCAGGCCTAATTTTTGACATAAAAATTTTATTTAGAAAATTATACTAACAGTTAGATAAGTATCAAACTAGAAGAGTAACACACATCTTTTCCTAGGCGTAAAATGACCTATAAAAATATTTTTATAAAGGAATTTCATGATCATCATTGTAAAATTTCGTTTTATTATTTTTTTTAATCTTTTCCAACTGAAGGAAACCAATTTCCGTGCAAAACATTTTTGATTGTGCATTACTATTGTAATAGTACTGATTATATATTTTCTGGTACATAGAGTGAGTAATATCCGGACAGAAGCGTTTAGAACTTAATTTTGGTTTGAATACTATTCTAGGTTTTAAAATAATAATTACGTGACAAAAATGCATAAAAATTATGAGTAACTGAATAGTTTAAGTCAGGTAGGCTAATAGTTGGAATCCAGCGACGCGCATATTCATGCTAGAATTTGACTTTTGAAAATGCCGTAAGAAACCCTTGTTTATTCTGTAAACAAAAAAAAGAGTGTAGGGAAATCCTTAAATAAAGTTTAGGCTTATGCAAAAAATGAGAGAAAAACAAACTTATTTAATATTCGATTGTTTTCAGTTGTACAAACTGGCATTTGCACTTTACGTAAGAAGACTGTGCTGAAGCTTGTTAATGTGTGGTGTAGATAACAATTTAATAACTGAACGGCATTTTTCAGTATTTTTTTTACTTAGCTTATTATTCATAGATGATGTTAATGTTCACACAAAAACACACACACAGCAAAGTATCATAATGACAATAGTATTATCTTAAAATTTCTCCAGCTTGTGTGAACACTAATTAAAATTATTCCATATTAAATTTTACATTTAACCTTCTGGTTAGAAGGCATCTTTAATTATAGAAACTTTATTTCAAGGATAAACGAGTCCCATTCTCCAGGCCTGAAAGTCATCTGTGGTACCGGAGTGAAGATTGAGATAAGGCCAAACTTTATATCACTCGGCATTCTAGGAAAGGAAGAAGCGTCTCCAGATAAGTACTCCTCTCACAGGTAAGAAGTCGTATTACAGCTAAAAAGTATTTGTTTTAGGTATGTTTGCGCTTTAAAATGATAAAATTTTATCACATTTTAATTTACTCTTTTGGCTCCTTGTAAATTCATATACCATTAAATTATTTTATTTTACAGAAGAAAACCTCATATATTTCCACTTATAATTATTATTTGCATAGTAAATTAGTATTTCTGGTTTACTAACTATAAAAAGGATTCGCAGTTCATAATACGTTATCACAACCTTATATATATAGCTATATATATATATATATATATATATATATATATATATATATATATATATATATATATATAATTATTTGCTGCTGCTGGAAATAGCTAGTTTTCTAACCCATCACCAGGTAGTAAACAATATTGATTCCTTGTCTTTAGACACGTGTACAATTTAGTATTTCCATATAGCATGGAAACGTTTTATGTACGTTTGCAATTTCAATAAACAAAAACTAATTGATGAAGCTGTAAATAATATATATGAACATACGTATACATATATGTTTAATTAGTGCTCTTTTAATCAATTCATATCTCCAATTCTACAAAATTGTTAATGGCTTGTTTTCAGCATACTAACATGTGTAATAAACTGATTATACATAAATACTCTATAAATAAATGACGAAAACCTATCGCCGTTTAAGTTGTGATTTTTCCATCCTTGTTACGGCCGTACACTTCTCTCAGCACCAGGAAAAGTGAGTAAGATAGGTTGAGGAGCTGAAACAGAATAAATCATATTATCAATATTGTGTGGAAACTTTTTAATAGGCTAGTTGTTTTGCACTTATTAAAAAAACATTTTATAATACTTTTATAATGTTATTTTTAAACTTAATCTTAAATGTAAAATTTTTTTATGAAATGTAAAATATGGATTCTCTTATTTCTGTAATCTCTAGGGATGATAAAAACTGTAAGAACTCATTTGCAACAAATTAAAAAGAGATTAATCGAAAACATCAGAAAGACATCTTATTCACACACCAATTTAGGTTCAAAATTTAGGAATAAAACAATAATCAAAGCTGGAAAAATTAACAAACTTTAAGAAGCGTAATGGTTTACAATTGGTAACATTGAGAAGGCCTGCGTTTATTGTTCTACATAAATAATTTTAAAGTCTAATAATATGGTTAGTACGCTGCTTAGTATGTCTAAAGTGTAACCAAATTATTAGGTTTTGATTCTCAAAATTTACATTTAAAAAAAAATTTTATCCCTGGGTTTGAGACTAATAGTTCCGTTTTCTTTCTCATATCACAGGAGGAGATGGTGTATATTCGCAAACTCGTCTGTCCTTAATAACCTTGTATTAATCCTATATTGTGCAATAATTTACGATCTCAAAATTTAACAGTTTGACTATTCATCATAAGTACCATTTATATAATTATTCATTAAGAAATATTTTACAATATGCCAAATAATTTGCTTACTAACGTCCTGATTAAATTTAATATTATATCAAAAGACCTCAACAAAATTTTATTCAACACTTTTTAATGTCAGTACGTATAAGTTGCATGCGTTGTCATAAACAGACTATAGCCTAGAAGGTACTGAATTTAAATTTAACAACCCATGAAAAAGTAAAGCAGTCGAATCGTACTATTGGACCAATTTTGTAAAGATACAATTTTTTGCAATTGAATAAGGGCACAATTGTTGGGCTTTGTCTATTTAAATTATATATGAAGTAATTTTATTAATATAGTTTATATTGATATAGTTTTTGATGGTATGATAAGTGAAACTTTAGGGAATTTAAACGAAATAATCTATCATTAATGTTAACAAAACTTACCTAACGTTCTATCAATATAACAAAAAAACTATACTATTTATACTGATATCTTTCCAGATAAATCATAGATTGAATCTTTAACTACGAGGGCTTTTAAAAGATAATTTCTGGACTTAGAAACCATTGGAAACACAAAAAATAATATAACTATGCACAAAGTATTTGACTATTTTTCAGATTGATTTTGTATATTCAATTTTATTTCATTAAGTATACATATCAATAAATGTTTCTGTATCCACTTCGTCTCTAATGAAATATATTACGAAGTATGTTTAATATCACCTTCCACAAAACCATTTACAGAAATGTTCATGACTGCATTGAAAGTAAATTAAATACATAATTAACTGAGAGATAAAAGACTAATATTTAGAAGCAATTTTTAATAAAAAATCATTAATTTTATCGTAATTTTGAAAATGCATACATTTTTAACATTTAAATGTTTTCGATAAAATAATTAATGCATATGAAAAAATGTATCTTATAAATTTGTGTTCACTAGTATTTTGTAAAAAAGAAAAAAAAATGAAAAAAAAAATTGTGTTTTAGTTTTTGAACTTCTTATTCAGTTCTAAACAATTATTTTGAAATTTTCTTTAAATAAATAAGTTTCTTATATAGCCACTATTTGATGATTACAATTATTATTGGCTTTTATATTCTTCGCAGCGTATACCTATTACTGTAGAATGTGGATTAGGGTCGTAAAATTAAAAATGTTTATACTATTTAAGTAATCATAATTCCTGAATTTATTTTGAAGTTTTTTATTACAAAATCAACAGGGTTCAATAAATATAAACAGTTATAGTTTTAAATAAACCTATCACTGTCCAGTTTGAATATATTTATTTTCTGGTCACAAAACACGAATTTGTTTTAATATCGTCCAACGCTTAATTATCAGTCAGTTCATTCAGCATTAAATATTTTTTTACAAATAGCAACAAAGGCAGAAAAAATAACTTTATAACCCACTTGCCTTCCTGAAAGCAATATTCTCAGACAGAAAGACCTTCCTGTTAACAAGTTGTTCTCTTACAGAACCTGTGAGCTAAAGAAACAGGAGGAGAAGAAGGAAACATTTAAGAGAAGATTTCACGATGGGCAAAGGTGCTGATGAATTGTAAAAAAAATAATGGTTCTTCGCATGGTCTACACCAATTATCCAGGAACGATTGTATTTGTCCAATGCAAAGATTTGTTCATTCTCTCGACTTAAAATGTATAATAGTCTCTGCCGTGAACCGGAAATTGTCAGGGACACAAATGAGCTTGCGATGTTTTGGGATGCTGACCTGAGCGCCAACCAAACAGAGTGCTGTGGGGAACGAGACTATGAGCGGTACTCTAAGACTTTCGGGTAAGTTTGCGAATAAGGACTGCGTTGTTGGGATACAGCCGTAACCTAAGTCGCGGGCCATATTCCAGAACGTGCGCATACCCAATACCATCAAGGGAACGAATCGGCAACCGTTTTAATCATCGGTGGCCTTCGCAAAGCAAGAATCCGGTTTCAAAGCATTTGAGCGGACGTTGCGCACCCATTGATACAATTTAACGGCAAAAATCCTAGAGGTAGCAGCACCATAGCACAAAATATAACCGCCTTTGTAAATTTCTCAAGTACTTTTTAAGTTGCGATCATTTCTTGCTATGACCATTTTGGTGTACAGAATGTTTACCAGGATAGTTTTGCTACCATAAAGATTCATTTGGAAAAACTATAAGGATAGTTTATAAATGTTCCTCCGGATAGTGGTTCCGGTGCGAGGAGAAGGAGCCGGTCAAACACCTTGGACTGTGACGTTTCTGCGGGCGTCTTGGATGACCTTGGCCTTTGACCTTAAAAATTGACCATTACCTTGACCTTTGATCTTGATCTTTACCTTCAACCTTAAACTTTGACCTTGGCCTTGAATTTTACCTTGACCTCAAAACAGGCCGACATCTTGGATTCGCCATCTTTCAATCCGCCATTTTGAATTTTGACGTCACAGCCACCAATTCGTTACGCCCACCATATTTAATTCTAGAAAAGTTCCAATTGTTGTTAGAGCCACCATCTTGGATTTTATAAATGTTGAATTTTCGTTTATGACGCCATTTTGAAGATCCGTAGTTTAAAGCTAGAAAATCTGGAAAAATTTTAAAATTAAAAAAAATCCACTTACATCTTAAAGTACATATTTCAAACCCGGTGAGGTCATTTTATTAACAATTGCGACAGATCCTTCCTCCACGGATGCCTCCGGCAAACTCACCTCCCACCGCAAGTGCTAAGGAATATATTGCGTCAGCGAATATGATGTCACGACCATCATATTGTTTTCGTCTGCAGGAGGGTGCCATTTTCTTTTCGTCTGTCAGAGTGCGCTGTCGCGGTCAAGTTCAAGGTAAAAGGTCTAGGTCAAGGTCAAATGTCAAGGTAAAGGTAATCCTATATGGCCGCCGTGACGTCACAATCACAGATTGCTGACCAGCTCCTCGCTCCTCACACCAGAACCAGTAAACGGAGGAACATTTATAAACTACTCTTGCCTATGCTTGTACCATCCCCCTGATGTTCACATAATTGAAAATATACGAGTTAATAATGCCAGACGTGGGTCCACCATGTGGATGAAAACAATAAAAATTTGACTCTCCACATCCGCGGAATTTGGGAAACGGATAGGTCACGGGTAGAACACAAAAAAAATCCGTTCCCTAAAGGTAACGGACTAGCCATGACCTATCGTGCACTAGGAATACAGATAGGGTATTGGTGTAGCATATTCAATACTTAAACCCTTAATTCTGTGTCTAGGAATACCGGCATCGGTGAAATCTCTCATGGTGAGATGGTTCGTGGATTTCCTTGTCCCGCTTCCAACGTCTCCTAACACTCGCAAGCGCACAAGAGAAGCCATCCATCGCCTTCGACGTCCTACTGATAACTGACCGCGTAGGCCTGTGATGAAACCACAAGGCCACCGCAGGGGTGAAGACAATGGTCTTATGTCAGAAAGTACCATATCAAGTTCATTTCCTTCCTTTTTTCTTCAGGGAAACCTAGCATAGGCTATTTGTTAGAAATTGTATTACATACAACATAGAAAGAAGGTTTTTGCAGCCATGGCTGATGTATTATAGCTTTCGAACCTGAGCCAGATCGCAGTGCTACTGTGTATTTCAGTAGGCATCAACTGAGAGCTGGGAGTTTTTTTGGCCATGAGTGTTCTTCAGGTAGCTAATTTGAAGAGGCCTCTCATTGTTGGCCAACTGAAAAAGATTTTTGCTTAATATTTCTAGATTGTTTTAATATTTTAGCTTCTTATTGATTCTGCTGCAATTCAGAGAGAAACGTTAGCACATACTTCCACCGTGACGTGTCCTGAGTATCGGAAGAAAGATATTGTGTAACTGCAATTGAACATTATATAGTAAAATAACAACTCTTACTTTCGACATCATCAAAAAGTATAATTATAAAATGAAAATTAGGAAAAATTTGGAATTTTGTTTGATTTCAATACATTTATCGGTCAAATATTGATTTTCTGGTATCATCGCGGGTAAATAAAAAAGCCTTGGTGGGCATGCGTTGGCTGCTATTTTTTATAACATAACACTTTTTGGTCCCGTGCAGATCATAGACTTAATGCAGACAAATATCACCCGATTAAACTGCAACGTAAAACACTTTCGACCTAACAATTAATGCCTATTTGGCCCAATAGCACTTGGGATTGTTTTCGACAGCTGGTTAAAACGGTTTTGTTGGAATATCGCAGATCAATGATGTCATTTGCATAAAAAAACTTTCTGTTTCCATCATAGTAGCCAAAAAGGCCAGTTATATAGTACTATATACAATTATACCTATACAATGTAATTTACCTCTAAACCTTAGCACACTCACAATAAAAACTTATAAATTTATAACTGGTACTGCTAATGAAGGAAAGTCTTAAATATTATTTTAGTCATGGATACAGAGGCTTATAACATTGCCAAATAACCAAGAGGTTTTAACAGATATAGTATCTGACATTCAAAGACACATAAGAGGTTTATCAAGTGAACTGTCTTTACTATTCAATATTTTGATGGGTTAATACACGGCTTGCTTCTTAATTAATGTATAAGTAAGAAAGCCTATAAATCAAAATAATACCCCGATACCTTAACATCCATTTAAAATTTTGAAATTTGAACTTTTATACAGGTGGCGGGGTAATCGAGGCGATGACATCATCAGATTGTTAAGTAAATAAGCGTCTTGTTAAAAGTACAACGCTCATAGAGTTACCGAAATTTTAACTATCAGGATGAGAGTAGTGTAGCTTGATCGCTTTTTGGTGCCATATGGTTCTACTTGGGCAACTTCGCACCTATAATTTTTGGTTTGGTCTTTAGTGGCTCCTACATAAGGGCTATAAATATTTTAACTATATTATGCGGTGAATGCGGGAAAGGAGAGGAGAAGGGAAGGAGCAAAGAGAGGGAATGAACCATGAATACAAAGAAGCAGAGAAAAGGAATAAACAGGGAGTGGTAGGGCCAAGAGAGAGTGGGAAAGAGCAGAGAGTGGGAATAAATTACAAGAGAATAGTGTGTGGGAGAGGGAAAGAGGGAAAGAGAGGAGAGAGGGAAGGAGTGGAGAGAGGTAAAGTGTGGAGAGAAGGATGCGAGTGGAGAGGGTGAATGTGTGTCGAGAGAATAGGAGCACTGTTAGGGAGTGGGGAAATAGGGAAGGAGAGGAGAAAGGGAAAGTGCGGAGAGTAGGATGCTAGTGGAGAGGATGAAGGAGCGGCGAGAGAATAGGAGTGGCAGCGCGCGGGTGTTTGGAAAGGGGAAATGACTGCTGAGAGGGGAATGGATAGAAGGAAAGCCCGGAGAGGGGGAAGGATAGGGTGACTAACCGCGACGAACGTCTCCAAGGAGAGCACCCGGAACTTGCCGACCGTGAGGCGGCGGGGTCGCTGCGAGGCCAGCATCACCAAGGTAACGGCCTGCTGGTGCCGCCCGGAGCGCTCGGGCCAGCTGCTCAGGAACGCCGCCTCCCGTACCCTTGAGCTCTGCCGGTAAAACAATTGTTGAAGAACAAAATATACATTGATCCATAAAAATATATATAAATATTTGTCAACAGCATTTGCAGACTGTTGATAGAGTGCAAACAATAAACGAAATGAGTTAGAATTTGACCAAGAATCTTCGTCTGCAATTTTGTCATGCGAAAAATGTTCAACAAATATTTTTACTGCTTTATTTTACTGCTTCGCAAGTTGGCGTTCTCCTTGGAAGCAGCACTGTTCAAATAATTTGTTTGCAAAAATTAAAGACTATATTTAATATGAAACAATAAGCATCGTGATAAATATTGGTTGGATCGATTTTAACAATCACTTAAAAAGGAGTCCATCGTGAAATTACTCTATGAAATAATTAAGGTAACACGCTTTTTCCCTATTAATTTTGGGACATTTTTCTACATACAAATAATTTTTGTGAAATCATTAAAAGATTGTGACACATATTGGGGTAGTTGTAGAAAAAGGATAAAGCAAACGTATACAACAGTTTAGGTTAAATCTGAATTAATTCATTATTTGTAATACACCAGTAGTTCAACTCCATCTTAGATCGTGTAAACTAGCCTTGGATAGGACATTATCATATGTTAAATAATATATTAAGTTTGGTTTTTAAGGTGAAAGTACATCAATTGGATCTGTAAATCTTACCTCTTGTATAAGATTACTTCCGTACCAACAGAATAGAAAAACTTCGAAAGATGCTGTTGTCAAATACAGTAGAAATTTTATCCGAGTGATGCTGTCTGCGAAATCCTAAAAAATAAAATTTTATAAATGTGTATAACTAAATGCATATCAACCACACGATAAATCATTCATCAGGGAAAGTTAGGAAAAATGGTCTCACTCACCAATGTTGTTTGGAATCCTGATAAACAAATTATGAAGAGACTTATAAGGTACTGCACCAACGATCCCAGATAGAAAATTCGTTCAAGGGTAGCAGAATATCTGTAAATAAATGTATGTAAACTAATTACATAAACTTTATTTATTAGGTTTAAGAAGGTTAAATTAAAAATTAGTTAATGACGTTAACTATTGTAAATTACTAACTGGTACAGTCTTGACTTGAGGCAAATGGAATTAATTTATTTTAATTATTTTGATTCTTCTTTTTAAACAATTTATTACCGGACTTTGGTTGTTGGTCTTTTGGTGAATCGCTTGTGAATAAATAATTGAGAGCTATGTTTGAAACATATTTTCGCTTTCCTTTCCCTACAAGACATAGTAATACTACGAAGCACACGCCCGAGAAACATGGAATCGTAATTTCATTATCTAAAATAACGTTGCTCACGCTAAATCGTCTTTTTAAAAACCAAAAAGCAGAAACAATTATATTTTAGTAACCACAAATTTTAATCAGATGATTTAGCGTGGGCCTTAAAACTCACCAAATATATCCTAAAATATAACCAGCCTAATTCGTTGTACACTCATACTGCGTCAGAAACAGCCACGTATTTTCATCCCTGGTTTGTGTTAGAGTTGAATTCAAATATGTGCAGTCATGATTGAATGAACTGTATAAAAGTACCGTTATATATTTATAATTATTCGTAGTTATATAACAAAACTGTTCTTCAATAAAATGTATTTTTGATCAAATTGTGAAATTTAAATAAAATATATTTTGCACAGTAAGTTAATAAATGTTTTTACAACATCAATATGATTATTAAGAAATTTTAATATTACACAGTGGTAAAACCTATCTAAACTTATGTAAACTGTGTATAAAAATTGCATTTTCATGTGTTACGGTGACTGTTTCCGTGCCATGCTTATGCATGAGATACAAAGGCGGTGGTCATTCAAATGACTTATTCATAAAATTTTTATTCAAGTTTCCCTTTCCTCAGTTTTATCATTAGGATGTCATATTTTTAGAATATTTTTAAATGTAAATAATTAATAATATAAGCGAAAAACACTTTTTTTAAATGTAGCAAATTTAGGTTTAATTTATTTATAATTGATGACTTATTGATACAACATATTGGCAATGGTGAATTTTTTATTGCCAATAACACATATATTTTCTACGTAAGTGGCAAGATTATTAAAATTATAGTATATTTTTTCTATAAAATAACCTAGTAAGATAGATTATTTTGACATTAAGTTTACCTCAATGCTCTTTGATGCAAACGAATACATTGCAGTAAGTTCTTGTAAGCTTTATCATTTGTCATTCTGGCAGAGGACGTAAATGAACCATTTATATCGACATCATTACTATGGTAATTTGCCTGCGGTATGTTTTGGTACACATTTGTCGTATTTCTGTTTTTTGATGAACTAGGAAGACTTTTACGTCTTAGCTGTTGATGATCCATCTCCACTGTATGTGCCTCAAGATTGGTTTCTATTTTTTTGTCGTTGTCATCATATTTTTGCTCATCGCAAACCAAAGCCGCCGAAATGATTTCGAACACAGCGCAAACTTTGATCGTCAATACGAAGAACAAGGTGTCAGCGGCCACCGTGATGGCACTGAACAGAACCGAGCCCGCGACCTGGGCGGCGTACGTGATCTCGTAGTAGGGCGACCGCGAGACGTCGAACGGGTACCAGGCCATCTGAGGTAAGGCCCGGCGGCTCCTGGCCGGCGCGCAGCACCAGAACACCACCAGCACGGAGCTCAGCCCGAAGTAGCAGGCGGCGAGCCTCTTGGAGCGCCCCTCGACGGCGCGGGGGAGGCGGTGACCCGCCCGGCGCTCCTCGAGCTCGCAGATCTCGGCCCGGGCGGACGACACCAGGAGCAGCTTGCCCGCCGAAGAGACCACGAGCAGCAGGATGCACGAGACGCCGGTGACCCGGGTGAGGTCGCGGCGCGAGTTGCGGACCTCGACGGCCTGCGAGACGACCATCGCGGCGAGCAGCGAAGCTACCAGCGAGGTGCGCAGGCGCTCGGCCCAGCGCACGACCGTGCGGTCCCGTCGGCGGTCGTGCCACGCCCCGCACAGCCTCAGGACGGAGACGCAGAACGGCAAGGACATGCCCTCGCAGCGGGATGCGACACTGAAGACGTCGTCGCTGGCGGAGCGAGCACCGCCCGGTCCTCCTCCTCCTCGGCCGGCCTGATGACCGCAGCTCATGACGGATTCACCGCGTCGCAACCTCGTCTAATGGTCGCGCTCGTCAGGGACGCAATTAGAGACGCGAGCTACGACGTGCGCCGCTAGGGCGAGATGACGGCGCAATCCCGGCAGTTGTCGCACAGCGCTCTCGCTGCTGCCTCGTTCATGTGGCATTCCCTTTGAGGGACAAAGCACCTTGTTTTCTCCAGCTGGTTTTTTTTTTTAATAACGAGGAGGTGCTTTCGGACTCGTCGGCCCGTGAATATCGTTCAATGTTTAATTTGCCCGCTGTACATCTCTTCCCAAAGCCATTTTCTTTCCTCCATTTCCATTTCCTTATCTTTGTAAATACCAAATGAGGTTTACACTGACGCCAATATCGTCTTGCTCGTACTTTGAATTCCACTTTCACGTAAATGTTTTGTTTGTTTTGTATTTTATGTTTTTTGGAATATGCCACAGTAACTACTAATAAAATAAAATTATAAATTGATTTCATAAGTTAACATTATATAACAAATATTAACGTACTCTCGTATTGTGATAATGTAATTTTTTTTTTTATTGACACAAACAACTTCAGGAACGTCATTCAAACATATTAAGATGTTCTTCCCCAGCCAAAGCAATGTTGTATAATGGAAAATTAATTAAAGCATTGATAGTTGTTGGTACTTCAAGAGACGTGAACGAGACAACTAGTGAGAGAGTAGAGCTGGATCAGGGAGATACTGACTCGAGTGCATGGCTGTTACCGGCCGTCAGAATCTAGAGGAGGGGCGGGGGCATGATGTTATCAAGTAACGCGGACTGGAAGGGACCGTCATAGACAAGCGTGGGTTTGTGTGCAGGGGTGTCGCTGACAGAACCCACTCCCTTCCTTCCTCCACGGCCCGTGCGATAACAGCTGCACAATGCACGCGATCGTTAGTGCATTATAGATTATAGTGTCTCCCTCACGGTGACGCATCCGACTATATTTCGAAGACATTGGGGAATTTATCCTGCAATGATGGAAACGCATTAATTTTTTTTTAAACTATGGTTAGTATGAAGTACCTATTTAGTAATCACAAAATACAAACGGTAATACAAATTTTTCTTTGACTTCCTCTATCTGGGATCTTATTGCAGGGCTATATTAATCATCTAAGAAATAAAAAAATAGTTTTATATGTATTTATTTTTGGTTATTAAGTTGTGTGGATTTGTTTTACTCTCCTTGAATGTTTTTATGATATATTTATAGGTTTCCTGTCATTTGGATTTTTTTATTTGACGTCAGCCATTTAAACGAGAACATTTGTAGTATTTTTTAAATTAATTTAATTCTAAGTGAAAATAAAAGTTTTTAGAAATCAATTAATGATATTTAATTTTTGTAACGAAATTAAAAAAAATATTATTCCCTAACCTTTTACAAAAATACTTACAATGCATTTGGCTACTTTTTATCTATTTTATTTTTATTGAATAAGGATTTTTATGACAGAATTTACGAAAGAAACATATAATTTTATGAATATTAAAAACGTTTGCTGTACTTATGCACGCGTTAGAAGTTAGACTTAATTTGGATGGAAGTGAAAAACTAACTTTACTTTTTGATTGAAATAATTATTCAATATAAAATTATGAAAGGCCTACAGTTATATTATATATACGGATGGTGACGTATAAATTTCATAAAATTAAAATCATATTTAACATCTCAGAATTTAATATTAATATAAACACGTCTTTAATATTACTAATAAATTTATTGAAATAATCGATATAAATTTTAAATATTACAATATAAAAAAATTCTTGTGATATCATATAATTTTATATTATAATTATTTGTTAGTAATAATGAGTAGTAAATAGTAGTTTCTTCTGCGGCAAGAGTATAAGTGTGATGTTGGTGGTGGTGTCCCCCATCTTAGATTATTACATACCATATGCCATCTAGTATGACCTTGACCATTTACCTTGACTTTGACCTATTACGTTGACATTGACCCGGTCACCATTTTTAATCCACCATCTTGGTTTCTGCTATTTGGATTCAAGAAATTTCCACCATTTTGGAACGTTGCACGTTTAGTTAAGTCCACCATTGTGAATATCGTGACTTAACCATTGTAATTTTCGTTACGGCCACCATCTTGAAAATCCGTAGTTATTGAGCTTGAAATACGGGAAAATTTTTAAAATCTAAAAAACTTTAATAATAAAATTTTAATCAAAAACATTATGGAGTGCACATTTCGAAACCGGTTATGTCATTCGATTAAAAAAAAACAATGGATCCTTTCTCCACAGAAGCCACTGGCAGCCCACCTCCTACAGCTAATACCAAGGAAGATATTGCATCATCCAGTATGACATAATAGTGGCCATCTTGTTTTCGTCTGCTGGAGGCAGCCATCTTCCGAAATATTTTTTCGTCTGATAAAGGGTGCTGTCGCCATATTAGTTCATTTTTACCTGCTAGAGTGCATAAGTTTTTATTATTTTGACATTTGCAATCTTGTCAGACGTCTTGGCCACCATTTTTAAAATCTTTTGACCTAGAAATTACAAAAAAAATTCCAAGTATTATCAAAAAAATCGCTTATTAAATAATGGCTGATTTGTTCTATTCCTGCCCTCGGTATGATTCTAGGTAGGTTGGAGTTAATTAAATTCATTAAATATTTACTAAACAGTCTAAGGTCTGAGATGCAAAGAATAAAATAAATAAGGTTATAACACAACAAGTATAAGTCTTTTTCATGGTAGGAATATGTGATCGATCACACATCCGTCAACTCTGTAATTTTTTCTTGCCTAATGTAGAGAAATAACTTCCAATACATGTAAATTAAGAAGTATTCACATACGACTATTCAAAGTAGCTGAATTCGGGTCGTTACCACAACGCCGAAATACCATAAAGCCGAATGTCAAAATTGACCACAACGCCGAAATACCATAACGCCGAATGTCAAAATTACCACAACGCCGACAGCTAGAAAACTGCTGTGTACCACAACGCCTAAATACCAACTGAATGAATTTGTGTGTGTTTCTTAAATGCACCTTAACGCCGAAATACCACAATCAAACCTAACCTAGCGTAATATAACCTAAACTAACTTAACCTAGCCTGTCCTAGCCTAGCCTAGCCTAACCTAACCTAGTCTAACCTATCCAAGTCTAGCCTGACCTAGTCTAACCTAACCTAGTCCAACCTAACCTAGTCTAACCTAACCTTGTCTAACCTAACCTTTTTGGCAGTCCTGCAATGACATTTTTTGGCGTTAGTGTATTTCGGCGTTGTGGTACACAGCAGTTTTCTAGCTGTCGGCGTTGTGGTCAATTTGGCATTTCGGCGTTGTGGTATTTCGGCGTTGTGGTGCGTCCCCGCTGAATTCAAGCACGGTAACCACAAAGTTTTTAAAAAATTCTCGAGACTAGAAGCAGGCGCTGGCCGAACGAGACTCGTGAGCTCGCACGCGGGGAGAGATCTGCAAGCTTGCAGAAACTTTAGGAACAGGACCATCTGCTCGCTCGAAGCATTCAGGCCTCACTTCCCAGCCACTCTCGCCAATACTAAAAAACTCCGCTGAAATAGTAACCGAGTACAAGTAAAGTACTTTTTGGAATTGCTTCAGGGAACGTAAACGGAACGAGAGTAGAACACTAGCCTACTAAGGTAACATTTTCACCCCAAATTTTTTTTTAAATCATATACCAGAGTCAAACCCATGCCATGAGCCAAAAAATAGCAACGTCACCAATAATTAGAAACAACGAATCTCCCTGCAAGCCAAGCGAACCCGAACAAAGAGAGGTTTTTCTACAATAATCAACTAACATTTTGAATAAGTTGTGTTCAATGTCAGGGATATAGAGCATGAGTACCCGAACCATAAGTACCGTCATATTTGCTAAATATTTTTACATGTGACATATTTCAAGAAGAAAAGACAATATGATTTAAATTTTTAGAATTATGGTATGGCTTAAACTTATTACAATAAAACAAGCCCAACTACTAAGCAAGCTTTATGCTTTCTACAGGACCAAATATCCTTAAAATATGATTTAGACTTAAAACAAGACCAAGAGATGCTTAAATATAAAATATTCAGTTCTGAGAATATAGTTAATATGTACATATAACAAAAATTACAAAAATCTGCACGAACTTTCAACTCAAAGATCTGTTGGATACAATATCATAACAAGTATTCGTTCTCGTCACAGGGGTACGATTTAGTCACAGCGATACTATCTCATCACAGGAATAATATGTCGTCACTGGGATACGATCTCGTCATAGAGATAAAATCTCGTCATAAAGATACGATATAGTCACAGGAATACGATCTTGTCACAGGGATATGACACAGGGATACGATGTCATTTCAAGGAAAATATCTCGTAGCAGGGATATAATCTACGATCTCATCACAGAGATACGATCTCGTCACACGGATACACCACAAGGATATGATCTCGTCACAGGGATAGGGCAAATTGATATGACCTCGTCACAGGGATACGGCAAATTGATATGATCTCGTTCTAGGGATAAAAACAGAGATACGATCTCATCATAGGGATACGACTGCTAGGATACTACAAGAACTCACTTTAACTTGGAAATCAGATTTCGAGAAACAAAACAACAATTTTTTTTTTGGAAATCCAATTAATTGATGAATAATTTTTTTATACAAAAGCAGGTAAAGCATTTCATTATTGTATACAGCCTCTATTTCTTAGTTCTTTGTGTATGGTGACAACAGTTTTGAGGTGCAAATTTTTTCCTCCACTAAGCAAAGCAAATATAATTAATAATATATTAGGATCTTCCTATGATGTGTAACCACTCTTCTTCTGCTGTCATATTCCTTGCCTGTTTATTATTATTTTTAAGATCTCTGAAGTCATCAATTTTAACACCATCCTCAAAGTCACTGTCATCACCGTCCTAGTGACCATCATAGGTCTGATCAGAATATTTTATTTCAACACGTCGTTTACATCGTTTTGGCTTCAGTGCAACATCATTGCTAGCTTCAAATTTTATTTTCTTCTCATTTATTGTAAAGCTGCTGCTGCTGTCATGATTTCCAGTACTATTATTTAATCCTCAGCGTGAGTAACAGAAATACCATCAGAGAATTATGTAGGAAAATCAAATCGTTCGTGACTCATCTTAAGAAGAAATTGGTCATCATTTTCTTTCTGCAGTAGGTACTGTATTTTCTGCAATTTCTTCGATGCCGGAATCACGTTACATTTCAAAGCAGGCAAATGCAAATTCTGGCTTGTGCTAGAACTGTATCCTTGGTGAACAAAGACGAAGTTCACAAGTTGGCAGAAGTTGTTTTTAATATTTTATGTAAATTTTCATGATTCGCTGAGCTTTATTTACAAAAAAACATATACTGGTTTTTATATATGTGCTCTTGATTTTTCCTTTCAATATTTGATTGGTTTGCTCCAATAAAAAGTGCAATGGTGAGGTCATAATGAAATATAGCTCGCCTGACTTCACATTCCAAAATGGTGGTCGAAAATAAACAATCCAACCACTGGACCCTGCCCCCGGAGCCCCCAATATGTTCGACTTATATTAATACAATTTTCTAAATGAGAAAAAATTTAATAAGTCCACTAATTACATTCCCCACTGGAGCTTGGCTCCACAGTGGCTCTCTCTACAGTTCGTCTCTATCCTCACACCTCTGTCCCAACACACTGCTTCGCACTTCTCCCCCTTCGCTCTTCACCCGATATCGCTCCCGAAGAGACTCTCTCCAGTGGATCATTCTCGCCTGTATCACTTCCGAATAGACTCTCACTTGCTGACCTTCTTTCAGGCTCTCTCGCTACTCTGTCTTTCCTCGCCCGGATTATTCTCACTGGAACTCTCCTCGCCTGGACTCGACTAGCTTTACCTCGCTCACTGTGTCGCCGTCCTCCTCGCTCGCTTAGCCACCCACCGGCCTCTCAGCTCAATCCACCCGGACCTCTCGCCGCATGTCCACGTCGCCTGTCATACCTGCCCCGGGGTCCCGCACGGCAGGGTCTCACAGCCCTACGAAGTGTCCTGGTTGGGTTGACAATATCACTGATAGCAAGACAATTTGGAGCAATGTTCCTGCTCCCACAACAATAGAGTAAAAAATGGATACTGGCTATATATCCAGTAATCTATGGAAAAGACCCATCAATGGCTAAAATCGTCTTCGCTGACATATATAGAAAGGACAGAGAATCGGATGGTGCAAGTACTGTTGCAGGCACCAACATTGAGGAAGAAGAAATACACATAAAAGAACAATCTATGCTAGCAAAGGTGAAGTTCTGTTATGTGAAATAACAGAAAACACATCAAATGATATTTCCAGGGTGAATAAAGCTGCTTCAAACTATATTCTTGTGCATCTCAAAGGCTTATTTGATAGAGCTGTATTGGAAAATGCAAATGTTCAGAGGTAAATTGGAAAGTTATGAAGAAATGCAGACCACAGTTCGACCACTGTGTCCAACCGTCGCTTCAATCATAAAGCAAGACAAAGGAAAAGGAATGGCCAAAGATGAAAACTGGATAACATTCCAACCTAAAAAGCAACTTATCATTGCTTATCCTGATGATGAGAAACAAACAAGCGAGGACACTAAGTTAAAGGTGATGAAAAATGTTGATCCTGTACAGGATCAACTTCATGTAAAGGGTGTAAGGAAAGCTGCAAATGCAGGCATCATGATCGAGGCAGGTGATGTTGGCTCATTAAAAAAATTGAAAATTGAAGAGCGACTCAAGGCCATTGGGTTAAGATTCGAGAAGTCAAAAAGTCGTGAACCCAAAGTGATCATTTATGATGTTCCAAGGGACATGGACAATGAATATATAATGGATACAATTCATGTCTAGAATTTGCAGGAGGCTGACATTTCCCGGGAACGATTTACAAAAGAAACAACTGTAAGTTTGAGAAAAGGGCCTAAAGGCAATAAGGAAAAAGAGCAATTGGTTATTGAATGCACTCCTGTGATAAGGAATATCCTGATTTCAAAAGGTTACATTTATATTGGTTTTTCCTCATGCAGAATAAAGGATTACATTGTAGCAACACGATGCTACAAATGTCAAGGATATGGACAGATAGCCCAAAAATGAAGAGGAAAGTTGACTTATTCGTCTTGTGGCTAAACAGGACATAAATATGATGAATGTCGCGAAAAAAATACAAGGGAAGTAAGTGCGCCAACTGCAAAAAGGCCAAAAGAGAACATGATCAAAGGATCGACTCAGTAGACTGTCCAGAGTACCAGAAGGCCTTATCCAGGGAAATCGATCGTATAGACTATGAATAGTCTATTTCCGATCAGGAAAGGTCAAATTAACCTTCAAGGATCTTCAGTCGCTTCGGCAGAAATAGTGAAATATGCTAACAAAGAAAATCTCGATGTGGTACTTATACAGGAACCATATGTTGTCCGTGGCAAGATGATGGAAATTCCTGCTAGATTGTACCACGAAGGAAAAACACCCAAAGCTGCAATCTGGATTAGAAATCTTGACCTCACAGCTCTAAAAATTGCAAGTATTTGTAAGGAACATCATGTCTGTCTAGGTGTGGAACTTGAGCCATGGAGAGTGTTCCTTGTCTCTTCGTATTTTCAGTTCTCAGATAAGAATTAAATACACTTAAACCACTGCGACAACATCATGAAAGACAACGAGGAAAATATAATTTCATAAAAAAAAATTGTTGTCTCTGTAAATACATCTTAAAAAGAGATACTAAAAGTATTTTATCAATATCGTTTATACAAGAGCAAAATAACTAGTTGGACACATGCTCGACAGGAAAAATAATGTAATGAGCGTAATTTCCTTTAGAAATATTTCCAAGATGCATCAGCTTGCATATGTAGATGGTCAACTATGTTTTCACACATGCCAGCGACGTTTCATAAATCAGAGCTAATGTAGTGGCGGATGCTTCGATGGCGTGCAGACAATCCCGCCGTGTTTCACGCCCAATGTTTGAAAATGAACAGCCGAGGCCAGGAGCCGCGCGCGGAGGTGCGAGTGTCCGGGGCCTAACTGCGCGCGCAGGCCGCCGAACCACCCGGATACGGAAGCCGCGGGCCCCGGGGACGGGCGGTCGGGCTAATCCGGCGCAGTTGTTCGCCGGCGCAACCAGGTAATTGCGTCTGTCCGCCTGGACGCGGTAATGGCCGGGGTCCACATAGGAATGCAAACTCGCGGTGCCGAATGAGTGGTCGGAGGGGGTTGGGGGAAAGAGGGGTTGATTGCGAGTGCGCTAGCTGCCCCCTCAGGCACTGACCGGCATTTGCATGCACAGTTTGCGCGAGGGGAAATTACTGCGACACGACTTACCGCGGTTAATGAAACCTGTTTGTGCCCTTGGATACCCAGGTTAGCTTCGCTCCTTTTTTTAAATGCTTTTGTGTGCCGGGGAAATATTTTACTATCGAGCCCAATGTGCGGCGGTAAGAAGTGAAATGTTTTCGCAAATGTCTAATGAGGACTCTTTGGTCACGTGGCACGTTCGAACACTGCACGCGGTAGAGATGTGCCTGATTTTTGAACGTTCGTTCTGAGTCGGAACACATTACGCAGTGCCAAACAATATCGTGTGCAGAATTTCATTTCGGGGGAACGATGGACACAACCACTTTTTTCCGTTGTTTGCTTTCAAATTATTTTTATTTGTTGTTAGCCATGAAGAATTTTTTTTCACATGATACCTTTTTAGATACCTGATATTAAGACATATGTCAAAATAAAGTCTGTCGGTAAATATTAAATTAGAGGTTTGGGATCGCACGCAGGATTTTTCACGACCATGTTATAAGTTTGCATGGATTGAGGGCGTACGCCATAATTAAAGTGAAGGGTTTACAGATTTTTAGATTAATATTTCTGTTACCATATTCAGGGGCTCCCATATTGAATTAAGCGAATCCAATGTCGATCTAAACGTTACTGACATTTCGCTTTTGATGCAGCTATAACCTACAAGCCAATCCACCTTAAAATATTTTTTGTACAAAACAAACCAATTTTCACACTTACTTAACGTACATTGCATTTTGTTAGAGAAAAAATTAGCATCTAAAGTTTCGTGGTGAGAGTTTTTGACTTCTCCGTTTGGTGTCGTCTCTTCAGACTCCAAATCGTGCAACGGTGAGTTCATGAATTAATAAGCTTATAACCCATCCCCTAGTGATCTCTTTAACATAAGGCGAAAGCTTTAAGTCATGTTCTCCATATGCTTCTCCTGCAAAATAACATGTGTCCCTATGTTCTTGGACGAGGAAACTTAGCTTTTATGATGGGTTGATGGGGCAGCAGGCTGGTTTTGATTCCCAGCAATTTCCGTGGTGAAATGGCAAATCCGTGACTATGGCGTGCCAAGAGAAATGAATCTGTGATGGTTTTCCAATCTCCGAATTTAATTAAGCAAAATAAAATATATTGGGTACCAATAATAAACATACAAAATTTACCACCTACGATTTTACCATTGAGAAATTTCCCTACTAAAGGATAAACAGAGAGTAAATATGGTATGAAGGCAAAAAATGTAACTTCAAATATTATCAAAACTAATTAAATATATTGGGTACCACATATAATTATTGTGAAAACTACCAACCAGAATTTTTTAATTTTGCGAAATTCCAATGCATAATTTTTATAATTTATGTAAGTTTTAACTTTAAGTACTTAAAAAGGGAGGGATTTGGTTTTTTTTAGTTCGTATCGTCGAACTAATAAAGTGATACTTTAAATATTTTGTAAATAATAAAAAAACGATTAAACCAAAATTAATATTTAACACACAGCAAGATTCCGCCCCATGGGCTTTAAAAGAATTAAATTTGGTTAAAAGAAAAATATGCATGTATGAATAAACTATATCTAAGGGTGATAAATTAATAACAAACAAAAAACATTTACAGTTACCAAATATAAATAAAACAATTTTGCTATTTTGACTTAAAATGTGTAAAAAATGTGTATATTTTCTTTGATCATCAAAAACTCATATCTCAATAGAAAATAATGCTATATGTAAGAAACGCATCATAAAAGACCCAAACATTTATATACGTATGGACCTTTACAATTCTTCAATATTCACCCCAAAGGCAGTGAATAAATTCAAGCTAATTAATATCGAGTTAAGAAACTGAGCAAGAATAAAGTTAATATTAACTGAAACGCGTGTTTTTTTAATTTATCATTTTTATTAATTCAACCGCAAGGATGTGAAATGGTAGTCGATTTTTTAAATGTTAAAGTCGCATTCTGAAACTAATCGAGAGTGACTTAAGTTATGCGCTATGTTATTTAAACATGCAATATCAAATAACTCTTTTCACTTCTTATTAAATTTATATTTCTTAAGAGGGGTAATGTTTTAAATATGTTTTAATAATTGATAAGTTATATCTTTTTATCCGAACAAAATTAGTTTAATATATAGTAAATGATAAATAAACATACCAAAAGCAACATTCTCTTATCCACTGTTCTCCGAAAAATCTCGTAAGTTGTAAAAACAGTTAGTAATATATAAAAAATATATAAAATAATTTTTGTAATCTAATTAAATATCATAAAATATAAATACAAGTTTATTTAAACTATATTTGGCTTTACATCCGCGGTAAAAAAAGGGGATGAAATTTATTTGCTAAAGGATATTCCCATATTTTCTTAGTTTCTGAATTTTTACATAGGTTTCTTTGTGAGAACAGGTGCGACGGAAGGGGGTAAAACGTTAGAGAATTTTTTCAAGTAATACTAAAAAAACGTAAGAAATAAATTTGATAATTGTACAATTCATTTAAATAATCATGCATTTTTACCATATATCTTAAAATATTGAAAGTGTTTGTTATACGTTGAATATGTTTTGTTATTATAATCAAAGTTTTAAACATAATAGATTAATATGTTAATAAAACTTTTGCATATATTTAATTTAATTTAAATAGGTCTATGTTTAATTTTTTTTAAAATTTTCTACATAATGAATTGAAAATGAGGTACGTGTGAATTCATTAACGCTTTCAAATATAAGTTATAAAATAAGATACTTAATTTCACTAAAAATGGAACATGCATACCCATTTTAAAAATATAAGTTTTGTACCTATTTTGTTGTAAATTAAATCTTCTATACAACTGATATTTCATTGCCTTTATTTCTTAAGTAAAAGGTTTGAAATTGATCACATACTTTTATATAAATATTAAGATATCAGTAATACCTTGAAATTGCGCGAGTGAAGTCTTGGGATATTAGCTAGTTTAAGAATAAGTTTTTATCATTTGTAGTTAAATCAAATTTTTGCGTATTTTAGATAAGTTTAACCAACAGAAACGTCTGCCAAAGAAAATATTTACCTCAGCATATGTTTACAAATAATACATTTAGGTTGCAATTAAAAATTTTCTCAATTTACAATCAGGCATTTTCTTAATTTACGCCCGACCAAAATTTAATTTATATCTTATGGTAGCAGCTTTTCCACTAATGGTTGCTAGTATCAAAATTTCGTTGGGAAAGTTAAACAGAATAAAAAATAGTTTTAAGGATAGGAAGTCAAAAAGCCCTTTTAATAGATTTCTAGATAATAGTATCCGTCCATTGACTATCGTGGTGTAAATTTAAATGTGTATATGTAGTGTAAAAATTTACCATAATTCACTTTTCAGCTTAAATTATATACAAATCTAAATAACGTAAAATGGCCTGAAATCATTTATTAAATGATATGTTTTGACTGAATAAGCTTTATATAAAACTAGTAAAAATATTTTGTGGTTTTCTCATTTCTCAAGAAGTACTCCACAAGAGGAAAAGTAGCTTTCTTCTTTAAACCAGAAGCAAATCACCAAGCGCAAGCAAGTTTCAAAGCTCCCCTTCTCGATGCTGGTGAGCTGTTCAGCTTAGCGGTCGCTGCTCATAACAAGCTCCCGACAGAGAGTTGTTATTTGTTATTGGACTTAGTGCCGCTTGAGGAGCCTCCGGTGCTCGCAGGGAAGACGACACTCACAGAAGTCCGTTTCCCGCAGGCAGAGGAAACGTCTTAATCCGCAGTAATAGGCGCGAGCGGTAGGACTCGTTCCAATAGAACGAGGGCGCAGCGGAGCGAAGATGAAGCGGGAGAGAGCGAAGTAGGGGTGAAAGGGGGAAGTCGCACAGACGCCCGAAGGCACGCAGGGAGCGGTAAACGAGTTCGTTACCGTAATGCGGAACACACCCACGCGCCTGCTCAAGGGTGGGGAGGCAAACTGCACGATAGAGCAGTCGAGCGGGTTGCATATCACGCGGAACGGCAAGGGGCTCTCTGCAAGAAATTTATGTGTCGGAATTAAAAGCGGCAGCCGACGGTTTTCTGCTGCGCACGCACTGCGGGAACGGATGTAATTTCCCACAGGCTTGTTAACCAAGAAGCTGTTCAAAAATGGAGCTGGAATTACTAATTCGCTCCTCCTGATTAGATCTGGTGGCTTGGATAGTCTTAACAAGTATGAAAGTGCTCACGCAGTATATAGGTCCGCTATTTTTTAAACACATTGACCTTAACCCTGCATTTTATTTTACTGTCATACTTGATTTATATATTTTATGTATTTTTTTAACTGCAGGATAGACCATACGCAACTCCCGTTATTTAACAAATATACGTTACAATCTTATGTTGCCTCAATTGTACAAAATATTTTGGTTTCGGAATTCTTCAACTATTTGTTAAGTCACGTGGTTTTAAAGGCACCGTTTTCCATATTCTTAAGCTGTATACTTAAAATTAATTACAATTTATTGTTATCCATTAGGTTTAAAATTTGAAAGTTGTCTTTAAATACCAATAATTTATTATATCACAGCAAAACGTAACTTTTCTTTATAGTCTCTACTTTCTATCACATTTATTTTCACATTTTCTGAGCACAAAATATAGATCAAACATAATAAAAAATAAGCTTTTTAATATAATGTTATCACAAAAATAACCTATATCTATGTTCTTCAAACCTAATTGAACAAATTAATTAATTAAAATCTCAAGTCATACTAATATATAAAATTCTCTAAGAGGCTTTCTGGAACTGAAAGTTTGTTTGATGAAGAAGCATACCTCTATAGATCTATTAGAAGTTGAATATATTTTGAATGTTGGTAATTATTCATGTGAAAATTTGGTTTACCAGAACCCGCATATTCGAAAAGAATAGAAGAAGCAAATTCCATTGATCTAACAGCTCTAGAGTTCTTGTTTTGTGAGCATTACAAAACTGCAAAAAATTAACAGCGTGATTTGTGAAGTTTCGCATCATGATACAGGATCTTTTTTTTTGTTTAACCGCTCATGCAGATTGTGGTTAAACTTTCACACAAACAGTAATCACTCACAAATTAAATTAGCTTCATATTAATTTGTTGTATTTCAACATCGGTTAGTGGCGTAGCTTCTAGCTTCAACTATATTACTTGAAGATAGAACTTTAAGCAATGTGTTTAAATTGCCTATACCTATTTTGGAAAATCTGTAGCAAACATTACCGCATATAGTAGCTATATCATTGATAATTATTTGTAAAGTTTCTATGTGCGTACTGTAAGTGTTTGAAATCAGATATAAATTATTGCATCATCAATTCAATAAAAATAATAAACATTAACTATTTGTAGGTTATTTTTTGGCAAATATTACCAGTTATCCCACATGGATCACGCACAACTTTAATTGAAAATTGTGTCAAAAGTTGGCACAAAGTTTTTTTATTACTATCATAAATTTATGTTTATTTAAAATTTGAGTCTTACCAAATGAAATCGAATTTGTAGAATTATTGGGGGGAAAAAATGGTTATCATGAAGCTCCACAATTCCCTCAGTTTAGTGAAAATATTATTGAATTTCCACAGCAATTAATATTAGATAAAAAAATATATTATTAGTGTGATGTTTGGAAATATTTCTGAAAACATACTTTCAGATAACTTATTAAAGTCAGATATTTTAGCACCTAAAAATGATGACCGCACTTTCATTAATAGTAACATACTTAATCGAATATATAGTGAACAGCCATTTTTCACACATGGACAAATTGTACGTAGCAGCCAGTAGAGTTTGATCTTTCGATGGTTTGAGATTTTATATTTCTAAATATAACGGTAAAGGATATTTATCAAACGATGTAAGAGTTTTTACAAAAAAAAACACAGTTTACACAGAAGTTTTGAATCATTAAATTCCTTTTAAAACTATTTTAAGTTCAATGGACAACATTTACTTACTTCCAGTTTAACTATTAATCTAATACATTTTCAAAAACAATTTTATTGTTTACATTGAATGTCAGTTGTCAAACAGTCACACTGTTGTTTACTTTGTAACATTTGTGGTTTATATATATTTGAAATCTAGGGTATTTATGTAATTTTTTTGTCTAAGGAGTATATACATATATATATAATTTATTATGGTTTAAATTGCATATCGAATACATAAAATCCTATGGTCTAACAGTTGCGCTGTTGTTTCCTTTGTATTAATTGTAAATATTGTTAATTTGTGCTTTATATGTGGTCTAATTTTGACCACTGGGCGACCTCTAGTACTTATCATTACAAATGTACTGGTGCTAAAGAAATTTGATTGGACTTTTCGAAAAAGATTTAGATTTTTTGAAATATGTTTATTATTTCAAATATATATTCCAAAGACTGGCCAATAACTTTTAAGTAATAATTAAATTTTAGAAAATATGCTGGTATAAAATATTTATATTTATAGTATTTTTATTGGTACAACGCTTTTAATTTGACAAAATATCTTTTATACGTCTTAAACCAATTTTTTTTAATATTTAATTATTATTTTTGAAACCTACTCTAACAATACCTTTTATTTGTAGATTATATGAGAAAGTTTAAGTAATATTTGATTATTTGCCGGAAAAAGAATTCTTAAATTAAAAATTAATTGACACTTTCAGTTTTTAAAACTGTTTTAATGCATATTTTAAAGGTAAATTTCTTACTTGAATATGAATATTAAAAACAAAAATTTCTGAAAGGAAATCTAACGCTCTATATGTGAAACTGGATTCTGTATAGCCATAGTACATATGAATTACGAGTATTACGATTTGTATACAGCAAGGAAGTAAAACATTTTAGAAAAAATATTTTACTTAAGGTAAAATATTTCTTCAATGTAAGATTTTTGGAATATTTTGACATTTTTTTCTTTTGTTTATTTTTACCTTTACAATTTATTCCAAGATATTTTACCACAAAGAATCTACTCTTTCTGTGCAACAAAGGTAAAGCTTTAGCACGATTACGTAAGGTCTGACAGTATTTTAGATGAGATTTTATTAATAACATAGTTTTTCATAATTAAATGTTGTAACAGTAACAAAAATTATTTTGCAACATAATAAATATTGTCACACTTAAGATCACCCGGGCTAGCTCAAAATTTGGCCTGGAGTGGGCATTCATAAACACTTGCATAAATCATTTTTGTTACGTTCGACGATTCTTTTACTGAAAGAATGTCTCTCAGAGAAAAAAACTGCTATTAACGTATTTTCATTAAAAGCATACTGGAAGAAATTTCACAGTCACGCGGCAGCCATCTTGCCACCACGAAAACCACAGTAGATGTAGAGTATACAATTTTCCGCACATAACCACTTCTCCAACTCCAAAAACAAACACGTCGACTGTTCGCAGGTACCGATTGATGAATATTGAAGAATAGTTCGTAGTTAAGTCCCGCGGTCACACACAAAATAACGGTACGAAGTCGTAGGACTACGTCCTCATAACAATGGCGCGATCGCTTGGACATTGCTGTGGGATAACACCTGCGAACATATTAAAAAAAATTCAGTTGAAAGTTCCGAAAGATGACAACAGGTTGATGATAAAAAGGTAGAGCCTGGACCACAGCCACTAAATTCTCTAAAACTCACAAACTTTTATTACTTTGTGAGCCACTTTTCCCACACGTGACCTGCTCGGTACCTCGGCCAGACGATGGCTGAGGAACGAGGATACGCAGCCGCATATTCCCGAAGGACGTTGGAGGTGGGTTACCTCTCCAGCCAATCACAGCACAGCACTCATAAAACCCTAGCATTAGACCAGTTTCATGCACCCCGGAGCGAGTCGCTTTTGATAGAGATTACAACAAGAAAAAAATCACTAAAACTAATGGCATCATTTTCAACCGATCACAAAAATACCTTGACAAATTACCAGCTTATACGGGCGCATAACAATAGCCACCCGACAACGTCCAATGTTTTTTTTTCTCACGGAATTATCCATCTCCCTCTATTATCCTTACACAACAGGCCAAACTATTGCATCAGCTTACCTTCAGACGAAGAATCATTGTGAGGAAAAAAAAATACCTAAGAAAATTATGTTAACCCACCATTTCGAACAACGCAAAAACAAGAAATCCTTAAAAAAAAACATGAAAGCATATAAAACCTTACATTCACAACCAGACACGTAAAAACAATGCCTAGGTGCTTATTAACTATAGAAAAAAAAAAAATAGTAAAACAAGAAAAGCATAGAGTAAAGTCAATTATGACTATTAATTATATGGTTATCATAGGCCTACTTCTTAAAAGGAATAAAAATCTGTTATTTAAATAATATCAGCACAACTAACCAATGAACTTAACATGATGAAACAACATAATAAATCCGTACATAACCCATTTAACGAGTGGGAAGTGTACTAATCTGGGTTATTACTATATATATAAATACATATATATATATATTACTCGTAATACTTTTGATATTTTCTCTCAGAATGAGAACTTGACTCATTTTACGAAGTCAAAACTGATTTCCAATGAATACGAGGGGGAGGGGGGGGGGATAATTTAACATTTTTTTCATGCGTTTCAAGCAGACAGTTTGTAATTGCCATACTTGTCGCGAGGTAATTTTTTTTAGGAATTTTTACGAATTATACACTTAGTGATATTATACTGAATTTTATTTTATATTACCCATTTACACGCGCAATCATTAAGTATTTTAAACATGGGTCGTTATTAATTTTTTGAATATTCTAAGAACAATATTTTAACTGCCGTACAATTAATGAGATATAAGGATCTCTGTATCATCCTTGTTATAATTTTATTTGCTAACACATGTGTATTTCGAAACCTAGCAATCATTGCGAGTAGGAAAAATATATATACCGAGTGTCCTTAATTTGGGTGACCTGAGAAGAAAGCAGCATACGTTTTACTGCTCACATTTTACTACCAGTTAGAAAGTTCTAAATCTTCACCAACCCTAGTATCGTAATGAAGTTTCTCTGAAAATTACTTACCCAATGTAAAAATTAAAATGGTCAAATAATTGTGTAGATTAAATGCGACGCTATGTTCTAATAGAATAGCCTTGATAGTACTTTTTCATATTCACTTCATTATCTTACTATTTTTAACATTTTTCATTTTTTTTTATTTTATAACTTTATTCAAAAATAAATTTTAATTATTTTAATATCATAATTGGATTTTAGAGGACGCAGGAATTAACTAGTCATGATATCAAAATTAGAGAAATCGCAAATAAATTACTATCAAACAGTAACGAGATTAAAATCATATCCACGAACGCATAGCACTTAAATAAAACAAAAACACCAGAAGATAACAAAGGCATCGCAAACACATTTTCTTATTTTCCTTTTATCTTCTTTGCTATGACAAACACGACGCCACGAGTAAATCAGGTTGCTCGCTCCATTGCGTCTGAGATATACGTCATCGCATTGTCTTTGTGACTCCTCGGGGGAGGAGGGGGGGGTGTTCGAAGTAGGAAATGGAGGTTAGATCTTCCCTTTCCCTTCGTAAGAATCGCCCCTTTAATCACTCGGAATGAAATATGAGAAGTGGGCGAGTTGTAGGGTTAGGGAAGTGGTGAGGGGGATGGAAGGATGTCGAAGAGGAGGGTCGTCTTTGATTTGTATTCGCGTCTTTTTTTTTTTTGCCGGAGCTCCCTCCCTCCCCCTTTGTTATATGCGTCAGATATGTCCCTGACAAGGGGGGAAGTCATCTTCGAACCACCCCATCCTTTCCCAACCCCTCGGCGTAAACGGGGATGATTCACGCCGTCATTGCTCGGCTCCCACGTGTCTCCGGCCTCGTTACAAAAACTGCCCTTTCCCCCTCCCCCCTTCTCATTGACGTCACTCGATTCCCCCCTCCACCGGTGTACAGACACCACAGCCCGGGCGTCATCAGAATGCAGGAGCGGCTCGGTACAATTACCCCCACGTGTCGGCCGAGAACAAGGCAGCAGTGACGCGTGCTTGCGTCCGCTGCCACTAAATCACGACTAATCGCGCCACGGCTCCTTTTTTTTTTTTTTTTTTTTTGCGCGTGCGTCTAGCCGGGATGTTTCGACCGTCACGTCTGAGCACCGCGGCTTCAGAGCGCCTCTTGGGGAGTGCAGACGCCGCGCGCTGGCACAGCTTGGAAACGGAACTCATTAAGTGTAATTTTCTGCCCGGTGACGCTGCCAGTGACCTCCTACAAAAATTTTATAATTCGTCAGAAAAAAAAGTTAAAATTGTATGAAAAAATTATTTAAAACTCATAAATAGGGGGGGGGGGTGTTATGATTATTAACTATCACTTACTCAACACTAACGAAAGTACCTCTGCAAGTGGTGAAATTGAAGTAGTTGGTAAGTATTTGGCTAAGCATATATTTTCTATAACAATACGTTTTAAAATGTATATATTTAAATATCGTTATTTAGAACATTGTTCTTTGAACACACAAATATATTAATATTATTATAAAATTGTGGTTCACTCATATAATTTTTTGTTCTTTTTGTATCAAAGACCGCTGTGCTTAAAATTTTTTTTAATGGAATTTCAGAATTAATCATTAGACTTTGTTATAAAATGTAGCTGTGTTTTAAAAGCTGAAACCAGAAAGGGTAAATTTTTTATTTCAAACGTTTAAGGCATTACGAGTAGAACAACAGTAAAATCGTTTCTTCCTTAGGATAAAAAAAAATTATGAAACTAACATGTAAACAATTTATTATTCATCACTCAGTGTGACCATAAACCAATTACTGGTTTGATTTTGGCAAAGGAATAACGCAAATTTTATACGTACGTTTCTGATTATGTTGATCTTACAATTATTTAGTACAGAGCTAAATGATTTCAGACAGCCATGCTGTAGTAGTCTAAGCAATTTTTTATTGCAGTTGTAATTGTTTTGTAAATTAAATTTCAACACGAAGCTTGTTTGACGGTAAAGTCAGATATTTTAGCACCTAAAAATGATGACTGCCACGGTGGCCGTAACAAAAAAAAATAATAATGTGTTCTAGTACCCGAAAATGATACGTTGCAAAATCGTGCAACGTTCACATCATACACATCCATGATGACTGACGTAACAAAAAGTGCAACATTTCTAGAATCCAAAATGGCGACCATTACGTAAAAAGCAACTGTGACATTTTTTACAAGAATAGAAATTTCATAAAATTTTATTAATTAAATTTTTTATAATTTTTAAAATATTTCACTTAAAAATCGGGTATATTTAGTATTTTCAAGATGGTGGGTGTGGACGTAACTAAAAGTGCAACGTTTTTACAATCCAAGACGGTGGGTGAGATGTAAGAGTTTTTTTTTTATTTTTTATATATATTATTCAAAATGTTTTCTTTAAAATTTAAGATTTCTTGTTTATGGTAAATGTAAAGGTAAAAAGTCAAAGTCAATTTTAAAAATAACTTAAAGAAATCTATTCGAGGTTTGCCCATGGGGAATTAAAGCCACTTTGGGCACGTTTAGAATCATGGACTTTTACTGTAAAAAAAAAAACGTGAAATTTGCCCTCATATTGAGAATTTTCTAACGAAATAGGGAAATTTCTAGAAATTTTAAGGAACTTGGAGTCATTTTTAAAGAATTTTGATGAAATTGAACATCTAAAATGGCCGCCGTGACGTCATAGGTGGGTTGTTCCTTGACCCCACCTCTAACCTCGAACTGGTAACATGCACCCGGACCAGCTATCCTGTACTAATTTAATGGTTAACTATGTTCTGTAAACATATAGTTTTTTTTTCTGGTACCATAGTTTGATTACTGGAACTGCATTCATTTTAATTAATCTGCAATTTGTGTTCAGTGTAACAACCAAAAATTTATCTTAAATATTGACAATCAATTGACAGAATCTAAATATATATAACTCAAAGGTGACTGACTGACATAGTGATCTATCAACGCACAGCCCAAACCACTGGACGGATCGGGATGAAATTTGGCATGCAGGTAGATGTTATGTTGTAGGCATCCGCTAACAAAGGATTTTGATTAAATCTACCCCCAAGGGGATAAAATAGGGGATGAAAGTTTGTATGAAACTTTGTCAATTTTAAACCGATCGCGCTGAGACTTTGCATGCATGACGTAGGCATCCCCTAAGAAAGGATTTTGAGATGCAGGCTGTATAAGATTAGTAACTTTTCAGTTAAAAATATACTAATTTCTGTATGCTAGCGCCATCTACATTGAGTTATTTTGTAGAGAACTTTGAATTAACCATTTTTGTGCATAGTGCATAGATAATATATCTAGCGGATATATATGTTTTATTTGTTTTGCATTTGCATTTGTTTTGTTTCGGTTTATTAGTTTTGGTCATAGACTCTGCTTTGTTTTTGGTATTTGTTTTGTTTTCGTTTGGTTTAGTATAGGTTTTGTCGGTTAGACTTTTTTAAAATGGCTAAAGAAAATCTGAACGTTAATGGAGAAGTTGAAGAATGTACTGTCGTCATTATTGTTGGTGGTGCATTTTTGTTTCGTGCTCTCTCTTATTTAATGTACGGAACACAAGATAGAGCGATGGAGGTGCGTTCAGAAATTGTCATATATGTGGTTAATGACTGGAGCAAGTTTTCAATTATGACCCACGACAGGAATGGTGATAACTACGTAACATCTGACGAATATTTTGCTGATATGATGATAAATGCTACTTATGGCGGATTTTGTGAGTTAATAGCAGCAGGATTAATATTCCCATTTAGGTTTGAAGTTTATAGAAACGGTCTGATATATACGGAATCTGGATCTAACGACTATCCGGTAAGGCGATTACGATTCAGCCAAGATTTGTCCAGTGGGCATTTTGATGCTTATCTTCCCATAGTAGCACAGAAAATTACTCGGCGTCGTATGGAGGTAGCTGTAGAATAACATGATTTTGGAATTGATACACCTTCGCAACTTAAAGTTGACAAGGGTCGTCAGGAGGTACCTGTTTTAGAGCGTGAACATTCACCTATGGTATCTTCAATAAATTATGATGGAAATTTAATAAAAAGTTTATTGTCCCAATCTGAGTCTGTGACATTAATATAAAAAAATAAAAACAAACGTAGGGCAAGGTTAACTAATTACACACGAAAAAATCAAATAAAAAAGGCACAAAAATATATGGACAGACTCTACCTGAATCCCACCGTAAAGCTGTGTCTGAATATAATAAAAAAAACCTGATGTACAGAGGCAAGCTGTAGCCACCTACCAGGCTGCACACCCTGAAAAACACAGGCAAGCTGTCGCCACCTACCAGGCTGCACACCCTGAAAAACACAGGCAATCTGTCGCCACCTACCAGGCTGCAAACCCTGAAAAACATAGGCAATCTGTCGCCACCTACCAGGCTGCAAACCCTGAAAAACATAGGCAATCTGCTGCACTATATCAGGCCAGGAATACCGATGTGCATAGAGTGATTCAGTCACGGTATAAAGAAAATACATTTCAGCGTGTATGGAGAAGCAAGTTGCTTTCGGGTTTGACGTATGACTCAGATATTGCTTATGGAACTGACAGCAGTGTAGTCTTAGGTTCTATGACGTACAAGTGTCAGATGTGTAACGCCTTGAAGTGGAAAGATGAGACACCTGGCATGTGTTGTAGCGCCGGTAACGTACAACTTGAGCCGTTTAAACAACTGCATGAACCACTTTACAGTCTGGTTAACGATTTACACCCAAATCATGTACACTTCATGGATAATATCCGAAAATATAATGCCTGTTTTCAAATGACTTCCTTTGGTGGAAAACAAATAAAAAAGGCGGTTTTTCACCAACTTTTAAAGTTCAAACACAAGTCTATCATTTAATTGGAAGAATATTACCGGAACCTGAGCAGGATGCACAGTTTCTGCAAATTTATTTCGTCGGTGAAGATGATAGAGAAGCTAATATTCGATGTTCTAAATTTCCTGATTTGAGATCAAATTTAATCAAACAATTGCAGCTTATGTTACATGAGGTGAACACATACATAAAAGATCTAAAAACAGCCATTGATAAAATATCGCCTTCAGAGTCATTCAAGGTCGTAATACATGCAGATAAAAAACCACAAAGAGAACACAGAGGCAGATTTAATGCACCAACGGCAAATGAAGTGGCTGTTTTATTGGTAGATCAGCATTTTGACCGAGGAGACATTATCCTCGAAAGCCGAAGTAACTCACTTCAGCGTATCAGTGAGATACATCGAGCTTATGACGCGCTGCAGTACCCGTTGATGTTTTGCTTGGGGGGATGATGGCTATTCAATCAACATACCACAATGCGATCCCACAACTAAGTTGCCCTTGAAAAAAAGTCTCTGCTGTAAGTTTTTATTCATACAGAATAATGATCAGAGAAGGAGAAGATAACTTTTTGGTTAAATATCGCGCTCTTTTTAGTCAATATTTGGTAGATGAATACGCAAAAATATAAACTGAAAGACTAAACTACATAAAAAACAATCTAGCCAAATTGCGCGCATATAATTATATTCATTTAAAAGATGCAATTGGACTGCAAGATACTAAAGCAAATCAGCTGGGACAAATGGTAGTACTTCCATCATGTTTTACTGGTGGACCAAGATACATGCATGATTAAACGCAAGACGCCATGACATTACGGTCGTCCCGACCTTTCTATTACTTTTACATGTAACCCACGCTGGAGTGACATAAATGAGCACTTACTTTCAGGACAAAATCTCATGATCGATACGATATTATTTCGCGTGTCTTTCGATTAAAGGTAAGAAAGGTCATGGATTTGTTGATAAAAGGGAAAATATTCGGTGAAGTGAGATGCTATATGTATTCGACGGAATGGCAAAAGCGAGGTCTTCCGCATATTCATATACTTTTATGGCTTCAACATCGCATCACTCCGGATCAAATTGACAATATTATTTGTACTGAAATACCTAACCCCGATCGTGATCCTGAGCTTTACGAAATTGTTAAAAGTAATATGATACATGGCCCCTGTGGAAGTTTAAACCAAAATTCTCCATGCATGAAAAATAATTCGTGCAGCAAACGTTATCCTAAGGCTCTTATTAAGGAAACTCAAACCGGTGATGATGGTTATTCGCAGTACAGGAGACGTTCTCTAGATGACAGTGGATACTTTGTCAATATCAAGGGTGTTACAATAGATAATCGTTGGGTGGTTCCTTATAATCCAGTGCTTTTAAGAACATTTAACGCTCACGTGAACGTAGAGTATTGCCATTCAGTGAAGTCAATCAAATACGTTTGCAAATATGTTAATAAAGGGTCAGATCAGGCTACGTTTACTTTAGAGAATGGGAAGGATGGGAAGGATGAAGTTACAACCTACGCAAGTGGTCGATATATAAGTTCAGCTGAAGCAGTTTGGCGAATCCTTGAATTCCCAATACATGAGCGTTTTTCTCCTGTAGTGCACCTTGCTGTCCATTTAGAAAATGGACAGAGAAATTATTTTAATGAGCAGAACTTGTACGACAAATTAAGTAGTCCTCTTACAACTACACTCCTCTCCTTTTTCTATCTGCGTAACGTGGATGACATTGCAAAAACATTGCTACACTCGGAAGTCCCTGCGTATATCGTTTCAGAGAAGGAAGAGAGGAGTGAATGTTGAAGGATGGTCAGGGGTCAAAAAAGAACACGTTCTAGGTAGGGTTTATACTGTTCATCCAAACAATACAGAATGCTACTACCTTCGAATGCTTCTACATGAGATCAGAGGCCCAATTTCATTTGAAGCGTTGAAAACTGTAGATGGTCACTTACATCCCACTTTCCAATCCGCGTGCAAGGCTCTAGGTCCACTCGAAGATGATCGGCATTCGGATTCAGCTCTTAAAGAGGGAGCACTTTGTCAAACACCGCATATGATTCCAGAGCTTATTGCTATCATTTTATTGTTCTGCCAGGTTTCCGACCCCTTATGTCTTTGGGAAAATACAAAGAATACCTTTCTAAAATTTTAAAAAGCAACTGGAAAGGCAAGGTCACGTGGATGTAGAGCACTCATCGGACCTGATATTTAAAAAAAGCCTGTCGGTATTAGAGGATGCCGTATTATCATTAGGCGGCCGTCCTCTTAAAGAGTATGGATTACCTCAGCCAATAACATCAATACATTTTGAAAATAGAGAGTACGTGAAGGAGACCAGTTACGATACAGTGGCCTTAGAAGACGCAGTTAGAAAAAATGAAGCATCCTTGAATGACGAGCAACAGGAAGTATACAATAAAATTATCACAAATGTAGATGCAAATGACGCTCGAATATTCTTCTTGGACGCTCCAGGTGGAACTGGAAAAACCTTCCTTATTAATTTACTTTTGGCGAAAGTAAGAAGTACTCACGGCCTTGCCCTGGCTGTGGCATCGTCCGGCATAGCTGCTACATTACTCGAAGGTAGTCTAACTGCTAATGCTACTTTTAAGTTACCACTCAATTTAATCACTTCCGAGACTCCCATTTGCAACATTTCCAAAGAAAGTAATTTTGCTGAAGTTTTAAAGAGTACAAAAATTATCGTGTGGGACGAAATAACGATGGCTCATAAAGGTGGTATTGAAGCCTTGAACAGATCACTAAGGGATATAAGGGGTAATACAAAATTAATGGGTGGCGTAACAGTTTTTCTGGCCGGAGACTTTCGGCAGACTCTTCCAGTGGTGCCAAAAGGAACCAGAGCTGACGAAGTAAAGTCGTGCATTAAGAAATCTAATTTGTGGCCCCAGGTTAATATTCTTAAGCTCTCTAAAAATATGAGAGCACATTTGGGCGGGGATGAGTCTGCTGGTAGATTTTCAGATCTCCTTCTTAAAATCGGTAAATGGTGATTTTCCATCGTTTGATGGAATGATAACCATCCCGGAAGAATTGTGCACAGTTGTTACTACGGTTCAAGAATTGCTGTCTAAAGTTTATCCAGACATTATTCATATACATGACAAGCCTATTGAATGGTTATTTGAGCGTGCCATAATTACTCCAAAGAACGATCAAGCAGCAGCTATCAACGATATCCTGCTCATGTCGTTTGAGGGCGAAAAAAAGGTCTATACTTCGATTGATACTGTGGTTAATACAGATGACACTACTTATTTCCCTGTAGAATTTTTTAATTCATTGAAACCGCCAGGTTTGCCTTATAATAAGCTTATTCTGCGTGTGGGCGTTCCAATTATGTTGTTGCGAAATTTAAAACCACCAAAACTTTGTAACGGTACGAGAATGCAAGTGAAAGCGTTACATCGAAATATAGTAAAAGCCACTATATTAACTGGGTGTGCGAAAGAAGAAACTGTATTTATACCACGAATCCCATTAATAACTTATGATATCCCGTTCGAATATAAACGATTACAGTTTCCCCTAAAAGTCTGCTTTGCCATGACAATAAACAAGTCTCAGGGGCAAACTCTCAAATTTGCGGGTATTGATTTGAGAGAACATTGCTTCTATCATGGACAGTTTTATGTTGCTTGCTCACGAGTAAGTTCACCCAATAGCTTGATAGTTTTAGCGCCTAATGACAGATTAGTTAAGAATATTGTGTACAAAGAAGTTTTGTAGGCCCTAATTTTTTACACACGCTAAACAAAAGTAAAGCCGCAAAAACTATACCTAATTATACTTCTTAACGCGAGCGAAGCCGCGGGCAAAAGATAGTAATAACAAAATTTAAAGTAGTGGTATATTGAAACGTCTTATATTGGTGATATAAGTTAAACATAATTAAAAATTGTTCAGATTAGAGTGAGTACACCCTAGTTATTTTCACTGTGGTAAGATTAAAGCTGATGTTTTTCTCTCAATTTAATAAAACTTTCAGTAAACGTAACTGAAATTTAGATTCAGTAGAGCATTATTCAGTCATTGCTACAGCAAGATTTATTTTATCCATCTCGATGATGTAGCCTCACTGATTTTTAATAAAACTTTTTTTGTCACTGTAACAAAACGATTCTTTAAAATAAATTATAGAGCAAACAATTTAAATAACCTTAACTATTTGAAGTTAAAGTATTTTTTTAATATTTCAATACTTACAGAACAAAAAATATTATATTTGTTTTTAATAATCTAAAAGCTAATCGTTCCCCCCCCCCCCCCCCCCAAAATAAAGTTTGAAGTAGTGAGGTCATTTTGAGTAAAATTATAAAAACCATCATAACTGATAAAATATATAAATGATAATACATTATTCCTAAAATAAATGTTTTATATAAAAATAAACCACACAAATTTTGAAATGTCATATTTTTTATGAAGTTCTTATATGTATTCTTTGTTTTTAAGTATTTCTCGGTAACTCGCCCAGAGAAATCGGCAAATGCCTTTTGTTCCACAGTGCACTTTCAGTACGAATGACGCAACAGGGCGCGGTGTGGAGTGCTATCGATCACCGGTGGTGACTCAGTCGATTAATCTCGATTACTCGCGGTTCTCGACGTCGTGCGACCACGTGGGCGCTCGCCGAGTGCGAATCGCTTTTGTTTGACCCATCCAGCCTTCCTGCCAAGCTGAATGACTTTACTGTGTTTCTATACCGGGAAGCAATTGATAGTTTATCTGCGACAGAGCATTTATTTGCTTCAACCCATGTAAAACTGGCATTCTTCACATGGGGTAGGTATTGCTTAAACTAATAACAAAATATTTTTTGTACAAAATGTTTAACATTTAATTTACATTTTTATCGGCTATTCTTTCAGAATTAGAAAAAAAAAATATTTCATGAATTGGGTTCATTTCAATAAGAAAAAAAATAATTATACGTCATCTTTAAGATTTCCAACAGTATCTTGTTTATCTTACTTGGGACTTCAGTTATCATCTCTGAAAATAAATAAAATTCCAAATCATCATCGGCAATTACCCAGCTCACAAGAGAAACCAACTGCAGAAGTGGGAGACTCGTGACATCTGTAATGCATTCAACCTGAGTTTAAAATACACCTCCTTTAAATATCTTCCCAGGAAGCACAAAACTTGAAAATTCTCCAAATCTCAAACTTCCCAATCGATCGCTTTGCTATTGCATGGGAAGCCCACTAACAAAACCAAGGAAATATGCCTGGTGGACCAGCAAATTCATGCTGCTGTAAGGCAAAGACATGTCGCCTGGCAGAGACGGAGTTCGCAGAAAACCGAAGATAATTGTACTAAGAATTTCCCAGCGGTGAGAAAACACTTTGAAAAAACTATCCACGCGGTAAAACCTCCATTCTCCAAAAGCCATCTGGCGCAAATTCAGAAAAACATTTAGAAAGACAATACATGTGACTATCCACCGAGCCTAAACTCCAAGGATCCCGACGGAAATTTTCCCATAATGACAAGGACAGCTTCCAAATCCCGGAAAATTACTTTGAGTTTTTCCTCAACTGTGAGAATCCAGAGTCCACATTCACAGTGAAAGACAATACACAATACAAATTGATACACCCCCGAACCACAAAGGGAGAAGATCGAACAGATCATCCAGTCATTTAAGAACAAACAGAAACCAGGCGAGGACTCGATAGTTGCCGAACAATGGAAGTATGCCAACCCAAGCGAAGAAATAGTTGGAATGAAGAGGTACATTACTGGCCGAAACAATAAGAACGAACGAATTGTGCAAATAATTTGTTTTGTGCACAATGGGTAATTCAAACCTCTTATTTTAAAACTAAATCATTGAATACAAAATTAAATTAAGAGAATATTCAAATTGATTTTTTTTAATCCGTAATAAGGTGGTTATAGAGAGCAGGGATTATTTTGACTATTAAACGCAAATGTCGGCAAATATTTGCGTATAAATAGGAACTTTTAAAATATTCTTAAAACATTTTTGTTTAAAAGATAGTATTTTTCTTCAGAACAATTATTCAAATTTATTTTATATAGTTTGGCGTTATTTTAAAACGTTTACTAATAACGCTCTGTTAATAGTAAATATATTCTGTAAACATATGGTAAATTGATACAAATGTAATTTAAAGCTTCAATACCAGCATGCAATCTGTCTTCTTTATTTTAAAAATATAGTATGTCTGTAGTAGTTTGCATATTGCTTAAATGGTAAGGCCTAGAACCGTTAAATTGTGTACATTGATTATACAGTGGGCTCATTTTTTCTCCACATAAAAATGTTTCAAAATTTGTTTCTAATTTTTTGTTCTCTTTTAAGCGGTTATTTATATATAATTTTCTCGATAATCTCCGCGGCGACGGCTATTGTATTGTTGAAGATGCTTTCTTCGTCTCCTGATAACGACTATTGCATTTTTGACGTTTTGTTCGTTTTCATTGCAAAAGCTACTGCATTGTTGATGACTCATTCTTTATTGGGTTCTTTATCCGGTATTTATATAATCATTTTTGCCGTTATACTAACACAGTATGGTTGATTAACTAAATGTGAATTTTAAGGCCCTGAAACCAAGATGGTGTCTTCGATTTATTTATCTTTCATGTTATATAAGCTCTCAGATTTGTTTTCATGAGGTGAGTTATAAAAGTTTATTTTTGACGTGAAAACGTCTAATAAATCGATGAACGCCGACTGCACGCACCAAAAAGTATCCCGTTACGCACATTGTCTCGTTACGCTGTGTCCCGTTATGCTTATTGTATGCTTGCGCCGCATCTATCTCTCTTCCACTCGATTGGAAAAACCGTCGATTTGACTTTTTCGAGGCATATTCAACTTGATACACTCACATTCGTTTCCTACTTTTCCTATCATCGTCCTATCCTTAAAAGAATAACACAGATTGGAAGAAGTTAAATAGCAAACATGTATAAAAGTAATAGTTAAAATAATCCCTTCGTTAAAGTAATAAACATATTTGAATTAATGAGTGCAAATAAAAGTAAATTTATCAATTAAATTGTAGATTTCCTTTCACTCCTTCTTGTATCCATACAAAATAGTGATAATTCAATAAAAATGATTCAATTTTATTCATAAAAGTATACAATAATTTCATCAATGTTTTTTTATGACGCTGTCACGTTAAACTTTCGTCCGTAAACCGTATTTACAGACAACCAATTTTTTTTCTTTCTAAGGAGGCGTGGAAGTTGCGTACCCACAAGGAGGGGCCTGAATGTTCTGCCTGCAGACGTCCGTAGCGAAGCGCAGGTTGATTAGCTAGTTTATTATAAAGTATAAAATATAATTTTTACTGGCATAAAATATTTTATTCGCCATATAGTGATATATAAAGTATACGCATAAGATGAAAGTGCAAGGATATTCGACACATGTAGCTTTAAAGAACAATTATTTGATTAATAATAATTTAAAAAAAATTTTTTTAAGTACCAATTTGTAAACGGAAATTGTGGTGGCTAGTACACCATATATTTTTCAAAAAATACTTCCCAGTGTAGTGAACGCGTCTTTATGGTCTTAAAACATTAGGTGAACGTAGGTAAATATTATTAATTAAATTATATTAACCACCAAAAAATTTATATTTTACAGAGAAAATTTACCTTTACACCTCGTGTAATATATATTTTTTAAAGATTCAAAACTATAGTATATTTTTTCGTTTGACTCAGAAATCAGTTGGGCTTTTGAATAATGGATTTCTCAAATGGCATGATAAGCATAACATTGATAAGTTATTTTGCCATTATGTTGTTTTACGCTGTTTGTTATTCATATCTCATATTAAATCTTTTTAAAAAGGTTAAATAACTCTGTCAGATGTCAAGGTAATAAATTATTTGTAGTGGGATATAAGTCGAGATCCATCAAAGTTTGAAACTGATTTTCATAAGTTATATGTTTAAATTTTGAGTGATTTCACCAACTGAAATTGCGATCAGTAATTAAATAATTTTTATAGGGAAATTCGTACAACGAACCAACAAATTAACAGTGAAATTTATAAAATTCTAAAATTTTCTAGTTTTATAAGCTCTAAGACAGATTTTTTGTTTACAAAATTTCAATAAATTTCTTAAATTTCCAATGTATTTAAAATTCTTTTAGTTGTAATTTTTAATGATGTAAGATATTTCTACTTCATTCATGTAAGAAAGGTAGTTTATAAAGTTCGCTAATGCATCCCTGGTGTTTATTTTCACAAAATAATTTTTTTTTTTACATGAAGTCTTTAGGAGCCCATTATTTAAACAAGAACGACTGGAAAACGTAATCTCACCACACTGTAATTAATTTTATGGACTACTTTGCTATTACCCAAATAAAAAATATTTTCCATCCAAAAAAAAATATTTTTAAATTTGTTTGTAGTATGGTGAGAACGGGAAGATTACTGCTATAGCAATTAATTTGTATTAAATTTACTTAAGACCATTATAGCTTACTTTTGTGAAATCATGGCAAAGTATAATAACATATTAAACTATTGAAAATAAAGACAAAATTTTTTAGTATTTTAATTTTAGTTGTTACACATTTAATGATTTATGTATTTAAATAATTTTGAGAAATTAAATTTTAGTATAAAGGTTTCTTATGTGCAAAAATTTTGCGTAAAAATTTATATCGAAATATAATACAAGCACATTGAAAAAATTAAAAAAATACTATAATATTTCTTAATACAAAAACATATATTTTTTTAAAATTTTCACTACCTATACGCAGAATAAAACTTCGTTAGGAAGTAACCATATTTTTGGATAAAATACACTTTGATGATAGTAAGCCAACCGAAAATAAAATAGCTGGAAGCTGAAAAAATGATTGTCAGTAAAAAATTATTTTTAAATTGCGTACTTTCTCCTTTCAACTGTATCAAACAGAGTTCGTGAAAAGGAAACGGGTAAAATGAACTACAAAAACTTTTTCTCGGTAGGAAAAATTTCTCGATGTGAATTCTGTTTCCATCATAATGAACGGCAAACATTGTTAAATTACGCAAACTTTATCTCTACTGCAACTGGGGAAAAAAAAAATCTCCGTGCTTTTTCCGTTCCTTCTTCTTCTTTCTGTAACTTGTTCATTGCGTCTATCCGCTCTGCGGCCTTTCCTAAATTCTCTCGTCTGCCAGTTAGCAAGAGCTGAAACTTTCCTCTCATTGACATTATTTTGGAGGCCGCAGTCTGTATCTTCGGCTTGCCACAAGCCCAAAGGAGAAATTGCCTTTTTCGCTCTTGCCCACGGCCCAAAGAAAACATGAAAGTGAATTCAATCGGAGATTGAAAGAACTCCATCCGTTTCTCCACACCCATCTCTGTTGCCCGCGCTCACGCACACACACACACACACACAACTTTTCTCTGACAGCAATGTTCGTCAGAGTAAAATAAAGTTTATCTCCGAAGATGCAGTATCCATTTCAGAGTTTGATTTAACTCGCTGGTTACAGACACTTCTTTTTTTCTCCACCCAGTGTGCACAGTTTTTACAGATTGGAACACAATATTCGCTGGTGGAAGATACAAGAATGTTTAAAATTTAACGAGTAAGTAAAACAACAGCACGTGAAAAAGAAAATATTATATATTCTTCAAAACTGTCATTGAATAGATAACGAGGTTCCTGATAAGTCATTAATATGCTTGCCTTTTTAAATATTAAGACTAAACTGTAAGAAAGTGTACACTTACACATTCAGTTTTAGTGTATTTTTGCGTTTATCGACGTATAATTCAGAAAAACGCATAGAGTTTAAGTACACCTTTAGATTTTGTACACATTTATTGCGTAAAAGTTACCACTATGTCATGTAATTTTGCACCAAATAAATGTGCATATTCTTAAAAACTGAACATTGTTGTAAAAAAATTCACATTTTCCTTGTAAATTAACGATACGTTTGATAGTTTTACTCTCACAATATCCTTGTAAAATAATATAAAAACATTAAGTTAAATAAAACATATTGTTGTGAAAATAATATACCAACTTTATGTGACTTGATGTAAGTTTTTGGACATACGCTATTGCTAAAAACTTTTTCTGTTGAAGAAAAACTAAAAAATAAAAAAAATAATAAAATAATAATAAAAATGTATACATAAATAAAACCCAAAAAAAGCAAAAAAACACATAATTAAGCAAAAAATTGCTGTTGTCAACAAGGATATAAACACCACAAAATATTCCGTGACAGGAATATGGTCAACAAAACAAAGAAAAACAAAAAAAAATGTACTAAGAGAACGAAAAAAGAAAAGAAAAACACAAATGATGACGGCACAGAAATATTAAACCCAAAAAATTCAGCACCACGGTTGAAACGAAACAAAACACAACAAAACGAAAAGACGAAACAAACACAATAGTGGACAGCAGTCGCACCTTTGTTTCCGTACCATGTGCGTCTCTGCCTGAGGACGGGAGCAGATAGCAGTTCCCGAAACGTCGCTTGTTTCTTTTTTGGAAAACTATTGTGTTTGTTTCGTCTTTTCGTTTTGTCGTGTTTTGTTTCGTTTCAACCGTGGTGCTGAATTTTTTGGGTTCAATATTTCTGTTTCGTCATCATTTGTGTTTTTTTTTTCGTTCTCTTAGTACATTTTTCTTTGTTTTTCTTTGTTTTGTTTACCATATTCCTGTCACGGAATATTTTGTGGTGTTTATATCTTTGTTGACAACAGCAATTTTTTGCTTAATTTTGTGTTTTTTGCCTTTTTTTTTGGGTTTTATTTATATATTTTTATTATTTTTAGTTTTTAGTTTTTCTTCAACAGAAAAAGTTTTTAGCAATGGCGTATGTCCAGAAACTTACATCAAGTCATGCACTCCCATTGCACAAATATTTCAAAGATAATACCAACTTAATGTGTTTAATTCACACAATAAGTATGCATTTTAAAACAGTTTCAACAAGTGTAAATATACTTTCTGTAAAAAAGGGTTTTTTCGCCTTTGAAGTGGGTGTATTTTTACGAGTATGATTAAGTTATGAAAACTCATTCTGTTGAAGTGGTCGGTGCGCGTCACTTGAACTTCGCGCCGCGCGGCGGACTTCGGCGCTCCTTCCCTTCCTACCTTCCCCCCCCCCTCTCTGCGTCCAGTGCTGTGTTTTGTCTTCCCCTCGTGAGGTGTCCGCGCATGCGCGTGGCGCCCTCTTGCTTAATTAAAACTAGGTGTAATGCCTTGAAGGCTCTTCTTGTTCGTTAGCACACAGTCGGTGCTGGTCGTGTATTAAGCATGTAGTCAGATACTTGCTTTAGAGAGAGAGTGTGACAGCGGGGAGAATGCACGTAAGTGTTGTAAGGTGGTGACCCTTACAGTAATGTAATCGGTACTTGGTAATAGCTGCACTATAAATTCTTATTTCGGCCGTCACCGTCTAAATTCAATTTGGCATTTATTGTTTTCCTTGATCGTTTTTGTATTAGTACCATGCATAGTTTGTTTGACGTCTCTCCCCGTCTGGTCTACAGTCTTCGTTAGGACTTGTTTTTACGTAATGTATTTAATGTATTAATTTGTCAGTTTTCTTTTTATATCATGCTTTATCATGCTTTACAGTAAGCTTATACCGCCTAGTGTAGGTTAGGCCGCGGTCGCCTGCATGTTCATTTGACGTTTTTGTATTCTCTAATGAGGCATGTTAGTGTTCACGACATTCATTATCCCTGTGTGTAAGCGTTAATACTTAATTGTAAAATTTCTTTCCATCAAGTATCTATCAAGTTAATATTATGTATTCAATCAAGCATTTAATCCTAAAGAAAACATGGATATGTGTTCACGTATTTTGCCGTGGCATTTGTACAGCTAATTTTTCTTGCTATCAGTATTAAATAAAATACTCAGAATTAATTTTGTATGTGAAAGAATGTTTTACGTGAGGCTTTTGCCCAGGATTAAACGAGATGTATTTAAATTCTTTTCTTGCTAATTTAACCTTTGCATCCATCCTTGGCTATAATTGTTAAATTACTCCTTACTATTTATTACTATTTATTCAGCATAATTTATTCAGTATTTTTAGGATAGTGTTACACGCAGTTGAAGGTTCACGTGAATGTACTTCACCTGTTTACACTGTCCCATGAAGCTCATGGAAGCCTTCAACTGCGCTACTCTGCTGTGTTATGCTGACTATTAACGTTTTTGTTTTTCTCTTTTGTCTTGCATGCACCATGGGGTCACCGGTCACGGGATGGGTGTATCGTCTACGCCGTGACGAGCTGGTTCAAATCCTCTCCGAGGAGGGCGTTTCCTTCGAGGAGGGCGCTACTGTTGCTGTTTTGAGGAGCCTACTCGTCCAGCATGTTCGTAACTCCTGGGAATCAGCTGATGAGGTACCGTCTCGGCAGTTCCCACCCCCTTCTGGCCCCGCCTTGAACTCAAAATTTAATACAAAAATATTTTTTTCTAACCTTAAGCTTCTTCCTCGGCTTGATAGCTGCGAGCCACGAGCTGTTTTGGATTTTTTAAGTGCGGCATCACGTCTTGAAGGGCTGAAATTAGTTAGTGAGGCAGAATTGTTAAAGGCCCTGCTGAGTCTCTGTGGAGCCGCATTTTTGCAATTACTTACTGATGCAATTACTCAGAATCATTCTTTTGCTCAGTTCAAAAGCTCAGTTTTGCAATTTGCCTGTCCTCCACGTGTGCTTGAGAGCTGTAAACGAGACTTAGTATTTAGGTTTCAATTGCCTAACGAGCCCACTCTTCAGTTCATTAATTCCGTGGCCAATTATGCGGCCGTTCTTAATTTAAACCTCACAGAAACGGAGTTAGTACAAACTATATTAGGGAATGTCTCTCCGCTTGTGCTTCAACATAGCGCCATGCTTAGTCCTCCCACAACTTTGAATGCTTTACGCAAGTGGAGCTCTGAAGTGGAGAATCGCTTGCTCGCTGTTAGAAAATATAAGGAGGAATTCCCCATTTCATCTACATCGCGGTTTTATAAGCCTAAAAACTTAGAATTTCAGCCTGCTGTGAATGTTTATTCTCAGTCTGCTCGTGCTACGCGCGCGCCGCAGCTCGTTGATTGTGCGGTTAGTGTAACCGAGCCCCTTGTCGGCTCCGGCCGCGCTACCGACAGGCGCCCCCCTCCCACTAATGCGCCCGGCCTTAAGGCCAGCCGGTCCAGGTGTGCCAACTGCGGAAAGTTCGGTCACGCGGTGTCTGAGTGCACGCAGCCCGCTGTGAGCCGCGATTTACGCAAATGCTTTAGGTGCAACCGCGCAGGGCACTATAGGGACCAGTGTCCGGGAAACGGGCCCCGATCAGGGCGTATGAGCGGTCGCCGCGATCGTCGTCAGAGAAAAGCCGCCTTTCATAAATTTTACAATTTTGTTCATGTTAATTTGTTTAGTGATATTGTCCCGGCTTTAGTGGATTCCGGAGCCACTCGTTCTTTGTTGAGTGCTGATTTTTTTGATTCCTTATGTAATAAATTTCCTGCATTGCAGAGCCGTGTGACTACGTGCCCTGACGTCATTATTTGTGTAGCTAACGGAGAAGTAGTACGCGCTAACAGGACAGTTGAGCTTCACATTAAAATTGCCGGATTTTCCTGGAACTGGCATTTTTACATTATTCCTGGTTTGTGTCATTCACTTATCCTTGGTCTGGATTTTCTGGGGAAAACTCGTTGTTTGATTGACGTGGCTAATCAGCATCTTGTTTTTGGCTTTCGCCCTTCATTAAAAATTAAATTAATTCCGCAGAATGCCGCCCCTGAAGTCATGTCTTGTCCTGACATGAGTGACATGACCTTCAGAGACTCTCTGATTTCGGACGTTTTCAGTCGTTATCCTGACGTAATAAACAGTCGTATAGGTAGGTGTGATGTATTGCCCTACAAGTTTTATTTAAAGGATCGCACGCCTGTTAAGGCCAAAGGCCACAGAGTATCACCCCCTAAACTACAAAAAATGAAGATTATTGTTGATCGCCTCATGGAAGCTGGGGTCATTGCCCCATCTATTTCTGATTTTAGCTCGCCTACTTTTCTAGTTCCTAAAAAGGAGGCTGGAGAATTTCGCTTGGTTCACAACTTCAAATCTCTAAATGATAAGGTCATTCAGGACTCTTACGAATTACCGACGGTAGAGTGCGCTCTACAACACCTAGGAGAGGCAGCCATTTTTTCCGTCATCGATTTGAACGCCAGTTTCCATCAAATCCTCCTGCATCCTGATTGCCGTAAATACACCGCATTTTCTACCCCTTGGGGACAATTTCAGTTCAATAGGGTGCCCATGGGAGTTTCATTTGGTAGTCAGGCCATGAGCCGCGTGCTGGACCATATTCTTTCTGATTTAAAGTATAAATTTGTCTTTAACTATATTGATGATATTATTGTTTATAGCGCTAGCTTAGAAGAGCACAAACAACATCTAACTCAGGTGTTTGACCGTCTTCGAGCGGCTGGGTTAACTGTTAATCCTGACAAACTTCGTTTGGCCCAGGACCATGTTAAGTTCCTTGGTTACATTATTTCTAAGGGAAAGATCATTATGGACCCTGACAAGGTTTTACCCATAGTTAATTTTCCGCCCCCTAAAAACGTCAAGGGAATTCAGAGATTCCTAGGCATGACAGGTTACTATGCACGCTTTATACCGGACTATGCTGCGGTTTGTGGTCCGTTGAATAAGTTGCGCAAGAAAAACACAGCCTTTGAATGGGGTGACGCGCAACAGAAAGCCTTTGATAATCTTAAGGCCCTTGTCTCTTCTCCTCCCGTTTTGATCCTTCCGGATTTTCAGCGTAGGTTCGCACTTCAGGTCGATGCGTCTAGTATTGCTCTAGGAGCCGTCCTGGGCCATCTTGAAAATGATAGATTACGTCCCATAGCTTATGCTAGCCGATCGTTGACAGACGGAGAAAGGCGTCTCGGCGTGTATGAGAAGGAGGCGCTTGCATGCTTGTTCGGCGTTGAGAAGTTCGCCTCGTACCTGGACTGTCAGGAATTTGACTTGTACACTGACAATCAGGCACTTAGCTGGTTATTTAACCACCCTAACCAGCTAGGGAAATTAGGGCGCTGGGTGTTATGGCTGTCCCGCTTTAACTTTAAGCTACACCATCTTAAGGGTAGTGACAATGTGGTCGCTGACACGTTGTCACGGATGTTTACCCCTGAGGAGTTTGACACCAGTGCCTTGCCAGTATCTTGTTCTGAGCCGATTAGTGCCGCGGTGTGCAAGGTCTTCCCAGAGTCTTTTCTTAGTATCCGTGATTGTCAGAAGGATGACCCGCTGTGCGTTCGCATACGCAGGGATTTGCATCATGGCACTGTTACGCCCTACGTAGAGGAACAAGGTGTAATTTATTACACAGGGAAGTCTGGCAAGCAGAGGAAGGCAGTGGTTCCTGCCTCCCTTCGTCCGATGGTTCTTAAGTACTTTCATGACTCATTGTTGGGTGCTCACTTGGGTATCGAAAAAACGTTCCGCCGCATCAGCGCGCATCTGGCATGGCCCGAACTACGTGCAGACGTGCGTCATCACGTGAGGTCCTGTGTTGACTGCCAGGTTTCTAAACCCCCGCAATGTGCCAAGGTTGGCCTGTATTGTGCGGATCCCCCGGTTGCTCCATGGCACGTTCTGCATATGGATATTTTTGGCCCCCTTACACGCTCCAAAAAGGGAAATATTTGCATTCTAGTGGTTCTGGACATCTTTTCCAAATTTGTGTTACTACTCCCCTTAAAAAATATGAAGGCGACTAGTATTGCTAAAGCCTTAAGAGAGCAAGTGTGGAAATTTTTTGGTGCTCCTGCTATGATAACCTGTGATAATGCCCGTTACTTCCGGTCTGTATTATTTAAGGATATGTGTTTTGAATGGGCTATTAAACCCATTTACAGTAGTCCCTATTGCCCCCAGGGTAATCAGTCTGAACGTGTAAACAAGGTGCTTAAAGCCACTCTAACTGCTTATTACAGGGATGACCAGTCATTGTGGGACAGTGACCTTGAATTCATCAACGTGGCGTTTAATTCTGCTGTCCATATGGCGACAGGGTTTCCCCCTTCCATCCCCTTCATGGGCCGTGAGTTGACCCATCCTTTGCTTAACTCCTGGGGACTGCCGCCTCTGGAACTCGCGTCTGACAGTGATTCCCTGGAGGCCATGCTTGACGATGTGAGTTGTAATCTTAAGAAGGCCCGCGAGGCTGTAGCCGCCTCTTATAACGCTACGCGGAGACCTCATGGTTTTGCTGTTAATGACTTGGTTCTCTTAAAGAATTTTAAATTGCCAAAACTGGCTGATAATGTTAATTCAAAATTGATTTCTGCTTTTGTTGGGCCATTTGTGATTGATAGATTTTTGGGAGACAACACGGTCCTATTGCGTAACCCTTCTGGTTCTAGAAAATATAAAAAGGCCCATGTGGGTCAATTAAAGAAATTTCATCAATAACCTTTTTTTTTTCTTTTATTTGGACATAGTTTTTTTTTTGTTGTTGTTTGGGTGTTCGTGTTTCCTTCTCTTTCTTTTTTTTCCTTTCCTCCCACCGATGCTCCCGCCTCGCCCGGAAGAGGACTTCGCGCCACAGCGCACCCGACGCTCCTCGCCCTGCCCGAGATACCGCGACCGCAGCCGCCCGCCGGGTTCGTCGTGTTTGCAATGTCACTTGCTTGCTGGGACGTTGGTCGCCGTCACGTCACCGATGAGGAGCGGTGGCATGGAGTCGCCGCCGTCTCCTGCCCGTGAGGGGCCGTGACGCGTGCGGAGACTGACTCTTCTGCAGCGGCCGCTTCGGCTGGCCCTGCCTGCCAGGCGCCGAGCGTGGGCAGGCGGTGGGGACGCCCGCCGTTCTTGCCCTGGGTTCGCGCTGGGTGAAGGCTTGATGTTCCTGCTACTCTGGGATGAAGAAGATGCTGTCCGATATTGAATTTATTAGGGACGTCCCGTACTCTAAACTTTCTCTTCAGCGCTGAAGAGTATTTCAGTGGAAGCGCTGAAGAGTCTTTATTTCAGTGGAAACGCTGAAGACACTTTATTTCTGTGGATACACTGAGAATCCTTGCTAGGTGTCCTACACGGAAAATTATGCCAGTCATGAACTCACTTCAAGAAATTGTTATTTAGAAACATTGGTTGTATTTGTATACACATAGACATGTGTTGAACTCACTTCAAGAAATTGCTAGTTAGAAACATTGTTTGTATTCGTATACACAGAGAAATGTGTTGAACTTACTTCAAGAAATCATCAGTTAGATATCAAGAAATTGTTATTTAGAAACATTGTTTGTATTTGTACACACATAGAATTGTGTTGACTTGACATTTGAGTTACTTCAAGAGTGTTGTGACCGGACCTGCAGTTCCTCGCGTCCTTGTGACTTGGTTGGCGAGGCTCGCGGTTGCGTTCGTCAAGGGTGGGGGAGTTGAAGTGGTCGGTGCGCGTCACTTGAACTTCGCGCCGCGCGGCGGACTTCGGCGCTCCTTCCCTTCCTACCTTCCCCCCCCCCTCTCTGCGTCCAGTGCTGTGTTTTGTCTTCCCCTCGTGAGGTGTCCGCGCATGCGCGTGGCGCCCTCTTGCTTAATTAAAACTAGGTGTAATGCCTTGAAGGCTCTTCTTGTTCGTTAGCACACAGTCGGTGCTGGTCGTGTATTAAGCATGTAGTCAGATACTTGCTTTAGAGAGAGAGTGTGACAGCGGGGAGAATGCACGTAAGTGTTGTAAGGTGGTGACCCTTACAGTAATGTAATCGGTACTTGGTAATAGCTGCACTATAAATTCTTATTTCGGCCGTCACCGTCTAAATTCAATTTGGCATTTATTGTTTTCCTTGATCGTTTTTGTATTAGTACCATGCATAGTTTGTTTGACGTCTCTCCCCGTCTGGTCTACAGTCTTCGTTAGGACTTGTTTTTACGTAATGTATTTAATGTATTAATTTGTCAGTTTTCTTTTTATATCATGCTTTATCATGCTTTACAGTAAGCTTATACCGCCTAGTGTAGGTTAGGCCGCGGTCGCCTGCATGTTCATTTGACGTTTTTGTATTCTCTAATGAGGCATGTTAGTGTTCACGACATTCATTATCCCTGTGTGTAAGCGTTAATACTTAATTGTAAAATTTCTTTCCATCAAGTATCTATCAAGTTAATATTATGTATTCAATCAAGCATTTAATCCTAAAGAAAACATGGATATGTGTTCACGTATTTTGCCGTGGCATTTGTACAGCTAATTTTTCTTGCTATCAGTATTAAATAAAATACTCAGAATTAATTTTGTATGTGAAAGAATGTTTTACGTGAGGCTTTTGCCCAGGATTAAACGAGATGTATTTAAATTCTTTTCTTGCTAATTTAACCTTTGCATCCATCCTTGGCTATAATTGTTAAATTACTCCTTACTATTTATTACTATTTATTCAGCATAATTTATTCAGTATTTTTAGGATAGTGTTACACGCAGTTGAAGGTTCACGTGAATGTACTTCACCTGTTTACACTGTCCCATGAAGCTCATGGAAGCCTTCACTGTGTAATGTTATATGCAGTGTAGCTAAGACTGTAAAATATACTACATATCATTACTTTTAAAACAAAGACTTTAAGTATTTTAACACAAATTTTGGTAAGAAATTAAAAAGTAGTAGTTATGTATATATATAATTAAATATTTTTACACAGACCTTCGGTAAAAATATATTTGCAATGAATTCCTTACTTTACGTGTTTGATCGTGTAAAATTATTCAATTGTCAGTGATTAACTTCACCTCCATTAATGGGAGTAAAATTACACTGAGCCTAGAGAAATTTGACATAAGATGTAATAGCGGAAACTATAGCAACTGACAGTAGCACTCCTAGCAGCTGATTTTGTAAATTAAAATATTGCGAGTAGAACGAAAGTGATTAAAAGAAGCAATTGATAACCCCAGTAAAAACAACGGCTTCTTAAACACCTATTTACAATTCAAACATATTTTCTTAATAAAAAAATATTCATTCAATTTCATTATTTTAAATTATTATGTAGCCTAATAGTGAAAGTAGTTGCTTTCGTGTATGATCATGGCTCGAACCTGCGATATTGCTCTTGGGACCTTATAAGGGCATGCTCAGAAAGCCACACTATCGATACCTAGTTGCCAACAACAGAACTTCCATGATGTCATACAATTTGCAAAATTTATTTACCATTTTATTTGTTAAATGATATAAACACATATAAGAGCAGCGTAATTTTACACAGATAAAAATAGTTATTTCACACTGTGTTACACATACATGCACTGCTTGGTTACAAAGACAATGTGTAAATTTACATTTATATTAGTAAAATGACATATCGTAACTGTGTAAAATTACAAGTATTTGTTTGTGTTGTTTAACAAAAATAACGGTATCTTTATACATAGATCTACCTGTTTAGGTTAAAATACACTTACATATGTGATGTAAATAAAATCACCCACAAAAGTGGATATACAGCTGCCACCTACATTAGTGTACAATTACACTTTTTTTTCAGTGTTAATCTGATGTGCGATTAAGATAATGTTCGAGTTACAAATCATAAAACCTTGTTAGGTGTAAGAAGTAATTCAGAAAAATATACGTATGATTGTGTTTCATGTAGTTGTCGTTTGTGTACACTAGAAAAATGTTGTACTTTACTAGGAATATCCTTGTAAACTCATTTGCCAACGATTTCACTTGCAAAACTTTAATAGGAAGCTTTGTATAATTTTAAATGATGCAAAGCTCTAGCTTGCATGTCTACGAAAGATATTGTTGGCAACTGAATTTCCCAGGAATACCTTGAAAACGTAAAAACAAAAAAAAAATATTTTAAATGTAAATTTCATTATATACGAGAGACAAAAATACATAGCCAAACATAAAAACAACAGTGAAAATACAACACAGAAGGGTAGATGCAAGGTTTTGCCTAAAAGGTAAGTTTGAATGTTTACCCTTAACATTGTAAACAAAGTTTTGAATTCTTGGTGCATGTTTAAATATTTATACGCTAGAAGCACGTAGGCTATGGTCTTGCAAATATAATGCTGCTGTTGACATTTATTTAAACAATACCTTTATTTGGAATAAAAGAAAAAAAAACACATTCATACTAAAGGACAACTCAAATTATTCGTTCGTTTTACTTTACAACTCCAATTATTCGTTCGTTTTACTTTTAAAAATAACACCGTGCATGGTTATTCATACATCTTAATAACAGTTTTGCCACAAAATCAGCTTACTCATTAAATACAGTATTCTTAATTCAGAATCTAAATATTTTTTTACAGTTACATAAAGATAACATTTTGCTACTAATTTAAAATCATGTTAAAATAAAAACAATAATGAACACAAATGCGGACCGAATTTCAAAATTGTGTTCGAAAAATCAAAGCGACAACGGCTTGAGGCTCACATAACACATTCCAAACCTAAATTGTTCCATATCATTTGTTATTATTTTAAGTATCCTAAATCGAAAGATGTCGTGACTTTGAAGTTTTATTTTTTTTTTTAATTTGTCAACGATTTTTTTTTACTACACCCCGAATTTAAAGTTTAACTCGATAGAAGATTGAAGCAATTAACCTTTAAGGGCGGAAGCACCAGATTCCTGAACACGTTCCGTGGTTTGTTTCACTTGCTAAGTTCTGGGTTCCAGTAGCTCCAGCTAATGGATTCCGGGGTCTGGAGGGCCCCTGAGTGCGCGGGAGATGGTCCCCAGGACTCGGAGTCCCGGTCTCTGTCCACATGAATAATGCCGCCCAGTTCGCGGGACAGCCGAGGGGTCAAGGCCGCGGATCGATGGACCGAGCGCACTCTGAAGGACAGCAGGAAGTGCGGGCGGGGCCCACCGGGAGGGACGGAGTCCTCGGGCGAGTGTAATTGGCAATTAGCGCGGGAAGCTGCAGATGAGCGATGGCGCAAGGCGTGATCGAAGACTCTGGAGGGACGACTGACGTGACGGTGGTGGACGCTGGACACCCTAACCCCCCCCCCCCCCCCACCACCACTTTTCCAACTCCCTGCCCCCTCTGACGAGAGACGCCCTCCGGCTGATCGATTACAGTATCCTCGCTGGTCCAGGGGTAAACACGCGAACGTTTGCGCATCGGTAATTGGCTAACACTTAACGCTTTGCCAGGGCCTCTCCTTGCGAAACCATAGTGCCGGGACTTGGGACACCCGGTCGGCGCATCGAACTCCAATTGAATATTCTCCGTTATTAACCAGCTGCAAATGTATGGCTCCGTGGACACGTGTGGGACTCATTTCCCAAAATTGTTTCATCTATTTCATTCCCTACCAATGGTAGTATCTCAGAAATGCACTGATCCCATTAAATCAAAAAGTTAATGTGAGCTGTCACGTGTGACATGTACATTTTACATGGGCATAGAACATGCATTTAGTATCATTTACTCACGCTTAAAAATTTAGGGATGAAAGTCAGCGAAACCAAAATGCATTGGTCATTTCTATATTTTCACAATTATCTTTAGAATATTTGTCATTTAATTATTTGTACAAGTAAACCAAAAATTCAATTATGTAGTGATCAGTTTTTTATGACTTTTTTAATGTTAGCTGTGAGACAAAGTTGTTATATAAGGGACACACCTAAAAAAATATTAAAAACTTATAATTTTACAAAATCTATGTAAATCAATATTTAAATGTTCATTAATTGAAAATATTAAATCTCCGAACGTTCTTAAAACCATTGCTTTAAAATTTTGGCTACGTTTTATTCGAATACGCGCGAGTTTTATATACCCCTGTCACACATGTGTCACGTAGAAAGATAAATAAAAATATACATAGGTAAAATATATAAAACTGAATGTTTGTGTAATATTATACTGTTAATTAAAGATTATGACATATGTAGGAACATATAGACATGTATAGAGATAGTGAGAGGTATAGAGTTTAATAAAGAGATAGAGAGGGAGATAAACAGATACATAAAGAGATAGAGCGATGTATATAAACATACAGATAATAAGAAGCCGTAGAGATATATAGATAGGGAGATAGATTGCAATATAGAGAGAAACATATATACACAGAGATATAGAGGGAGATAGAGTAATATGGAGAGATATGAATATATAGAGAGATATTCAGAAATATAGGGAGATTTTCAAATAAAAAGATATATAGTTAGATTTATAGAGGGAAATATTTATATAAATAGAAAGAGATGATTTGTATATGTGTACCTACTTTAAACCAATAAAGAAAAAAAAAATAACTTGACTGTGAAACTAAAGGGTGTCTTTTTAAACGGGATTTCAGGGTAGAAACACTTAGGTATGCACTTTGTCGCTCGATTGGCGACTTTGTTACTGCTTCTAGTTTTCGTAGTGATTCAACACATTCGGTGGGTACAACCATGAAAGTAAGAAGCAAGTGAGTTGGTGTGTACAATCGTTGCCATGTTAATACTTGAAGTCAAAACGAGAACTACCTCTCACCATCCCTTTCCTATCAGCATAACATAACAATTTTTTTATAATGAAGTTGAACGATTATTTCTTTGCAAATGTGTAGGTATTATATTTGTTTAGCAATATTCACTACATGATGGCATATTTACGATTAATCCGAGGACGTTATTTTTCAGCTATTAAATAAAAAATAGCACATTAGCCTTTATACAACAACGATATGTTTAGCCGTCTATTTGCTAACCATATGACTTCCACTTCAGAACAAACATACACTCCATAGAATAATACCTCCATGGGTACGACTGGTAATAATACACACGCTAGATCTTAGAATTGAAACACCCACACAGAAGCAATGGGTTATCTTCACGTAATTAGTTACACACTCGGTCGGAAATAGTTGTTTGACCAGACGACGAAATAGTTGAAGCTGTGTGGATTATGTTGCTTCAATATTTCAGTCATAGCCATGCACGTTTTGCGGTCCTCGTCGACTATTTGCTCTTGATGTACGCCCGATGAACAATAAACACCACGCGAATTAGAATAATGTTAAATTCCAAACTTAATTTCAAGCAAAGGCATAAACTGTAAGAGAATTTAGGAATTATTTATTTGACATGTTATATTATAATATTTATATATTATATTATATATAATATATATAATATTATTTAACAATTCATTGCTTGCTAAAAAATTATTCAACCAAATAAAGATTTTTCTCTCTCTTTTACTGTAATCTAACACTTGGCTAAGTATGCACAGATTAAATAAAATACTCTCTTTGTAACGGCATTATAGGATAGGGTTTGATTAGGTATACCAAATTTACAATGACTACAAACAATAAGCATAGAAAAAGTTAATATTTATTCATAAATTAAAAAAAATATATACATTATTAGACAGACAATAGGTCCTTCCAACACCACTCAAAAATAAAAGTAATATTACAAAGAGAAAAACAATATTTAAAGTGGCCAGTATTTTGGACACAAAACCCTAAATATGTCACTGTTAGTAATATTATATATAGACTTCTCAAATTTTTAATTTGTCAGTACTCAAGGCATATTTTTTAATATAATTCGGTCAACTCATAGCGATAAAGCAATAACATTCCGTTACTCAGGACCTCTTAACTCAGTTGTCTTTTGTTCATCTTGATTAAAATTAGGCCATGGAAAACAATGGAAGACTGTAATTAAACAGTTTCAGGTCCAGGCCTCACAAAAATATAGGATTCAGAATAACACGGCTTTGAAAATTGCCTGAAAACTGCGTGGCGTCAATAAAATGTGTTGTTACGACTTTTTCAATATGTCCTACCTGGATGCAGTATAGTATACCTGAACCATATGCACTTTCACACGCAGTCTATTTATTGGCGCGGATCACGCGAAACTTTAACGTGCAAAATGTCAAACATACGACACAGACGTAGATTTTTCCCGCAAACGCAAGAAATACTATTGTTTTAGAGCTTCCGTCAGGAGGTTCTGACGGACAGCTGTATTTCACGAGCCAGACCAAAACGTTCCTTTTCCCATCATTCCTGGCGCCAAGGCTCAGTTTGAGGCGCTGCTGAAGCCTCAGCCAATCAGAGGGTGCCGTCCAGGAAATAAAAGAAAACGAGTTTTAATGGTCTAAAAAATATACAATAAATAGTTATTTAAACAAACTGTCACATGGAAAATTCTGTAAATGTGTCGGAAATAGCATTCAAAACATTAAGCAGTTTAAAAAAGATTGTCTTCATACCTGTAAACAAATCAAATAGTTACGTCAGTTATCGTAGCAACGTGGCAATCAAAATGTAAACACAAAGTTTAAATGCATAGTTTCGGCGCTCTGTACTACTACTGATATAATACACTATCACCATATAACGGCTTCGGAACATTTAGTAGAACTTTTAGTTGAATATTTGCTATCCTGCAAGGTAATTTTTATAATTGAATATTAAATAGATTTTTAAAAAATATGGGCACTTATTTGAAATCTACGAAAACAATTTTTTACAGTTCATTCATTGCCATTTATTGCTATGTAAATAAACATCAAGAAGCTGGATAATATTAGTGTAATTATCTCATGAACGCTTAGTATTGATGACCCTCATACAATGCCTTAGCATGTAGTTTTCAATCAAGTTTTAAGTTGTACGAAGCATTGACTAAACGAATTAATCAAAGCTCTTTTTGATATTCGATTTATCTTCCCCATGAAACTTTCCAGTATTTTTTTTTTTTTTTAAGCTTCGATTGTGATGCAAAGCTTGGGGTTTGATTTGAAGCTTTACATTTGTTGCAATGCTTTAATTTTAAATATTGAAAGCTTTCGAATTTCTCATTAAAAATATTGTTTGATTTATGTTGTATATGTCGTCCTTGACTAAATTTGATAACTTAAAAAAATCAAAATATTGCGCTCCGTTTGGTCTTATGAATGCTCAATACTAATATGATTTATGGTTATTTCATAATTTTATTGAATGACGCTATATCTAGGGTCCAATTGGTTAATCACCTTATCAGTTCCAATATCAAAAACGTTTTATGATCATTTTTATAGGTACTTCAATCCTGTATTTTTTTTTTAAAAAATAGTGTAATACTGCTTTACCGAGAAAAATATTCGCAATTCTGTTTGACTTCGGAATTATTTTAAACATTCGATCTGTTATTCGTGTCTCATAACAAAAATCGCACAGGCGTAGTATTGTTTAATTTACAGCATTTACATATATAAATAAATGTATATATAATAGCCACATTTAAAACTATGTAAGTACTTCAATTTGTATGATTTAAATTTCTAAAGCCATAAAAATGAGAAAAACATGTTTTTCTTAAAATGTATTGCACTGCTGACCTGTGCACTTAAATTTTGTCGTACGAAATAAAATATTTTCTGCTTATTTTCATGTGTAGTAAAGGTAATGGTTTCATTTCAAATGTAAGGTTTCATCTGGGCTCAATCATAGAATCGCAACACGAATAACAATGGGCAGAATTAAATTAATGTATTATTTACCACTATCCATAACCATATTAGTTCATGCGTTTTAAGTAAAGGAATTTAACGATTCAAGAAATTATTGTCCCATTGATATTACATTACAAATCTCTGTGAAATAAAGCATTATGTACTTGTTTACATGCTGCAATGTCGTGGAGGAAAAATTATAAGCGCAGCGTGTTGAAGGAAGAAAATACTTTATTTTTACCCCACAAATTTATAAAGCAATTTTAATAACATTAATATTTTTTCCATTTTTATATTATTTCTCATGAATAAAGTAACGCCACACTGTTTGTAAATATATATTTATAGGTAAAAAAATAATATTTTGAAAAGAACAATGTTTTCTTGCTTACTGTAGAAACAATACGCAAGAATCCCTGAGATACACAAGTATATTGCTTCATAGTACGTTACTGGTGTTCTCTTGAAGCTCGTTTGAGCTGAAGGTAGCTCAACCAGAGCGAGCCCAGAAGGGCCACTTGGGGTCTCCGAATCTCGGTGTCCCGCGACGTCTTGGAAGCCAGCGTGGGAGGAGGAAGAAAAAAAGAGGCGGGTCCGCAAAGGGGAAAGGAGGGAGAAGGGTTTCAGCAAAGGACACGGCTAAGAGTTCCTTTAATTTGCCAGCGGCTCTCCCCCTTCCCCCACCGGCTCGCCGCGGGAGCTACACGTCCTGCCACTCTCCCGCCCTCTGTGATCACGACTTGGAGGAGGCTCCGCCCGGCCGCGGGGTCTCCTTTCGAGGACCTCTAACAAGCGATTCCCATTTCTGCAGCCTCCTCCGACGACCCCCTGGCGCTATCTCCGCCATCCCTCTCCGCCGCTATCTCTCCTCGTTTCCCCGGGCGGGATCTCCGGCATCAGCTCGGGACACTTCGCCCCGCGCGCGGCCAAATTTGATCCGTCTCCCCCCTCCCTCTTCTGACGCACCCACCCCTGTATTACGTTTCAATTTGCCCGCGAGGCGGCCGGAAGAAGAAAAGAAAAAAAAATAAGTTGTATGTGAAAGGGGAAAAAGAAATTACCTCGTCCGTGAATGAAAGCCTCAATTCCTACACGTGACAATTCCGTAAATGGACGCCTTGTCTCGAGGTTGAGACCACATTCCGATGGGAAAACGCTTGTTGGAACATTTCCCCGTGGAAAATATATATATATATCCCCAACACGAATTCTATCACTTAAATTTTTTTAACGGACATCGAAATATTTTTAGTTTTAAGAGAAAGGTAACTTTTTTTTTGCAGGATTTATAAAATATCTCCCCTGCTAAATTAATGAACTATTGATTGCTAATTGCAGTGAAATAATCTTTCGTGCAAATTAGAAATCAAGAGAAATTATTAAAAATTTATTCTTCTGTGAAAATAAAATAATTTTAAAGCCAAATTAGTTTAAGAAAATTTAACCAAGACTTATTCAAGTATCAAAAAAATTACAATGTTCAAGGGTTGTCTGTAAAGTTTTCGACATCAACATGAAGATGACAGCTCTCGTCAAAAAGAAATTGGGGAATGTGTTTACTCATAATTTGGAACATACGTAACTTCTGACATTTCCATCACATTGGACGTACAGTTGTTGTTTTTTTTTTTAAATTTTTTTGTGAGTGCCTACAAAATAATTGTTTACGAGGGTGATGGCCTCAATTCAACAACAATCTCAGTCCTCCGAGAGCACATTTTAGCCTAGGTGAAAAAAAAGTCAATTGGGTTTAGATTTAGTGAGTAAAGAGGGTGGGCAAGCAGTTCAAACTGCAATTCATGGATTTTCGCCATGGCAACTGCTGAGGTGTGAGCTGGTACATTGTCTTGGTGAGACGAAAATTTTCGTTTCTAAAAATGTGACCATTTTCTGTTATAACTGTCTTCAGCTTGTTAAGTAATGATACTTACTATATATGCTTCTAACATGTTTTCCCCCCTTTTTCAAGATGATTGTTTAAGACAATTCCATTACTATGCTAGAAAACACGCACCACCACTTTCCCTGTCAAAGTAACAGGCTTTGCCTTTTTTGGAGCTGATTTCCCCTTCGCAGTTTTTAGTGCCACAAACATTCATCGTTGGTCCGATACAAGAATACAAATACAAACAAGTCAAAACCCAACATAGTTTTTGTTCACAGTGAATTAAGTCTTGTAAGAGACAAACAGATAACATAATTGCTAACAGGCCCCTTAACCATTGTTTACAGCTGTCCATGCATTGTAAAACATATAATAAACCAAAAAAATCTAACATATCATTCAGAGCAAAATCTATCTGTACCAGACAATGTGCAACCAAACATTATGCTTACCCGTGTGAGGTTAAACGATTTACATAACCTTACATACATACTTTACAAACAAGCAGCAGCCACTTTACTAAGTATTAAATACACAACTTACTCAAGCACCGATGAACAGGCAAATTTTCATGTGTCTAATAATTTCGTTCTTCGGAATTTTTTCTGTATTCGAAACTTCAGCATAAATAACCCTACCAGTTTAAATTAAATTAAATTAGGTAAATAATATATGCGGGCGTAAAAATACTACATGATAATTACACTGTCTTTATTTCACAGAACTGTGAGGTTGTAGTATTGGTTCGTTGTTCGATGGGTTTCATTCCTAAGGCAACTCTTAAGTCCATGTTTGACTTAGATAGCAAAAAAAAAAAAATAACAACCTGACATGTGAGTTGTCATGTAATAGTTGATACTTCATCTTTCCCACCCTTCCTTCTTCTCGTGTCCACGGTCATCTCGCTGTCATTCCGCTCAATTTTCCACGGCTTTTCTCGGGCGACTTCCGGAGGTTGTCGGAACTACTTCCCTTCGAGCAAGTTTTTAATCAGGACCCCGCCCCTCCTTGAACCTTACCTGCCGCTCGAAACTGCGCGGGAAATTGGGGAAGTTGCGCGCGAGTTATTACGCCGGGCCGCCCCCTTCGCCATATTGAAAACACTCCACATTCCCCGCGTGGGCACGATGAGGGAGTGAAGGGCAGGGGAGGGGGCGGAAGGGTTCAAGCGGCCGCCGCAAGGGCGCAGCGTGTCCGCCCGCCTCAAGCTGCCAACCTTTCAATTAACTGTTTCCCCGAGTTTTGCGTTTTCTTCCTCGCGCCCTGCTCCTGGGTAATTACAGGAGCGAGCCACGAGTGGAACCCAAAGTTGTTTTTCGCAGGCCTGATTTCAGTAACGCGGCTAAAAGTTATACTCGAAAAACACGAGTCTTAGGAGTAATGAGGTTAAGAACGTCCTTTACAATTTTCACTCGTTGTAGTCAAGGAAAACGATAAATAAAATAATTTAGCCCCAAACAATTTTAATTAGAGGAAAAATATTTATTAATTGGTAATGGTTTGAAGTGAGCTATTTTAAGCTTCCTCTTACAATGAATTTTCCAAGTAAACAACATTTTCTTGTATGCAACAATATGTAAAAAAGCTTAATTTATCATTAAAAATTGTAGTTATAAACGTTAAAAATTTTAAAAATGTTCAATATTGTTGTTTGAAACCAAAGAGATTGTTATATGCAATTATATTATTGACATAAATTTACTTAGGGAAATTTATAGTCATCCGACGGTATTGTAAGTAGGAAATAAATTTCACAAAAATGATATGATAAACACTCTATATACGCACCGTGCTTACTCAAACTGCTCTATTAGACTTCGCAGAGTTCCATAAATAAAAGTAGTTTTACTGAAATGTCGACAATTTGTGATTTATTCGCTGGTGAATCATTCACATAAGCGATTTGCGTATTTTACTACATTGTGTCACTAATAACTTGGTTAAGTCTAAGCTTATGTTATAAATTATATATTATAGATGTATTGATATAAATTCCAATAACCTGAATTCATTTTAATTTAGGACATACGTATCCCATATATTGGTTTAATTTACCGCAAATTACATAACTTATTTGCAAAGTTTCTTATAGTAAGGGAGCCCAATAGGGGCTTTTGGGATTTACTCGAGTGCGGCATATGAACATAAGGGAGGAATCCTTGCATTTTGTTGAGTACATTCACCATATATAAGCCCTTTATATAGGAAAGTGTGTCTAGGGCAGCCATAATAGTAAAAATAATTGATCATCATAAATACTCAATGCGTCAGATTAAGGTAAGGTGGGTTAATTACTAGCTGGAAAGTAGGCATTTCAATAATCTGGTGATTTAAGCGTAACGTAAGGAAGAGGAAGGGTCACAAACTTGCAAAAATAAAAGTCGTCTTGACATTATCGAGCCTGGTTGATTTTTTTTTATTTTGAAGTAAATAATGCAATAATAACGGGGAAAATATAATATGCCTATTTCCACAAGCCGAAGTAACAAAAATAGTCTAAAAAATTTTGTGCGCAGCTGGGGTAAAGCATGTATTCCTCACTCCACGCCTCTCTTTCACTTTCACTTTTTCCTTATCTCTGACTCTCTCGCCCCTGGTTCGTTGGTAATCACCTACCAGAAGCCTGTGAAAACTTGTCATAACACCAGTTATTCTAGGAGATGCTTCTGATTTGGGTATTTTTCTTTTCAATATTTTAATAACACGCTTTTCATGGAATAAATAAAATATTATGTGTTATAACGATTTATTGTTACAAATATGGAAACCGCATTTAGTATCGAAGACCCAATTTAATCAGTAGATTTGCAATACGACGATAATTCCTCGGACGACGATGAAGATTGGAAAAAAATATTTTTTAAACAATTATATTTTATTTAATTTTTTTCTGAATAAATTATATTTCTAAATATCTAAACAGATAAAAATTAGCTACTTGGTCTACGAGACAAAAATGTTTGGGGAGATCTGAAGTTACTAGTAGAAAAAATATGTATGTAGAGACCAAATTTAAGTACCCACAAGCCATAAATACTTTTAAAAAAAGGACATTTATCGATAGGTTCTTGATACCTGCGACACTCGAATCATGTAAAACCTAAGGCTTAAAATGTTTTCATACAAAAGTTTAATTCCATCTTGTATGCATAAAACATGATTGTTGTTATGTTTTTCTTCGCTAAGTTTTCTCAAGGTGGAGGTTTGTACATTAGTAAATTTCGTCTCTACATTGCTTCCAATCCCACCGTTTAAGTGGTTATTATTCTCTATCGGTAAGAAGCGAAGTCAAGTAACTACTAACATTCCTGCTTCAACGCAGAGTGAAACGTCGGTACAGTCTGCCACTTTGACGCGCCCCAGATTTGAATTTTAAGATAGTTTTATATAAATGTTAGTTTGCCAAATCCATTCTTATCTCACCAGCGCGATGTGGGATCGAATTTTGTCTAATTTGTGAAGTGAGATCATTATGTGTGATTTTATGTCCCGGTGGGTGGCTCGTGGCACTCCGTCTCGGTCGTTAGTTATTGCCGCTATAGGACACACTGGGATGGCGGAAGATATGAAGTGTATTTCCACGAGTAAAAAAAATTTCGGGTTACAGGTTCATCCCAGCCCGCTCTCATCGAGTAATTTCTAACCTGCCGTGGGCGGAACTGAAACAGGGTAGAGTAGGTTCCTCCTCGCTTGAAGAAAGCGTTCGGTACGAAAAGAAAATCTTACAAGACGTGACCATTATCATATCAATCTCAAGAAGGATTTTAAGAAATTAATTTAATTTTCTGAAGTCTTATTTACCAAATAACATGACACTCTATTAATGACAACCGTTTTAATTACAATTTACAGTAAAATAACCACAATATACCGAGTTATTAATAACATATTATTTCAAGAACATACTAAAAACTAATTATTAATGTACTTGAAATAATTTTCAGGTCGTTATATTTATATAAGTAAAGTCATTTGTCAACACACGTTTCAGTCCAGTCCGTAATGGCTCCTATTTGCTGCCACACAAGTTGACACTACTGTTCCCGCACCTTGCAGCCAGAACAGTTCATGTGTTGGTGAGTCTTCCCACTTTCGCAAAAGGTGTTGCTGGATTGCTTCTAATTTACCCACCTTGATAACTTTCCAGTGGGTTTCCCTCGGTATAAGCTGCTGGTAGGGGTTCAAAAAGACGTGCACACACCGATGGGATAGAGCTGTGACGTCAAACTTCAAGAAAAGTATGTGAGATATTACAAAAATTTTTACTAAAGAAATTAACAAAATAAATCATCAGATGTATAAAAGATTTAATTGATAACAAACTCGTTTGAAAATTATTTTACCTATGTCATTATGCGTAAGACTTTTTTTTAAGAATAGAAAATCTGATTTTCTAACACGCTTTTGCTCACGACTTCGTCTGCGTGGACGTCAGAACTAGATCCAGAAGGGATTGATTAAAGAAGAAAATTGAATTATAAAAAAAAAGATTGATGTGTCTAATTTTCACTGCAGTTTTATCGCTTTATTAACATTGTTGTTTTGTAGAATTTAAATTGTTTCTTGGCACTCATAATTTATGCAATATACTTCAGTATACAGCATGGTATAATTCATACTTTTCCGCGTATATGTACAATTTTGGGCCCTCGAACTACTCAACAAACAACATAGGGCCAACCATGCGAGAAGCAAGCCGTGCCCAAATGAATTCCTGCCCCTTTCAATGTTTGGCCCTTGTACTAAGTGATGGTCATTGTAAACTATAACTTCAGCTTGAGTTGCAGCTTCTTAAATTGCAATGGGAAATATTTAGGAATTATTGAGAAGCAAGGAATCAACACGCTCTCTCTTTGAGTTGCTTCTTTAGTTGCCTTTATGATGTTTCTCCCCTCAGTAATGCGCAGCCTAGTACCGTTCCACAATCTCGGTGCGTCAAGGTTATGCATCAGAAAAACCAGGACTCCAACCCTCAACTCCAGTTTTTTGGAATGCAGGTAACCCCTAGGCAAGACGTGATGGACGAACCAAACGATAGCGCGTTTCATTTTCACAGCAACGCCAGCCATTGACGAATATAAAAACTAAACTGTTATTAGCGCCGTTACTTCACTAGCCGCTGAGAGCTTCACTCAGCGGATGTGTCTCACTAAGGAGAAGAATATCAAGTGGCTAGACCTTACTATATGACCGTGTGGCGAACAAAGAGAAACGATACATACTCACTGTTTCTTTGTCTTTGACTTAACTTATGTGATTTTCTATTATAAAACTGAAATTAATCCTTTTTCAATTCCATAGGGATAGACGTTCATAACAATATTTAGGATATTTGTTAATACAAGGTATGAGCTAGCTGTGAGCCAAATTTCATATAAATCCATTTAGCGTTTCGGGCGTGATTGAGTATCAAACATCCAAATATTTCACATTAGTAGGATGGATTATCCTTAATGTGTATGCAAAGAAGCAATTGCGGAAATGAGAGTATTAAATAAATTAATATTTATTAAATATTGAATGTACTATACAGTAATTTTGAGATAAGTACAAGTATTTTTATAAAATTATTTCAGTTTATCTGAACTTCCAATAACGAACCCATTAAGTTGCTTTTATAATTCTATCAATTCATGAAATTTAATTAAATTAAATTATTTATTTTTGTTTACATCAAAATTGATATACATAATTTTATATTTTCTTCCCCCTTCCAATTATGCCCCGAATTCTTGACCACCGATCTCACACATATAAGCTGTACCAAAGTAAGATAACGACTTATTAGCTTTCTTTGGTCAGTTTGGTCAGTTTGGTCAAAAACCTTGCAAAGATGCTGAGTAAAATAGGCAGTCGTAAGAGTACACCGTTTTCTCTCGTCAATTACTTCTATAAACATTGTGAACTAAGTGACATTAGTTCATTTTAAACTGATAATAACTTTCCTGGAATCACTGTTGTCCTTGTTATTATTAATGTATTTTAACTGCGGTTCGTGTATGATAATTTTCCTGATATTCGTGGGTACTGATTCGTTGCTTATTTGCACAAATAGACCATTGAGAATTATTTGATTATTGAGTCAGAGTGACTTTAATTTTACTGTTGTTTAAGCTTGTATGTTGAGCGAGGACTTTCATGTAACAGAAACCATAACCTAAAAACAAAATGGCACTCACATATCTGCTTGCCACGAAAACCTCACTTGAACATCATGGTTGACATTTATTCACTTAGCCTTGTCGGTCACAAAGGCCATAGTTGAATAGGTTTATGTTAAAGACACCACTATATTCAAACTAACCTATTTTCTTTTATACTCTGCAGTTACCACCTAACAATCCAGGTATAAACAATTTCGAGCTTACAAAGAATAAATATCTTCTTTGAATACTAAATAGATTTATAATAGCTGGTTATTCGCAGGATTCAGGGCGAGGTATTGAATTGCGGGTCAGTGACGGGCCGCCATTTTGGATTAATATTACCTAGCCTTTAATCCCGGGTCCTTAAAATTCGCCATAAAATGAGATACCTAGATTTAATTTTGACACTTTCGGGTAAAATGTAATATCTCATTTATGTTTTCCCCTAAAAATTAGGAAATAAAAACGTATATTAATTATTTAAACAAAATTAAAAATATTCCGTTCTTAACGAACGACAAATTGTGTCCAACTTTCCATTCTTGGTATCACATTATACGGTGAGAGTTCAAAGTCACGAAAATTGGTCAAAATAACCTAGATTGGAAATGGCAGCTTGTCAATGAATCGCAATCGCATCTCACCCAAAACCTTAATTTACACTCTACTACTTCTACTAATTATATTGCTACTTTGTTACTACTACTACTATTACTATCAGTTATACTACTTTTATCACTACTACTGCAACCAGCTAGCCGAAACAATCATTAATATGAAGAAACGCGAAGAGTTGTCAAGAGCCAACAACAGCTGAGCACAAATGCCAGGGGCCAGACTGAAGTAATGCGAGAGCGGTTTCCAGTCTGGCTGCCCTCTGCTCATGGAGAGGGCAAGAAGAGAGAGGATTGTATTTTAGTGGGTAACAATCCCACACTACCAACTTCACCTAATTCTTCAAATTCCTCTTCGTTGGTGTCTTTTCAAGATTTTTTTAACCTCTCCCCTTTAAAAAAACTACAACCACCATCAACCACACTACTTATACTTCTATATCTTCGAACACTCTGCTACTAGAGAAGTGCGCTATACTTTAGTTTAGTCAAAGAGTTCGTTACATCATAGGAATATTATTAGTGGAACCTGGAACGTCATAGACACGGAACATTCTTCAATACGCGGTTATTTAAAAGTGCCTCTTTGACAGGATGTTCTCGCGTGCGGAACGGAAAGATCAAAAGGCCCGGCGTGGACTTTTCGCGCAGACACTCCCACCGCCAATCAATATCCCCTCCCCTCCCCTCCCCCCTGCACAACCGCACCCCGACCCGAGGGAGTTAATAATGAACAGTTTTGATGTCGCCGTTTGAAAAGACCAAGCAGGCCGGCGGTGTTTGTATGTCGATGATAAACCCGGTTCGGGGGTTGAGCAGACGTCCCTTGGCGTCGGGGAACAATTGCCGCTCGTCCGACGTCGCCTCCCGGTGCGCCGCGCCGACAAAGCGTGTGGCGGCGAACCCTTTGACGGCAGCCGCTCCCGCGTCGATCCCCGGCTAATTACCGAAGATGGCGCGCGGCCCGGGAAAATCAATTACTTTCGGCTCCGAACTTATCAGAAGCGGAGAGGAATTCCGTCGATCGTGCAGCTATCCTATACACGCTGCGCTCCCGTTTGCTATATAACCGATTTATCATCCAGCCTTTCTGCGCCGCGGGTAGATAGAGGATTAAGTTTGCGTAACTGACCGTCGGAATTTTGCCATTCTCGTTTTTGTTGTTGTTTTCCAAACTATAGCCGCCGGAAACTGGACGTCAATCAATCGCATTTATCAAGTTAGAGATTTTTTTAACCTACAAGTTTTTAATATATGCATGTGATTGAAGAATATTTTTAAGTAAATTTAATTAACTTCATTGAACTTGTAAAGAAAAAAAAAGAAAAATTAACTTTTACTAAAATTATGAATTAATAAATGAAGTACACGCACTCTAAAACGATTTTATTCTCTTGAAGCTTTTAAAGCCAGAATATATTTTAATGAAAGAAAAAGGAAGAGCTATATGAAGTAGGTGATCAAACCAAAAATATTTAAGTATTTAAGTGTTAAAACCAGGCAAAGAGCTTGTATATAACAATTTTTTTCGATTGCAAACAAATGTTTTTTTAACAATGTTAAATAAACACAGAATAGAGGTAATGCAAAACCAAAAAAGAAATCAAATGTCAAAAACTAATTTATTCCAGTTTCGCATATTGCAATAAAGATTGTTGAGAGTAGGGAAACCTGCTGTACACAGGGATGAAAGCCACACGCGAACAATTTAGAAGTTCCCAGATGTTTCCCAACCGTTCGTGAAAAAACATAATTTAAATATTTAACGGTCATAGATTATTTTAATATACGCTTACCTATCCTAAACAATCTTTCATTTTAGTTTCAATAACATATCCTTACCTACACTACCCTCCCAGAAAAAAAATGTATGATTCATTACACTCACCGAACCTAAACTAACCTGAACTTTGACTTCGGTAAACTACGTAACTGTTCTGGTTGTGATTGTGACTTTCTTCCCTGTGAAATGTGGGTTATCCATGCCTCTGACCTTTTTAAGTGATATTGCTACGGATTGAAAAACGTTTAATGAGTGGTTTGATTTTTGTTTGGTGCTTTTTTTTTTTTTTTTTTTTTGCCACTTGACATCATTAAAAATGTAACAGTCAGATTTGTTTGCTATTGAACTGAAACCAGCAGGGACAGTACTCATGAGCGGTGCCCTAGAAGCGCCCTGAACCCCTGCCCCTCTGGTGGAGTCTTAAGTAAAAATGAAATAGAACCTGCAGTATGGTCCCGAACCTGCTCTCTCAAGCTGTGATGTCAAAATTACTATAACAAAATGCAGGAATTGAACATGATTTCGTTTTAATACCAATAAGTTATAAAAAACATGCTCACGCAGCAGCATTCTTCGATTCACAAAGCAATATAAAAATTTATAAAGAATGATTATCATGCGATTAGCATACAGTGTCACAAGATATTACAAAATTACAAATAATTCGCTACCTGAAATGCGATTATAACTATCACTCTATTGATAACATTATGACACAACAAAATCTCAATGATAATAAATATAAGTGCATGTAGAATTAAGTGACGAAATGTACATTTAAAATCGCAGCCACTGACACAAACAGTGACTACCAGCATAAGAGCGGGAAAGGTGAAGAATCATATGAAGGTGCTCGCTCCAAATAAATTATCTAAAATTCTGCACGCCTGCAAGCATGCCTACATCCCTGTGCGTTTCCTTTTAAATCATTGGGTCCCGATGCCCGTCACCCAGAAATTACGCCGGAATGGGAGGAGAAGTGGTGGGGAGGGTGCGAACACATCGCTGAGTGAAGTCTTGAGTCTTGTCGGCGCGGAGTTCAGATCCTAATGACCGCCAGCCCGCTGCCGGCTCAGAACTGATTGGAATTTATGGACTTCTAAAGACAATTCAGAAAATGAAGAAACAAATATTTCCACTTAGTTTCGGATTACTGGATCCTCGTGCAAAATACACCGGTTCCTAACACCAAAAGTTGTCTGTTTAATTGTAAAGACGTCGCGAGGAAGCAAGAGGAGTGTCTTGACAATAATCTGATGGTTTTATTGGAACATGACGAACACATAGTCAGCTTACGTTGAACGTAAGTTTGGTCAGTGACCTTTCATTTTGAATTTTTTTTTTTAGTTGCAAGGTTACCGTAGCAAAAAATTTAGGGTAGGTGCTATCAGATGCGCCACCGCAGTAATTTCCGCGAAACATCTTATGCGCGGCTCAAATGAAATTCGTGGTAGAAGGGTATAAAGGTAAGTAGTGAAATGAATGATACCAAATGATGTTGACTTCGACGGGTATGTGGATAACCTGGCCAACGATTCCGTACTGGCCTGCGCGTCGTAATCGGAGTGTCTGCATTAATTGTAGTCCCGGCGACACCAGGCCCCACTAGAATGGGCCCGATGTGGTCAGATGTGTAGGGTTGGCGGGTAGCTGTATCCATTACTGTTTCTCAGAGAGGGCACCTGTTTGTGTCTGCACACGTCTGAGCAGCTCCGGCAGAGCATGAACCGAACCGTGTCTTCACCAGGGAATGCATAATTCAAGAATTGGGCCACACGTGCAGTCACGGCCTTCAAGTCCTCTAAAGAACACAATCGATCGCACACGTCACACATGTGGCCGAACTCATTGATCTCAAACAAATTACTAAAGAAAACTGTGGCCAACTCCCATCTCTTAGAGTACTCTGGCGCACATCCAAATTGCTCAGATTGAGGTGAAGAGCTCGGACAATTGGGCCCAACCCGGCTACCCAGGATGGCCATTGATGGGCTGGAGGTCTCGTCTGCATCTATTGGGGCTGCAGTAGACTCGGATGACTCAATTCTGGGCCACACCAATGTAACCTCTCGTGTCTAACGCGAGGAGCACAAGGGATGAAATGGAAAAAAATAAGTGTGCGATGTGTTAGACATTTATTCATCCAGAAATACACTCGGTCGTCGACTCGGAGCTGTCTCTCCGTCCCAGGGCAAATTGGGGACCTTTTATACCCTGGAAATTGAGGTAGAAAACATCAGAGATTGTTCTGGGTCTACATGACCGGAAAAGCCGCGTAGGCGACGCCCGGTTCAAAGCCCGCCACACGAACTCCGCCGAGCATTCCCGAGCGGCTCCGATGCTTGGCCCGCGGCGCGCGACAATTCCTGATTGCCGGGTAGCATCGGGCGCGTGGCTAGGCGCCACGCAGACGTCATCATGTACGTAGTGCGAGAGCATACGTAACTCCAATACGCTTGGTACAGAAGCATTAATGTACGGGTGTGGCTCCTGCGCTTGCCTCAATCTGGTGAGCTCTTTTCTTCTTCGAGAAAGTTCTGTCGAGGTGGCTGTCCGTGGTCGGGGTCCCTCTGCTTTCCTCTCTTCTCTTTTCAGTCGCTTACCGCTGATTCTGACGCATAAATATAAGTCTAGGAGGCGCTATAGCTGAAGTAATATGAAATTTTCAAAAAATTAAAGTTAAACACACTATAACTATTGATGTGCGCTTATTATTAATTATATGTATTTATCTTTGACGTACTTAGAGGGCATCGAATGTAAACTAACGCGACCACTTTCGTCTTATACTTTACACGTATTTGACGAGTTATTAGCACACGAAAGCCTTGTAAGCGTCAATTTTTAGCCCAAACTGCGGCGTGTTTCACGCGGCACTGGCGCCGTCTAGCCGCGTGACTCAGAGGCCGTGAGTAATGGCTACTTTTCTCTACTCAACGATATAACAGTGAATACCGCTTGGCACGTAGTCACAGAGCTACAGTCACGACCGAAGAGACGTGTTTTTGTTGAATGGTAAATAAACACGTGAGCAAAATATGAGTGTTCTTACTGTAGACTTAATCATATTTTTAGTATTTTTTGACGTGACAACGTCTAATAAATCGTTGAACGCAGGCTGCACGCACGAAAAGTGTCCCGTTACGCACATTGTCCCGTTACGCTGTGTACCGATACGCTCATTGTACGCTTACGCCGCATCTATCTCTCTTCCACTCGATTGGAACAACCATCGATTTGACTTTTTCGAGGCACATTAAACTTGGAACACTTCCATTCGTTTCCTACTTTTCCTATTATCGTAACAGATTGGAAGAAGTTAAATAGCAAACATGTTTAAAAATTATAGTTAAAATAATCTTTTCGTTAAAGTAATAAACATATTTGAATTTATGAGAGCAAATAAAAGTAAATTTATCAATTAAATTGTAGATTTCATTTCACTCCTTCTTTGTATCCATACAAAATAGTGATAATTCAATAAAAAAGATTCAATTTTATTCATAAAAGTATGTAATCATTTCATAAATGTTTCGTTATGACGTCACGTTAAACTATCGTCCATAAACCGACTTTATAGGCAACAAATTTTTTTTATTATGTTAAGATTATTCTTTTAGCTTTATATCCAAAAAAAGGGAACTAAGTGTCAGTAAATTTACAAAGATCCCCGAATATGTTTTAACCAGCGTTATTCATACATCGAAGACTAGAATGTTGCACATGCATGCACACAGACTTAAAACAAGGAGACCTCCAAGGTTGTGTTGGGCTACGTACCGCTTGGCTTCTGACACGGTGCTCATGAGCTTGTGCTGGCATGTTACCCGTAAACCTTGCCACATGAGCCTGATGAGTCAACGATCACTGCCAAAGAGGATCCTATCGTACTTCTCGTGCGTTTACTGTGAACGCGTTTAGCAGTGGAATGCAGTCTCACCAATAAACAGAACGGCTTTTCATGTCATCTACTCTAAACTTTCTTAAACAAGGGTGGTTCTGCGAGGGCAAATATAAAGCCAAATTACAGTAGAGGGGGTGAGGCTTAGAAGGGAGACAGATACAGATGTTGTGACATTTATAAAAAAAATACACTTGTGTGAGGTAGATGTAGAGGAAAGATTGCAATTTGCAGTCGTTCTCATGTTGCATCTTCCGGAAAATTCTACCTCATTTTTTCAGTTTATAATACTCAGATCCCATAACCATTCCTAACACAAAAGTTAATAAATAGCCTATATATAACTTTATTGTGGACACAACTGTCTTAATGTGTATAGGTTAGATTACTTACAAACTTATAAAAAAAATATAACAATATAAAATCTCGGTCAAGTTGGATAGTAAGAGAAATCTGAACAATCTGAAAAATGACTCATTTATTTTAGTATGAAAAATAATGCATCAATTAAATTTTTTAAGTAACGAAATCTTTTTTACCGTATTTTAATAACATTTTTGCTATCAGGGGATGGAAAAAAAATAAAAATATCTTCCTTACTAAGCTCATTATTAAATCTGTTCAAAATTTGGTTTTTCGTTTCTGTTTGTAAGGAAAATGGTTGAGGATTTGTCATGACCGCACTTTTAGAAAGAGAAACCATCCAGTCGTTGCCTAGGAGAGATCCTGTTTCTTGGCTTTACTTTCGCTATATACTTGCATTGTGATGCTCCAACTGTGCGCTTCTAAAATATTTGTGACATAATGACCACCATACTGGAAACAGGAATCGTCCAATTGTTTCCTGGCAAAGGTTAATTTTTCTTTGGCTTCGCATTCACTAGCTGCCTGTCTTGTCTGGACTCTCCAAAATAATTGGGATAGTTATACCGCCACAGTGGGAATAAAAAATGGTCCGATCACTGCATGCCAGTGGTCCAGTTGGATGTCTTCATTTGAACTTTCCTAATATGTTTGGGATATTATTAAGTCCGTATTAAATCAGGAAACTAAAAAATTTCCGGTTCATTTGGATAATCTTTTTCACGAAGATGAAGATGAGTAATAATTCTACCAACAAACTTCGGCTGCAGAACGAAATTATGTATAAAAAATTTTGCGACATTGTCTAAAGTGTCTTCTGGTGCTGGTATAAGAAAAAAATGAAAAAAAAATAATATAAAAAATTTAATATGAAATGGTAAGCATTTAAAAAAAGTTAAATTTAACAAAATTAACCATTGCAAATCTCGTCACTGTCTTTGTTTTTTTAATTTCAAGTATATTTGGATAAAACATAACTTTCCTTATATTTTAGTGACGTGCTGTTGTTATCCACAATGTTTCCAGGGAAATTATTTTACGACAGCGACAAATTCCATGGCATATGAAGAAATTGTTTCAGTAAAAATAAATTAGCCCGACCGCCAGTGTTGTAATTAAAAACTGCAACCTCAATTGGTTGTACCAGCGTCGGTAAGCTTTTGAGACCACCATTCTGAGGCGTTTTCAGACTAAATTTTTGTGAGGTCGGTCGGAGTACCTGCGGCGCCAATCTGCCAGCCGCCAGCTGGGCGGGTTGAAGCGGGTACCACACATAACTTAGAACTGTCATAACTTAGAAACACGTAACTTAGAAACACGCAACGCAGAACCACACAACGTAGAAACGTCGTAACGTAAAAAGTCAATAACTTAGAACTATCACAGCTTAGAAACACGCAACTTGGAACTGTCATAACTTAGAAACACATAATTTATAACTATTATAACTTAGAACAGGCATCACTTAGAATATTCTATCTTGTGTGTTTCTAAGTTGTGCCATCACCCCGGCGAAAGCCACGGCTACGACCGCGAGGACGTCGCGTCGTGGCGAATTGAGCGGCCGGATGGTCGTCAGCGCCACGAGGTGTAGCGGCGTCGACCCAAACCCGTCACCTGTCTTGATGGGGGGGGGGGGGGGGGGCCGGGAACGGCCGAGGCCGAGCTACCTGGGTCGAGCGGGCAGCGCGACCCGAGTCCACACACACGGGAAGCCTTCTTTCCACAGACGAGAGAGCCAAAACCCAAAGTTCCCCGAAGTTCATGCCTTTTTTTCCGTATCTTTTATGTAGCTATCCTAACCAAATCAACCGTCACACAATGTTTTAAAGTATTTATAATGTAGCTAACCTAACCTAATTGACCATTGGTATCCTTTTATCAACACCGCCATATTTATTTACAATGAACCAAAAAAAAACCTAACATGCACGATCGGGCGTTTGGCTCTCTCGTCTGTGAAAAGAAAGATTTCCCCCATATATACACACACACTGCCACAGACTGTACCGAAATGTACCTATACTGACGCCTGGGCCAAGTCCGACATAACGAATTGTAATGTCCGCGTTTTCCTTCACACTGGTTTTGAAGTTGCACTTCTTAAGGGGCGTTGTGGAAAAGTGCGCGTGCATGATGCAACGGAATTTTCACAGGAAGATGGCAGACCCATCTGTCTGAACTAAAACCTATATATAGTCATGATCATAAATTTAGGGGACACACCAAACGTATTGGTGTGGGCAAATGAAACCTTATGATAGTGAAACTATCTTGGAATATATTTGAAAAACTAAAATAGAATTAGTAAAGAGCAATTTAAAGTTTTAAAAAACCTAATGATTCTGGTATTGAAATTATCTGTCAGACATCATAGCGCAGTGGTTATAGCACGCGGTTAGTAAATTAAAGTCACGTGATTCAATATTTGGTAAAAATAATATTTATTTTACATCTTTAAATAAAAAATACCTCGATTATACACATGGTGTAATTTATTTTTTTATATTATTGCTATAATTATTTCCTTTCTATCAAGGGTTATTTGAGAGCTGTAAAAAGACACGGACATTATCATAATTTTGAAAAGTTGCATGGCACTTTTACTGCTAAGAGAATATTCAAAAAGAAACAAAATGCAAAATAACTTGAAATCTGGCGGACAAAAGTAATAACTAGTAAAATGAATAACCAATACCTCGTGTGATACCGAGCCGTATAAACATAATTTAATACAAAGGAAAACTGGTCTAAACGTGTATGTTAATTGTTTAGTGAAACGAGTATTACCGGTGTACGACTTAAACTGTAATTGGCAAATAAACGTGTAGCAGACGTTAAATCAGTCGTAAACACGTCAGGTTATTCCCTGCAGTAGTTCTGATTGTTTAGAAACATGGATAAAATGTATCCCTTATGTCTTGACTTGGTAAGCGAGCATGAACCTATAGTACCTTCAACGTCCTGTGTAAAAAAAAACTCTTTTTAATACGCAACCTCTTTTTATAACGCAACATAAACGTAAACAATTCTCAAATGACATTTATACAACTAATTAACTGCTCATTTAAACAAAATAAGGTACTTTCATGTTTTCCAGTACCTATTGTGGGAAAAGTAGCTCAGCCGTGGAAGTTGAGGCGTGGTAGCGAAGTTAAATGGGCAATGTAGGAGTCCACTAACAAATACGTTTACAGAAACACACACTATATTTTACCCAAATATGTTAAAATAAAAACAGTTGATTTAAAAAATTGTTTTATTCGGTTTTAATTGAAAAAAAATTCGATGAAATGAATCAAGATGAAAATATAAATTACTTGGTTTAAATATTGTTGTTTGCACACACACTCACGCACAGACATGTATATAAAATTGTATAAACAGCGTACTCGTAAGTTTTCCATCGGCGAGGATATTTTTCGGCCGGCGACACATCAACATCTGCAACGTAGATACTTCAACGCGACACGTTCCCAGGAATTAATTAGGCGGCTTCCAAACGCTCCGCAGTTTAACCCTCTCCCGGGCGTGACGTAGGTCGTACATTCATATTTCTTGCGGGAGTTAAAATAAAAATAAATAAAAAAAGGGTAATCTACCTGTCTTCGTCCGCAGAATATTTCAATTTTCCCCGCGCGCGCCAGCACGGAAGTTTAGGGGAATCATCTGGCAGTCAGGGTAAAAACACGACTTAATAAGGATTTTTTCCATTTCCCCCCCCCCCCCTTGCCCATTCCGTAGGTGGTAGTTTGACAACGGGAGTGAGTAGTAGGTGGGTAGGGAAAAATGTAGGGAGGGGATGGATCGCTTTTAACTAGGCGCGCTGTGGCTGCCTTGTGATTTACGAACGCACCCCTTTCGCGACCCCGGCATAAGCCCAACCAACCCCTCACCCACCCCTCTGCGATATTACCGCGAGGCCCACAGGTATAGGGGCTTCATTTGTCAGCCGTCACGGTGGCCCGTTTGTCAGTTTAATATTTTGTAATCTGGCGCTTTCGCGCGCTAGGGTTAAGAGGGCGCAGAGGGGTGGAAAAAAGAATCTCGTCCCAAACCCCTTCACCCTCCTATTTTTTCCCCCCGTCCTGGTCAGCTGTACCCGGGGTGGAAAAAAACAGTGTACGGTTTGCAATCGGTCCTCCTTGTATTTATTGACCGCCGTGATTTAAATGGCCCGATTTATCGCCCCCGGGTGTAATTGTTTATCATTTATGTTTCGCCCCGCGCTTCTTTTACCTGGTTCTGCTCGCCGTCGTGTTTTCCGATACCGACGCGGCTTGTATCATACTCGAGCGAACCAGCCATTCCACTCTTTTTTTAACTGTCTTATTAAGTAGTAGGCTACTCTTTGGGAAGTGTTCGAACAAATCCTGTATCGAAAGAATAAATTAAATCCCTTGTCCCGACGACACACGCCAAACTAATATGACAACGTTTACAGGTTAATTAGTAGGCTAAGCCCTATTTGATAATCATTGGCTTGCGTAAGAATACGTTATTTAAATTTTTTATCCACTTGCAATATTTAAAATATTATTATTAAAGTTTTCAATGATTCTTGAAAAATATTTATTTAAAAATATTATATCAAAAGTTTTTATGAATACGCTCATAAATTACACGTATTCATTTATGGTTTCTCTTATATAAGAAACAGTGTACTACATTCAATTTAAAAAAAAAAAAATTGTTTCGTCGTTTTTATAAGATAATTTCGAACCGGTTTCTCTTTCATAAAATTCTTCTACCAGCCGAGTCACGCCCATGACCATGCATCTACACAAGGTGAGTGGCGCGGATATGGCCTCAGGTGATTTAATACCAAATTATATCATTATATGTTTATTAACTAGATGCGGTCGATTCCCGTTGATTTTAATGCCAAAACATATGCAAACAAGTTAAGCTGTACTGTGTAAATTTTATTTTGTATGCAATTTTGGTGACGAATATGTCAAATTACCATTACTTAAAATTTCATCAATAAAGAAGGTGCTGTTTCATCACCCATCCCCCAAATGATTGCTCAAAACCTGTATGCAATATAATATTTATTTTATTATCTTATTTTTATACAAAAAACTATAAATAGTTTTAATAAAGGTTTACGTTAGTATGGTATGTTAATATCAAGTATATTTAATCGTCATAAAAATTAACATTTTGGCTGGAATTTTATTCAGCACAGTGTTTGTGTTAATTTTGATTTTAAATATAAGGAAACATTCATCGATATGTTAGCAAAGGTAAGCTTAATATAATAATTTGTTTTAAACATTAAAATTAACGTATTTCAAATTTATTTAATACATGTTTATAAATTTAAAAATTTCTGTAGAGTACTGTATATTATTTGCCGAAAATAATATATATATTTTTTCACAAAAAAAATCGTAATTTACTATTAGTGTAAGGTGTCCATATATTTATTTAATCAAAATTACTTATTGCTTAGCAGCATATATTTTATAAAAAATTTGAATTAATTTTTTTTTCAATAGTGCCTAGAAAAATTACTTAACCCTTTATATAATATGTGAATATCTACAAATAATTTCAAAATGAGTGAGGGTATTAAAGGCAATCTAACTCATCAGTGAGACTTCTATTAAAGTTAGTTTCAGTAACTATAAAAATTTTTAGCAAAAAATATCAATATAATTTGCTTATAATTAATTTTGGTTAAGGTTAACCATATTAATTAGTTTAAGCTAACAAAAATGTAAAAAAATGGTTTTTAATACTTATTAAAAATAAAATATATGTTATAGAATGACGTCTAGCAGAAATGACATGTGGCGCAACTTATTGCTACCATACGATACAAAATGATAATGATCTCACTCTTAATTATTACTCAAGGAGTTAATAGGAAGATGGAACGTCAGATCCTGCACATTGATCATAAAGGCAACGAGGTATCTTATGCCCATTGCAATACCACTCACAGAACCACGTTCACACCTGTATCATATTGGCGAACTAACTTTATATCATGTTCACTTTTTGGGAATAAAGGTCTGTATGAAGCTGACGTATCAAAAATATTAAATTATCAGAACCGTTATATTCACGCCAAGAGTCAGACGCAAGATTTCTTATCAAAATCAAGGTAGATAATACAATTACGGGCAGTATGAAATAGCGTTAGGTGCAATTAGTATGATTTAAATCAGTTTCGTTTAAATTTAGCATAGCCAAAATTGTATGCGCTATTGTCGCCTTTTGTAGAGGTTTTAAGATATTTATAATATTTCAGTTGCATATATAGGCCTAGGTGAAGTTTTTATACATCCATCATAAAATATGTAATTAAAGGTTACGTAAAAAATTTAACTCGAGGACTTTTTTATTTATAAATCTTTCCCATATATAATCTCCACAACAGTCTTGACAATTTTCATGCGCGTTATAAGACAACTTAACTAAAAATCATTTAATTTGTATGGACTTTTTCACTGCTAAGAGCCAGCTCTAAAACAGATTCAAGCCTGGTGGTGTTAAACTCGGGAGTTTACCGATATGTGATCAAGATAGGAATGAATCGTCAACAGACGTCTGCGTCATGTTCAAGAGGTCATTTTGATATGCACACGCTCTGATCTCATTCAAGTGTATATACTAACCTAAACGCTCTTGGACTTCTAGATGATGAAATACTTAAATCTAAATTCATTCATGACCATGTATGCTCTGTCGTTAATTATCTAAAAATACGGAAACACTCCGTTTTTAAGGACGTGTGAAATATTGAAGTGAAACTTAATCCTGTAGAATAGGCCTAAGTGATGAAATGTCAGAACACAACAAACAACTAAATGTGCCATGCTCAGGAGTGGGGTTTTCGATGTTGTAGAAAGGGGGATAGGGATATCCTACTAAAATTACACATGCGAAAGTGTGTTTGTGGATTCGTTTGTTTTCCCTTCTTTCACGCAGAAACAGAGCAACGGATCAACACGTATTTTTTAACACGGATATTTTTTGAGCCGGAGATTGGCATAGGATATATTTTATCCCGGAAAAAGGCAAGGTTCCTGTGGGATAGATATTCATGCTGAACGGATTTTGCTATTACAATAATAAAGCTTTATTTGTGTCCATGGTAACGGGCTTTTGCATTGTTGATATCTCCTCCGTCTCCATTGATACCTTAATTTCTACCCATGGTGACGGACTTTTGCATCGCAGATACCTTCTGCGTCTCCATGACAGTGGCAATTGCATTGGTTTGCTTGCAGTTTAGGTTGAAGTTGTCAATATGTTAATGCGAGGTTTTTTCTGTAAATCAGGACCCATGGTTTTAATTTTTTTTTTCTTTTTTTTTTAGCCCGACCAACGTCGGCCACTTTAGCTTGTAACGAATAAAGTAAAAATTGTGACGATTACAAATGACTCTTTGCAGTGTGATTCTAGTTTCATTGTTTTCAGTAAATTATTTAATATTATGGTTCCATGGATCAAGTGGATTATTGATGTGTGAAGTTTCACTTGTAACGGGCGTGGTGGCCACGCACCCATAATTTTTAAATGCATGCGACAAAAATTTTTTTTTCTCAATCATGTATCTGATTCAAATAATTTTCCCCGAAGATAGAGAGAGACATATGGGTGCGCGGTGAAATGCGCCCACCTTTAGTCTCACCCGCTGTTAGCTCGCAGGCTTGCGTTTGATGCGTACTCGCTGTCGGGTCGCTCGGGTTTTTTCGATGAAGGTGGGGGAGGGGGGTGGATCAAGCGGACCAATACGACGCGCCGCGCAGTGATATTTTTCACGGGCTTTTACTCCCCTCGCAGAGATTAGACCGCGGCAGCTGTTTCCTGCCCGGCAGCAGCTGCGAGGAGTATTGAGAGATTACGTTCCCCTGCTGCATCGTGAAAATTTAATCACTACCATACTTAACGAATTGATACGGAGCTTGGCTGTTTATATTTATATTTCGTTTTTGTTTTTTCGTAAGATTTATTTTTATCCGTTCGTCGCGTTGCACAGAAATCACATCGCTAATAGGTGTAGTGGTATAATTTTTTTGGGAGGGGGCGGGGGGAGGGAAGTAAAACAAATGTATCCTGTAACACATCAGGTAGGAATCGTAGCCAGCTTTCTAAAATACATTACTAATGCAACGGAAGTGACGGCGTCATAGAGTCCATGTCGTGTTACTTGTATCAAATTTAACATGTCAAAAAATATATATTACCATTAGGGTACGTATTATATACTGCCATTATTATTATGTCAGCTGTTATTGTAAAAACTTCACTCGGTTATCTGTGCTTGTTTGCAAAAATAATGTGATGTTTTAAAATGTGAAAATTGGGAATTATTTCCTACTGGTAATACGTTTAAACACCATTATATTCTAGACAAAAGTAATATTACAAACACTTTTTTTTATATTGACGTAAAATATTACAAGCAAAAAACTCTGGCTGGAAGCACCGGGTGAATAAATGGTAAAAGATAAATAATTTTTAAGTGAATTCTTTGATACTTTTGTACTTAAAATTGATACAGTCCAAAAACGATTATGTGCTCATATTCGAGGTAACGCTTGAACCAAATGTATTAACGAGCAATTTAAACCATAATAACGATATACCAAGAACGCTCTAAGCTCATTATTATGTCAATTAATAACGGAAATACTAGTAAAATGTGGTCGTAGCAAGTGATAGTAATCCATGTGTGCTGCCAATTAGTATTTTTGGCACAATTCTAAATTTGAATTTTTTGAAAAATTATGTCGCCCGTAATTTCTTTTGCTGCAAGAACTTAAACTTTTTCCACTTCCTGTACACTCTCGTTTAATCTTTGTCAGACCTGTTTCCCCAATCGTTACCAGCATATAATTTTGCATACCATCTAATGACCCAGCAAGTGCTATCGTCTTATCCCCGCTTTGGCACATGTACGTCGCCTGTAATTCCTCTCCGAGCCGTGACAAGAAGTGCTATGGCCTGCAAGCTATAAGATCAGCTAGTTTCTGAGAGCCGGCCTTACGCGAGCGATTTCAGACACACCCGCGGCTCGTCTTAACTTACGTTTCGGCACATCGCTGGCTTAATTTCTCACAGCAGCGCAGTTCCACCCCACCACCTCTCTACAGCCTTTCCTGGGAACACTGCCTAGAGCAGTAACTGGTCCTTAACCTCAGTCTGTCTCAAGGTCTGGACACGAGCTTTCGAATGTACCGCCTCTGACCTCTAGTGGCAGAGTTGCGAATTATTTCCCCTGGGTGTTTGAACGCCCGCTAAACGCCTGCCCTCTGGCGCCTCACGCAACAAACAGTGCCCCGTAGTTCACTTCCAAGCCACCAGAGAGCTGCACTTGTCCCCTCCATAAGCCCGATGCATTAGAAGTCGCCTCGTGTGAGTCGATCTTTCGTTGTTTCGGACACTCCTCAGTAGGTCCAACTGGCATCGGCCAGTACCACCAACTTCGAGATATCGAAGACAGTAGTTCTCGACCACTCTCTTGGAAATCTTCGGAACCTTTCGGTCCAGAAGCCGAAGCCTTCCCTCTTCCTTTGATTGAAGTCTCTTTTAATTACGAGTCGCTGCCGCCCCAAACTTACTTCGCGCCGGGACAGCAGACTGACCACACCACATCGCCGGCAAGCAGCACATGAAGACTTCACTCCGGTCGTTTTTTTTGAAGATGTAATCAGCTAGGCACGGTATATAATCCCTACTACTTGAGTATTTAGGAATTAGTCAGTCTACGTACCTTGTATAAGTATTCATGCTTCATCTGTAATACTTCTTAATATTTTCTATTTTTTTTTAATCATGGAAACGTCCGCGACAACCGCATGTTTACGAGCTCCGCAACCTGGCTGATGCTCCCTGTATGGAGAGTTTTGACAAACTTTATTTCCCCCAATCACCTATTCTGCCTATTTTGCTAAATGTCTGTCAACCAGATCTGAACATTTTTGTTTCGGACTTTTTCACAGACAGGGTACAAGGGCCGGATGCCGACCTAAGCACACCGCGCTCGAATCCTTCCTCCAGCAATCAGGACAACTAGGCGCCCTGACGCCTCGTTAGCAGTTTTACTTTGGCCAGCAATCGTCAAACCTTCAGTCCTTCAGTTTTTTGTTATATCTTCAGATTAACATTTAATCACACAGTTGAAAGGATCGGAACCCTATAATTTTTTCTTTCAGAACTTTAATCGCTCTAAGTGTACTGGGATTGTAAATATTTAATCTGTTTATTGTTTTTTTATTTATTTTAATTAGGTTTAATGATTAATTGTAATTAATTTTCTAATTAGGGCCTGCCCATTCTTTAGATAACGTAATTTTAAATCCATCTTAATATATTTGACAGTCAATGTATCAAATATTATTTAATGTGAAATTAATTAAAAGTAAAATAAACATAGAGGTGCTTATATCTAGACGAAATCATTATTTTGCCTTTTGAAACTAAAAGATCCACCAGTTACACAAGTCATCAAGAGAGAGTGAAGTGTGACAAAATGATAACAGAGCTAAGGTTTACTATGTTATTACTAATATGTAACACATGTTACTCTATGTAACAGAAAACCAAACTTACCTACCTGAATCTTAGGTAAAATCTATGCAAAATGCCACAGTTAATGATAAACTTTAGAATATTCTCTATCTTAATTAATGAACCCCCCAACAAATATGTTTACTAGACGTAAAAACAAAACATTTCAATATTCGAAAAGTCACAGAACGGAAAGCTGCTTCGAAAGTGCTGGAGAAGTTTGTTGATATTGAATTTTAGCTTTATTAATAATAAAAAATTATTTATGGCAAAATATTACCTCATCAAATAGAATTGTGTAAAAAAAATTAAACTGATATTTACATTACTAAAAAATCAAATATGTGATTCTTCGTTTCTGTAATTACACAAATAATATTAAATGAATTTCAATTAATCTTTGTCGTAAGTGAAACCTATGGCTTACTCAAACACAAGGCTAAAAACATTCTAGGTAGATTTTGAAGAAATGCTACCTATTGTAGCCTTTACCATGGTATGACATTAGAAAAAAAATTAATTGCTCTTCGTTTCATGGCGCATAGACCACAAAATCATAGTCAACTCAAAAGTTTTGTTTTTTATTTAAATATCACAATTTTGTGGCCACGATAACAGTCACAATTTTCCACAAATAATGTACAATTTTCTTTTTTCGAAATCCGAGTGATTATCGCGTATCATTATATGCATTCTGATTTATGAAGGAAAAAAATTCAAATCATTGTCTTTCTTCAAGTTGGAGGTAAGACACTTAAGAAAAATAACGTACGTGAAGTGTGAATGAAGGTTGTGCTTTTAATTCATTTGCTAAGGGGTAAAAAAGGGATAAATATCGTATAATATTAAAAAAAAATAATACATGTGTAGCTAAGAATGTGAAAGTTAAAATGTTCGTACAAATATTAAACATAATTAAATTCTAACTTTTCTTAGTTTCTTAAAATTTCACATCTTATGGGGTAGAATTGGGGAACAAATAGTGATATTAAAAAACACACACATATAAAACTTACATCAAGTCATGCACTCCCATTGCACAAATCTTTCAAAGATAATACATATATTAAAAGCAAATAAAGCAGCAGTATCTTATTGAATAAAAATTCTTTGTATCGAAGACACGTAGTTTTCATTTTAATTTTTATAATTTTATTTCCCTAGGGAATAAATTGAAATGATTTTGGTTTGAGAAATAAAGAAATATATCCCTCAAGCTAAGACAGAAAAAGGTTTAAACTACAGTAGTAGTATATATTTATAATAGAAAAATAATGTTTTGTTTATCATAGTGATGAAAAGGTGATTTTATGGTATTTTAAAGAAAAATTAGTTAATTTTTTTTGTGAGCTAAACTAAGTGGTACGTAAGAAACTATGCAAGTTAATATATATTCAATTTTATGTTCCTAATATTTGAATTCGTATGGTTTTATAAAAGATAGACGAAAAGGAATTTACACTGAAGAACAAGATGATTATTTGGCATTACAAATATGAATGAAAGTTTTCAAAATTTCAATCAAAATTATCGAAATTGTACCTTTGAGTTGGTAAACGACGGTTTTGTTTTATTAGAGCAACGGGTAATACAAAATGATTGTTCAATAGTAGTTTATGAATGTATGTCCGGCGCCAGGCTTCAGGCTGTGGTGCCTGTGGTGCCGACCGCCATCTTGGATTGTGACGTCACGGCGGCCATTTTTGACTCAAAATTCCTCAAAATTCCTCAAAATTGATTCAAAATGACTAAAATTTCCCGTTTCAAGAAACAATTACCGTTTTCGAGGGAAAAATTCCCGTTTCGAGGGAAAATTTCCCGTTTTTAGTTCACAAAAATACTATCATCTTGAAATGTCCCCATTGTGGCTTAAATTCCCCCATGGTCAGGCTGCTCTAAGCCACTGGTGGGGAGCTGTGACCTTGACCTTGACCCCGGTGGCCAATTTGGATCCGCCATCTTGGATCCGCCATCTTGGATGCAGCGTAACGGGATACAACGTAACGGGACAACACGTAACAGGACATAACGTAACGGGACAAGTAGATCACGGCGTACATATTGGATCCGCCATCTTGGATCCGCCATTTTGGATGATTTCATTTGTTTTCTGGAACATTCCACCATTTTGTTTTCCGCCATATTGGATGATGACGTCAACGTTTTAATTTCTGTTACGGCAGCCATCTTTAACTTTTTTATTTATTATCCGATTTTAATTAATTTTTTTTTTAAATTATAAAAAATTGTAAATAATATAAATTTAATAAAATATTTATAAAAAACAAACATTAACGACACGGAGCTCGGAGTCCTCGGTTCGAACCCGACGAGGTCAAAAAAAATTAAAAATGGCGACCGATCCTTCCCCCTGCGGTGGGTGCTGGCATACTGACCCCCACCACTTATGTCAAAGTATACATATCTTCACCTAGTATGACGTCATGTCCGCCATCTTGAAATTTGGACACCATCTTGAAAATCTTTATTTATTATCCGATTTTAATGAAAAAAAAAATTCCAAAATTCATCAAAAAATTAATGTATTTGAATTCTGTTTGTGATTTATCGATGTACGTCCTTGGTTCGATTCCCGACGAGAGTAAACGGTCGATCCTTCCTCCATGAAAGCTACCTAGACTGATCTACCACCACCAGTACCAAAGTATATAACATCAACTGGTATGACATCATGTCCGCCATCTTGTCTTTATCCGCTGGAGACCACCATCTTGTTTTCGTCTGGAGAGTGTGCCGATACCATGTTAGTATAAGTATCTAGTCACCACACCTTTGTCCTTGACCTTGAACTTTGACCTTGACCTTAAACATTGACCTTGACCTTGAACTTGGACCTTGACCTTGATTTTAAACCTTGACCTTGAAATTTGACCTTGACCTTGAAATTTGCCCTTGACCTTGAAATTTGACCTTGACCTTGAAATTTTACCTTCACCTTGAAATTTGACTTTGTCCTTTAAATTTGACTTTGTCCTTGTCGACCATCATGGATCCATCATTTTATGTTTAGTACTTGCTACCAGGAGCTACCACCTGCTGGAGTACTCCAACTTGTGTGTGTGTACTCGTCTTATTCTAACCCGCTTGAGTGCACTAATCATTTATTACCGAGGAGCCCCCTGACATCTTGAAATTCGGCAGCCATCTTGAAATCGTGTAATAATGTAGCTAGAAAATCAGGAAAAAAAAATCCAAAATTCATTAAAAAATCCACTCATTAATTTACATATTGAATCGCTGGTCTCCTGCCCTCGATTCGATACTTGAACAGTGACACTTGTAACTAAATATTAAATAAATTTTAGATTCTGTTTTCAGTAGTATACAAATGTATTTCCTAGATCTGGCTTCTGGCTGAGGTGCCGAGGTGCCGGTCCACCATCTTGGATTTGTGACGTCACGGCGGCAAAAATTCCTCAAAATTCCTCAAAAATGACTCAAAATGACTCAAAATTTACCGTTTTAAGAAAAAATTTCCCGTTTTCGAGGGAAAAATTCCCGTTTCGAGGGAAAATTTCCCGTTTTATTCCTCAAAAATCCCAACGGCTAGAAATGTCCTGATAGAGGCTTAAGCATCCTTAACTCAAGCCTCAGTTAAGCCTCTATCAGGATGTGACCTTGACCTTTGACCTTGACCTTGACCCCGGCGGCCATTTTGGATCCGCCATTTTGGATGACGTCATTTTGTTTTCTAGAAAATTCCGGTGATGTGTTTTCCGCCATTTTGAATTATGACGTCACCGTTGCAATTTCCGTTACGGCCGCCATCTTTAAGTTTTTTAATTATTATCCGATTTCAATGAAAAAATTTTTAAAATTTATTAAAAAATCCATTTAATAAAATTTTTAATAAAAAATATTTAAAAAATATACTTTTACGACACGGAGTTCGGAGTCCTCGTTTCGAACCTGGTGAGGGCAAAAAAAAATTAAAAATTGCGACCGATCCTTCCCCCTAGGTGGCTGCAGGCATACTGACTCCCACCACTTTTTTTCAAAGCATATAGATCGTCATCTAGTATGACGTCATGACCGCCATCTTGTCTGCGATGCTGGAAGCCATCATCATTGTATCGTCGGCTAGAGTGCACCAACGCCATGTTAGTTTAATTCTTACCCGCTAGAGTGCAGTAATCATTTATTACTAAGGTGTCCGCCATCTTGTCATTTGACCGCCATCTTGAAAATCCTCAATTATTTAGCTAGAAATTCGGGAAAAGTTCCAAAATTTATTAAATAAATCACTCATTAATTTACATATTGATTCGATCGACTAAGGTCCTTGGTACGATCTAGGACGATGCAAAAAAATTAAATATAACATCAATTTAACATAATAGTAACAGGTTCGAGGAATTAAACACCACAAGTTCTTTTACAAACATAATATTTATTACATAATTTCTATTCTACTACAGGATCATTTGCGAAAGCCAGCAATCTTATAATCATTTAGTTCCGCAGCGGTGTGAAATGACTAATTCTTAGCTCCAATTGGTTTATACTAGACAGAGTCCAGCCAGAACCTTTACAGACATAGTCCACCTCTTCTTGACAGAGTTTCTGGATACCGTTTTTAACAGTTTGCTTCACATCGTTAGAACTGTAAATTACTGCAGCCGATGTCTTGAATGCACACTTCTTCACTTTGTCATCGAACGGATATGGCTTTCCATATATACAGTCCAACCACAAGTTATATTTCAAAGGTCCGTTTGTTGCTACATCATCAGTAAGCTGATTGATTATCTTCTGTCTGATATCGTCAAGAAAATTACAAATGTCTTTCGAATCACCTAACGTATTTAAATAATAGTAGTCCTTCAATGTTCCACGAAATGCAGACTGCGCCAAGCAGAAACCATTATCGTTCACTTGTAATGCGCCGAACACAGTCTTAGGTTTATTTTCCTGTTCAGACGTCATACCAATCGGTTGCTGCACATCGGTTTTCTTGCTTGTACGCTCACGAGCCTTCAACCTAAACCGAGGAGTCGAAATTTCTGCAGGTAGTTCAGCAGTAGGCACACGGACTTCACCTTTACAGTTTTTCGCATGTCGACGCAAATTATCAATTCTAGTAAACCATTCATGACACTCATCACATCGAAACTTCATGCGAGATGGATTCTTCGTGCATTTGCTCCGCTCATGTCTTCGTGCATCATGAGCAAATGCGAACGACGTATCACAGTAGCTGCAAGGATACCGTGGTGATGAAGACGAACCTTTCAGACCCGATCCAGATACTGACGTTGCCGCAGTAGTAACATTTCCAGGCATTCTCTTATGCACATCGATGCATCGTTGTTGCGACGAAACCTTTACTTTCTGCCGCACAGCAGGACCTTTGCATGCCTTCATGTGCGTTTTCATATCATCTTTTCTGGCAAACTGCTTATAACACTTCTTACAAACAAACATTTTACGATATAGGTTCTTGACACATTCGCTCCTCTCGTGTCGCCGAGCATTGCTATTGTTTGAGAAAATCTTGTCGCAGTAACAACACCGATGTTCGTTAGTTGTTGTCGATTCGGCATCCATTGAAGTCTCCATTGATGGCGAACCAGCGTTCGCCGAGTTTCCCTGTGCAGCCAGCACTAGCGGCATTAAAGTCTCTTCTGCTGGCGGTACCACGTCTGTTGAAGTCTCCTCCAGTGTTGACATCGACGTTGCCAACGGGATCTGCTCCACCATCGTCGACGCTGACGTCAAGGTTCCCGCAGTCGATGGTACAATCTCCATCGAGTTCGTCGTTAAAGTCGCTAAAGATGCCATCGAGTTCGCAAGAACAGGTAATTACGTGATTAATGCAGCAGAAGAAACAAACTAGGTGATCCTTACACCGACGACGTTAGTAACAAACTGAGCGACCTGCTGTCTAGGACTCACTTATATACATGCACCGTATGGAATAATACGCTAGTCAAATCATGAACCATTTACAATAATACTAGAGTCAAAACAACATTAAAAATAGAAGGACCATCAACGAAAAGGCAGCACATTTGGAAGCACCGACAACGAAAAGGCAGCACATTTGGAAGCACCGACAACGTAAAGGCAGCACATTTGGAAGCACCGACAACGTAAAGGCAGCACATTTGGAAGCACCGACAACGTAAAGGCAGCACATTTGGAAGCACCGACAACGAAAAGGCAGCACATTTGGAAGCACCGACAACGAAAAGGCAGCACATTTGGAAGCACCGACAACGAAAAGGCAGCACATTTGGAAGCACCGACAACGAAAAGGCAGCACATTTGGAAGCACCGACAACGTAAAGGCAACACATTTGGAAGCACCGACAACGAAAAGGCAGCACATTTGGAAGCACCGACAACGAAAAGGCAGCACATTTGGAAGCACCGACAACGAAAAGGCAGCACATTTGGAAGCACCGACAATGTAAAGGCAACACATTTGGAAGCACCGACAACGAAAAGGCAGCACATTTGGAAGCACCGACAACGAAAAGGCAGCACATTTGGAAGCACCGACAACGAAAAGGCAGCACATTTGGAAGCACCGCCAACGAAAAGGCAGCACATTTTGGATGCATCATCGAATAAGGAAGCACATTTGGAAGCTCCATCAACTAAAAAAGGCAAAAAGGAAGCACAAGTTACGAGATCTAAGTCTTAGTAAGAAATCATAATACAAGAAATAAAAACATTACATTCTTATAATTTAAATTATTTATTTTATTGCTTTACATTATACAAATGCAAGTAAAACAAGTCATTATTGTATGTAGCCAGCATTCCTCAGTTCCTTGAGTATGAAGGATATTTCTTTGATGCACGAATAGTTTCCTGCACAAAGCGAACCATGTAGAAGTCTTAGCTGGTCAACCAATATGTTTGGATCTTTCCATGATGTGTAATCATTCTCTTCTACCACCATCTTCCTTGCACCATTATAATAAATATTATGATCTCTGGTGTCTTCCGTTTTACCACCAACCTCAGGGTAACTTTCATGTTTGAGACGGTGATCATCACAAGCTTGATCAGATTTATTTAATATATCACGTCGTTTCCATCGTTTCGGTCTCAGGACACCGACACATTCTTCGATCTTGGCAGCTTTAGGTGCTTCATCATAGTCTATGTCTTTGTCAACAGCCTCAGAGTCACTGTAACAATCACCGTAGAAGGAATCGTCTTAACCCAATTTACCGTAATAATTCGATGTTGATGATGTTGAAGTGTGTTCATCGTCTTCATGCTTCCTTTTTAGGAGTCCATCATTTTTACAAAGTAGGAAAGATCTACTTGAATTCGGCTGGAATATATTTTCACTTTTCACGTTAAGGATTCTTCCATTGTCTTCATTCTTCCATAAATCATCAACCTTCTTCAATTTAAGTTCTTTGTCGAGATCGGAAGAGCCAAGAAAATTATTGTCGTAATGCAGATCACTCTTCCTTAGGCTAGTAGATTCATCGTTGTCCTCTAGCTTGTACGCAGGCTTGGCGCTACAAGTTCTGCCATGTCTTTTTAGGCTCTCTCTCCGCGTAAACGACTTGCTACATCGAACACAACTTATCATATTGCGCAGTGGATTTTTAACACAGTCATTCTTCTCGTGTTGTCTTTTATTCTTTCTCAAGATAAACTCTTTACTGCAAAACTTACACCTATGTTCTTTCGATACAGCGTCATATCCCAAATCGGAATTCATATTAGTTACTGAGACTAATGCCAGATACCAATTGAGTGTTTTAAATTAGATTCAATACTTAAATAGAAATTTTTTCATATTTCATCAGCGAGAATTAATATATCTCATGCAAAAGTACTTTAAGCATGTAGTTCTGCTTTTCAACAACAGATGTCGCCACATGTTGCTTGCAGGTAAATAATATTTAGTTCTTTTATGCGGGATGCGGGATGCTCACTAACGATCGTAAAAGAAGGATGGCTTCGCTAGACTCCAAGGAAAAGGAAGTTCGTCTTGCATGTTGGTGCTCCACAGATGTCTCATGGCGTAATATTAATTTGACTGAGTAATGATATTTGTTAATTCCACCTGATAAAAATATTGCAAGTTTTGATTTAGTAGCAGAAATTATCGAATTAAATGTAACTCCAAATAAAATGACATGTCTCATTAGACCAAAAAAATCCATGCAGAGAGCGGTTTCTCAGAATAGTCAGAAACACTTGAAGAAACCACAGGAATGATTGCAAGAACACGGGAAAAACCATCAAAATATTGTCAAGAATAATCAGGAGCACACAGAGAAAACCGCCATAATATTAACAATAATAATCGGAAGCACACGGAGAAAACCATCATAATATTGACCAAATTAATTGGAAGCACACAGAGAAAACCACCACATGTTTTCTTTGATATCATAAAATTACAAGAAAAAATATTTAAAAATAAAAATAAATTAATAAAAAAATTAAAAAAATAAAAAAATGCATAAATTTCTGGCTTGTACAAGAACTCTATCTTTGCTCAACAATGATAAGTTTACAAGCTAGCAGAAACTCTTTATGCATTTTTTATTTTTTTAATTTTTTTATTAATTTATTTTAATTTTTATTTTTAAATATTTTTTTTTGTAATTTTATGATATCAAAGAAAACATGTGGTGGTTTTCTCTGTGTGCTTCCAATTAATTTGGTCAATATTATGATGGTTTTCTCCGTGTGCTTCCGATTATTATTGTTAATATTATGGCGGTTTTCTCTGTGTGCTCCTGATTATTCTTGACAATATTTTGATGGTTTTTCCCGTGTTCTTGCAATCATTCCTGTGGTTTCTTCAAGTGTTTCTGACTATTCTGAGAAACCGCTCTCTGCATGGATTTTTTTGGTCTAATGAGACATGTCATTTTATTTGGAGTTACATTTAATTCGATAATTTCTGCTACTAAATCAAAACTTGCAATATTTTTATCAGGTGGAATTAACAAATATCATTACTCAGTCAAATTAATATTACGCCATGAGACATCTGTGGAGCACCAACATGCAAGACGAACTTCCTTTTCCTTGGAGTCTAGCGAAGCCATCCTTCTTTTACGATCGTTAGTGAGCATCCCGCATCCCGCATAAAAGAACTAAATATTATTTACCTGCAAGCAACATGTGGCGACATCTGTTGTTGAAAAGCAGAACTACATGCTTAAAGTACTTTTGCATGAGATATATTAATTCTCGCTGATGAAATATGAAAAAATTTCTATTTAAGTATTGAATCTAATTTAAAACACTCAATTGGTATCTGGCATTAGTCTCAGTAACTAATATGAATTCCGATTTGGGATCTGACGCTGTATCGAAAGAACATAGGTGTAAGTTTTGCAGTAAAGAGTTTATCTTGAGAAAGAATAAAAGACAACACGAGAAGAATGACTGTGTTAAAAATCCACTGCGCAATATGATAAGTTGTGTTCGATGTAGCAAGTCGTTTACGCGGAGAGAGAGCCTAAAAAGACATGGCAGAACTTGTAGCGCCAAGCCTGCGTACAAGCTAGAGGACAACGATGAATCTACTAGCCTAAGGAAGAGTGATCTGCATTACGACAATAATTTTCTTGGCTCTTCCGATCTCGACAAAGAACTTAAATTGAAGAAGGTTGATGATTTATGGAAGAATGAAGACAATGGAAGAATCCTTAACGTGAAAAGTGAAAATATATTCCAGCCGAATTCAAGTAGATCTTTCCTACTTTGTAAAAATGATGGACTCCTAAAAAGGAAGCATGAAGACGATGAAGACACTTCAACATCATCAACATCGAATTATTACGGTAAATTGGGTGAAGGCGATTCCTTCTACGGTGATTGTTACAGTGACTCTGAGGCTGTTGACAAAGACATAGACTATGATGAAGCACCTAAAGCTGCCAAGATCGAAGAATGTGTCGGTGTCCTGAGACCGAAACGATGGAAACGACGTGATATATTAAATAAATCTGATCAAGCTTGTGATGATCACCGTCTCAAACATGAAAGTTACCCTGAGGTTGGTGGTAAAACGGAAGACACCAGAGATCATAATATTTATTATAAAGGTGCAAGGAAGATGGTGGTAGAAGAGAAAAATTACACATCATGGAAAGATCCAAACATATTGGTTGACCGGCTAAGACTTCTACATGGTTCGCTTTGTGCAGGAAACTATTCGTGCATCAAAGAAATATCCTTCATACTCAAGGAACTGAGGAATGCTGGCTACATACAATAATGACTTGTTTTACTTGCATTTGTATAATGTAAAGCAATAAAATAAATAATTTAAATTATAAGAATGTAATGTTTTTATTTCTTGTATTATGATTTCTTACTAAGACTTAGATCTCGTAACTTGTGCTTCCTTTTTGCCTTTTTTAGTTGATGGAGCTTCCAAATGTGCTTCCTTATTCGATGATGCATCCAAAATGTGCTGCCTTTTCGTTGGCGGTGCTTCCAAATGTGCTGCCTTTTCGTTGTCGGTGCTTCCAAATGTGCTGCCTTTTCGTTGTCGGTGCTTCCAAATGTGCTGCCTTTTCGTTGTCGGTGCTTCCAAACGTGTTGCCTTTACATTGTCGGTGCTTCCAAATGTGCTGCCTTTTCGTTGTCGGTGCTTCCAAATGTGCTGCCTTTTCGTTGTCGGTGCTTCCAAATGTGCTGCCTTTTCGTTGTCGGTGCTTCCAAATGTGCTGCCTTTACGTTGTCGGTGCTTCCAAATGTGCTGCCTTTACGTTGTCGGTGCTTCCTTATTCGATGGTGCTTCCAAAATGTGCTGCCTTTTCGTTGGCGGTGCTTCCAAATGTGCTGCCTTTTCGTTGTCGGTGCTTCCAAATGTGCTACCTTTTCGTTGTCGGTGCTTCCAAATGTGCTGCCTTTTCGTTGTCGGTGCTTCCAAATGTGTTGCCTTTACGTTGTCGGTGCTTCCAAATGTGCTGCCTTTTCGTTGTCGGTGCTTCCAAATGTGCTGCCTTTTCGTTGTCGGTGCTTCCAAATGTGCTGCCTTTTCGTTGTCGGTGCTTCCAAATGTGCTGCCTTTTCGTTGATGGTCCTTCTATTTTTAAAGTTGTTTTGACTCTAGTATTATTGTAAATGGTTCTTGATTTGACTAGCGTATTATTCCATATGGTGCATGTATATAAGTGAGTCCTAGACAGCAGGTCGCTCAAATTGTTACTAACGTCGTCGGTGTAAGGATCACCTAGTTTGTTTCTTCTGCTGCATTAATCACGTAATTACCTGTTCTTGCGAACTCGATGGCATCTTTAGCGACTTTAACGACGAACTCGATGGAGATTGTACCATCGACTGCGGGAACCTTGACGTCAGCGTCGACGATGGTGGAGCAGATCCCGTTGGCAACGACGATGTCAACACTGGAGGAGACTTCAACAGACGTGGTACCGCCAGCAGAAGAGACTTTAATGCCGCTAGTGCTGGCTGCACAGGGAAACTCGGCGAACGCTGGTTCGCCATCAATGGAGACTTCAATGGATGCCGAATCGACAACAACTAACGAACATCGGTGCTGTTACTGCGACAAGATTTTCTCAAACAATAGCAATGCTCGGCGACACGAGAGGAGCGAATGTGTCAAGAACCTATATCGTAAAATGTTTGTTTGTAAGAAATGTCATAAGCAGTTTGCCAGAAAAGATAATATGAAAACGCACATGAAGGCATGCAAAGGTCCTGCTGTGCGGCAGAAAGTAAAGGTTTCGTCGCAACAACGATGCATCGATGTGCATAAGAGAATGCCTGGAAATGGTACTACTGCGGCAACGTCAGTATCTGGATCGGGTCTGAAAGGTTCGTCTTCATCACCACGGTATCCTTGCAGCTACTGTGATACGTCGTTCGCATTTGCTCATGATGCACGAAGACATGAGCGGAGCAAATGCACGAAGAATCCATCTCGCATGAAGTTTCGATGTGATGAGTGTCTTGAATGGTTTACTAGAATTGATAATTTGCGTCGACATGCAAAAAACTGTAAAGGTGAAGTCCGTGTGCCTACTGCTGAACTACCTGCAGAAATTTCGACTCCTCGGTTTAGGTTGAAGGCTCGTGAGCGTACAAGCAAGAAAACCGATGTGCAGCAACCGATTGGTATGACGTCTGAACAGGAAAATAAACCTAAGACTGTGTTCGGCGCATTACAAGTGAACGATAATGGTTTCTACTTGGCGCAGTCTGCATTTCGTGGAACATTGAAGGACTACTATTATTTAAATACGTTAGGTGAGTCGAAAGACATTTGTAATTTTCTTGACGATATCAGACAGAAGATAATCAATCAGCTTACTGATGATGTAGCAACAAACGGACCTTTGAAATATAACTTGTGGTTGGACTGTATATATGGAAAGCCATATCCGTTCGATGACAAAGTGAAGAAGTGTGCATTCAAGACATCGGCTGCAGTAATTTACAGTTCTAACGATGTGAAGCAAACTGTTAAAAACGGTATCCAGAAACTCTGTCAAGAAGAGGTGGACTATGTCTGTAAAGGTTCTGGCTGGACTCTGTCTAGTATAAACCGATTGGAGCTAAGAATTAGTCATTTCACACCGCTGCGGAACTAAATGATTATAAGATTGCTGGCTTTCGCAAATGATCCTGTAGTAGAATAGAAATTATGTAATAAATATTATGTTTGTAAAAGAACTTGTGGTGTTTAATTCCTCGAACCTGTTACTATTATGTTAAATTGATGTTATATTTAATTTTTTTGCATCGTCCTAGATCGTACCAAGGACCTTAGTCGATCGAATCAATATGTAAATTAATGAGTGATTTATTTAATGAATTTTGGAACTTTTCCCGAATTTCTAGCTAAATAATTGAGGATTTTCAAGATGGCGGTCAAATGACAAGATGGCGGACACCTTAGTAATAAATGATTACTGCACTCTAGCGGGTAAGAATTAAACTAACATGGCATTGGTGCACTCTAGCCGACGATACAATGATGATGGCTTCCAGCATCGCAGACAAGATGGCGGTCATGACGTCATACTAGATGACGATCTATATGCTTTGAAAAAAAGTGGTGGGAGTCAGTATGCCTGCAGCCACCTAGGGGGAAGGATCGGTCGCCATTTTTAATTTTTTTTTTGCCCTCACCAGGTTCGAAACGAGGACTCCGAACTCCGTGTCGTAAAAGTATATTTTTTAAATATTTTTTATTAAAAATTTTATTAAATGGATTTTTTAATAAATTTTAAAAATTTTTTCATTGAAATCGGATAATAATTAAAAAACTTAAAGATGGCGGCCGTAACGGAAATTGCAACGGTGACGTCATAATTCAAAATGGCGGAAAACACATCACCGGAATTTTCTAGAAAACGAAATGACGTCATCCAAAATGGCGGATCCAAAATGGCCGCCGGGGTCAAGGTCAAGGTCAAAGGTCAAGGTCACATCCTGATAGAGGCTTAACTGAGGCTTGAGTTAAGGATGCTTAAGCCTCTATCAGGACATTTCTAGCCGTTGGGATTTTTGAGGAATAAAACGGGAAATTTTCCCTCGAAACGGGAATTTTTCCCTCGAAAACGGGAAATTTTTTCTTAGAAACGGGAAATTTTGAGTCATTTTGAGTCATTTTTGAGGAATTTTGAGGAATTTTTGCCGCCGTGACGTCACAAATCCAAGATGGTGGACCGGCACCTCGGCACCTCAGCCAGAAGCCAGATCTAGGAAATACATTTGTATACTACTGTTTTCCATTGCCGTTCCTGTAATTTATTAATCATTCACTCTTCAAAAATAAAACACAATTCAATATACCTGACCATAAAAATAAATACAGTGCCGCTATGCTTTACATGAAATTCTAGTTTTTAGATAATCTAAATAACCTCTAAGTCGTTCATGTACAATGTCACACATATAGACCAATTAATTGCCTTCAGTCCATGATACCGAGTCATGATCAATGTCAGACATATAGACCATGAACTCAATACACACAGGAATCGGGACGTACACACAGGAAACGGAACGTACACACAGGAAACGGAACGTACACACAGAACACACAGGAAACATCGATATGAACACACAGTACACACAGGAAAACGGAATTTACACACAGTACACACAGGAAAATGGAATGTACACACAGGAAACGGAACGTACACACAGTACACACAGGAAAATGGAATGTACACACAGGAAACGGAACGTACACACAGGAAAACGGATCGTACACACAGTACACACAGGAAACGGGACGTAAACACAGGAAACGGGACGTACACACAGGAAAACGAAATGTACATAGAAAAACGAAATGTACAAACAGGAAAACGAAATGTACTTACAGGAAAACGAAATGTACAAACAGGAAAACGAAATGTACAAACAGGAAAACGAAATGTACAAACAGGAAAACGAAATGTACAAACAGGAAAACGAAATGTACACACAGGAAAACGGAATGTACATACAGGAAAACGGAATGTACACACAGGAAAACGGAATGTACACACAATAAATTGGAACCTACACACAGTACACACAGGAAACGGAATGATCACACATACAGTAGCGGAAACACAGGCTTATTTGAAAATCAGGATACAAGAAACAAATCATACTTTTTTAAAATATAAATAATTCATTTTATTTTTCATTAGTACACACATGACAGTTAATCAAATGATTATTGTATGAAGCCAGCGTTCCGAAGTTCTTTAAGTATGGTCGATACTTCCACGATATGCGAGTAGTTCCCTCTACGAACAGATGCCACCATCAGTCTTAGCCGAACAACCAATATGTTTGGATCTTTCCATGATGTGGAATCAATCTCTTCTGCCACCATCTTCATTGCTTGTTTATTATAAATATTATGATCTCTGGTGTCTTCCGGTTTAACACCAACCTCAGGGTTACTATCATCATCTAGCCAGCGATCATCACAAGCTTGTCAGATTTATTTATTATATCACGACGTTTCCATCGCTTCGGTCTCAGGACACCAGCACATTCTTCAATCTTGTCAGCTTTAGGTTCTGCATCACAGTCTATGCCTTTGTAAACAGCCTCAGAGTCACTGTAGCAATCACCGTAGAAGACAACGTCTTCTCACAGATTACTGCAAGGACTCGATATCGTTGATGTCGAAGTGTCTTCATCGCCTGTATGCTTCCTTTTCGGGAGTCCACCATTTATACAAAGTATGGAGGATCTGCTAAATATAGGCTTGAATGTATTCTCACTTTTCACGGTGTTGATACCTTCATTAGTTTCAGTCTTCCCGTTACCATCAACATCATTCAATATTTTTTTCTCGTCACGATCGGCGTGCTACGGCTTTCATCTTTTCTATATTAATAATATTATTTGTCTTAAAATCTCCGCGTCCGTGTCACTATCTCAGATGTAAAAAAACATCATACCCGACAACAATATTATAATAAGCTGCATAAATATCACTCATATTATGACATCGTTTCCACATTTCAGTTGTCAGAGATAAACCTCAATCTATGATCTTGTGAGCTCCATTCACATTTTCTGTAAAAGCCTATGAGTCCCAGTTTTATTATTTAATCTGTCAACCCATCATCACAAACACAATTAAATCATCTTAGTATATAGAAAAAAAATCATCAAAGTTCCTTTCATTTAATCTTGAGAACCGCATCATCCTTTCCACCTATAGTGTAGTTTCTTGAGCCCAAGAGTCTTTCATTATATATACCATGCAGTGTTCTTCAAGAGATGTGGTATACCACCATTACTACATACATATCCATACTATCATTAATTTGTTTACACATAAAAAAACCTTCACGTTAATTTTACATGTTTTATTAAATTAACACTTCGAATAAAATAATTACCACTCATAGTAATTTCTACAAAGGACCCTTTGCCCAAGACAATTTAACAATCATCTCTGAAAACAACCATGTCCCATCTAGATCACAAAGCAAAAGAGGTAGAGGAGATGGCTCAAACGTCAAGTGTAGTCACTCATAGGGTAAGAACCATGTGTTCGATACCTATCTCAGTCATTGTAGCATCTATGTATTTTTCTTACCTCAAATAGAAAAATATGTTCCAATGCATACGAATTTAAACTTATTCACGTGCGACTAGTCAAAAGTACATAAATTCAAGCTCGTCAACCGCAAAAAAAAAAAAATTCTCAAGGATAGAGACATAGACTACACGATCGAGACACGCCTACCGTCACCCGCAAATGAACATTGACCCTTCGCGCGGGAGTTGCAAGCTAGCAGAATGCTGCGTCAGTCATATGTTTGCTCGAGACATGCATACATCACGTCGATAGCCTTCCAACCCATTTCACGTAAAACTCCGGTGAAATCGTAATCCAGCATACGTAAATTACTTGCTGGAACCACTTCAAAGTATACATCATTGAACCAGAGCAGAAAATAAGCCTACGAATGTATATCTTGCTACCTACAAAAATAAATGTATAGCACATATACGAGAGGAGTCGATTCCTACATACCATACTCAATACTCTGATAATTATAAGCGGCAAAATATTTCAAATCAAGACCTTAGCCAGTATACATGTATTCTCCCATGTTGTAAAAATTCATGTTAGTAATCAGCAACGAAGGAGTGAGTAACTTGGACGAAGAACCGCTTACCTAGTATCCGGAATCTTACTGATACAGCCCATCCAATGCACCAACATACCTCGAAGTGTGGTCAATTGATAATCATTCTTTAATATTTTAATATCACGTCCGTAGTGTACACCAATATATGACAGGTTACGATTTAAGACCATAAATTTCCCATAAGTCTGTTAGTTTTATTTTGGGAAGTAATAAATTATTTCTCAGAAATATTAAATCAAGTTCCTATCAGATTTGCTCTAATGTTGCAGCATTACCTGTACCTGCACATTACTAAAACATCTCACATAAAAAATCTTAAGAATGCAGATGACATACCCAGACAAAAATAATTTAAGCGAAAAAAAAAGAAACTGTCTTCAGCATTATTGGTAAAACAAAATAATACACACAAACAAGACATAACGCGCATTACAAATTCGACCTAAATTACGTGTCACATGTAGTTTATTACATTAAGATGAATGGAGTAGGTTAAGAAAAATAAAAAAATTCATTAATTCTATAATTTATTTAAATTTTTCCATTTATACACATTAAAATCTGACACTGTATATATATTTTTTACATTTCTCAGTCCATGCGACGTTCAATAATATTAAAAAAAATTATTATAGTTCGTATTAAGAGTGAAAAAATACAATTCATACAGATCACGTTACATCAGATCAGGAGTGTAACACCTTAGAGGGCCAGAAATTATGCTAGAAACCCGTCTTTACAAAATTGTTAATGGTTTTTTCAAGTAAAATTTTCGTGTAACCTGTACACCGCACTTCTCACACAGAAATTTTACACGGTCAAGATTTCTTCTGCAGCCATGCCTTTCATGGATGCGTGTACTTCGTACTCGTTCAAAACGTTTACCACAGTAGCGGCACTGATACAGATACTGATCGCAATTACCATCTCTTCCCCGATGTACAACTTGCAAATGAACTTTGCTTTTACATTACCTAATCAAATTAGTTTGTTTGTGAAATGTACACCACATGGCTCACACGGAAATGTCCAACGATTAACGTTTCTTCTACAGGCATGATTTTCATGTCTTCTTGCATGTTGACGGTATTTAAAACTTTTGCTACAGTACGTACACAGATGTCTCATCGTTAGACCGTAAGTCACCGACGGCTCGGAAAGTATATTACTTTCAATGTGCACTGCTGTTGTAGGCGACGAAGTCACGTATGATGCATGAGCTGGAGATTTCCCAGTCGACATTGACAGATCATCTGTACTGGATGCCAAAGAATCTGAAGTATACACGTCTGATGCAGAAGCTGGAAATTGCTCACAAAATGTTTTATTTACGAAATGCGGTGTATTTGCAGGTATCGGAGTCTCCTCTGCGTTCGATAATGAACACATTGAAGTCTCTTGGAGTGAAGAGACAGTAGATACAGCCATCATCGGGATCTCTGGAGATGGTACCCTCGTTACCATCGGAATCTCTGGAGCTTCCCTCATCGCTGTCATCGAGATCTGCTTCGTCATCACCACCTCCGTCGTCAGGGACCCCGGTGAAGACGCGAGACCCTCTGTCAAGATCTATGCACTCGTAGACCCCGCCACCATTGGGATTTGTACCGATGTCGACGTTGCTACCATTGAGTTCGGATACACATCAATATTCATATACAAGACTTATATGCAGACGAGCCAATCCATCAGATCTGCACTGCACCACTACAAGAGGTGGACTGAGGGACCTGCTGTCTAAGTCTCGCTTAAATAACCATGTTCGCCTGTATAATACGCAAGTCAATACATCATCCATTGTTATTACTTAAAAAAATTAGGAATTTCAAGGAATGAGAATTTAAATTATATATACAATCCACTAATTACACATCCTACATACACGGTTAATTTAGACTTAATAGAGCAGCAAGAGTCTGTAATCAATGGAACTTTCACAACCCAAACAAAATTTAAAGTAGGTACCCAAATTTAAATATTATGTAGAGCTACACATAACATCCAACTGACTCCAAATGACTACAACACATGACTAAAATAATTTATACGATACCAGGCTAGGTCCAAAGTCAATTTTTTTTGTACCTCTCATCTACAGTTCAGAGGACCTTCAGTGTTGATATAGCTACAGCCAAGACATGTCCAGTACCATACATCTTCAAAGCCTTCAAAGTCGATCCTTGTTAAGCCTTACGAAAAAAGTCTCCGAAACAAGAGACCTACTCTACAAGTTTACTAGACATTTTAAGCTTGTCATAGCACACATCTATAAAAATCTTTATAATTAACCCAAAATATTATCAGACCACTATTATTCGATTTATGCACATACAGTAGGTCACCAACATATTCGTCAACACATGATCATTCTACATTAAGCTCCTCACTTACTTCCATCAGTCTACTAGGCCCCACGCAGCACACATAAACTAAAAGAAGTCAAATAACATCCTATTATTTATTTACATTCGAATATTTAACAGCATGCCGACTGCTAATTAAATAAGCCTGACAGAGATCATGTTAGCAAAGTTTACTTTTATATAGGACCAGGAATCCATCAATCCTTCAGAACCTAGCTTCACATACACAGTGCTCGATGCAAGGAATTCTACACTCATTAGCCATCTCTGACACTCATATTACATCATAGGCACTTGAGTCAACACTCATTTTCCATCATTATCATGCACACAAATGCAAATTAACCATCATCGACACTCAATTTAACACTCACATTCCATAATCTAATCTCAATTCGGCACTCATTTTCCATCATCGACACTCAATTCATCACTCACTTTCCATAGCCGACACTCAATACGAAACTCATTTTCCATAGCCGACACTCAATACGAAACTCATTTTCCATAATCGACACTCAATTCGACACTCATTTTCCATAATCGACACTCAATTCAACACACATTTTCCATAATCGACACTCAATTCGACACTCATTGTCCATCATTGTCACTCATTTCGACACTTAATTTCCATCATCGACACTCAATTCGAAACTCAATTTCCATCATCGACACTCAATTCGACACTTATTTGCCATCATCAACACTCAATTCGACACTCATTTTCCATCGATGACACTCATTTCAACACTCATTTTCCGTCATCGATACTTAATTCTACATACTCCTTCCTTCTTCGACACTCATTTTCCATCATCTACATACAGTAAAATGGAAACTTTCCACACACACACACACAGAGATATATATAAATATATTCATACTCAACTCAATTCTTTAAAGTAGCAAACACATGAACTTTATTAGGGCATGAATAACGACACATTTTAATAACAATTTTTAAAATTATATTTATATCAAAATTACAAAAGTATAAAAATTCGTCAGTCAATAAACATTACTAACTTATTTTATATATATCCTGAAATTCTAAGTTCATCAAGAATAGTCCACGTTTTTTTGATAACTGATAAATTTTCGTCATCTTGCGAAACAAGTAAAAGTCCCAACCTGTTCACCAACACGTTCGGGTCTTTCCACGATATATAATCAATTCCACTTAATGACAACATCTTCTTCGATTGTTTGCTGAACATATTCTGAAAATCGTTGTAATAATGATTATGATAATTTGTATCATCATCGCTGCTGTCCACATCTTTATCAAACACACTGACATCTTCATCTTACATATCCCAGTATTTCGAATTTTTTGACATTGGAGTACCCTCATTGGCATCAAGCTTACTTGATAATTTTCCAAAAAAATATTCCAAAGTCCGTAGAAGTCCTTACTTCTTACTTACTACCTTACTAGACATCTTATGGTTTTCTCCGAGTGCTCCTGATTATTTGTGAGAAATCTATCCCTGCATGAATAATTTTTTACTTAATGAGTCATGTCATTTCTATTCAGAGTTACATTTAATTAGTGAAATTCTGGCAATAAATCAGCACATACAATATTTTTATCAGGTGGATTTAAAAAAAAAATAACCTTACTCAGAAAAAAAATATGCTTTTAGACAGCTGAGAAGCATTAACATGAAGGACAAACTGCACTGTCCTTGGTGTCTAAGACAGGTAATTTTATTCAGAGTTTCGTATAAATTTCCGAAGTCATATTGTCGCGTAGCTCAAAATTATCATTAATTTATTTAATTAGTTTATTTGTTGAAAATACAATTTTAAATTCTTTTCGCTAGTTCGGGACTTGGTTTCCCTCAAGCTAAGATGGGGTAACACCTTTGTTTGATTTGGGTCTCCGCGGGGCTGGAAGAGTGCGAGTCTTGCACGTCTTTGTCTGGGAACGCAGGCGTGACCGCGTTTCAGCCAGGCCAGCTGACACGTTGTTTGCTGCAGTTCCAGGGAAACGCGGCGCAAACTTGTTTTTCGTTTTTTTTGAGGCCAGCTGGGAATGAGGTTGTGCGCACACGCTTGGCGCAGAGCGAGTGTTGCAACCTGGTGGCAGGTTTTCTGACTACGTGGACAACCCGGCGCGGCCGACCGCGCGGCCGGCTTGTTGTAATAACTTTACGTGTTTGTAAAACACAGGAAAACTTCCCGTCAGGATGTTTTCCCCGTAGGGGTTTTGCGGCCAAGCAAATAGCTTAAAAGAGATGTAAAATGTTTTCGCGGGGCTGTAATCCAGTGGAAGGCTGTCATGCTGCCTGGCCGTGCGGCGACTTGGTAATGGTTAGGTGAGTGCTATCGGAAATGGCGCCTGAGTGATGCCGGACTCTTAGCCTTCAGTGTTTCTTCGTAGTTAACTTTAAAAATTCTCGTTTGGTGTATTATTTGCTCTTATAAATAATTTGTTCTTAGAAACTTAGTGGTTTTAACGTGTAATACGTTGAGCACTACAGTTCCCTTTTTATTTTCAAGTATAACTCGGTAATTTGTTTGCATCACGATCCTTGTCTTTTCATGTAAATGATGACGTTATAAACTTAAACTAAATAATTTCTAAAATCCGTTTCGAGGTAGTGGATGTTCTTAATAAATTTTAAAAATGCAGTTGTGGAAGAGCTAATGAAGCTTGGTATCACTGGGTGGCCTGGAGGAAATTATTACGATAATGTTAATGTGTTAGTACTACTAAGAAAATCTTATATATGGTTTATTGTTTTTCTGTCGGAATATCTATAAGGCTGGTAGCGGACATGGAAGGTGCCTCATTATTTGTCAGCTCTATTTAATTGTTATAAATAAATGTGATTGTTCTATTGTTTTTAGGTTTCTCTTATTTTTTTCTCAGTATCCTGATTTTCTATTCTTGTATAAGAAGACACCTACTAAGATTCAATCCTCAGTGAGATGCTCTATGGCTAGTTAATGTTTTGAGTTCCTTATTTTCTGAGCTACATTTTTGAAGAATTGAACCCCCCCTCTGAAAGTGAGACGTGACAGAAATGGTGGTGGCACCGGCTAGGTGCCACGTGACAGATATGGTGGAGATCGCCGGTTAGTAGGTATAAAGAATGTTGGGATACTGAAAAATAAATTAAGATAAGAGTGTTATGTGTGGACTAACATTTTGATTTATTTTAGTGAAGAAGAAGAGCATGCAGTGCAGCTGGTGTATTAAGATAGATGTGTAGATGGATATAATTGTTTAATGATGAAACTGATTTATGTTAGGTTATTTCAGGAAACCAGTGGGAGCACACGGCGGATGAGTTGCGTTGTTAGTCACGTATTTTTGCTATTAATGTTACTGTTGGTTTCTTTACATTTTAAGAAGAAGAAAAAAAGTTTTTATTTTTAGTCAGTTATGAGCTGTGGTCAGGTCATTTAATAAATTTTTACTAAGTTTTAATTAAGTAAATTCAAATTCCGGGCATTTAATTACATTTTGTTATGAAACGAAGAGTTTGTGTGGGCTATTGTTTCGTGAATGAGGTTAAACCTTGTATTTTTAAGAAATGTTTTAGACAATGCTTGTTGCGCGGGAGTGAAGTGTGTCATGGAGCTGGCTTGCTACGTGCGTCGGGCGCGATACGCAGTCAGGCAGGCATGGTGTGGTGGGCGATCAGCTGTGCGGTGACCTTGAGCGGCGGACGGCCTGGACTCGGTGGCTCGGCAGTTTCCGGCCAGCGGGACGTCAAGGGCACGTCAGTGGCGCACACAGATAAGAGTTTTACAGTTATTTTTTTTGTGTTTTGGGTTATGTGCGTGATTGACCAAATCGTCTATTGATTTTATAAGTAAAAGTAGTAATGTTGAGAATACATAATAATGTTAACAGAAAATTTTTTTTTTTCATCATAATTAATTTTATTTTGGGCGAAAATTATTTTTTGAATTTTTAGGATCACTAGGAGGTACACTATAAAATGGATAATTTAGGAGAAAAGGGTGAGGATTGTTTTTTTTGTAGAGGGAATTTACTCCAAGGGAACAGAGAGACAAAATTAAAGTTTTCATTAGGGCAAGGGACCCTAAGGTGAGGTGTTGTGTCCCTGGGAAGTAGGGATTGTAGGGCAGACCCATAGGAGATGGGCTGACTACGGAATTAAGGGTCAGGAGAACCCCTGAGAGTTGTTAGTAGTTTGGGGCAGGAGTTCCCCAATGGTAGTACCGAAGTGGCTATCCCGTATGGGATAGGGTACCATTTCAATGAATTTTGTTGGTGTGGTTAGAGTCCCCTGTTGTGTAGTGGGCCTATAGCAGATAGGCACTACAGTGAAATTTTTGATTATTTTGTGAGGTAAATTCCCTGGGTTAAGTAAGATTGAGTTATCAGTTAGGAAAAAGGGAAATGAGAAACATTATTGAAGAGAATTAGTGTACTTGCCTAAGTGTCAAATTGAATTTTAATAAATTAATTAATGAGAAAGTTTTTTTTGGTCAAATAATAATGGAAGGGAATTGAATTAATTTTTTTGAGTAAGGTGTTTTAAGTAATGAAATAAAATCAGGTGAAGTAGTTTGAATAATTGGGGAGGAGTTTCTTTAAGAGTTTAGATAATTGTTTTTGAATTTATTGGGATATTCAGCCAGTGGAGTTTGAGTGTGAGATACAGTGAGATTTTAAGGAAATCGGTTGTTTATTAATTAGGACGAATGAGATTTTATGATTAAGAGTCAGTAAGCATAGTTAAATTTATGACATGATATTTGGTGACAGTTTACAGTTATTAAGGGGAAAACAGAGTAATCTATTTATTTTTATTTTAAATGTTTTGAAGATAAGATTATGAATTTTTTTTTTAAGTTTCTTTGGCATGTTTGAATAATTTTTTTTTATTTTAAGAATTTACAGAGAAAGTTTAATTGATTTACATTAGTTTGAAAGTATGGAGGTTTAGTGTTCTGTTAGCCCTAACTTGATGGTCGGATCCCAAAAGAATGCCGTAAAACCGATAGCCAATTGAGAGGAATGCGGTAGGCGCTTGTGTAGAGAGGGGTTGTGGGAAAACTCCTTGGGACTGATGGCAGATCAGGGGCCCTAAATAGTGTGATGCTGTAAAACCAGTGCAGAGAAAGCCTGGTATGCTTAAAATTTTGGGCACAGGTTATGTAAACCTGGGATTCCATGGGATTTAGTCATGTTAGCTGCTGTGGGACATTGAGATTTCCAGGCTCCATAGTAAATTCAATGTTAATTTTTTGTTTTCTTAAAATAATAAATTTGTTTTTAATTTTTTTTTGAGAAATTTGATTGGGAACAGTGAATACAGACCCCGAGGAATAGTAGTTGTCATGATGTGAGAGGAGAAGGTGGTAGGCCTAAAGGGTACAGGCACCACAGAGGTTATTTGTATTGCATAATTTAAATATGAGGAAACTTGAGAATTTGAAATTTTGTTGTTGGGTTGTACACCCATAAAAAGAGTATAGGCAGAATTTTATTGTTAAGAGATGTCTAATTTAATGAAAAGAAAAAAAAAAGAAGAAAGTTTAAAGATGCAAAGTAACATTATTATTATTGTAATAATTGAAAGAGATTAAGAGGTAGAGAGAAATAGGTAATAAATTTTAAGTAAGTACTAAAGTTTACATATAGGAAGTTAGTAACTAAGAATACATTATGAGTTAAGTCTAGTGTAAAAGTTTGTTTATTCTGTTAAGTTATGAGGCATAAGAAATTTTTTTTGAGAGAGAATGTCTTTGATAGGAAATAGTAGAAACTTATGGGAATTTTAGGGTAACATAAATAAGGTAATGAATAATAAATAGAGGGTAGGTCTTAACTTCAGATTAACATTTAAAGCAGAAGGTAATTGAGAAGGAAAAGAAGGAGAAAAAAAAAAGAACGAGCATTTTATGATAAATAAGTGTTGTTTTTTTTAAAGTAATAAACAATAAATTAGTTTTACGATGCAGAGGAAACATTTTGTTTTAACTAATGAGTTATTTTGTTTGTGCCTAGTACTAATTAGTGTTGTAAAGTAGTGTTTCATGGACTGTGGATGGTGATGCTGGTGGCACTCCAGGGAGGACCTGATGACACCACTAGTTGCTGCTGTTTCGATTTGCAGTTCCCACTAGACGAGCCCAATCAGATGGTTGTTGCATACAGCCTTGCATGTTGTTAAGGTGAAAGTATTTTTAGATATTTGTAGTATGTTGGTTATGTTTGTTAAATTTTCGGCTAAGGTGTTTAATACAATTTTATTTCAGCATCCATGGGTTTTTAATAACAGGCAGATTTTAAGCGAATAAAGAAAAGTATTTTTTTTGGGCAGTCTAATTTGATGATTGTTGATTCAGGAGTTTATTATTTCTTCTAAGAGAGCAAGTTAAATAGTAAATAATGGTTAAAAGTAATAGACATAATTTTTGTTGATTTTGGCTATGGTCCTGGTTCGATTGGGTGGTTCTTGAGTTAGCAAAATTTATTTGATGATGATGCCGTTGTAAGAAGTTTTGGAGTAATGTAATACAGACCCTGGAGGAATGGGCTGTAGCATGAGGGTATGGAGGCCCTGGTTGTGACTGGGTACGCAGGGTAGGCGACCCTTAGTGAATGAAGAATGAGCCTGAGGAATGTTGTGTCCTTTTGAAGTAGCAGTGGCTACCAATGTAAGAGGCACTGATGGGTAGAAGTGGTAGGCCAGGGAATTGGCACCACGGGGATGATTGGCTGAGCCAATCCTGCCGCTGAGAAATTTTGTTGTTGTTGGGTTAGAGTCCCACAAGGTGAGTCCACAGGAGGTGGATGTTAGGCATCTATTGGCTTTTGTTGTTTCGAAAATGTTGGAAGCATGTTGCTCAAGCGTGTATAGTCATCGATTTCAGGTCGGAGTCATTCTTGAACCAGGGGCCAGAGGTCAGACTGTCAGAATAATTGAAATTTGATTGATGAGATTATTGGTAAAATTATTTAGTTTCGGTGTTGAGGTTTGTACCGGTGGGTATGTTTAATAAGTTTTTTTTCTTTAAGACTTTTCAGGTGGCTATCCTGAAACCTGCTTTGTTGTTGTACTTAATAACAATGAATCTTTATCTTTAGGAAGTGGAGACATCCTCGGAGCTTTAGATATAGAAGTACCGTGTGATTGTCGTTTGTATTTAAACCAAGAACTTAAAATTAACGAGTTGTATCCATGTGATGCGTTAACAAAATCTAAATTTCAATTGGTACATGTAATACCAGCTGCTTGGACGAAGTTACGTAAATTGAAAATTTTCCCTCATCCTACGTCAACACATACAGTTTTTCCATCCTTAATGGATTGTTTAGATGAAAATTGGCCAACTCTAATACCACATTTAAATTTTTCTTTGACAAAGTTTGAAACCCCTTTAGACCCGATTCATTTAAGAGAACCAGAAAACGTACCAAGATTTGTAATGAAAAACTTACAGAGTATTGCGCTTTCCATTGTAAGTAGTGTATTATTATTTATTATTATTAAAAATACATATCTAGTAGGTATTGGAACGCTACCAAGAGTATCCGCCTTGGACAATGTTACTACTCTTGGCATAGAAATAAGTGTAACTGTAATTACTATATTGGTAATAGTTGGAATGTTTTTAGTTCTGTTATTAAAATATCTGAGAAATCGGAAACCCCTCAGTATGTCTGTAGAAATCTCGACTACAGTAGAAAATGCTGTTCCTTCTACCAGTGGAAAGGTAGAATTAAAAGACATACTAGCCAGAGATAATGGTTGTGTAGCTAAGTTATCCAGTGAAACTGGGGAGGAATTGAAAGTAACCATTTCCGTTTGTGATGATCAGTAGTGAATGAATTTTGTTCAATGTAAAGCTTTACCTACGATTAGAAAAATTAGAATTTGATTAATGTTTATGTGAAGGGGCATGCGCCCATAAATAATTTTTATAGAACCAAATAACGATGGAGGGAGAATACCAGGTTCAATAAGGGGAATTATGACGTCAGGACTAATCATTGAGAATGTGGGTGGGATCCTTTCCGTATTCCCATTTTCCACCATAAACCCCCCCCCCCTTGTGTTTTTATTATTCAAGAAGTGACATTGATAGTTTTCGTCAATCGAAGAGAATGACTTTTGAGGCGGACTTGTTAAGTGCAATTTCGAAAGGAGTGCTGTGGTGCAGCTCCATCCAGAACTCTTGTCCCTTCTCGAGTTGGGAGAAGGCACGTCGTTAAGGGTCAGCCAGATACCACGTGGGCCAGTTGGGAGAAGAAGACCTGCTTCTACCCATTGCTGCGGGCTGGGGCCCATATCGTCGAATCGTGTGGTGATGCACGATTACCAGGAGTATCAGCGGTTTGGGAGTGGCCATGTCCAAGGACAGTGATTACGCATCGTGATAGGGTGTGGCCCCCCTAACAACAAATTTATCTAGAAGACTAGAATTATCCTTCGTTTGAAACTACTGACCTGACGTTCAAAACAAAGTGTATAGCAAGACAAGGCCAGTGTAATTATAAACTCTCAACCTACATGTGGACACAGTCAAGTTTTGTTGTAAATTTTCCTATTAGGTACCTTACCTTATCCTTCCTCTACGAAATGTGTGGGGGGGTAGGCTTTTCTTCAAGATGTTGAATAGTGCAGATGAGTTACGAGTTTAGTTTTTGAATAGTTACTTGTTTTAAGAATCTTTAAAAGTTATTTTTGTGTTGATACCTGGTATGACCCTCCTTGGTTGGTTGTGTTGATCTCATGAATACTTCTTAATAAACACTTAAAAATACATCATTAATTTAAATAAAATAATTTAATTGTTTGATTTGTTCACTATTATTTTGATATTTGAGAGTTTTTTTTAGTTGTTTGTAATTGTATGACTCCTGATGCTGCTTATGTATTTTGTGTAGGAATGGTGTTGTGTGTCGTGGATGACGAGCAGTTGGGACGAACGACATCGGGATGGACCAGCTGGGAGAGGCAGAAGTTGGAGTGGGGTGTGATTCTGCAGCTCACAGTTCCGCTGGCTGTTCCTGTCTCTGCCCTGAGTTGGTTCATCTCTTCGCCGTATCCCTCCTGGCTGCTTGCTGTCCCAAGCAGTGCTAACATGTGAAATTTTGTAAAACACACTTGTCCTCCGAGAGGAAATTGTCAATAAGTGCTAGTAGAACTTAGAGTTGGTATTTATACATAAACAACAACCACTGTAATCACTAATTTAAATTTGTAACTGGATCACATAGAAATGATAGGGACAATTGGTTTTTTTTGAAGCAAACTTAAATATTCCCCAAGCATTGTTGTAAGCTTGTGGGGCACAAGCTCCTGCCGCCCGGGGTGATGTCGCGTAGCTCAAAATTATCATTAATTTATTTAATTAGTTTATTTGTTGAAAATACAATTTTAAATTCTTTTCGCTAGTTCGGGACTTGGTTTCCCTCAAGCTAAGATGGGGTAACACCTTTGTTTGATTTGGGTCTCCGCGGGGCTGGAAGAGTGCGAGTCTTGCACGTCTTTGTCTGGGAACGCAGGCGTGACCGCGTTTCAGCCAGGCCAGCTGACACGTTGTTTGCTGCAGTTCCAGGGAAACGCGGCGCAAACTTGTTTTTCGTTTTTTTTGAGGCCAGCTGGGAATGAGGTTGTGCGCACACGCTTGGCGCAGAGCGAGTGTTGCAACCTGGTGGCAGGTTTTCTGACTACGTGGACAACCCGGCGCGGCCGACCGCGCGGCCGGCTTGTTGTAATAACTTTACGTGTTTGTAAAACACAGGAAAACTTCCCGTCAGGATGTTTTCCCCGTAGGGGTTTTGCGGCCAAGCAAATAGCTTAAAAGAGATGTAAAATGTTTTCGCGGGGCTGTAATCCAGTGGAAGGCTGTCATGCTGCCCGGCCGTGCGGCGACTTGGTAATGGTTAGGTGAGTGCTATCGGAAATGGCGCCTGAGTGATGCCGGACTCTTAGCCTTCAGTGTTTCTTCGTAGTTAACTTTAAAAATTCTCGTTTGGTGTATTATTTGCTCTTATAAATAATTTGTTCTTAGAAACTTAGTGGTTTTAACGTGTAATACGTTGAGCACTACAGTTCCCTTTTTATTTTCAAGTATAACTCGGTAATTTGTTTGCATCACGATCCTTGTCTTTTCATGTAAATGATGACGTTATAAACTTAAACTAAATAATTTCTAAAATCCGTTTCGAGGTAGTGGATGTTCTTAATAAATTTTAAAAATGCAGTTGTGGAAGAGCTAATGAAGCTTGGTATCACTGGGTGGCCTGGAGGAAATTATTACGATAATGTTAATGTGTTAGTACTACTAAGAAAATCTTATATATGGTTTATTGTTTTTCTGTCGGAATATCTATAAGGCTGGTAGCGGACATGAAAGGTGCCTCATTATTTGTCAGCTCTATTTAATTGTTATAAATAAATGTGATTGTTCTATTGTTTTTAGGTTTCTCTTATTTTTTTCTCAGTATCCTGATTTTCTATTCTTGTATAAGAAGACACCTACTAAGATTCAATCCTCAGTGAGATGCTCTATGGCTAGTTAATGTTTTGAGTTCCTTATTTTCTGAGCTACATTTTTGAAGAATTGAACCCCCCCTCTGAAAGTGAGACGTGACAATATTATCAAATCAACACTTAAAAAAGAATTTTAACAGGTGGAAATCAGGCAAAAACAAAAGTTCATTAATCAGACGATTACTACGTCATGAAGCAACTGAGAAACGCTATCACACACGAAGATTTCCCTTCCCCTTGAGTTCTAGCGAAGCTCTCCTTCTGTTGCGATCGTTAGGGAGCATCCTGCATCCCACACAAATCATTGACTGCGTATACAGACAACTGATACATGATGGTTGCTAACATGAGAATAGATTATCTTGTGATTCTTGCTAGGTCATAGTATTATTCACTAATTTTTAAATAAGGTCAATGTTCTTCCTCTTGAGATCTAGGGAGGCACACCTTTTTCAAGAGATCGTAAGTGAGCATTCCATAACCTACAACCAACTTTGGTTGCTTTTACAACATAACATATGAGGAAATATGAAGGTGGGTAGTAAAACTACGTGAAACATGATTTTTTTTTTCAAAATGAAAAAAAAAAAAATCTTTTTTCGTAAATAATTGATGAATGTTCATGCATAAAAATACGAATTACCTAAAAAATACTTTTAGTTGCTATTCAACCATTATGGAGTACGTACAGTCTAGTGAAGGTACGATACACAAATATCGATCTCGATCTGAAGGACTTTGTACATACTGTAGCAAATACTTTGATAACAGCTATAATGCTCGTAGACATGAAAAGACCGATTGTGTTAAAAGCTCATTCCGTCAAATACTAATTTGTGTCAAGTGTGGTAGACGGTTGACACGAAGAGATAATTTAAAAAGACACGATAAAACTTGTAAAGGCAAGCTCGCGCAGGAGATAAAGTACGTAGATGGAGACGTTATGCTCGGGGACAGTATGTCTTACAATGAAATTGATCTACCTAGCCTTAAAAGCGATTGTGTTAAAATATATCCAGGTCTTGAGGAAGTAAATAGCTTAACTGGTGTTGAAGATATAAGTAAGGTAGAAGATAATGAAAGTAACATCTCCAGAAAAAGTGACAAGTCGTCTTATAGTAGACTTCTACGGACTTTGGAATATTTTTTTTTTGGAAAATTATCAACTAAGCTTGATGCCAATGAGGGTACTCCAATGTCAAAAATTTCGAAATACTGGGATATGTAAGATGAAGATGTCAGTGTGTTTGATAAAGATGTGGACAGCAGCGATGATGATACAAATTATCATAATCATTATTACAACGATTTTCAGAATATGTTCAGCAAACAATCGAAGAAGATGGTGTCATCAAGTGGAATTGATTATATATCGTGGAAAGACCCGAACGTGTTGGTGAACATGTTGGGACTTTTACTTGTTTCGCAAGATGACGAAATTTTATCAGTTATCAAAACAACCTGGACTATTCTTGATGAACTTAGAATTTCAGGATATATATAAAATAAGTTAGTAATGTTTATTGACTGACGAATTTTTATACTTTTGTATTTTTGATATAAATATAATTTTAAAAATTGTTATTAAAATGTGTCGTTATTCATGCCCTAATAAAGTTCATGTGTTTGCTACTTTAAAGAATTGAGTTGAGTATGAATATATTTATATATATCTCTGTGTGTGTGTGTGTGTGTGTGGAAAGTTTCCATTTTACTGTATGTAGATGATGGAAAATGAGTGTCGAAGAAGGAAGGAGTATGTAGAATTAAGTATCGATGAAGGAAAATGAGTGTTGAAATGAGTGTCATCGATGGAAAATGAGTGTCGAATTGAGTGTTGATGATGGAAAATAAGTGTCGAATTGAGTGTCAATGATGGAAATTGAGTGTCGAATTGAGTGACAATGATGGAAAATGAGTGTCGAATTGAGTGTCGATTATGGAAATTGAGTGTCGAATTGAGTGTCGATTATGGAAAATGAGTGTCGAATTGAGTGTCGATTATGGAAAATGAGTTTCGTATTGAGTGTCGGCTATGGAAAATGAGTTTCGTATTGAGTGTCGGCTATGGAAAGTGAGTGATGAATTGAGTGTCGATGATGGAAAATGAGTGTTGAATTGAGTGTCGAATATGGAAAGTGAGTGATGAATTGAGTGTCGATGATGGAAAATGAGTGCCGAATTGAGATTTGATTATAGAATGTGAGTGTTGAATTGAGTGTCGATGATGGTTAATTTGCATTTGTGTGCATGATAATGATGGAAAATGAGTGTTGGCTCAAGTGCCTATGATGAAATATGAGTGTCAGTGATGGCTAATGAGTGTAGAATTCCTTGCATCGAGCATTGTGTATGTGAAGCTAGGTTCTGAAGGATTGATGGATTCCTGGTCCTATATAAAAGTAAACTTTGCTAACATGATCACTGTCAGGCTTATTTTATTAGCAGTCGGCATGCTGTTAAATATTCGAATGTAAATAAATAATAGGATGTTATTTGACTTCTTTTAGTTTATGTGTGCTGCGTGGAGCCTAGTAGACTGATGGAAGTAAGTGAGGAGCTTAATGTAGAATTATCATGTGTTGACGAATATGTTGGTGACCTACTGTATGTGCATAAATCGAATGCTAGTGGTCTGATAATATTTTGGGTTTATTATGAAGATTTTTATCGATGTGTGCTATGACAAGCTTAAAATGTCTAGTTAACTTGTAGAGTAGGTCTCTTGTTTCGGAGACTTTTGACGTAAGGCTTAACAAGGATCGACTTTGAAGGCTTTGAAGATGTATGGTACTGGACATGTCTTGGCTGTAGCTATATCAACACTGAAGGTCCTCTGAACTGTAGATGAGAGGTACAAAAAATAATTGACTTTGGACCTAGCCTGGTATCGGATAAAATAATTAAGTAATGTGTTGTAGTCATTTGGAGTCAGTTGGATGTTATGTGTAGCTCTACATAATAATATTTAAATTTGGGTACCTACTTTAAATTTTGTTTGGGTTGCGAAAGTTCCATTGATTACCGACTCTTGCTCCTCTATTAAGTCTAAATTAACCGTGTATGTAGGATGTGTGATTCGTTGTTTGTATATATAATTTAAATTATCATTCCTTGAAATTCCTAATTTTTTTAAAGTAATAACAATGGATGATGTATTGACTTGCGTATTATACAAGCGGACACTGTTATTTAAGCGAGTCTTAGACAGCAGGTCCCTCAGTCCACCTCTTGTAGTGGTACAGTGCAGATCTGATGGATTGACTCGTCTGCATATAAGTCTGGTATATGAATATTGATGTGTATCCGAATTCAATGGTAGCAACGTCGAAATCGCTACAAATCCCTATGATAGTGGCGGGGTCAACGACTGCAGAGATCTTGACGGAGGGTCTCGCGTCTTCACCGGGGTCCCTGACGACGGAGGTGATGATAACGAAGCAGATCCCTATGACAACTATGAGGGAAGCTCCAGAGATTCCGATGGTATCGAAGCTACCATCTCCAGAGATCCCGATGATGGCTGTATCTACTGTCTCTTCACTCCAAGAGACTTCAATGTGTTCATTATCGAACGGAGAGGAGACTCCGATACCTGCAAATACACCGCATTTCGTAAATAAAACATTTTGTGAGCAATTCCCAGCTTCTGCATCAGTCGTGTATACTTCAGATTCTTTGGCATCCAGTACAGATGATCTGTCAATGTCGACTGGGAAATCTCCAGCTCATGCAACATACGGGACTTCGTCGCCTACAACAGCAGTGCACATTGAAAGTAATATACTTTCCGAGCCGTCGGTGACTTACGGTCTAACGATGAGACATCTGTGTACGTACTGTAGCAAAAGTTTTAAATACCGTCAACATGCAAGAAGACATGAAAATCATGCCTGTAGAAGAAACGTTAAACGTTTGACATTTCCGTGTGAGCCATTTGGTGTACATTTCACAAACAAAAGTAATTTGATTAGGCATTGTAAAAGCAAAGTTCATTTGCAAGTTGTACATCGGGGAAGCGATGGTAATTGCGATCAGTATCTGTATCAGTGCCGCTACTGTGGTAAACGTTTTGAACGAGTACGAAGTACACGCATCCATGAAAGGCATGGCTGCAGAAGAAATCTTGACCGTGTAAAATTTCTGTGTGAGAAGTGCGGTGTACAGGTTACACGAAAATTTTACTTGAAAAAACCATTAACAATTTTGTAAAGACGGGTTTCTAGCATAATTTCTGGCCCTCTAAGGTGTTACACTCCTGATCTGATGTAACGTGATCTGTATGAATTGTATTTTTTCACTCTTAATACGAACTATAATAATTTTTTTTAATATTATTGAACGTCGCATGGACTGAGAAATGTAAAAAATATATATACAGTGTCAGATTTTAATGTGTATAAATGGAAAAATTTAAATAAATTATAGAATTAATGAATTTTTTTATTTTTCTTAACCTACTCCATTCATCTTAATGTAATAAACTACATGTGACACGTAATTTAGGTCGAATTTGTAATGCGCGTTATGTCTTGTTTGTGTGTATTATTTTGTTTTACCAATAATGCTGAAGACAGTTTCTTTTTTTTTCGCTTAAATTATTTTTGTCTGGGTATGTCATCTGCATTCTTAAGATTTTTTATGTGAGATGTTTTAGTAATGTGCAGGTACAGGTAATGCTGCAACATTAGAGCAAATCTGATAGGAACTTGATTTAATATTTCTGAGAAATAATTTATTACTTCCCAAAATAAAACTAACAGACTTATGGGAAATTTATGGTCTTAAATCGTAACCTGTCATATATTGGTGTACACTACGGACGTGATATTAAAATATTAAAGAATGATTATCAATTGACCACACTTCGAGGTATGTTGGTGCATTGGATGGGCTGTATCAGTAAGATTCTGGATACTTGGAAAGCGGTTCTTCGTCCAAGTTACTCACTCCTTCGTTGCTGATTACTAACATGAATTTTTACAACATGGGAAAATGAATGTATACTGGCTAAGGTCTTGATTTGAAATATTTTGCCGCTTATAATTATCAGAGTATTGAGTATGGTATGTAGGAATCGACTCCTCTCGTATATGTGCTATACATTTATTTTTGTAGGTAGCAAGATATACATTCGTAGGCTTATTTTCTGCTCTGGTTCAATGATGTATACTTTGAAGTGGTTCCAGCAAGTACTTTACGTATGCTGGATTACGATTTCACCGGAGTTTTACGTGAAATGGGTTGGAAGGCTATCGACGTGATGTATATGCATGTCTCGAGCAAACATATGACTGACGCAGCATTCTGCTAGCTTGCAACTCCCGCGCGAAGGGTCAATGTTCATTTGCGGGTGACGGTAGGCGTGTCTCGATCGTGTAGTCTCTGTCTCTATCCTTGAGAATTTTTTTTTTTGCGGTTGACGAGCTTGAATTTATGTACTTTTGACTAGTCGCACGTGAATAAGTTTAAATTCGTATGCATTGGAACATATTTTTCTATTTGAGGTAAGAAAAATACATAGATGCTACAATGACTGAGATAGGTATCGAACACATGGTTCTTACCCAATGAGTGACTACACTTGACGTTTGAGCCATCTCCTCTACCTCTTTTGCTTTATGATATAGATGGGACATGGTTGTTTTCAGAGATGATGGTTAAATTGTCTTGGGCAAAGGGTCCTTTGTAGAAATTACTATGTGTGCTAATTATTTTAATCGAAGTGTTAATTTAGTAAAACATGTAAAATTAACGTGAAGGTTTTTTATGTGTTAACAAATCATTGATAGGATGGATTTGTATGTAGAAATGGTGGTATACAACATCTCCTGAAGAACACTGCATGGTATATATAATGAAAGACTCTTGGGCTCAAGAAACTACACTATAGGTGGAAAGGATGATGCGGTTCTCAAGGTTAAATGAAAGGACCTTTGATGATTTTTTTTCTCTATATACAAAGATGATTTAATTGAGTTTGTGATGATGGGTTGACAAATTAAATAATAATAAAACTGGACTCATAGGCTTTTACAGAAATTGAGAATGGAGCTCACAAGATCATAGATTGAGGTTAATCTCTGACAACTGAAATGTGGAAACGATATCATAATATGAGTGATATTTATGCAGCTTATGATAATATTGTTGACGGGTATGATGCTGATTTACATCTGAGATAGTGACACGGACGCGGAGATTTTAAGACAAATAATATTATTAATATAGAAAAGATGAAAGCCGTAGCACGCCGATCGTGACGAGAAACAAATATTGAATGATGTTGATGGTAACTGGAAGACTGAAACTAATGAAGGTATCAACACCGTGAAAAGTGAGAATACATTCAAGCCAATATTTAGCAGATCCTCCATACTTTGTATAAATGGTGGACTCCCGAAAAGGAAGCATACAGGCGATGAAGACACTTCGACATTAACGATATCGAGTTCTTGCAGTAATCTGGGTGAAGACGTTGTCTTCTACGGTGATTGCTACAGTGACTCTGAGGCTATTTACAAAGGCATAGACTGTGATGCAGAACATAAAGCCGACAAGATCGAAGAATGTGCTGGTGTCCTGAGACCGAAGCGATGGAAACGTCGTGATATAATAAATAAATCTGACAAGCTTGTGATGATCGCTGGCTAGATGATGAAAGTAACCCTGAGGTTGGTGTTAAAACGGAAGACACCAGATATCATAATATTTATAATAAACAAGCCATGAAGATGGTGGCAGAAGAGATTGATTCCATATCATGGAAAGATCCAAACATATTGGTTGATCGGCTAAGACTAATGGTGGCATCTGTTCGTAGAGGGAACTACTCGCATATCGTGGAAGTATCGCCCATACTTAAAGAACTTCGGAACGCTGGCTACATACAATAATCATTTGATTAACTGTCATGTGTGTACTAATGAAAAATAAAATGAATTATTTATATTTTAAAAAAGTATGATTTGTTTCTTGTATCCTGATTTTCAAATAAGCCTGTGTTTCCGCTACTGTATGTGTGATCATTCCGTTTCCTGTGTGTACTGTGTGTACGTTCCGATTTATTGTGTGTACATTCCGTATCCTGTGTGTACATTTCGTTTTCCTGTGTGTACATTCCGTATTCCTGTGTGTACATTTCGTTTTCCTGTTTGTACAATTCCTTTTTTTGTGTGTACATTTCGTTTTCCTGTGTGTACATTTCGTTTTCCTGTTTGTACATTTCGATTTCCTGTGTGTACATTTTGTTTTCCTGTTTGTACATTTCGTTTTCCTGTTTGTACATTTCGTTTTCCTGTGGTACATTTCGTTTTCCTGTGTGTACGTCCCGTTTCCTGTGTGTACGTCTTGTTTCCTGTGTGTACTGTGTGTACGTTCCGTTTTCCTGTGTGTACGTTCCGTTTCCTGTGTGTACGTTCTGTTTCCTGTGTGTACATTCCATTTTCCTGTGTGTACTGTGTGTACGTTCCGTTTTCCTGTGTGTACGTTCCGTTTCCTGTGTGTACATTCCATTTTCCTGTGTGTACTGTGTGTAAATTCCGTTTTCCTGTGTGTACTGTGTGTTCATATCGATGTTTCCTGTGTGTTCTGTGTGTACGTTCCGTTTCCTGTGTGTATGTTCCGTTTCCTGTGTGTACATCCCGTTTTCTGTGTACTGAGTTCATGGTCTATATGTCTGACATTGATCATGACTCGGTCTCATGAACTGAAGGCAATTAATTGGTCTATATGTGAGACTTTGTACATGAACGACTTAGATGTTATTTAGATTATTAAAAAACTAGAATTTCATGTAAAGCATAGCGGCACTGTATTTATTTATATGGTCAGGTATATTGACTTGTGTTTTATTTTTGAAGAGTGAATGATTAATAAATTACAGGAACGGCAATGGAAAACAGAATATAAAATTTATTTAATATTTAGTTACAAGTGTCACTGTTCAAGTATCGAATCGAGGGCAGGAGACCAGCGATTCAATATGTAAATTAATGAGTGGATTTTTTGATGAATTTTGGATTTTTTTTCCTGATTTTCTAGCTACATTATTACACGATTTCAAGACGGCTGCCGAATTTCAAGATGTTGGGGGGCTCCTCGGTAATAAATGATTATTGCACTCTAGCGGGTTAGAATAAGACGAGTACACACACACAAGATGGAGTACTCCAGCAGGTGGTAGCTCCTGGTAGCATGTACTAAACATAAAATGATGGATCCATGATGGTCGACAAGGACAAAGTAAAATTTAAAGGACAAAGTCAAATTTCAAGGTCAAGGTCAAATTTCAAGTTCAAGGTCAAATTTCAAGGTCAAGGTCAAATTTCAAGGTCAAGGTCAAATATCAAGGTCAAGGTCAAATTTCAAGGTCAAGGGCAAATTTCAAGGTCAAGGTCAAATTTCAAGGTCAAGGTCAAAAATCCAGACCAAGGTCCTAGTTCAAGGTCAAGGTCAATGTTTAAGGTCAAGGTCAAAGTTCAAGGTCAAGGACAAAGAAGTGGTGAATAGATACTTATACTAACATGGTATCGGCACACTCTTGCAGACGAAAACAAGATGGTGGTCCCCAGCGGATGAAGACAAGATGGCGGACATGATGTCATACCAGTTGATGATATATACTTTGGTACTGGTGGTGGTAGATCAGTCTAGGTAGCTTTCATGGAGGAAGGATCGACCGTTTACTCTCGTCGGGAATCGAACCAAGGACGTACATCGATATAATGAAACAGAATTCAAATACATTAATTTTTTGATGAATTTTGGAATTTTTTTTTTCATTAAAATCGGATAATAAATAAAGATTTTCAAGATGGTGTCCAAATTTCAAGATGGCGGACATGACGTCATACAAGGTGAAGATATGTATACTTTGACATAAGTGGTGGGGGTCAGTATGCCAGCACCCACTGCGGGGGGAAGGATCGGTCACCATTTTTAATTTTTTTTAACCTCGTCGGGTTCGAACCGAGGACTCCGAGCTCCATGTCGTTAATGTTTGTTTTTTTAAATATTTTATTAAATTTATATTATTTAAATTTTTTTATAATTTTAAAAAAAAAATTCATTAAAATCGGATAATAAATAAAAAAGTTAAAGATGGCTGCCGTAACAGAAATTGCAACGGTGACGTCATCATCCAATACGGCGGGAAAAAAATGGCGGAATGTTGGAGAAAACAAAATGACATCATCCAAAATGGCGGATCCAAGATGGCGGATCCAAGATGGCGTATCCAAGATGGCCGCCGTGATATACTTGTCCCGTTACGTTATGTCCTGTTACGTGTTGTCCCGTTATGCTGCATCCAAGATGGCGGATCCGAGATGGCGGATCCAAAATGGCCGCCGGGGTCAAGGTCAAGGTCACAGCTCCCCACCAGTGGCTTAGAGCAGCCTGACCATGGGGGAATTTAAGCCACAATGGGGACATTTCAAGATGATAGTATTTTTGAGAACTAAAAACGGGAAATTTTCCCTCGAAACGGGAATTTTTCCCTCGAAAACGGGAATTTTTTCTTAAAACGGGAATTTTTGAGTCATTTTGAGTCAATTTTGAGGAATTTTGAGTCAAAAATGGTCGCCGTGACGTCACAATCCAAGATGGCGGTCGGCACCACAGGCACCACAGCCTGAAGCCTGGCGCCGGACATACATTCATATACTACTTTCAATAATTTCATTATCTTTATCATGGTTAAAAAATGATATTTGAATGTAACATCATTTTAAATAGCCTATATAATTATGTTTCAACTTCTGTAAAAAAATACTTAGTATTATTTTGAAAACATGTTTCAAATATTTAAAAATAACGATAGCTTGTGGTGTAAAAAGTTACAATATCTTTCTTTAAGTGTTATAAACAATTTTTCTTGGTAACTTGATTCTTATGTAATCTTTCGTAAAAGTTCAGAAAAAAAATTTCTGTAGAGAGTTTTAGAAAAACGCATGCGTGAATACTGCTTTATTGTTTTCTCTCTTGCTCCGCGAAAGAAAGGCTCTTTCCGCAATAAGTAGATGGTGAAACTGTAAACTTTATTTGGAAAAAGGATGGAGCCCTCTCCATTGGAATCTCTTCGTATGAGATTGGTTGAACGTTAAAGTTTCTGACCGTTAAATTGGTCGCAATGGTCGAGACGACATCAGAGTTCTTTTTCGCTGGTCTCCACGTTCAACTGACGTAAAGCCATGCTATTATTTTCCTTTGTGGGTTTATAAACGATCGTGTCTACTTTCCGCAGCTACCTAATGGTTTTCCATAGTTGAGACACAAAATTGAAGAGGCTATTGCTTCCATTGCTCCGGATTTGGAAACCAATTTGTGGGTAGAATTGTAATTTAGGTTGGATTTGTGCCGTCGAAATTAAAGTCTACATTTTGGACATTTGTAAGAAAAACTAGGTTAGTTTACAGTAAATTTTATGTTTGATTTGTTGTCAATAGTCTAAATTAAACTGTTATAATATACCATAGGAACAGAGACATTCTTTGATAGAGGATGCGGCCGCGCGCAGACGTGATTGCACAGCTGTGCCAATTCACAGCTCTGCCATTGCACAGCTTTTGTGTGTACAAACTCAACTTGATTAACTTTATGTCTTCATTTGTTGGAAAACTTGACCAATTGAAGGTCTATTTTTTTAGTAATTTTTTATATTTATATATTTGTATTTAAGGTAAGGTTCCTTATTTTCAATATTGTTTAAATAGGCACGTAGCTATCTCTAAATGTAAATTTATAAAGTTTGTGTTTAACCTAAAACGAATAAAATTATTGTAATTGGCCTCAAGATTTAAAGAAAAACCAGCGGAAAGTAAAAATTTTGAAACTAAAGTTTAAATAGCTTCATATATTTAACTTATATTCACTGTAGTGTTTAATTATAATTTAAGAACAAACCCTGTGTTTGTGAAAGTTTTGCCTACCAGTGTCGACAATTTGTGTCTTTATAAATGATCTTTTTACTTATTTAAGGGTGACCTTTGTGTTGTCATTACCCTGTGGTCTTCCATCATGTTAACATTGTAGTTCGGTTTGCAATATCAAATCAACGTGATTATGTGGTGACTTTGTTGTTCCACACCCCATTTGGTTGCGTTTTTGGCTTGATTCCCCCAGGAACCATCCTAAGTATTTATTTTTGGCCGATGTCTCATATTTTTACATTTATATTTTACCATTTTTTTATATAGATCCTTGTTTGGCGTGAGACATCCAGGCTCATGGTTGATTAATTTCCAATAAGTACCAGAATGGGAGTGAGTCCTTATCCTCCTCTTGTGACCTCAGGATGCTGCTCGCTACTTCAGGAAAGTCTCTGCAATAAATTTGATTTTGCCATGAAGCATTTTTGCGCATGAACTTTCACCTTATTTTGGACCGCTACACATCTATCATAGCATCGATATTATAATAAATTTAATCTAAAGAAAGAACATTTTATTATAAAATTTAGTTGTTAACAAAATGTAAAACGAAGTAATTCCATACTTTGTGTTGCCCTCCAGCTAAGTGTAATTTAAAAATTGGTGTAACAGGTCATTTTTAAACAAAATTTCGTTATTTTATTAATATAAGGTTTTGCGGGGCCCCCAAACTAAATTATGTAAGTTATATTAAAGTTGGTAAGTATGTTAAATACTCATTTCTAATATCAAGTTAAATATAATAATGTGGATGTTATATTTCATAATAAATGATGACATGACCTATGATGTACGTTTTGTATTTTTTTCTGAACAAACCTAAAGTCCGTTCCTTAAGTATTATTTTCATAACATCAATTTGAGATAGACCTCTTTTGTACGAGCCAAGTGATGAGCCAGTCGGCATGTTTTATTTACTGTGATACTTTCCTCCACACATGTAGGATAGAGTGCCGCTGAGGCTAGCTCTCGGCGCTTCACAGTTATGTCTTTTGTGAGGCAAACCAGGGCAAGTGAAGGACAACGGCAGACAGCCTCGTCATCGTCGGCGCTCGCGAGGGTAGATGAAGGTTCGGCGCCGTTCCAGCGGGCGATGTGGTTACATTACGTCACAAGGGCATTCGCGCTGATGGCGGCAAGGCAGTTGCTGGTCGTATAAACTGGCGAGACCCATGCCGGAGGGCTGCAGTTTCAGAGAAAATTAAAAAAAAGAAAAGAAAAAAGAATACGTGCTTCGGCTTAACGACATTCTCTATACAGCTCAGATTGGAGCTCAAGGCGGTAAATGTGCGGAGACGTATATGTATACGTACTGTAAGGGCGTTGTTGCCGTGTAGTGCTATACGCGTATGTGTATAAAACACATTGTGTTCGTTTAAGACACAGATCTATGGAATGGGTGAATTGTTCTAAAATTAAAGTCATTTTTGTTTGCAAGTAACCAGCAAATCATACCGAAGTTTTTAAAAGATTCGTGTGAATGTTTTTTTCTAATGCATTGAAATGAGTCTTCTCGGAATAATTGTAAAAATACAATTAAAATGTAAATTTTTAAACAAAGTCATTTTACAACACACAAGCAAGGAAATATCGTTCAAAATGTATTAATATCGAAATAAAAAGAAAGGGCTATTAGTAGCATAGGAATGGGGCTCTGGGCTCAGGGTTTTTCGTGAGGTGTCGAGTTTGATTGAGTTGTTAACCGCCATCGTGTTTTCTGACGTCACGGCGGCTATCTTGGATTACATTGACCTTAACCTTGGACCTTGACCTTGCCAAAATTAACCAAAAATGTCTCAAAATTTGTCAAAAATTCTCCAAAGTCTGCAGTTTTTAGGAAAGAAATTCATCAAAAAAAGCGGAAAAATTATATTTCACTATTTTGAGGGAATAATTCCCGTTTTGAGAGAATATTTCCTATTTTAGTTATCAAATTTCCCAGAGGCCAGAAATGTCCCTATTGATGCTACATTTCCGATGGCCAAGCCTCAAATAGGCCTCTGAGGGGAACTTTGAAGTCTTCGCAAGATTAATATTTTTTTCCCTTGTGAGTTTCAATAACATTTTGATTGTAGTAGAATATTTTCACAATAAAAATATATTTTTTTAAGGAATAGTAAATTAAATATTAAAGAAATATTGGTGAAATAAAGTTAGCATTTTTTCGTCTCAGCAGTTTTTTTTTTTTTGCTGCATACAAAGTAACTAGAAATTGCACAAAAACGGGGTCAAATAGAACGCAACCAACAGTAAAGTGCAGGTAAACCAGTTCGAGCCGCACGTGGCTAGGGGGAAATAAAACAGCGCGCCCTGACGCCGCAAGACTGCTCCGACATTCCGCACGTCTCCGGGCGCAATCGAGGGGACGAACAAAGATGACGCCCTTAAGACCTTTCCCGTCCCGCCGCCGGGAGAATTACTCTTCGGCGCTAGTTCGCTAATCCCCCGCCAGCCCGCCCCCGGTGATTCGGGTCGGCTTCTGCTCCCGGGACGAACGAGCGACTTTGGTGTCGCTGCCGCAGACGCAAGGACAAGAAACTTAGCCACACCCCCTCCCCCTCCAACATCGACCCTTTTGACGCAGAGCGGGAGAGCCACTTCACTTCCCCGGCCGAGTCGCCCCAACGCAAACACCTTGAGACAAAACTGCCGCCAACAGCGCCCCTCGCGACGTAAAAAGCAAACTCCGTGGGGCAAGTTTGGGTTCAACAATGAACCACCGCGGGGAGCGCATTAGTGTTCATCAGTGCCTTTCTCCCTCCCTCCCTCTCTCTCTTTAGCCTTCTCAGACGAACTTTCTCCTGCGCTCCTACCATTTCTCCTGCTGTCCTTTCCCGCTTCCATCGTCCCACGAAGCCCGGTTCCTCGAGAACATAAAAGAAGCGAGGATGACTTACGTCTGCTTCAAGTTGCAAATCGTTTAACTCAATTCGCGTTTCAGAAATCTTCTAACACGATAAACGTTTACAAATGCGCTTTTCCAGTCTCCCTGCGACTACTCGGCTTGACGAAGGAGGCGGGTGTTGAATGAATGTTTACGTTTAAGTAATTGAAGAACGCGTCGTTGAAGGTTTAGATTTTCATTGCGTCGCAAAACATTCTGCTGCACTTAGCTTCGATTATACATATGCATGCATGATTTTTTGTATGTTAATATATGTCTATCTAATTACCAATATCCACACATCCGTCAGCCTTTAATGGGGACAAAAAAAAATTAACTAAATGGAAGTTTAAACACGACCAGTAGCGGGCTGTGTCATATTGCTCAGCCATTGTAAGTAGTATAGGAATGTATGTCCGGAAACATGGCGCTGGCGCGTGGTGTGTGGCCGGTGGTGTTTTCCGCCATCTCGGATTGTGACGTCACGGCGGCCATCTTGGATGGTTGTGGCCTTGACCTTTGACCTTGACATTTGACCTTCAAAATGTGTCAAAATCCGCCAAAATTGGGCAAAATTTGCCCAAAATTCCTCAAAAATCGCCAAAATTTCCATTTCTGTGAAAAAAAGTTCCGCCAAAAAATCTCAAAAAATTCCTCAATTCGAAAATCAGGATTTCGAAAATCCTCAAAAGTCGTTTTGCCCTAGAAAGAACCCTAATTCCTAAAACTGGCTTAAAACTCCTAAGAGATAGCCGCTTATAAGCCATTTCTAGGAATAAGGATACCATGACCGCCATCTTGGATTATGTCGTCACCGATGCATTTTTCGTTACGGCCGCCATCTTTAACTTTTTTATTTATTATCCGATTTAAACGAATTTTTTTTTAAAATTTATAAAAAAATTCAAATAATAAAATTTTAATAAAATAAGTATAAAAAATAGTACATTAACGACACGGAGTTTGGAGTCCTCGGTTCGAACCCGGTGAGGGCAAAAAAAATTAAAAATGGCGACAGGCTCCTTCCTTATTGGTGGCTGCAGGCAGACTGACTCCCACCACTTTTCTTGAAGCAGATATATATTGATTCGATCCACTCCTGTCCTTGGTTCGATACTTGATCGATGCAATAATGTTTAATTTTATGTAAAAAATAATAATTTCAATAAACCATGTTCAACATTCGTAAAGAGACTCTAAATCCTCTACGACCACCATCCTATCAGACATCAAGACCACCATATTGGAAATGCGTAATTTTAATGCTAGAGATCCGGGAAAAAGTTCAGAAATCATTAAATAAATTTCCGATCAATAAACTGATTAATTAGATCGACTAAGGTCCTTGGTACGATCCCAGGCCGATACAAAACAACTTTAATATTTTAAAAAAGCACCACTAAAGTGTAAGGTTCGAGGAATTAAACACCACAAGTTCTTTTACAAACATAATATTTATTACATAATTTCTATTCTACTACAGGATCACTTACGAAAGCCAGCAATCTTATAATCATTTAGTTCCGCAGCGGTGTGAAATGACTAATTCTTAGCTCCAATCGGTTTATACTAGACAGAGTCCAGCCAGAACCTTTACAGACATAGTCCACCTCTTCTTGACAGAGTTTCTGGATACAGTTTTTAACAGTTTGCTTCACATCGTTAGAACTGTAAATTACTGCAGCCGATGTCTTGAATGCACACTTCTTCACTTTGTCATCGAACGGATATGGCTTTCCATATATACAGTCCAACCACAAGTTATATTTCAAAGGTCCGTTTGTTGCTACATCATCAGTAAGCTGATTGATATCGTCAAGAAAATTACAAATGTCCTTCGACTCACCGAACGTATTTAGATAATAGTAGTCTTTCAAAGTTCCACGAAATGCAGACTGCGCCAAGTAGAAGCCATTATCGTTCACTTGTAATGCTCCGAACACAGTCTTAGGTTTAGTTCCATGTTCAGACGTCATAACAATCGGTTGCTGGGCATCTGTTTTTTTGGTTGTACGCTTTCGTGTCTCCAATCTAAAGCGAGGAGCCGAAATGTCGGCAGGTAGTTCAGCAGTAGGAGCACAGACTCCACCTTTACATTTTTTCGCATGATGTCGCAAACTGTCAATTCGAGTAAACCATTTAAGGCACTCATCACATCGAAACTTCATGCGAGAAGGATTCTTCGTGCATTTGCTCCGCTCATGTCTTCGTGCATCATGGGAAAATGCGAACGACGTATCACAGTAGCTGCAAGGATACCGTGGTGATGAAGACGATCCTTTCAGACCCGATCCAGATACAGACATTGCAACAGTAGTACCATTTCCAGGCATTCTCTTATGCACATCGATGTATCGTTGTTGCGCCGAAACCTTTACTTTCTGCCGCACAGCAGGACCTTTGCATGCCTTCATGTGCGTTTTCATATTATCTTTTCTGGCAAACTGCTTATGACATTTCTCACAAACAAACATTTTACGATATAGGTTCTTGGCACATTCGCTCCTCTCGTGTCGCCGGGCATTGCTGTTGTTTGAGAAAATCTTGTCGCAGTAACAGCACCGATGTTCGCTAGTTGTCAAATCAGCATCCATTGAAGTCTCCATCGAGGTCGTATCGACAATCGTCGTGGTTTCCTGCACATCCAGCTCAGTAGTCATTAAGCTATCTTCTGCTGGTGGTATCACATCTGTTGAAATCTCCTCCAATGTCGACGTCATCGTCGTTGCCAACGGGATCTGCTCCACCATTGTCGTCGCTGACGTCAAGGTTCCCGTAGACGATGGTACAACGTCCATCGAGTTCGGCGTTAAAGTCGGTAAAGATGCCATCGAGTTCTCAAGAACAGGTAATTACACGACTTATGCACCAGATGAAATAATCTAGGTGATCCTTACACCTTCGACGACAGTAACAAACTGAGCGACCTGCTGTCTAGGACTCGCTTATATACATGCACCGGATGGAATAATACGCAAGTCAAATCAAGAACCATTTACTATAATACTAGAGTCAAAACAACATTAAAAATAGAAGGACCATCAACGAAAAGGCAGCACATTGGGAAGCACCGACAACGAAAAGGCAGCACATTTGGAAGCACCGACTACGAAAAGGCAGCACATTTGGAAGCACCGACTACGAAAAGACAGCACATTTGGAAGCACCGACTACGAAAAGGCAGCACATTTGGAAGCACCGACAACGAAAAGGCAGCACATTTGGAAGCACCGACAACGAAAAGGCAGCACATTTGGAAGCACCGACAACGAAAAGGCAGCACATTTGGAAGCACCGACAACGAAAAGGAAGCACATTTGGAAGCACCGACAACGAAAAGGCAGCACATTTGGAAGCTCCATCAACAACAAAAAAAAGGCAAAAAGGAAGCACAAGTTACGAGATCTATGTCTTAGTTAGAAATCAGAATACAAGAAATAAAAACATTAAATTCTTATAATTTAAATTATTTATTTTATTGCTTTACACTATACAAATGCAAGTAAAACAAGCCATTATTGTATGTAGCCAGCATTCCTCAGTTCCTTGAGTATGAAGGATATTTCTTTGATGCACGAATAGTTTCCTGCACAAAGCGAACCATGTAGAAGTCTTAGACGGTCAACCAATATGTTTGGATCTTTCCATGATGTGTAATCATTCTCTTCTACCACCATCTTCCTTGCACCTTTATAATTATTATGATCTCTGGTGTCTTCCGTTTTACCACCAACCGCAGGGTAACTTTCATGTTTGAGACGGTGATCATCACAAGCTTGATCAGATTTATTTAATATATCACGTCGTTTCCATCGTTTCGGTCTCAGGACACCGCCACATTCTTCAATCTTGGCAGCTTTAGGTGCTTCATCATAGTCTATGTCTTTGTAAACAGCCTCAGAGTCACTGTAACAATCACCGTAGAAGGAATCGTCTTCACCCAATTTACCGTAATAATTCGATGTTGATGTTGAAGTGTCTTCATCGTCTTCATGCTTCCTTTTTAGGAGTCCATCATTTTTACAAAGTAGGAAAGATCTACTTGAATTCGGCTGGAATATATTCTCACTTTTCACGTTAAGGATTCTTCCATTGTCTTCATTCTTCCGTAAATCATCAACCTTCTTCAATTTAAGTTCTTTGTCGAGATCGGAAGAGCCAAGAAAATTATTGTCGTAATGCAGATCACTCTTCCTTAGGCTAGTAGATTCATCGTTGTCCTCTAGCTTGTACGCAGGCTTGGCGCTACAAGTTCTGCCATGTCTTTTTAGGCTCTCTCTCCGCGTAAACGACTTGCTACATCGAACACAACTTATCATATTGCGCAGTGGATTTTTAACACAGTCATTCTTCTCGTGTTGTCTTTTATTCTTTCTCAAGATAAACTCTTTACTGCAAAACTTACACCTATGTTCTTTCGATACAGCGTCAGATCCCAAATCGGAATTCATATTAGTTACTGAGACTAATGCCAGATACCAGTTGAGTGTTTTAAATTAGATTCAATACTTAAATAGAAATTTTTTCATATTTCATCAGCGAGAATTAATATATCTCATGCAAAAGTACTTTATGCATGTAGTTCTGCTTTTCAACAACAGATGTCGCCACATGTTGCTTGCAGGTAAATAATATTTAGTTATTTTATGCGGGATGCGGGATGCTCACTAACGATCGCAAAAGAAGGATGGCTTCGCTAGACTCCAAGGAAAAGGAAGTTCGTCTTGCATGTTGGTGCTCCACAGATGTCTCATGGCGTAATATTAATTTGACTGAGTAATGATATTTTTTAATTCCACCTGATAAAAATATTGCAAGTTTTGATTTAGTAGCAGAAATTATCGAATTAAATGTAACTCCAAATAAAATGACATGTCTCATTAGTCAAAAAAAAAATCCATGCAGACAGCGGTTTCTCAGAATAGTCAGAAACACTTGAAGAAACCACAGGAATGATTGCAAGAACACGGGAAAAACCATCAAAATATTGACAAGAATAATCAGGAGCACACGGAGAAAACCATCATAATATTGACAAGAATAATCAGGAGCACACGGAGAAAACCATCATAATATTGACATGGATAATCAGATGCACTCGGAGAAAACAACCACACGTTTTCTTTGATATCATAAAATTACAGGAAAAAAAAAATATTTAATAAAAATAAATAAAAAAAATTTAAAATGAAAAAAATTAAGAAAATACATAAATAGATTCTGCTAGCTTGTGAACTTCTCATTGTGTAACAAAGATAGAGTTCCAGTACAAGCCAGAATTTTATGTATTTTTTTCATTTTTTTCATTTTAAATTTTTTTATTTATTTTTATTAAATATTTTTTTTTTCCTGTAATTTTATGATATCAAAGAAAAGGTGTGGTTGTTTTCTCCGAGTGCATCTGATTATTCTTGTCAATATTATGATGGTTTTCTCCGTGTGCTCCTGATTATTCTTGTCAATATTTTGATGGTTTTTCCCGTGTTCTTGCAATCATTCCTGTGGTTTCTTCAAGTGTTTCTGACTATTCTGAGAAACCGCTGTCTGCATGGATTTTTTTTTTGACTAATGAGACATGTCATTTTATTTGGAGTTACATTTAATTCGATAATTTCTGCTACTAAATCAAAACTTGCAATATTTTTATCAGGTGGAATTAAAAAATATCATTACTCAGTCAAATTAATATAACGCCATGAGACATCTGTGGAGCACCAACATGCAAGACGAACTTCCTTTTCCTTGGAGTCTAGCGAAGCCATCCTTCTTTTGCGATCGTTAGTGAGCATCCCGCATCCCGCATAAAAGAACTAAATATTATTTACCTGCAAGCAACATGTGGCGACATCTGTTGTTGAAAAGCAGAACTACATGCATAAAGTACTTTTGCATGAGATATATTAATTCTCGCTGATGAAATATGAAAAAATTTCTATTTAAGTATTGAATCTAATTTAAAACACTCAACTGGTATCTGGCATTAGTCTCAGTAACTAATATGAATTCCGATTTGGGATCTGACGCTGTATCGAAAGAACATAGGTGTAAGTTTTGCAGTAAAGAGTTTATCTTGAGAAAGAATAAAATACAACACGAGAAGAATGACTGTGTTAAAAATCCACTGCGCAATATGATAAGTTGTGTTCGATGTAGCAAGTCGTTTACGCGGAGAGAGAGCCTAAAAAGACATGGCAGAACTTGTAGCGCCAAGCCTGCGTACAAGCTAGAGGACAACGATGAATCTACTAGCCTAAGGAAGAGTGATCTGCATTACGACAATAATTTTCTTGGCTCTTCCGATCTCGACAAAGAACATAAATTGAAGAAGGTTGATGATTTACGGAAGAATGAAGACAATGGAAGAATCCTTAACGTGAAAAGTGAGAATATATTCCAGCCGAATTCAAGTAGATCTTTCCTACTTTGTAAAAATGATGGACTCCTAAAAAGGAAGCATGAAGACGACGAATACACTTCAACATCAACATCGAATTATTACGGTAAATTGGGTGAAGACGATTCCTTCTACGATGATTGTTACAGTGACTCTGAGGCTGTTTACAAAGACATAGACTATGATGAAGCACCTAAAGCTGCCAAGATTGAAGAATGTGGCGGTGTCCTGAGACCGAAACGATGGAAACGACGTGATATATTAAATAAATCTGATCAAGCTTGTGATGATCACCGTCTCAAACATGAAAGTTACCCTGCGGTTGGTGGTAAAACGGAAGACACCAGAGATCATAATAATTATAAAGGTGCAAGGAAGATGGTGGTAGAAGAGAATGATTACACATCATGGAAAGATCCAAACATATTGGTTGACCGGCTAAGACTTCTACATGGTTCGCTTTGTGCAGGAAACTATTCGTGCATCAAAGAAATATCCTTCATACTCAAGGAACTGAGGAATGCTGGCTACATACAATAATGGCTTGTTTTACTTGCATTTGTATAGTGTAAAGCAATAAAATAAATAATTTAAATTATAAGAATTTAATGTTTTTATTTCTTGTATTCTGATTTCTAACTAAGACATAGATCTCGTAACTTGTGCTTCCTTTTTGCCTTTTTTTTGTTGTTGATGGAGCTTCCAAATGTGCTGCCTTTTCGTTGTCGGTGCTTCCAAATGTGCTTCCTTTTCGTTGTCGGTGCTTCCAAATGTGCTGCCTTTTCGTTGTCGGTGCTTCCAAATGTGCTGCCTTTTCGTTGTCGGTGCTTCCAAATGTGCTGCCTTTTCGTTGTCGGTGCTTCCAAATGTGCTGCCTTTTCGTAGTCGGTGCTTCCAAATGTGCTGTCTTTTCGTAGTCGGTGCTTCCAAATGTGCTGCCTTTTCGTAGTCGGTGCTTCCAAATGTGCTGCCTTTTCGTTGTCGGTGCTTCCCAATGTGCTGCCTTTTCGTTGATGGTCCTTCTATTTTTAATGTTGTTTTGACTCTAGTATTATAGTAAATGGTTCTTGATTTGACTTGCGTATTATTCCATCCGGTGCATGTATATAAGCGAGTCCTAGACAGCAGGTCGCTCAGTTTGTTACTGTCTTCGAAGGTGTAAGGATCACCTAGATTATTTCATCTGGTGCATAAGTCGTGTAATTACCTGTTCTTGAGAACTCGATGGCATCTTTACCGACTTTAACGCCGAACTCGATGGACGTTGTACCATCGTCTACGGGAACCTTGACGTCAGCGACGACAATGGTGGAGCAGATCCCGTTGGCAACGACGATGACGTCGACATTGGAGGAGATTTCAACAGATGTGATACCACCAGCAGAAGATAGCTTAATGACTACTGAGCTGGATGTGCAGGAAACCACGACGATTGTCGATACGACCTCGATGGAGACTTCAATGGATGCTGATTTGACAACTAGCGAACATCGGTGCTGTTACTGCGACAAGATTTTCTCAAACAACAGCAATGCCCGGCGACACGAGAGGAGCGAATGTGCCAAGAACCTATATCGTAAAATGTTTGTTTGTGAGAAATGTCATAAGCAGTTTGCCAGAAAAGATAATATGAAAACGCACATGAAGGCATGCAAAGGTCCTGCTGTGCGGCAGAAAGTAAAGGTTTCGGCGCAACAACGATGCATCGATGTGCATAAGAGAATGCCTGGAAATGGTACTACTGTTGCAATGTCTGTATCTGGATCGGGTCTGAAAGGATCGTCTTCATCACCACGGTATCCTTGCAGCTACTGTGATACGTCGTTCGCATTTTCCCATGATGCACGAAGACATGAGCGGAGCAAATGCACGAAGAATCCTTCTCGCATGAAGTTTCGATGTGATGAGTGCCTTAAATGGTTTACTCGAATTGACAGTTTGCGACATCATGCGAAAAAATGTAAAGGTGGAGTCTGTGCTCCTACTGCTGAACTACCTGCCGACATTTCGGCTCCTCGCTTTAGATTGGAGACACGAAAGCGTACAACCAAAAAAACAGATGCCCAGCAACCGATTGTTATGACGTCTGAACATGGAACTAAACCTAAGACTGTGTTCGGAGCATTACAAGTGAACGATAATGGCTTCTACTTGGCGCAGTCTGCATTTCGTGGAACTTTGAAAGACTACTATTATCTAAATACGTTCGGTGAGTCGAAGGACATTTGTAATTTTCTTGACGATATCAGACAGAAGATAATCAATCAGCTTCTTGATGATGTAGCAACAAACGGACCTTTGAAATATAACTTGTGGTTGGACTGTATATATGGAAAGCCATATCCGTTCGATGACAAAGTGAAGAAGTGTGCATTCAAGACATCGGCTGCAGTAATTTACAGTTCTAACGATGTGAAGCAAACTGTTAAAAACTGTATCCAGAAACTCTGTCAAGAAGAGGTGGACTATGTCTGTAAAGGTTCTGGCTGGACTCTGTCTAGTATAAACCGATTGGAGCTAAGAATTAGTCATTTCACACAGCTGCGGAACTAAATGATTATAAGATTGCTGGCTTTCGTAAGTGATCCTGTAGTAGAATAGAAATTATGTAATAAATATTATGTTTGTAAAAGAACTTGTGGTGTTTAATTCCTCGAACCTTACACTTTAGTGGTGCTTTTTTAAAATATTAAAGTTGTTTTGTATCGGCCTGGGATCGTACCAAGGACCTTAGTCGATCTAATTAATCAGTTTATTGATCGGAAATTTATTTAATGATTTCTGAACTTTTTCCCGGATCTCTAGCATTAAAATTACGCATTTCCAATATGGTGGTCTTGATGTCTGATAGGATGGTGGTCGTAGAGGATTTAGAGTCTCTTTACGAATGTTGAACATGGTTTATTGAAATTATTATTTTTTACATAAAATTAAACATTATTGCATCGATCAAGTATCGAACCAAGGACAGGAGTGGATCGAATCAATATGTAAATTAATGAGTGATTTATTTAACGAATTTAGAAATTTTTCCCGAATTTCTAGCTAAATAATTACGGATTTTCAATATGGTGTCCAAATTTCAAGATGGCGGGCACCTTAGTAATAAATGATTACTGCACTCTAGCGGATAAGAACTAAACTAACATGGCGTCTGCGCACTCTCGCCGACGAAAACAAGATGGTGGTCTCCAGCAACGAAGACAAGATGGCGGACATGACGTCATACTAGGTGACGATATATCTGCTTTAAGAAAAGTGGTGGGAGTCAGTCTGCCTGCAGCCACCAATAAGGAAGGAGCCTGTCGCCATTTTTAATTTTTTTTGCCCTCACCGGGTTCGAACCGAGGACTCCAAACTCCGTGTCGTTAATGTACTATTTTTTATACTTATTTTATTAAAATTTTATTATTTGAATTTTTTTATAAATTTTAAAAAAAAATTCGTTTAAATCGGATAATAAATAAAAAAGTTAAAGATGGCGGCCGTAACGAAAAATGCATCGGTGACGACATAATCCAAGATGGCGGTCATGGTATCCTTATTCCTAGAAATGGCTTATAAGCGGCTATCTCTTAGGAGTTTTAAGCCAGTTTTAGGAATTAGGGTTCTTTCTAGGGCAAAACGACTTTTGAGGATCTTCGAAATCCTGATTTTCGAATTGAGGAATTTTTTGAGATTTTTTGGCGGAACTTTTTTTCACAGAAATGGAAATTTTGGCGATTTTTGAGGAATTTTGGGCAAATTTTGCACAATTTTGGCGGATTTTGACACATTTTGAAGGTCAAATGTCAAGGTCAAAGGTCAAGGTCACAACCATCCAAGATGGCCGCCGTGACGTCACAATCCGAGATGGCGGAAAACACCACCGGCCACACACCACGCGCCAGCGCCATGTTTCCGGACATACATTCCTATACTACTATTGTACATTAAATATGTATTTCAGTTGCTGTCCAATAAAGATAAGTACTTTCTCCGGGATAATTATGGGAGCCTTAAACCAATATATCGTTTGATCATATTCCAAAATTCGACACAATCAGATCAATAGTAAAGAAGTGATTAAATAGCAAATATTTAATTATTCATATTAACTATCACATTTATGTATTTGTAGGTTGGGGTTACATATAGTAGTTCTTTTGAAATGTTATTCAAATCCGTTCGTATGAAAGACGTAGTTCAGTAAGAAACATACAAATATTTGTCACATTTAAAAATTAGTAGGATGAAACTATTTATTTTAGAGTGTTATATAAGAATTAAATGCCTTTGTATAAGTTTTAATGTAGAAGGCAAATTATTTAGACCACAAATTAACAGGTAGTTGTTATTGTTTGAATTCATTTCACTTATTTTATTTGACTTCCTTGTAATGAAATAGATTTATCCATTTTGAACCAATAAGAACAAAGCTAATGGCATATGACTATGATTTTAGCTGAAATAAGAGAAGAATAAAACGAGCTCTAAAGAATTTATTACATTTTTTTTTCTTTTTTAGTTTGATTTTTTTAGATAATTTTTTACTATAGTTTAAGAATATTATTTTGGCTTTTTTATAACTCTTAAAATACCTGCAGTTTTTACTAAGCTTTATAAAAATATAATAGTCAAAGTAAAGATTAACATGCAACGAACAGCACGCTCTATTTCTGTAAATAATTTTTTGAAAGGCTATTTGTTACTTGAACCTATGATTATTTTGCTTTGGAAACTTTATTATTTATATGAGTCCAATAATCTTTTATGGAATGTAATAAGTCATGTAAGTTATTTTGCACACTCTACGATGTGTTACTGCAAGTATAAAATTTTCAGTTTTTAGTAGACTTCTGAGAAAGGCTAGCTACTGTAGCCGTTACCATTGTGCGATATACGACTAATTTTTATATAAATCTTCGTTTCATTGCCCATACACCCCAAAACTATCGTCACCTCAAAAGTTTATCTATACACATATACATCAGCTGCTATATTTTATCGTACATTAAAATATTTATATATAATACATTTTTTGTTTGAAAGAAAAGACATGTGTTAAAATATTATTAATTTATATTTTGTTTATTATTTTATTTTTTTTACACAAATACTATCTGATATAGTAAGCATACACGAATATCTTACATACACTAAACAATTGTATTAAAATATATTCTTATACCCTAAATTAGATGTTTTGTTTTCATGATCAAAACACGTACTGTAAGTACATTATATTAAGGTGTATTTCGTCAGTATAATGTTGTATATTGTGATTATATGTCTATTATTCTGCGTTTATTCCTATGCTTAGGAGCGTATGTGAAATTCATATTTAATAACCGAGATTACATAATATTCTTGTTATTGCTACCGTGATAATAAAAATAATATCAAGGAAAATTTTTTAATAATGAACAATTTATTCATATTGTCACGTAGCTCAAAATTATCATTAATTTATTTAATTAGTTTATTTGTTGAAAATACAATTTTAAATTCTTTTCGCTAGTTCGGGACTTGGTTTCCCTCACGCTAAGATGGGGTAACACCTTTGTTTGATTTGGGTCTCCGCGGGGCTGGAAGAGTGCGAGTCTTGCACGTCTTTGTCTGGGAACGCAGGCGTGACCGCGTTTCAGCCAGGCCAGCTGACACGTTGTTTGCTGCAGTTCCAGAGAAACGCGGCGTAGACTTGTTTACTGTTTTCTTTTGAGGCCAGCTGGGAATGAGGTTGTGCGCACGCGCTTTGCGCAGGGCGAGTGTTGCCACCTGGTGGCTGGTTTTCTGACTACGTGGACAACCCGGCGCGGCCGCGCGGCCGGCTTGTTGTAATAACTTTACGTGTTTGTAAAACACAGGAAAACTTCCCGTCAGGAGGTTTTCCCGTAGGGGTTTTGCGGCCAAGCAAATGGCTTAAAAGAGGTGTAAAATGTTTTCGCGGGGCTGTAATCCTGTGGAAGGCTGTCATGCTGCCCGGCCGTGAGGCGACGTGGTAATGGTTAGGTGAGTGAATTCGAAATGGCGCCTGAGTGATGCCGGACACTTAGCCTTCAGTGTTTCTTCTTAGTTAACTTTAAAATTCTCGTTTGGTGTATTATTTGCTCTTATAAATAATTTGTTTTTAGAAACTTAGTGGTTTTAACGTGTAATAAGTTGAGCACTACAGTTTCCTGTTTGTTTTCAAGTATAACTCGGTAATTTGTTTGCATCACGATCCTTCTCTTTTCATGTTTATGATGACGTTATAGACTTAATCTAAATAATTTCTAAAATCCGTTTCGAGGTAGTAGATGTTCTTAATAAGTTTAAAAAAAATGAATTTGTGGAAGAACTAATGAAGTTTGGTATCACTGGGTGGCCTGGAGGTAATTATTAGGATAATGTTAATGAATTAGTACTAATAATAAAATCTAAATCCGAATTTGAATATGTTATGTCTGAATATTTAAGGCTTATAGCGTACCTGGAAGGTGCCTCTTCATTTGTCAGCTCTATTTAATTGTTATAAATAAATGTGATTGTTCTATTGTTTTTAGGTTTCTTATTGTTTTTTCTCAGTATCCTGATTTTCTATTCTTGTATAAGAATACACCTACTAAGATTCAATCCTCAGTGAAACGCTCTATGGCTAACTAATGTTTTGAGTTTATAATTTATCTGAGCTACATTTTTGAAGAATTGAACCCCCCCCCCCCCCCCTCTGAAAGTGAGACGTGACAGAAATGGTGGAGGCGCCGGGTAGTAGGTATAAAGAATGTTGGGATACTGAAAAATAAGATAAGAGTGTTATGCGTGGTCTAACATTTTGATCTATTTTAGTGAAGAAGAATAGCATGCAGTGCAGCTGGTGTATTAAGATAGATGTGTTTATAGGAATAATTGTTTAATGATAATAGAATTTATTTTAGGTTATTTCAGGAAACCAGTGGGAGACCAGGGATGGCTGTATTTGTATAACAATAATTATTTTAAGGTGAAATGTGAAATGTATGCTTAAGTTAAGTTAAGGACTAATGAAAATAATTTAAGGTGGAGTCTATTAGGAGCATGAATTTTATGTTAACAAGGGATGGCTAGTAAATACACAATTGAAATATTGGATGACAAAGTAAAAAACCCTGAGGACAGTGATAGTAGTTCATCTTCAGAGGATGAATCATTGAAAGCGTTAAAAGATAAATTAAGTGACATAAAACCAGAAGTGAAAATCAGAATTTAAACATGGAGACAGGCAGATGTTTTGTGGACCCGGGATATTTTTTTGGAAAGAGATGTGAGGAGGTTGAGGAATTTTTAAAACAGTTTCGCAGAGCAGCCAAGGTAAATGGGTGGAATGAGCAAAAATGTTTGTCATACTTGCCTACATTTTTGAGAGGGCCTGCTTTAAAATGGTATGACAGTTATGGGAGCACGCGCCGGACGTGTTGCGTTGTGCTTCACGTATTTTTATTAGTAATGTTACAGTTGTTTTGTTTAAATTTTATGGATAAAAAGTTTTTGGTTTAGTCAAGTGAGTCACTCAGTCAGTCAGTCATGAGTTTTTGTTGATCATGTCACCTATTAAGTGTTATTAATTTTAATTACGTAAATTTTAATTCCGGTTTAATTATTAATTAATTTTTTTTTAGTTAAGTCACCATTAAATTTTTTTGTAATGAATCTAAGAGTTTGTGTGGAATTTTTGGTTCAGGAACGATGTTAAAACTTTTATTGTTAAGTAATGTTGTAGTCAGTGCTTGTTGCGGGCGAGGAAAGTCATGTGTCGTGGAGCTGGCGTACGATGACGAACGCGACGCTCAGCTGTTCCCTGACCTTGAGCGGCGGACGGCCTGGCGCGACACGGCTCGGCACGGCGCGGCAAGACTCGTTCCGGCCCGGTGTTTACCGGCCGGCTGGACGTCAGACAGATAAGAGTTTCACAGTTATTTTTTTTAATGATTTGGTTTAGGGGCGTTATTAGTGATGTTGAAAGTAATAATTTTAATCGAATTTATTTAATTTTCATTATAATTATTTTTGTTTTAATAATAATTAATTTTTTTTTGAACTTTGCGTTTTGAATTGTAGTAGGTACACAGCAGAATGGATTAGTTCTAAGGAAAAGTGTGAGGTTTGTTTATTTGTGTGTTCAGGGAATCAACTCCAGGCAACAGTAAGGCATTCTTTTGGTTTTTTTTAATGTGAGAGTAGTTGTTATTGTCCAGCCAGTGGAGCTGAGCTGGGACAATTTGAGGTGTCCCTGGGAGATTAGGGACTGTAGAGCAGACCCATAGGAGATGGGCTGGCTACGTGGATTAAGGGTCGAGAGAACCCTGAGTTATGAGTAGTTTGGGGCAGGAGTTCCCCAATGGTAGTACCGAAGTGGCTATCCCGTATGGGATAAGGGTACCACTTCAATGAAGTTTGTTGGTGGGGTTAGAGTCCCTTGTTGTGTAGTGGGCATATAGGAGATAGGCACCACAGAGAAATTTTTGGTTGTTCTGTTGGTAAATTCCCTGTGGGTTAAGTAAGATTGTTCTTAAAGTTAGGAAGTAGGGAAATGTGACTCATTGTTGGAGAGAGAGCTAGTGTACCTGCCTACATATTTAATTAAATTTTATTGAATTAATTTATGAGAAGGTTTATTATTTTAATAAATGATAATGGAAGGGAGTTAATGTTTTTTGAGTAAAGTGTTTTAAGTAATAAAGTTAAGTAATAAATTTTTTTTTGGTTTCTTCTTCTTGGAATGTAATGTTTTAATTTTTTTTCTCTTTCTTCTCAACATAATTAAAATTTAAATAATGTTTATTTTGTACGGTGTCCCTGATATTTACTTTTGACACAAGAGATAGTTAAAAGTATTTATTTTAACTACACGAAAATTTGTATTTAGCTTTGTGATACAGAGAAAACATTTTTTTTAATGAGTTGTTTTGTTTGTGCTTTATTCTTATCGGTTTTGTGAAAGTAGTGTTACAGTACTCAGTTCAGTGGTGACTTGTGACTGGCTTCATGACTGAGAAGATGGTGCATGGGGTTGCTGGAGATTACATCAGAGAGGATCTGATAGCACCACCAGTAGCTGTTGTTTCGTGCTGTTGCTGTTCTCCACCAGATGAGTCTAACCAGAGGGTGGCTGCATACAGCATAACATATGTTAAGGTGAAAGTATTTTTTTTTCATGTTCGTTATGTTTTTTTAATTTTGGTGTAGGATGTTTAATACAATTTTTATTTCAGCTTCCATGGGTTATTAATAACAGGCAGATTTTAAGCGAATAATTAAAGTGTTTTTTTGGGCAGTCTAATTTGATGAGTGTTGAGTTAGGAGTTTATTTTTCTAAGAGAGCAAGTTAAATAGTAAATAATGGTTAAAAGTAATAGACATAATTTTTGTTGATTTTGGCTATGGCCCTGGTTCGATTGGGTGGTTCTTGAGTTAGAAAAATCTATTTGGTGAAGATGCCATTGTAAGAAGTTTTGGAGTAATGTAGTACAGACCCTGGAGGAATGGGCTGTAGTGTGAGGGTATGGAGGCCCTGGTTGTGACTGGGTTCGCAGGGTAGGCGACCCTTAGTGAATGAAGAATGAGCCTGAGGAATGTTGTGTCCTTTTGAAGTAGCAGTGGCTACCAATGTAAGAGGCACTGATGGGTAGAAGTGGTAGGCCAGGGAATTGGCACCACGGGGATGATTGGCCGAGCCAATCCTGCCGCTGAGAATTTTTTTTGTTGTTGGGTTAGAGTCCCACAAGGTGTGTCCACAGGAGGTGGATGTTAGGCATCTATTGGCTTGTGTTATTTCGAAAATGTTGGAAGCATGTTGCTCAAGCGTGTATAGTCATCGATTTCAGGTCGGAGTCATTCTTGAACCAGGTGCCAGAGGTCAGACCATCAGAATAATTTAAATTTGATTGATGAGATTATTGGTAAAATTATTTTGTTTCGGTATTGAGGTTTGTACCTGTGGGTATGTTTAATAAGTTTTTTTTCTCTTTAAGACTTTTCAGGTGGCTATCCTGAAACCAGCTTTGTTGTTGTACTTCCTAACAAACCCTTCAGGAAAATTAGACTTGCAATGCATGAAACATAACAAGGAATCTTTATTTTTAGGAAGTGGAGACATCCTCGGAGCTTTAGATATAGAAGTACCGTGTGATTGTCGTTTGTATTTAAACCAAGAACTTAAAATTAACGAGTTGTATCCATGTGATTCTTTAACGAAATCCAAATTTCAATTAGTACATGTAATACCAGCAGCTTGGACGAAGTTAAGTAAATTGAAAATTTTCCCTCATCCTACGTCAACACATACAGTTTTTCCATCTTTAATGGATTGTTTAGATGAAAATTGGCCAACTTTAATACCACATTTAAATTTTTCTTTGTCAAAGTTTGAAACCCCTTTAGACCCGATTCATTTAAGAGAACCAGAAAACGTACCAAGATTTGTAATGAAAAACTTACAGAGTATTGCGCTTTCCATTGTAAGTAGTGTATTATTATTAATTATTATTAAAAATCCATATCTAGTAGGTATTGGAACGCTACCAAGAGTATCCGCCTTGGACAATGTTACTACCCTTGGCATAGAAATAAGGGTAACTGTAATTACTATATTTGTAATATTTGGAATGTTGTTATTTCTGTTACTAAAATATCTGAGAAATCGGAGACCCCTCAGTATGTCTGTAGAAATCTCTACTACAGTAGAAAATTCTGTTCCGTCTACCAGTGGAAAGGTAGAATTAAAAGACATACTAGCCAGAGATAATGGTTGTGTAGCTAAGTTATCCAGTGAAACTGGGGAGGAATTGAAAGTAACCATTTCTGTTTGTGATGATCAGTAGTAAATGAATTTTGTTCAATGTAAAGCTTTACCTACGATTAGAGAATTAGAATTTGACTAATGTTATGTGAAGGGGGGTGCGCCCATAAATAATTTTGTATAGAACCAAATAACAATGGAGGGAGAATACCAGGTTCAATAAGGGCAATTATGACGTCAGGACAAATCATTGAGAATGTGGGTGGGATCCTTTCCGTATTCCCATTTTCCACCATAAATCCCCCCTTGTGTTTATTATTCAAGAAGTGACATTGATAGTTATCGTCAATCGAAGAAAATGACTTTTGAGGCGGACTTGTTAAGTGCAATTTCAAAAGGGGTGCTGTGGTGCAGCTCCATCCAGAACACTTGTCCCTTCTCGAGTTGGGAGAAGGCGCGTCGTTAAGGGTCAGCCAGATACCACGTGGGCCAGTTGGGAGAAGAGGATCTTCATCTACCCATTGCTGCGGGCTGGGGCCCATATCGTCGAATCGTGTGGTGAAGCACGATTACCAGGAGTATCAGCGGTTTGGGAGTGGCCATGTCCAAGAACAGTGATTACACATTGCGGTAGGGTGTGGCCCCCTAACAACAAATTTATCTAGAAGACTAGAATTATACGTAGTTTGGGACTACTGACCTAACTTTCAAAACAAAGTGTATAGCAAGACAATGCCAGTGTAATTATAAACTTTCAACCAACATGTGGACACAGTCAAGTTTTTGTTGTAAATTTTCCTATAAGGTACCTTACCTTATCCTTCCTCTACGAAATGTGGTGGGGGGGGGGGGGGTAAGCTTTTCTTCAAGATGTTGAATAGTGCAGATGAGTTACGAGTTTAGTTTTTGAATAGTTACTTGTTTTAAGAATCTTTAAAAGTTATTTTTGTGTTGATACCTGGTATGACCCTCCTTGGTTAGTTGTGTTGATCTCATGAATACTTCTTGATAAACACATGAAAATACATCATTAATTTAAATAAGATAATTTAATTGTTTGATTTGTTCACTATTATTTTGATATTTGAGAGTTTTTTTTTAGTTGTTCGTAATTGTATGACTCCTGATGCTGCTTATGTATTTTGTGTAGGAATGGTGTTGTGTGTCGTGGATGACGAGCAGTTGGGACGAACTACATCGGGATGGACCGGCTGGGAGAGGCAGAGTTGGAGTGGGGTGTGATTCTGCAGCTCACAGTTCTGCTGGCTGGTCCTGTCTCTGCCCTGAGTTGGTTCATCTCTTCGCCGTATCCCTCCTGGCTGCTTGCTGTCCCAAGCAGTGCTAACATGTGAAATTTTGTAAAACACACTTGTCCTCCGAGAGGAAATTGTCAATAAGTGCTAGTAGAACTAAGAATTGGTATGTATACATAAAAAACAACCACGGTAATCACTAATTTTAATTTATAACTGTAACTGGATCACATAGAAATGATAGTGACAATTTTTTTTTTAAGCAAACTTAAATATTCCCCAAGCATTTTTGTAAGCTTGTGGGGCACAAGCTCCTGCCACCCGGGGTGATGTCACGTAGCTCAAAATTATCATTAATTTATTTAATTAGTTTATTTGTTGAAAATACAATTTTAAATTCTTTTCGCTAGTTCGGGACTTGGTTTCCCTCACGCTAAGATAGGGTAACACCTTTGTTTGATTTGGGTCTCCGCGGGGCTGGAAGAGTGCGAGTCTTGCACGTCTTTGTCTAGGAACACAGGCGTGACCGCGTTTCAGCCAGGCCAGCTGACACGTTGTTTGCTGCAGTTCCAGAGAAACGCGGCGCAGACTTGTTTACTGTTTTCTTTTGAGGCCAGCTGGGAATGAGGTTGTGCGCACGCGCTTTGCGCAGGGCGAGTGTTGCCACCTGGTGGCTGGTTTTCTGACTACGTGGACAACCCGGCGCGGCCGCGCGGCCGGCTTGTTGTAATAACTTTACGTGTTTGTAAAACACAGGAAAACTTCCCGTCAGGAGGTTTTCCCGTAGGGGTTTTGCGGCCAAGCAAATGGCTTAAAAGAGGTGTAAAATGTTTTCGCGGGGCTGTAATCCTGTGGAAGGCTGTCATGCTGCCCGGCCGTGAGGCGACGTGGTATTGGTTAGGTGAGTGAATTCGAAATGGCGCCTGAGTGATGCCGGACTTTTAGCCTTCAGTGTTTCTTATTAGTTAACTTTAAAATTCTTGTTTGGTGTATTATTTGCTCTTATAAATAATTTGTTTTTAGAAACTTAGTGGTTTTAACGTGTAATAAGTTGAGCACAACAGTTTCCTGTTTGTTTTCAAGTATAACTCGGTAATTTGTTTGCATCACGATCCTTCTCTTTTCATGTTTATGATGATGTTATAGACTTAATCTAAATAATTTCTAAAAATCCGTTTCGAGGTAGTAGATGTTCTTAATAAGTTTAAAAAAAATGAATTTGTGGAAGAACTAATGAAGTTTGGTATCACTGGGTGGCCTGGAGGTAATTATTAGGATAATGTTAATGAATTAGTACTAATAATAAAATCTAAATCCGAATTTGAATATGTTATGTCTGAATATTTAAGGCTTATAGCGTACCTGGAAGGTGCCTTTTCGTTTGTCAGCTCTATTTAATTCTTATAAATAAATGTGATTGTTCTATTGTTTTTAGGTTTCTTATTGTTTTTTCTCAGTATCCTGATTTTCTATTCTTGTATAAGAATACACCTAATAATATTCAATCCTCAGTGAAACGCTCTATGGCTAACTAATGTTTTGAGTTTATAATTTATCTGAGCTACATTTTTGAAGAATTGAACCCCCCCCCCCCCCCCCCCTCTGAAAGTGTGACGTGACAATATATACAGTGTGACTACACTAGAGGGGTATTACTACGTACATACACAGGAGGTTGTGTACACATAGTGTTGTATATGCCTACACCGGTGTTACACACACACAGAGAGTGGCGTTCAAATTAGGCCGATATCCAAGTAAAATATCACAGGCTGTACGCAGTGGTACAACTTGAAATAACTCAAGTGTCGTTCAACGTTACATTTTTTTCAAACATTTGGTCAGACTTCGTGTTTAAAATGAGCGGCAAAAAAAGGTATTGGATGAACGATGATTAGAACGTTTTCGTCTTCCCCCTCGAAAAGAAGTGATCTCCGGCCGAATGGACGCGCCCTGCGCATCAGTACTCAGAGACGCGCGGCGCAATCACGCGAGGGTTGTTCATGGGGGAAGGGGTGCGGAGAGGGAAGCGAGTAGCGTCGCTTCAGCCAGCAGCGTCGCCGAGTGAAGTGCGAAAAAGGTACGGTCGCGGCGGTTGGGCGGAAGAGAGTAACGGCCGCCGGCTGCGACGATCATTGCCGAGTCGTTACGAAGTGCCGCTTCGTCCGTGCCCGGGGGTTGGGGGAAGGGGAAGTTGTAGCTGTTTTTGAAAAGGGTTGATAGGGGGGGTAGGGGGCCTGCGTCCGCCTAAGAGGCCGAGCGCCACCTGTCGCCCGCGACCACGGGTTTAGTCGCCGCGGTAACCGGCCCGGCTCGAAGCGGAGGAGGGTGTATGAGGGAACGCGGCTGGACGAGTAATTAGCTCTTTCGCCGACTCCTCGTCCTCCTGCTGTTACCAGAAGGCCCTCCGCGTCCCGCGCGGGCGGACAATACACCTCCCCGTGCGAGGACAATGGCTCTGCGCTCTCGCTTTCCCGCCGGGAACACAATGTGGGAGCGGCAATCGGAGCGGGGCGCGACAGCCGTCAAGCGCCCCTCTCCCCCCCCCCCCATCCTCTACCAAGAAGCGCTATCGCGTCGCAGACTCCTCCGTGAACGGCGTGTTCGTATCAGGGGCGGACACTGTAGGGCGCAGACGGCCAGCTCTTCCAGCAGATATGCCTATACTAGTACGAACCTTTTGAAAAAAAAGCGCGTGTATTTCAGTACACGTAATAGAAATTAAACTTCTTTGGCAATTCAAACCTCTACTAGTAAGTACACCATAAGGGGTAAAACGGCAGAGAGAGAGAAAGAGAGAAAAATTTTTAATATAGATGAATAAACATAATTATTATACAATTGAAAATAACTGCTCAGGAAATCAATAATTATTTATAAATCAATGATGGTTGATTAAAAATAAATATAACACACTGTTGAAACACTCACACCTAAATATAAACTATGCGTGTTACCGTTTCCACAAACAATTCTGCAATTTGGAACACACCAAATCTCTGAACGAAATATGAAATCCATAACAAGTAGCACTATCTATGCAGGAAATGCAGGGACTGTCTTAACAGCGCTCTCTAAGCTGCTGTTTGAACAAGGAGGAACGTGAGCGCGCTGATAGCAAATATAAAATTCAAGGCACTCACAGCTGACTGTATAGGATACCTATATCTATTTTCTCAATCAAGCGAATGCGCACACTCCCTGGCTTATTTTTTCGTTAGTCTGTCTTGAGGCGTGTGCCCCGCCTCACGTGAGTTTAACTTTGTTTTGCTATAATTCTGTTACTGTTATTTATGACGTATTTCTTTCTTTAGCTCTAGTTGCCCTTTAGTTGTTTCGCCTACTGAGCAGTAGTTTGTGTTTAGTCTGTTTTTTTTATACTGTGTTCATATTCTTTTGGGTAATTAATTTGCACACAGACGTGGGCAAATATTTATTACTCTCGTACCACGCGTTAGAGACTTTGGCTGGGTTGCAGTACCTGAGTGAGCTCAAGTGACAGTTGGCAATGGTCAGTACCTTTTTGGAAGAGTTGGTAGCAAGTGTCGTGTGACGCGTAGCGCGACTGCGCTGCTGGTGGCTGTGACGTCAATGACTGATACCGAGACGAGTGTGTGGGCCGACGCGGCGGTCAGTAAAGACTTGGGTGCGATCCGCGACGGGAGTGAATGCCCGGGAGCAGGGAGCGAGTTACCGGACAGAGCGTGTGGTCGCTGAGGACGAGGCGGAAGGAGTCTTGTGCGAGGCGCACGCGACCCGGACGGCTGCAAGCACACCCAACAGGGCCAGAGCTGGGGCCTTTCGATAACTGCAAACTACGAGACATTCAAGTAAGGTCGTCGCCATTTGCCCACCCCTCGACTCGTCTTTAACGCACTCCCATGCAATAATACGAGACCCCGAGATTTTTGAAAACTTGTTTATATACTCGTCTGTGCTGATTGAGCGCCACATCTGAAAGATCCGGTCCCCGAACTTTGATCGTTTAAATGATTTAGTGATTTCTACATTGACTTTGTTTGCGGAGTTGATTAGCTGCAAGATTAGCTTTCACGAACGACGTAATTAAGAGAACTCATAATGCTAAAGATTGGAAGTTTTGTTTAAATCATTTAATTTCTCCACTTCAGCTTTTTTCGTTAATAACGAGCTCAACCCATTTAACACCGGTTGCTGTGCACGCTTCGTGACGTCACTACGTGTAACCTGCGCACCTTTCCAACTGCGAAACGCTGTGGAGAAATCCCTACGCTATGTCGCCCAACAAGTAAACTTGCAATAGACAATCAAAGGCTTTTCAGACTTTTCATTTCCGTAAAAAATCTTCGTACGAGTGCAACCTACGTACTTTGACTCTATCTTTGAACATACTGTAATATCTTTGTTTGTTTTTCTGTTACAGTTATAAATCATTTTGCATTCAGACGTGTAAGATCAGGCGTGTAAAACAGCTGCTTTTTATGAAGTCCAGCTTTTGTTTCAAAATAAATGTATCGCAGTCGGAATCCAAGAACAAGTCATTGTAAGTTGTTTGTACATCCTGTAGAGCCTAACGTCGCGCGAATTATTCTCATAATATTCTCCGCTAATGTTTGTTTTACTCTGCTTGTTTGCGTGGGTGTAGACAGCGCGTTTAATTGGTCGAATTTTTGTGAGATTACAGCTGGTCTACACCCAATATTTAAGTTGAGGCTCACCCTGTGGGGTGGTTTAAAGCCTCGGTCTCTCTCGGTTTTTTTTGAGCGGGCGACGAATCATCGCACAAAGAGGATAACGAAAACGAGCCCAGCATCATGCAAAGCATATGTAGTGATATCTTTATACCTCTTTGGCCAAGTACCTATTCTGTCATTTTGGCTTCAGAAACGTTTCAGAACAATATTTAACGAAAAAGTTGCATTAAAATTCAGCCTTGAAATTTTACTCTCATCACGCCCAAAGAAGTTTCACAAAAAAAAAAAGAGAGAAAGGAAGATTTCGAGTCCACCCCGTAAATTTTTGTTATAAATACCGGGTAAAATCATGACAGGTATTTCTTTTAAATGTGTAATTTAATATTATCATTGTTTTCTCTATTGCTTTCCAACGACACATGTACATGATCCCTAGACGTTTGGACTGTCTCTGGCCTCTGTATGCCCGATGGGCCAGCTACTTATTTGCTTCGCACCGTTTTTTTTATTTCCTTTTCGACGCTGCAGTAGCTCTCGCATTCGCTCGGCATTGGAAATTTGAGGATTTTTGGATTTCTTTCAATGCGAGCTTTCCCCTGATATGCGTTTCCTATAATTCCGAGCATATTTACGAGTCGTATGAGACTACATGTTAAATTATTTTGTAATTTCCCATTTAAAACTGATTTTTACTTACATTCTGGCAAGTATTTTTATTGTCTCACTTTGGTATCTAGCTCTTCACAGTGACACCCAAATCAGTGTCCTAGCAAAACACGTTTCAGAACTATACCAATTAATTTTTCTACACAAAGCTAATTAATTCGTAACAATAACGCAAATGCGCCTACACCGGTACGATGACGTCATAGGCAAAATAAATACTGCGCGACAAACACGTAAGCTACATACATGATCTATCCGCTGAAGGCTCAACCATTCTTGACGCATTATTAGTCCGGTTGTTATTAGCGATGCAATTCTGACGGTACTTTGTCACAGAAGAAAGTTCGACCAACTATCACTGTAACGAGCTATTAGGTTTTTTCAAATAAAAATTACAAGTCACTATATGTTAACTACGTTTTCGTGTAAGGTGTTAATATTTTTTATTTTTATAAACCATTATATTATTTTTTATTTTTAAAAAATACGTAATTAATATAAGTGTTTTTTTTACTTTTTGCGCGTTCTTAATTTTTTTGAAAACAAATAAAACATGGCGTCGTGAAAGTGACCCACGCACTGCTGCAAGGAATCTCGGTCATGTGTCTATCTCTCTGTGAAATATTTATTTACCTACTTGGTTTAGTAGCACAAGGACAGATGACCAAACCAAATTCATGTGCTTTTCTTCAATCTCCTAACCTGATATTAGCTAACTAATACTTTAATGACACTTCAATCATTGTTCAGGGCTGCTCTTTAACTTACATATTATATATATATATTTTTAATATTTAACTATTTATTGAATACCTAAATAGAAGGCTAAATTATAGATGCATTATTTATGAATACCTACAGGTAGCTTACCAGATGTATTGACTTACGTTGCGTTATATTTTAAATGTATGTAAAACCCGCTTTCAAGTTTATTAAGTTCACAATTTTGTAAAGAGACTACGAAGAAATAAATTGCAAAGATTCACAAATGTCCACTCTAATCTGTGTTTCGGTATTGACTGTATGGTTGGTACTAGGGGCAAGACTGTTGCCACACGCGCTTACGAATCAACTATCTTCTGCCGCTGACCATTCAGTTAGTCGCATGCTTTCCTCGGGCATGGTTGTTGAAGTCCAAGCTATATTTACTGCACTGCTTGTCTGATACGTTTTTTTTCCCCTGACTATAGGAACGAGATTAACAAATCTGCCTCGAATAGCTGTGAAATGTCTCGGCTTCTGTGTTGAGTCAACCTTGAAAGTGACCATCACCAGATCATGCCCGAATATCAGGAATGAATGGCCAACAGACATGAGCTCATTGCAAAGAAAGCCTCTTGTTATAATTTTTCATTTTCATTGTAATATCTAAATTTATTAAAACATCAATTTGTAAAAACTAATAATTAACATATTGTTAATTATTTTTAATTAAAAATAATAATTAATTTTACAAAATAAAAATCTAATTTTCCGTTCAGGGTATTTTGGATCAGTGGTAAGACCTTTGACTCATATTTCAGGGAGCCCTCATGTTTGAGTACTATTCCAGCCCTTCTGATTTCAGTTCAAATTTTGTTTATTTAATGACTAATTACATCCTTGCAATCGGCTGTTGTTTATTCCTTCTTAAATATTAGCTGTCGACCAGAAGTTAAGCCTGACTTAAAAATAAATACCAAGCGAAAACGTTTATGAGCAAATAGATGAGTTCTACAATAGCCACAGGTAAAGTACACTTATTGGTCTATAAACAAGAAGTTTATTTACGCACTTCTTGTCTCCTAAACTAGCATCTTTATTTCACCCCATATACATGAAATAATAAACGCTTTATAACGAGGATGAATGAAAAATTAGCTAAAGTAATGAGAAAATTGACTATCAAGGAAAACTGTAGTCTCCAGAAAATTACTACTTCTTTACGGCAACGTCAGCCACATTTGCAAATAACAAGAATCCAGATTTGATGTCGCACACGGCCTAAGTAAGGGTTTTCATGCGTGTTTACTCAAAACCAAATTCTTTAATTACAATTATAAAGTTAATTTATTCCTTTGTGATGTTTTTCAGTATCCACCTGTTCCTAGCCATTTATGTACTATTATCAGCTACGTGGCCTGTTAAAAGTAGAAAATTAAGTAAACCGGCTACGTTAGAGTGGATCTATTTGGCTTAAATTGTTTCATAAATACATTATTTATAAAAAATAATTTTTAACCACCATGGAGCAAATTAGTTCTTCAGGAAAGTTTTAGATTATGCAGTCTTCTTATTTCTAACAGAGAAACATATAAACGAGGTTACTGTCTTGCATCACATCACTCATTTTTCCAAACGAGCTGCGATTGTCTGTTTAAAACCTCGTAAGACCCAAACGTATTATTCCACATCTAGAATGTCGGTCTCTGTCCCAGGCGCGGAACAAATCGAACAGAGTTACTTATTTACATCTGCTGGATCGACGATCCTGCGGTTACAACGTCAGTTTGATTACTCTGGTGTTCATGCAATATTTAAGTTAGAAAAAAAAGTTATTTGTGAAGATAACTCTTGTTTTTGGACTGACAGGTTAATCTAAGAGAAATCCGCAAACGTGTAGGCGAGATAAATTGGCAACGCAATATTGGCATGTAAAACTGGCAGTTACAGACAATGTGTTAAAAAAAGACATTTATATATTTTCATTCAATTTCAAAAAAAAGAATACAATGTATATTTTTTATATGTACATTGTAACTAGAATTTTGTGCAAAATATTTAGTTATATAAAGCTTTATTAGTTTTTACAAGATTTATTTGGCTTAAAGTAATTTCTAAGTTCAAACTGAGATGCAATTACGTAGTGTTCCACACGAAAAATGTAAGCAGTTACATTCATCTTTAAATCTTTTAAATGGTTTGAAATTAATAGGAGGAATAAATTTACCATAAAAATGACTGCCATTCCGTTTTTTTAGTAAAGAAAATATTTTTATTACAAAACAAAGATTAACGTTTTATACTTTTAATTGGTACTGGGAATAAATTGAAAATACCCAAAAAGGCAGCAAGGCGAAACTATATTATTTTATTTGTGACGTAAAAATTATAAAGAAAGTATTGTTCTTTCAATTATACTGTGTTTTCGGTGAGCCTCGCTATATGGGTGGTCCGTAAGAAGGAACTTCTAAACCATTTCTCCAGAATTGGGGACTTTCTAAAACTGAAACCGATACATAACATTATACTAGACTAACGTTCGTATGTTTTTACTAAAGCTTCCAATTTAAGTGAGAAACAATATTATGGTTAGATAGAAAACCATATTCAGAACATTTTCTGCAAAATAATTTTTTAATTGGAAATTATATTTGTTTTGCTGTGAGGTATAGAATTTTATTCGGAGACATTTACGTGGGGTGTCTCTGTCAACAAAACGTTGTAATTATCTAATTACCTGGATTGCATTCTGGAGTTCATTAATCCGTAACTGACTGTAAATTGTAAATATAAATTAATTATGGTCAGCGCTTCTCAAACAAGAACTAAGCAGTTCGTGCGTGAACCTAGACTACGGGCTACTTGTTAAACTAATTGAGTGTTAGAGCTTATATTTGTCTTCTTGGTCAGTGTGTTTACAAAAGTCTATTCGCACAAAAACTGTTAACCCTATGTGCTTGTGTTAAAATTTTATTTTTCCACTTTGAGCTATTTATTTTATCAGTGCTAATACACTGAACTAACAATCATATATTTTTATCTTATGACTTATATTTGCCGTATATAATTTTAGAATTATCTGTACAAACAGTTTTGTTGTTTTTATATAAATAAGAGATAATACCCATTAATTACTACGTATGAATGATTTTACTTGAAAAATAATTAACAAACTATTTAAAACTACGAAAACTTAAAACATCAGATGAAATATGAGGGTTTGTGTATGTCGATATTTATATTAAAGTGTTTCTTTATCAAAACAATTAGTTAAATACTTTTTCGTAATTTGTTAACAATTTCTCTTCAAAATCTTTAAGTTTGGTGTACCTGCGGCTGTTTAGAGCATGCATATAATGTTCGATTTAATATAAAATTTGCATTTGTGCAAATTATGTATTAGCTCAAAAAAGAAGTCATGTGTGGAATTTTGTTAATTTTTTTAGAGATGGATGGTAAAATTAAAAATGAGAATTTGAATAAATACTTCATTATTTATAATCAAGCTGTTATAGTTTTATCTCGTTTCGTTAAAAATGACTAAACATTTATTTAATCGAAGTTTAATGACTTTATGATTTTCCTTTCACGCAAATTAGTTAATTAATTTTCTTATCGTTACTTTTGTACAAGTGTTTTTCTTACAAATTTGTCACTATTGCTCTCTTGTTTTTTAAGTTCCAAATTTTGTGAACATATTAAGTGCAAATTAAATAAACGTCACTCATAGTTACATACTTGTGAAAGATCACTTGACGTTTCCCCCCTATTATGTAATTCTCTTCCTTAAATGCACATATATGAGTGACTTACTTATGAAATAATGTTACTTTTTTATTACAGTTGCCCACTCAGATCGCAAATAATTAAACGTTTCACTGGATGTGTCTAGTATACTTGAGGACTAACTGGTAAATAAATTGGAACGTTCAATGCTTCTTTGTAAATTAAATGTATTAATCAATATTTCTGTAACAGGTAAACACCAAAAAACTTGCATATGCCACACAACTTATTGCTCATGACCCAAAAATTATACGAGGTCTCTTGAAGTTAATTATTATTGGCTCACCCGCAATTCAGCATAATTTCATAATATTTCCGTTATTATTTCTTTCCTTGGCAATGTTTCCAGATGTCCCAATATAAAAGTCTTTCATTTCATTTATTCAGTAGAAATTTATATATGCTGAATGGTTTTTTACTATTTGTAAGAATTCAGAAAATTATGAATGAATTAAATTTTGTGCTGACTTACTGCGTTGCATTCGCTCAACATGGGTTCATTTTCTGGGATTTTACAGCTGAGATACACAAACAAAATTGCTTAAACAGTTGAATTTTCTGAAATATCTTTTTCTTTATAACTATATGCGTCTAGCTAAATAGCCAAAAAACTAAACATTGTGTGAGGCCGAGACTCAAATATCATGACAAACCTGAAAAATTGCAGTCCAACTAGATACAGTAAAATTTAATAATATCGGAAAGGTTTGTATGCATTGCACTTCCACCCTTGGAAAAAAAAAATTCTCACTTCTTACTCTGGCGGACAAAGGGAAGGACATAAGGAAAAATGGTTGGTAGCCGAGAGAAGTCAGCCGTAATCAGAAACGATTGCCCATCTCGGGCGGACGTACACGAAGTGCTTTTGCCAACTGCTCTTCTCGCTCAGCAGTGCGAGAGACGACGCAAGTTTCTTGCTTTGCGCCGGCGATAGCAACGGCCATTCGCCGCGTGTGACCGCCGAGCTCCATATGTGCGCAATAGCCATGTGCACATATTCCTCCTATCTCCGCCCCCCTTTCCCCACTCCAACCTTTTCTAACCCCAAACACATTTTATTACGAATTTCCCTTCCCCCTTTTTTCCAACTTGTTCCGAGTCCGAGGTAGATGGAGATTTCCCGAAATGTATTCAACCAATCCGCATGCGTATCTCCCACTCCCCTCCTCTCTCTCTCGGCTGCCCTCAGCCCTCACGACGATGCCTCTACCCACATGCTCTGCACACCTCTACGCCTCTATCCGCACGCTCTGCACACCTCTACGCCTCTACCCGTACGCTCTACACACCTCTACGCCTCTACCCGCAAACTCTGCACACCTCTACGCCTCTACTCGCACGCTCTGCACACCTCTACGCCTCTACCCGCACGCTCTGCACACCTCTACGCCTCCACCCGCACGCTCTGCACACCTCTACGCCTCCACCCACACGCTCTGCACACCTCTACTCCTCTACCCGCACGCTCTGCACACCTCTACTCCTCTACACACACACTCTGCACACATCTACTCCTATACCCGCACGCTTTGCACACCTATACTCCTCTACCAGCTCGCTCTGCACACCTCTACTCTACCCGCACGCTCTGCACACCTCTACGCCTCCACCCGCACGATCTGCACACTTCTACGCCTATACCCGCTCGCTCTGCACACCTATACTCCTCTACCCGCTCGCTCTGAACACCTCTACTCCTCTACCCGCACGCTTTGCACACCTCTACTCCTCTACCCGCACGCTTTGCACACCTCTACTCCTCTACCCGCACGCTCTGCACACATCTACTCCTATACCCGCACGCTTTGCACACCTCTACTCCTCTACCCACACACTTTGCACACCTCTACTCCTCTACCAGCTCGCTCTGCACACCTCTACTCTACCCGCACGCTCTTCACACCTCTACGCCTCCACCCGCACGCTCTGCACACATCTACTCCTATACCCGCACGCTTTGCACACTTCTACTCCTCTACCCACACACTTTGCACACCTCTACTCCTCTACCAGCTCGCTCTGCACACCTCTACTCTACCCGCACGCTCTGCACACCTCTACGTCTCCACCCGCACGATCTGCACACTTCTACGCCTATACCCGCTTGCTCTGCACACCTATACTCCTCTACCCGCACGCTCTGCACATCTCTACGCCTCCACCCGCACGCTCTGCACATCTCTACGCCTCCACCCGCACGCTCTGCACATCTCTACGCCTCCACCCGCACGCTCTGCACATCTCTACGCCTCCACCCGCACGCTCTGCACATCTCTACGCCTCCACCCGCACGCTCTGCACATCTCCACGCCTCCACCCGCACGCTCTGCACATCTCTACGCCTCCACCCGCACGCTCTGCACACCTCCACGCCTCTACCCGCACGCTCTGCACACCTCTACGCGTCTAGTCCGACACGCGGAGTAACCAGGCCTCAATCATTATTCTCATGGCACCCACAAATGTGGGCCTGGGTGGACCCCTTGGTCTAGGGCCCGGGCCCAACTCTGTTTATTTTTTAATGTTTAACTATTTAAATGTTTTTACAAACTAGAAAAACGTATTGAATATTTTATAAAAAATCTTAGTTTGGACTAATAAAATAGGAACCATTATTATACCATGTATTTTCAGGTTAAATTTAAATAACATTCCAAAAAGTGTAGGTAAGATATAACCATGCAGTTATAATGTAGCACGTGACTTTAATATTGGGGAGGGGGCGGGGTCTCCGATCCTGGGTCCGGGGCCCGTATTCGAATGTGGGGACTATGAGTATTCTCCTTCTCGATATAGTTCGATTATTTTTCTTCCGCGAGTAAAGTGGAGCAAGGACATGATTTCCTTCTACCAAGTGAGTCTGCATTTCACTGAACCACATCAGCCACTGTTTCATCGCGAAAATAAGTAAGTTTAAAGACATAAATTTACTTGTGATCTGGTGTGGATAACGAGGGAGGTGCATGCGTGGAATTTTTTTTTTTTTTTTTTTAGCTGAAGAACTATTTATTTAATTAAACAGAGAAAATTGTTGACTAGGAACAGTCAGCGTCTGAATTTATTTAATTTAAATATATGAAGGAAAAAAATATTCTGTTATCAAACTTAACTCACCATTTTCAAATAATGTGTGTTTTAAAATTTTGCACGAATAACTCGAAAGTCTTACATGGTTGCGAGACGCACAACGCCCAGGATGGTAAAGCTGATACAAAGAAGGGGCACATATTTTTAATGTGAGATTCCTGCATAGAAAAATAGTCTCATAATTCAATGTGAAGCCGAAAACAGTTCATACGCCAGTAGTAAATTACAGTTCTGAATAAAAGAAAACAAAATTCTGAAAGTTTCATGGTTTTCGAGTTAAAGGCTGTTTTTAATTTATACCCTGCTTTAAATTATTAGATAATGTGCTTAAAAGTCTTTACTACTATCATAAACAATCATACAATTAATAGCATTCCCTATTAATAATAAAACTATTCGAGGTAAAATGTCTGTACATTAAAATAAATTATTAAATACTATTGTAAATGGCTTTTAACATTATTTAGAACTCAAGAATTTTTTTTATTCTTGTCTATATGTCTGTCTGTTCCAGTGTCAATAGACAACTACTTAACGGACTGTTAGAATAATTTCCCTTGAAATGAATGATACTTAACTTCACGGACCATATGTAAATAAATGTATAACGGTATATGACATATGTTAAAGTAAATAACTGTTATATTGTTTTGTATATATTTTTGTTTAATATTTTCAACATATGTGTTTGTTAAATAACCTAATAGGTGTGAATTCTCTTACTAAGTATTCAGAATATTTCAAGTTTGTTTTCACATGTCTCCCCTTAACTATCTCAGCTAAGGAAATAATGCACGAATTTAAGTCAAATATGTGATTTCCGTGCCAGTAACATAATCTCCACATAATTAGTTTGTGAGTAAATAAACGGACTAACTAATAGTGTACACAATTATTTTCCTTTTTGTCATACTTTGTAAGCAGTTTAATAAATTTCCTCTCGTTCCATTTCAGTATTCCGTTTACGGAATGAATAAAACACAATATCTTTTAAGTATTTCTGTAGGCATTACTCTACCCCACAACACAGCATTTTGCGTTACTTTTTCGCATTTTATAACCATCCATATTGCTATCCGTTTTGGCAGTTTCCCCAGAAGCCTGGCGACACGTAGTGTCTCAACTCCTGACTGTCTGTAGTTAGTTACCACGTTCGCCGCCAGAGTAGCACGCACGGCGCCTATAGCAATTTCTGCTCGCATGCGCATTGGACTTTCAACATGTTGAATTTCCCTTGTGTATTGATCGCTTATTTCATTGCATTTCTGGTACAAAAAAAAATCGTATGTATATCACGCTCGACATTAATTATTATTTTACAGTTTTTCACATTAAAAATCATGTCCGAGGTTTGTATTTTAAGTTTATTTGCAACATGGGAACACATTTATTTGCTCTTTAGCGAGGCTAGATGTTTACACATCACTGGCGAGTATTGAAACACTCGCGCAGGTTTATTTCCCCTTAAAATTGTAATAAGTTTGACTTAATTTTGAATTGTTATCAAACGTAGGGTTATTTTTGATCACATGATAATAATTTTAGTCACAGTTGAGGGATTTAAAAACATTTAAACAAATGCATATAAAACTAAAAATACAAAACTTAATGAATTGTATTTTTTTTATTCGATACCCTTATTTAATAGCCTATCAACTATCATCGGTTTTAAGTTGAGCTTTGAGGCAACCTGTAAAGGCAAGTTAAAAATACTATATAATTATAATAGAAGTTGGTTTCAACATTCGTATTTATGATCCATTTTAATAACCACCCTTAACTTAGGCCTTACAAAAACAAAATGAAGATAAATTAGGGTGATTACTCTAAGTATTTCAAAAAAATCATTTTACTATTGGAAATTTTTTTTTTGCGATGTGGGAATAAATATGTACAGTTAAACTTTCCCCAAGAGTTCAGTGTTTCACATTAAAAAATGTATTTAAATTTTCTGCTAATAATAAAACTATGCGCAAAAATACTATGTACATATTTTTTTTTGCAAAACAAAATTGAAATGCTTGTTTACAATATTTGGGACAAAACTCTTTAGTTATAAAAACAATTTTCTTCTTGCTTGTTCCCGTTTACCTGTACGTACTGTTATCGTTGCAACTCTATTGCCGTTTCCAACAAACAGTGTTTGTCTCTGCCAATATTTTTCTGACCAAATCCCTTCCTCTTAAATATCTTCATTGGTTAGGACTGTGACACTTGACTTCAGGTGATATTGGCTTCTTATCCGTATGTTTTGAGTATTCATCCTGAACTTCTTCAGTTTACTCTTAATTTCCTCCTGGCTACTCTTTATTCCCATTTTTATTCCACTATTCACTCCCTTTAAGCAGTTATTCGTCTCCCTTCATATCTTCCTGGTAGTTATAGGAAAGGCGTAGAGTTGACAGATAGTGGCCAGATGACGTGTACCCTGCATTCCACAGTGGTCACGCTGGAGATCAAAATGGATTGTCAGGGTGCTGCGCCATGCCGCCCTCGCTTAGGTACAGGCGGGCTTTATTCGTATTTATAGCAAATGGTATTGGCAAAACGATTTCCTCTTCCATTCCCCCAATAACATTTTTCTGAGTACCGCCTTAAATTTTAATTTAATACAATTATTTCGACATAGCTTTTGCTGTTTGGTTCTGTTTTTCATGGGAAAAAATTGCAAAAATGCGAAATGAGAAATAAAAATCAAAACTTAAAATTCACAGAGAAGAAACATATTTTAACTTGATGTCGAACAGATTGTCTTAACGATGAAACTAAACAGGTGTTTTGGACAACACAATGACGACAAAAAAGATGATCACATTCAACCTTTACATATCAGACAACACTGAAATTCAGTGGAAGTTATTAAGTCATGATATGAACACAATATAAACACAGTCTATGGTGCTACTTTTTCATTGCATAAATTCCATCCATGGAATTCTTGTGCTGTCTGATATTTAAAGTTTTAATATACTCATCTGTGCTGTCGTCTGTCGTCATTGTGTTATCCATAACAGCTGTTTAGTTTCATAGTTGGGTCCATCTGATCGACATCAGCTGATTTATGCTTGTTCTCTGTGGATTAATGTTCTCATTTTGACTTCTAATTTAGTATTTTAAATTATTCTTTCACGACAAACAGTGGGAAACTGCAATGATTATGTCCAAAACGTTGTATTAAATAAATATCTTCCATTACATCGCACTTGTTCTGTTACTTGCTGATCTCTGTCTTACCAAGAAGTAAGTCTATTTGCGTATTGCGCGTGCACCGGCCAGTAAACCTCTACAATTTCTCTCAAATTAAAGGTTTCCTGATGTTCCACACACAAGAAAGATACAATAAATTTTCTATTTTACATACTTCAAAAGTTCAATAAAAATACCTTCCAGAAGAGAGGTTCAAACTATGTGTTTACGGATAACCAAAGAGAGTTCTTTGCAATATTTTTCAATTCAGCCTACTGTCTTGTCATCAGCGGGTCATAAAATGCGTAACACACGACAAAGCGTAACAAGGGGTAATAGATTGGATCAGCCATGGAACATTGTGCTGAACTAGCCAATCAAGTGCCTAAGTGTATTTCAGAGAATCATGAAAAAAATATCATGACGTTAGGATCGGGATTCGGTCACTGGTCTTCATGAATGCCAAGTGGAACCTTTTATCATTGATGTTTTTAATGTTTTGCTTGTTTGCAATAAACCAGCTGCTAAGCTTCAACTTTGAAGGCGTATGCCATCCTTGGGAAACACTTCAAACCATTTTTAAAATGTATGGTTTTAAATTTTTTAAGTTATACTCTTAGGCGCGTTATGAAAAAATAATGAGAATAGATTTGTACGATATGCGCGCAGCATGCAACGAAAATATACAAGATGATAAAATGCTACATACAAATAAAAACTATATATTCGATTTAAATCATAAACATTATTAATTGATATTGACTGCTGGTCCATAAAAATTAAAAAAAATTAATTACTGTGAATATAACTGTTAGAAATATTGTTTATAAACATTTATTTATATCGGTTTATTTATATCAGTGATGTTATCTTCCCGTATGTATAAATTATTTGCATTATAAATTGTAATGTTATTTAATAAATTATTTACATCTAGAAATTAAAATTTATCTTAAATATTTTAGTGAATCATATAGCTAATATTTATTTGTATTTATATTAATGCCGAGTATTTATTTCAATTTTTAATTTGATTGAATTTATACTTGACCACCCGTACTTATAATATCACTCCAGACATGTTATTATTTTCATATTAATTGCATGCAAATAAAATATGTTTTTTTTAGTATCATTATTCCAAGTAAGTATAATTTCTAACGCGCGTTCATAAGTACACGCGCCCATTTTTTTTATTAACATGCAGCCTGCCAGCGACGGGTACTCCAAGTTGTAGCAGTGAGCCACCCGTGGTTTTGTTTTCCCAGTCTGAGACGCGGTCTGGGGTCGAAAACCAGTGACTCATGAAGTAGCGTGTTCGGTGGTGGAACATATGGATGCCGGGAGGCGCAGATTCCTCAGGCACTTCACGACCGCCCCACCAGCTGCGCTTACCAGTGTCGTTTGGTACCCGATGTATCCTCTTGGCCGCCGTCGAGAAGAAAATCACGAATCCCCCTATCTCTTTCCTCGTTTTACGATGGGTTGCACATTTGCACTGAGTTGGTTCATCCAACTCTCCGCGCCTCTCTGTTCACGTGTGCTCGTGATAATGGTCTCGCCTGGGACTCGCAGTTCTCCGGCAGACCGGCAACGAGATTTCAATGTGTCGTACCTGGGTTCATTTTCAGCATTGAAGGATGGTTTTGTATCTTGGTGTTTGAAATGCATGCATACAGGTTAATTATTTTTTTTAGTATGGAAAATAATTATGTCGTGAAAAATTACTGAATGTTATTTCTAATTTTTTTTGTTTCAGTTAAAGTATTTTGTGAAGTGTTAAAATTTTGTAAATTATAAACTCTCAATGAAAAGAAGATATGTTATAAATGAAGAAAACTTTTTTTTTTTAAATTTATTAAACATGTCATCATTTTACCCTAAGAAAAATTTACTTTGTTTTCATAAAAGATTATTAAATACAAATAGTCATATATTTAACATTTTGTTACGAATTGGCAAAAAGGTTCGTAGGGAAATACCAATTAGATTTTGTACAGTTTTATTTACTATTATTTACATTACTTATTAAAATACCATACTTGATGTCTGTTCACAAATCACTTGCACTTAAAAATATATGTTCATTACTCACTAAATAACTGTCTAGTCCACAGTTCACGCTCCTCACTGTAGCTAGGCTCAAAAAAGGTTCGCCCCTTACCACGAACCTGTCCGCACACGCAGTCTCGCGCCACTCAGTCGCACTCTCATGGTCCCGTCGCTCCGTGTCGAGCCACTCGAAGAAAACAGACACTTCATTATCTCGCCTGTTGGAACATTCGTAACTCTCGCAGAGGCAGGCGTTGGCACTTTTATACCTTTGGAACTCTTTCTGGAACCGACTGGAGTGCTTGTGATGTGTCGCTTCATCCCAGGCTGACACGATGCTCGAAGCATCCAGAATTGTTTCCCGTCATTCACTGCTGCTTCAAGCTTGAGCACCTGTCCTTCCTTCGCTGCGGGTTGCACAGCCACGCCAAATCGCCTTCCTGATAACCAGTCGAGTTAGACTTTATGCCGTACCCCGTCTTCATTCTGTGTGTCACTACTTGGAGGTTTTTAGGAACTTGGTTGTGTATGAGTGCTAAACACTTCTTCCGACGATTGACGTAGTGTCGGTCGGTTCTTGGCGAGTCCGGCCCGAAATTGATGTCACAGGGCAGCCTCAACTCCTCTCCAAACACAATACTCCCAGGGATCTCTCCTTTGGAGTCATGGATGACAGCCTTATATGCCATTAGTAATAAACGGATATGTTGAACCCAGTCTTTTTGATGGTCGGACACAGCCTTGACAGGTGTTCCTCGAGAGTTATGTTGAACCTCTCCATCATGCCATCGGACTGAGACTGTAGGGCTGTAATCCTGGTTTTATTTATTCCCAGCAACCGACACACCTCATGTAACAATGTCGACTGGAAATTGTGGCCTTGGTCTGAGTGGAGCTCCATTGGTACCTCAAATCTGCAGATGAAGTTGCTGAATAGTGCATCTACAATGGTAGTGGTTTCTTAGTTAGGAAGTGCATAAGCCTCTGGCCACTTACTGAAGTAATCCTGTGCTATCAGAAAATACCTGTTACCATCTTTAGTATTTCAGAAATGATCCAGCGAGTCGATTAAAAGGGAGTCACGCATGATTGGCTCGTATTTTCTCATCACGACTCCTGTATTATGGACCTTTTCTAGCCGAGCATACTTCGCATTGTCTACACCAAGCCTCCACATCCTGGCGAAACTTCAACAAATAATGTTGATGAATTTCGGCTAGAGTTTTTTTCAACCCTAGGTGACCACCAGAGGTACCTACCATCATTGAATTTATTCATCACATCTGCTATTAGACTACCCAGGAGAAGTAGATTCATGGTAACTACTTTTCCAATTGTACTCTCCCATGCCCTTATTAGCAGCCCATTCACCATCATTAAGGAATCCCACTGTGCCCAGTAATCTTTTATAGCCTTTCGGTCACTGTATATCTCATGCCATTATGGATGTCCTGTACCATTTATTGCCAGCTTATAATGGGTCCCAGGTCAATCTTGTTGCTGTGCTACTTCCAAGCTGGCATAATCACATTTATCTTCACTGTTAGTTACGGTCTTTCACCGAACGTCTTCAATTCCATCTTTTTTCTCTGCCCTTTTGTAATCGTTGGAGTCTACCTTGAAAGGTATTCGGGGGAGAGCGTCGGCATTGCTTTGAAGTGCACTGCGTAGCACCGCGGAGCCATGGCTACGTGAAACAAGGTAAAGAGAACACCTGATAAGCTTTGACTAGTAAGACCCAATACTAGGTTGCGACATTGCCCAGCTATGCAGTGCTTGTAGATTTGACTTTGATGTCACTACGCTTGGTTATGACAGAGACGTTATTTGTTTGTCCTCACTTCCTTTAAAGATTTCGCTTATTTTAAAATTTCTATCAATGGATTTTAACATAGCCCAGCTAAATACTATCAGTGATGAACTTAAATGCCTACAACATCAGGCGTTTTTTCTATTCTCTTATTATTTATAGACACAATTCATCGAAATTATGTTGCGTGATTGAGCTGGAGGATACTTATGATTTATTTGTTTAACAAGTTTCTGCTTAAAGACGTGGCAAAAGGCATTACGCCGAGGTGTCCGAACAACCGCTCTCATTTAACTGTGCAATTGTGCGCGTCAATGTTTGTGATGCACGCACTCGTCAGGACCAATATCTGCGTAGCTGCTTTCTACGTATCAATGCGTGGGTTTTTATAGGAACTGTTGAGTATAATAAGCTCGCCTCCGAATACAATCTTTTTAGACTGCAATAGTGAACTTATGGCCAACATTTGTTATATTAGTATGTCAAGGGTATTTATAAGTGTATATTTTTTATAAAATATTTATTTTTATTATATAAAATATTTTTAAAGCATAGCATAGTTTTTTGTAGAAAGTATTTCCATATCCAAGAAAATGCTCAGGATGTTTGTCAATGTCTTGTAACATTTCTAAACAGATATAAAGTATTTTATATTTAATTTGTAAATTATTTCAGTACTAAGCCAGTCTCTACTTAAGGACTTGTTTGTTGAACCCATTGCATGAACATTTAATTCTGATTTTACGATCTCTGCGAATATTGTTAATTGGCCTGGCACTTGGATCATTGATGGTATTTTGGGTCGAGTTGGTTTTCTGTGCAATTTGCTAGTAAATATTTTTCCTAATTTTTTCCAATTGTTTAATACCGTCCATAGAGTGTCGGGGACGTTAGTCTTCTTGTTTTGAAAGGACAAGGATAGTTACAAAACTAGGCTTAACAGGGGTTCACCCTTTAACCTCACACCTGTCCACACACACACTGTCTCGCGCCACTCGATCACATACGCACTGTCCCGTCGCCGAACACGCAACTCTCTCGTCTGTTGGAACTCTCTGAACTCCCGCAGGCAGGCGTTGACGCTTTTATACCTCTGGCAGTCTTTCTGGATTAGACTGGAGTGTTTGGGACGTGTCACGTATTTCCAGGTCTACCCGACACTCGAAGCATCCAAAATGGCGTCGCGTCATTCACGCCAGTCCATGCAGTGGCCCGCGTAAATCCCAGGCCAGTAAGGGATGAATTACAGTGGCGAGGAATAAGTGAGCTGTGGCAAGGAGTTGGGTGACGAACCCGAGCCGCTATCATTCCCGAAGGTACGCGTGTGACGTCAATGACAGGTGCGCGTAGCGCCCCTGTCTCCCACGTTCGTAACAATATTTAGATAATAACTAATCTCATTTTGAAATACATAGGTGAAAAGATTATTTAATTTTGGGTTATTACAAATATACCGTTTATATTATACAGCTCTGAAATTTATTAACATTTAAATATAAGAAATATAATAAGTCTTATACATAAATTTTTATTGCAAAAATGGTAAACCAAGTTTAAGAGGCTGATATTTTTTCATTGGACTACATAATACCTTAAAATTAGTCAAAATGATTGTAATCTGGTTTATGATATGAAATTTGTATTAATCGTATTAAACTCGTTTTGTCATTTTTTGTAGGGCTACACACGATACGATATGTGCATTGAACGCAGTTTTAGGATTTTTTTCAGATAAAAAAAACATTACTGAAAAATATAATAGAAAAATATGTTATATAATTAGTAGTATGTAAATGGGGCTTCTGGCACATGGCGCCAGTGCGTGGTGTGTGGTGTCGGTGTCCGCCATCTTGGATTGTGACGTCACAGCGGCCATCTTGGATGACCTTGACGACCTTTGACCTTGACCACGGTGGCCATTTGGATCCGCCATCTTGGATCCGCCATCTTGGATGACGTCATTTTAGTTTCGCGAACATTCCACCATTTTGTTTTCCGCCATTTTGAATTATGACGTCACCGTTGCAATTTCCGTTACGCCCGCCATCTTTAACTTTTTTATTTATTATCCGCTTTTTATGAAAATTTTTTTAAAATTTATAAAAAAACTTCAATTAATAAAATTTAAATAAAAAAATTAAAAACCATACATTTACGACACGGAGCTCGAATTCCTCAGTTCGAACCCGATGAGGTCAAAAAAAATTAAAAATGGCGACAGGTTCCTTCCTCAATGGTGGCAGTAGGCAGACTGACTTAACCCTACCTCTTTTTTTTCATAGCACATATATCGTCAGGTATCATGACGTCATGTCTGCCATCTTGTCCTCGTCTGCTGGAAGCCATCATCATTGTATCGTCGGCTAGAGGACACTGATGCCATGTTAGTTTAATTATTATCCGCTAGAGTGCAGTAATCAGTTATTACTGTGACACCCGCCATCTTGAAATTTGGACGCCATCTTGAAAATCCGTAATTATTTAGCTAGAAAATCGGGAAATAGTTCAAAATTCATTAAATAAATTTGTAATCCATATACTGATTGATTAGATCGACTAAGGTCCTTGGTTCGATCCCTGGCCGATACAAAACAACTTTAATTTTAAAAAAGTACCACTAAAGTGGCAGGTTTGAGAAGATAAAAACACCGCAAGTTCTTTTTCAAACATAATATTTATTACATAATTTCTATTCTACTATAGGATAACTTGCGAAATTTACTACTATTATAATCATTTAGGTCTGCATAGGCGTGAAATGACTAATTCTTAGCTCCTATCGGTTTATACTCGTCAGAGTCCATCCAGAACCTTAGAACCTTTACAGACATAGTTCTCCTCTTCTTGACAGTTATTGGATTCCGTTTTTAATAGTTTGCTTCACATCGTCAGAATTGTAAATTACTGCAGCCGATGTCTTAAATGTACATTTCTTCACTTTGTCATGTAACGGATATGGCTTTCCATATATACAGTCCAGCCACAAGTTATAATTTAAAGGTCCGTTTGTTGCTACGTCATCAGTAAGCTGATTGATTATGTTCTAGCTGATATCCTCAAGAAAAATAAAAATGTCTTTAGCTCCAAATGCTCCAAAAGGCTCCAAAGGCTCCAAAGGCTACAAAAGGCTCCAAAGGCTCCAAAATGCTCCAAATGCTCCAAATGCTCCAAAAGGCTCCCAAATGTTCCAAAATGCTCCAAAAGGCTCCAAAAGCTCCAAAAGGCACCAAATGCTCCAAATGGCTCCGAATGCTCCAAATGGATCCAATGCTCCAAAAGGCTCCAAATGGATCTAATGCTCCAAAAGGCTCCAAATGGCTCCAATGCTCCAAAAGGCTCCAAATGCACCAAAATGCTCCCAAATGCTCCAAAAGGCTACCAAAAGCTCCAAAAAGCTCCCAAATGCTCCAAAAAACTCCCAAATGCTCCAAATTGCTCCAAATGCTCCAAAAGGCTCCAAATGCTCCAAAAGGCTCCAAAGGCTCCAAAAGGCTACAAATGCTCCAAATGGCTCCAAATGGATCTAAATGGCTCCAAATGGATCCAAATGGCTCCAAATGGCTCCAAATGGATCCAATGCACCAAAAGGCTCCAAATGCTCCAAAAGGCTCTCAAATGGTCCAAAAGGCTCCCAAATGTTCCTAAAGGCTCCTAAAAGTTCCAAAAGGCTCCTAATGGCTCCAAATGTTCAATTGTCTCCAAATGCTCCAACAGCTCCATCTGCATTTGACTCCAACTGATTTCAATTACTTTTTTTATCGAACTTGGCATGATTACTTGCATGCCTTTATTAGTATACATTTTGACTGACAGTGGTGACGTTTTTTACTCCTTTAACTTATAAGTTTCATTTAGAAATCAGATTTTGAGAAATTCTAGGTACCATATTGAAAAAAAATTTAATTTATCTTCAAGTTCATATACATACATTTAATTTAAGCCATTATTGTATGTAGCCAGCTTCCCTTAGTTCTTTGAGTATGAAGCATATTTCTTTAATGTTGGAATAGTTTCCTGCACAAAGCGATCCATGTAGTAGTCTTAGCTTGTCAACCAATATGTAAGGATCTTCCCATGAGGTGTAATCAATCTCTTCTGCTACATTCATCTTCCTTGCTTGTTTATAATAAATATTATCTCTGGTGTCTTTCGTTTTAACGCCAACCACAAGGTCACTTTCATCATCGAGCCAGTGATTATCACAAGCTTGATCAGATTTATTAAAACACGTCGTTTCCATCGTTTTGGTCTCAAGCCACCATCACAGTCTTCACTCTGACATGCTTGTGGTGCTTCAGCACATTACTTATTCATGTCAGCCTTAGATGTGCCAGCACAGTCATCGATCATGTCAGCTTCAGATGTGTCACCACAGTCTTCAATCATGTCAGTACCACAAACTTGATAAGGATAATTTATTTTATTATGACGTGTCCATCGTTTTAGTCTCAGACCGCCATAACAGCCTTTGATCTTGCTTGCTTTAGGTGCTTCAGTATAGCTTACTCAATCATGTCAACCTTAGATGTGTCAGCACAGTCATCGTTCATGTCAGCCTCAGATGTGTCACTACAATCTTCAATCATGTCAGCTTCAGATGATTTATCAATCTTCGACCTTGTAAGCTTCAGGTGGTTCTCCATCTTTCACATTTTCATGGAGACGACTAGATATTGGAGTAAATATATTTTCATTTCTAATGTGGTTACAACTTCCTTCGTTTGTTTTAAATTTTAAATTATTATCAGAATCTTGATCAGTATTTTTAACATTAGCATTTTCGCCTTCGTTCCTCTTCCGCGATGTTGGAACACAGTCTTCGTTATCTTTATTCATCTTAGTTGTACAGGTCTTGCAATGTCTATCCAAGTAATATCTTCTACCAAAGGATTTCTGACACTGACTGCAATGAAATGGTTTTTGACAAGGACCCAAATTACACTCGCTTCTCTCATGACGTTTAGCATTCTTTCTCAAAGTAAAAACCTTGCTACAGTATCTACAGTGATGTCGTTTTGATACAGATTCAGACATCGTACCAGAGTACATTTTAGCTTGTACGACTAATGCCAGATGCAAACTAAGAGTTTTAAATTAATAACCATTACTTAAATACAATTTTTTAAATATTTTGTCAGTGAGAGTTAATTTATTTTATGCAAAGGTACTTGCTGCAACTAGTTCCGTTTTTCAACATCAGATGACGTCACGTATTGCTTGCAGGTAAATAATATTTATTTCTTTTATACAGGATGCGGGATGCTCACTATCGATCGCATAAGAAGGATATCTACGATAGTCTCCAAGGAGAAGGAAGTTCGTCCTTCCTGCTAGTGCTTCTCAGATTTCTCACGTTCCGCCATCCTGGATTGCGACGACACAGCGGCCATCTTGGATGAGTGTGACCTTGAACGTTGACCGAAACCGCAGGAATGATCGCAAGCACACGGATTAACCATCAAAATATTAACAAGAATAATCGGGAGCACACGGAGAAAACCACCATAATATTGACAAAAATAATCAGAAGCACACGGAGAAAAACGGCATAAGTTTTCTTTGATATTATAAAATTTCCGGGAAAAAAATATTTAAAAATAAAATTAAATTAATAAAAAAAAATACATAAAATTCTGGCTTGTACTATAACTCTATCTTTGTTCAACAATGAGAAGTTCACAAGGTAGCAGAATATATTTATGTATTTTTTTATTTTTATTTTTATTTTTTATTAATTTATTTTTATTTTTAAATATTTTTCCCCTGAAATTTTATGATATCAAAGAAAACTTGTGCCGTTTTTCTCCGTGTGCTTCTGATTATTTTTGTCAATATTATGGTGGTTTTTCTCCGTGTGCTCCCGATTATTCTTGTTAATATTTTGATGGTTAATCCGTGTGCTTGCGATCATTTCTGCGGTTTCGGTCAACGTTCAAGGTCACAATCATCCAAGATGGCCGCCGTGTCGTCGCAATCCAAGATGGCGGACCATGAGAAATCTGAGAAGCACTAGCAGGAAGGACGAACTTCCTTCTCCTTGGAGACTATCGTAGCTATCCTTCTTATGCGATCGATAGTGAGCATCCCGCATCCTGCATAAAAGAAATAAATATGATTTACCTGCAAGCAATACGTGACGTCATCTGATGTTGAAAAGCGGAACTAGTTGCGGCAAGTAGCTTTGCATAAAATAAATTAACTCTCGCTGACGAAATATTTAAAAAATTGTATTTAAGTAATGGTTATTAATTTAAAACTCTTAGTTTGCATCTGGCATTAGTCGTACAAGCTAACATGTACCCTGGTACGATGTCTGATGCTGTATCAAAACGACACCAATGTAGATACTGTAGCAAGGTTTTTACTTTGAAAAAGAATGCTAAACGTCATGAGAGAAGAGAGTGTAATTTGGGTCCTTGTCAAAAACCATTTCATTGCAGTTTGTGTCAGAAATCCTTTGGTAGAAGATATTACTTGGATAGACATTGCAAGACCTGTACAACTAAGATGAATAAAGATAACGAAGACTGTGTTCCAACATCGCGGAAGAGGAACAAAGGCAAAAATTCTAATGTTAAAAATATTGATCAAGATCCTGATCAAATTTAAAATTTAAAACAAACGAAGAAATTTGCAATGACATTTGAAATGAAAATATATTCACACCAATATCTAGTCGTCTCCAAGAAAATGTGAAAGATGGAGAACCACCTGAAGCTTACAAGGTCGAAGACTGTGATGAATCATCTGAAGCTGACATGATTGAAGATTGTAGTGACACATCTGAGGCTGACATGAACGATGACTGTGCTGTCACATCTAAGGTTGACATGATTGAGTAAGCTATACTGAAGCACCTAAAGCAAGCAAGATCAAAGACTGTGATGGCGGTCTGAGACTAAAACGATGGACACATCATAATAAAATAAATTATCCTGATCAAGTTTGTGGTACTGACATGACTGAAGACTGTGGTGACACATCTGAAGCTGACATGATCGATTACTGTGCTGGCACATCTAAGGCTGACATGAATGAGTACTGTGCTGAAGCACGACAAGCATGTCAGAGCGAAGACTGTGATGGTGGCTTGAGACCAAAACGATGGAATGACGTGTTATAATAAATCTGATCAAGCTTGTGATAATCACTGGCTCGATGATGAAAGTGACCTTGTGGTTGGCGTTAAAACGAAAGACACCAGAGAAAATATTTATTATAAACAAGCAAGGAAGATGAATGTAGCAGAAGACATTGATTACACTTAATGGGAAGATCCTAACATATTGGTTGACGAGCTAAGACTACTACATGGATCGATTTGTGCAAGAAACTATTCCAACATTAAAGAAATATCCTTCATACTCAAAGAACTGAGGGAAGCTGGCTACATACAATAATAACTTAAATTAAATGTATGTGTATAAACTTGAAGATAAATTAAAAATTTTTTTTTCAATATGGTACCTAGAATTTCTCGAAATCTGATTTCTAAATGAAACTTATTAGTTAAAGGAGTAAAAAACGTCACCACTGTCAGTCAAAATGTATACTAATAAAGGCATGCAAGTAATCATGCCAAGTTCGATAAAAAAAGTAATTGAAATCTGTTGGAGTCAAATGCAGATGGAGCTGTTAGAGCATTTGGAGACAAATTAACATTTGGAGCTATTTGGAGCATTTGGAGCCATTTGGAGCATTTGGAGCCTTTTGGAGCATTTGGAGCCTTTACGAGCATTTGGAGCCTTTTGGAACATTTGGGAGCCTTTAAGAACATTTGGGAGCCTTTTGAAGCATTTGGAGCCTTTTGGGGCATTTGGGAGCCTTTTGAGGCATTTGGGAGCCTTTTGGAGCATTTGGAGTCTTTTGGAGCATTTGGAGCCTTTTGGAGCATTTGGGAGCCTTTTGGAGCATTTGGAGCCTTTTGGAACATTTGGGAGCCTTTCGGAGCATTTGGAGCCTTTTTGAGCATTTGGAGCAATATGAGACTTTAAAGCCTTTTGGAGCATTTGGAGCATTGGAGCCATTTTGAACCTTTTGGAGCATTGGACCCATTTGGAGCATTGGACCCATTTGGAGCATTGGACCCATTTGGAGCATTTGGAGCCATTTGGAGCCTTTGGAGCCTTTTGGAGCATTTGGAGCTAAAGACTTTTTTATTTTTCTTGAGGATATCAGGTAGAACATAATCAATCAGCTTACTGATGACGTAGCAACAAACGGACCTTTAAATTATAACTTGTGGTTGGACTGTATATATGGAAAGCCATATCCGTTACATGACAAAGTGAAGAAATGTGCATTTAAGACATCGGCTGCAGTAATTAACAATTCTGACGATGTGAAGCAAACTGTTCATAACTGAATCCAGTAACTCTGTCAAGAAGAGGAGAACTATGTCTGTAAATGTTCTGGCTGGACTCTGACGAGTATAAACCGATTGGAGCTACGAATTAGTCATTTCACGCCTTTGCATACCTAAATGATTATAATATTACTAACCTTCGCAAGTTATCCTGTAGTAGAATAGAAATTATGTAATAAATATTATGTTTGAAAAAGAACTTGCTGTGTTTTTATTTTCTCAAACCTGCCACTTTAGTGGTTCTTTTTTAAAATTATAGTTGTTTTTTTATCGGCCAGGGATCGAACCAAGAACCTTAGTCGATCTAATCACAGTATATAGATTACAAATTTATTTAATGAATTTTGAACTATTTCCCGATTTTCTAGCTAAATAATTACAGATTTTCAAGATGGCGTCCAAATTTCAAGATGGCGGGTGTCACAGTAATGACTGATTACTGCACTCTAGCGGATAATAATTAAACTAACATGGCATCAGTGTCCTCTAGCCGACGATACAATGATGATGGCTTCCAGCAGACGAGGACAAGATGGCAGACATGACGTCATGATACCTGACGATATATGTGCTATGAAAAAAAAGAGGTTGGGGTTAGAGTCTGCCTACTGCCACCATTGAGGAAGGAACCTGTCGCCATTTTTAATTTTTTTTTCGACCTCGTCGGGTTCGAACCGAGGAATTCGAGCTCCGTGTCGTAAATGTATGTTTTTTTTTAATTTTTTATTAAAATTTTGTTTATTGAATTTTATAATTTTAAAATTTTTTTCATAAAAATCGGATGATAAATAAAAAAGTTAAAGATGGCGGGCGTAACGGTAATTGCAACGGTGACGTCATAATTCAAAATGGGGGGAAAACAAAATGGTGGAATGTTCGATAAACAAAAATGACGTCATCCAAGATGGCGGATCCAAAATGGCCGCCGGGGTCAAGGTCATTCAAGATGACCGCCGTGACGTCACAATCCAAGATGGCGTACACCGACACCACATACCACAAGCCGGCGCCATGTGCCAGGAGCCCCATTTACATACTACTATCATTCCACGCTACAAGGATATTTTTGCACGCCCGTCTGTGTTGATAGTACAAAGCTGTTTTGTAATTGGCTATATATTATGGTCGAACCTCTGTTTAAAAATTACAGAAATAGTAAAGAATAAAAAACAAAATAATTATAATGTGACATATTTTATTTTCATTTGAAATATTTATAAAATGACAGGAAGTAACAGCGTTTTGTTTGGTTACATAATTAATTTAACGTTTTAAATATACGATCACAACTACCTAAAATGTTCTTGTTACATTTGCCAGCCACTTATTTACCAAGTAGTTTCCATCAATTACGCTATTGTCAGTGCGGCTTTTATGACACTGACTTGCACACATTTAAATTAGTGTAGAGTTTAAGAAACGCTTTCTTCAAACATATCAAGGTTAGTTAAAAAGGTAAATATTTTACTTTGCCTCTGGTCACAACCATGAAAACCGTTTTAGGTACCGCGCTGTGACTCACGACTCCTTAAATAAACAACCCGTTTCAGCAGTATCCGTAAGGTGTTGAGTGTTGGGAATCGCAGGTTAATATTCGGTTAGCATTTTACTTTCATTTACTATTATTTGTAACAACCGGTATACGATTCCTTCTAAACAGAGATAGTTGGACAGTTAATTTATTTTATATTATTAACTACCTATATTTTTTTGACGTGACAACGTCTAATAAATCGATGAACGCTGGCTACACGCACGAAAAATTGTCCCACTACGGATGTGTCCTGTTTACGCATGCGTGGCATCTCTCTGGTATGTTGCGGACGGTACAGAGAACTCGGCCGGGGTTCGAGGTTATTGTTGTGCACCACGCCACGGGAGTATATTCACAAGGAAATGGCGTTCTTACAAGTACGAATTATTTTAATTACTAGTGTAAATCAGTATATTTAAACAGTGTTGTATAAGTATTGTTTCAGCTGTGTAACTAAATATTTATTGCTGGTATGATACTTTTCACGCTTTAGTTTGACATTGGTAATTATTTGTCATGAGTTTTTATTTTATCAACTAAATCACACACCGTATTATAGTTATGAGCCCACGAGCGTGTAAATATTTCGAGTCTAACGGAGAATATGCTAGTTAAAAGAAATTCAAACAAATATCTTGCGTGGAAAATTATTAATCTATAGCATCTAAAACAATTGTTTTCAATATGGCCTCGTGGCTGTGAGGTTAGCAACGCTGACTACCAATCGATAGGATAACGGATTAAATCCCGGCGGCTGAAATATTTTTGTACTTGTAAAAATAAATACGGCGCGCACGACACTTCAAAAGTAATAAATATATTTGAATTAATGAATGCAAATAAAAGTAAATTAATTAATTAAATTGTACATTTCATTTCACTCCTTTGTATTCAAACAAGATAGTGATAATTCAATTAAAATTATTCAATTTTATTCATAAAAGTATGCAGAGGTAGATTTTATCATACAAAAGATAGAAAAGTTAAAAAAAAATTCTTCCTCAAAGAATATAATATTTTTAATGCCTAACTGGTTTGGTTGCAAAAACCTATTACGGCTCAGTCTCAGGCCGAATATGATATTTCAGTTTCTTCTGGATCAATAATTTCATCAATGTTTTGTTATGACGTTGTCACGTTAAACTATCGTCCGTAAACCGACTTTACAGACAACTAATTTTTTAGAGGTGTTTCTTACGTCTCTAATTCATACACTAGCAGATCTTTTGACCAAGTTCTTTGAAAAACGTTATCCTACTTTGTAAGGAATCGGGTTTATATAAACCTTGTAGTTGGAAAGAAAAAAAATATGAAGCCATATAAATAATGTATCCTGTTGTTTATAACACCATATACATGTTTTTGCACAGCATGTAGCTGCTATAAACTATTGCTTAAATTATTCACAACTACTTGGTATAATATTTAATTTTTTAAGGTTTCAGTTAATATTTAGACTTTTAGGGCTTAATATTATGAAATTAAAACAAAAAAAAAATATCATTGCAGTACCTGACTAGATAAACACGTATCACAAAATTATTAATTTTTTGACGTCATAACGTCTTATAAATCGATGAACGCCGGCTGCACGCACGAAAAAGCATGACTCATTGTCACGTTCCACCTGAGCCGAGCGTGCAAGAACCGGCCAACCCCCGTGCGAGAAAATCTTCTATAATATCAAACAGGTTAAGGAGGGCTTTTTAACTAACTGTTCGTGATTATATTTAAACAAATTATTTAAATTATATTTGCAAAAACTGTAAATGATATTTAAAAATTAAAAAGTATGCAATTTTTCATCATTATTTTCTTATGACGTTATCACGTAAAATTATCATCCGTAAACCAACGTTACAGCAACCCCCATTTTTTAAATCTTTATTGGAATATTATGCTGTCAATTTTCGAGCGTTCATTGCAGCACCCGTCACGAATATATACATTAACTTAACTAATATGAAGGTTATGAATCATTTTCCCTAATTCTGTATCGTTCTTACTGTTAGCTATCTTGAATAAACCTCTTATATTACTTTTAGTTTGCAATTTTTGTGCCACTGGATGGGGATGAATTTTTTTTTGTTCGAGATGGTCTTTAAATTTTACCAGTGTTTTCTCATTATTCTCTTCCCTTTCACTTATCTTTATATTATATCTCAGAGAAAATTTTTTGTTCTCATATCATTTCTTATTCAGCTCGCTCTCCTTCGTACACTCGCAAAAAGAATCTTTCCCTTATAATGACAATCCTCGGGACATTCGCATTACTTCCCTATTTCTTTTTAACATTACATTTAATCTATTCGAGTACTTCTTTTGGTTATTTATTCAGTTTTATATAAATCCAGAATAAATAATAAGTCATTTAAGTCTTTAAAAGTTTGCAATCTAATTTATTGACAAGTAATAATGAAAAATTTGGAGGTGCCTGTCTATTGATTTGGCCTAACCGTGAAAAAAAATATATTGTGTATGAATAAAGAGTGGTTTAGCTAATGTGATAAGACCTGAGGACCAGGGATTAATCACCCTTCGAGGAAGTAGCGCACCCATCCTTGGAGATAGTGCCCGACCAGAAGCTCCGCCGGTTCGGAATCCCGCACCGAATGCTATCGCCCTTTGATGATGGGGGGGGGGGGGAGTCTCATATAGCAGGGCTATTTTATTATCTGTAGGTGCGCTGCGGCAGACACGTCGTGGTGGAGAGAGGGGAAAGGGGTGGAAGAGGGGTCGAGAGGGTGGCTGATAAAAATGGGGCACTCACCTCTGCGAGCCGGCGGGAATAAAAAGGAAAAGGAAGTGTTACCAGGACGGAAAGGTTCCGCGGGGGGAAGAGCGGGGTTGGAGAGGAATGCGGAGGGGATGCAGGGTGAAATATTGCCCGCGGCGGGAAAGGGATGGAGGAGGAGCAGGGGGTTGGTTCGCAGGGGACGTAATCACCCAACTCTGTGCGATCTCGCAGCGCGCGCCGAGGTCCCAAGTGTCCCGGACTCCACTCTCGCCATTCCCCGACACCACAATTTCCATGGCCACCACTGCCCTGAATAAAAGTCTCGCTTAAACTGAGGGACGACCACGATTTGTAGTCGTGACCGATACGAGCGCCCACCCCCCCCCCTCATCACTCCTCCCACCACCTTTGCAATGCTCACGTTGTTGTGGTCGATCTACCGACCATATTTTCCTCTGCCCGCAGAAGACTGGGGTTCCCCCGCAGCCGCGGCGCAAAAATCCATCACCGCGGCGCCCGTACGTTCGCTGCAAGTCGTCGCTCAGACGTATTTATTACGGTCGGACGTTCAAAAACCGTCGTTAAATTAAGCATCGCAGCTGTGTGCTCATGGGTGCCCGTTAGTCATGACATTGCTTTTTATATTCTTTTAGCGACAGCACTGCTTCTAGCGGTTTGGAGGCATCAACCCGCCGCGGCAGACAAATTCCAAAAATCCTGTCTGAGCACATGCTCTATCATTTATTTTATTAATCTTAAATTGCCTAAAGGCAATAGAGGGTTAATGGTTTGATGTATTCTGAGAGGATATACCAAACTAAAACCAAAATAAAATTCAAGAAGTAAGTATTGTAGCATTATAAATGATGATTAGAGACCTGTAAAATTCGCGGTTTCGATGGCCTTCAGGATAGACTGCACATACCCCTGTACACTCGGGCAAATAACGCAAGTTCATTGGCTGCTGACTTTTAAGTCGTCTCAGCTGGTTTGTCTGTGATTCGATCCTTCTTTGGTTGAGGGTTTATAACTGGTTGAGATTCGTCCAGATGAACAGTAAGCCAATAGCAAAATTATCTAACAGGTATATGTGTTTGAATTCTAGCCTATCACCTAATGAATCCACGAATTTTGCAGGTCTCTAATGATGATAAACGTGGTTGCACAGCATACTTATTGTGTATCATACAGTACTATGCTATTAAATCTAAAATTTTATACTCTTGGGTATATAATTAAATGTTTAGCAACTATTTTTAAAATAATTTTGAAGGTCAAACGTACATATATATTTTCTTATTTATCGGTGTGTCCTCGTATTTTGCCAAATGATTTATCTTTAAAACTAGCTCCAGAAAATTTAAGTTTCCCAAATAACTGCCATTTTGACTTTGCAATTTACTGTAAACTATATCTTCTGCCATTTTTCACGTGCTGGATTTTTTGCAAGGGGAAATGTGCTCTTTGGAGTTATTTTATCCTTAATATTACGTTGGAAGAATGACAGAATAATCCGTACCTTATTAGTTTTAAGTTATGCCTGTGAAATATTTTTGGAGCTATGTTTATTTACATTGTAGTTTGTGAATTCACCCCAAGTGTGTTGACTTTCTACGTGTCCCTGGAATTTTTACATTTTTCCTGCCATAATTTGGGCCATTGATAAATTACAGAATTTTTTAGATTTTTCCATCAACCAACTTTGAATAGGGCAGAGACAAGGTTCATTAACATAGCTTATACTTAAGGGAGAGTAGGAACAAGTATTAAATGAGTGTATCAAACAGGTAGAGTAAAACAAACGTTGAAACGCAGAGTGATGTAGAAGCAGAAATATACCTGAAATAATTTGCTTAACCATTTTGATAAATTATCTTTTATGTATTTTTTGGCTAGGAGACATAAAACTCGAACATTTAAAACACAATATCAGATTGTTATGAAGACAGAGGTAAACATTAAAAATATCGTAGATAGCGGCAACAAGCAGAACACCAACTGTAGTTATTAGATGATTTAAAAAATAAAAATAATTTTCAAATAAATTTTACAGATCATGTGTAAATTAAACGTGACCAATGTATTAACGACGTATTTTGAAACAATCTAAAAGTGCTAGTTTTATTACCCACACTTATAAATTTCATTAAACGTAAAATAAATGCTAACAAACATGTAATAAAATAATTATTTTTATAAATTGAGTAGTGTCTGATAGGTGTCATAACATTGTTACTAATTTTAGTGTGACTAAATAAGTATTCTGTTTTGGTCAAATCTACAATTTTACGAGGTCTTTTTTTTTTTTTTTAAATCTCCGATGTGCTATAAACAAGACAAATTTACATAACATTATACTACTACTAAAGTTCAGCAGGTTATTACTTATCTTTCTACATAATCGACAAAACGATAGAGGCAGTTGTCATATCGTAACACAATCTTCTCGATGCCTTCTTCGAAGTAGTTTGCAGCCAGTGACTGGAGATAACAGGGCCAGCGCCTGGATTTTCCTCTCCCTCACGACGCCGCTGTGAGGCGGGTGGACTAATCACGCGCCGCACTGTATCCCCTGTCAGGAATTATCGCAAGATTCGCGAACAGAAGGGCAGAATGCGCCGTGCGATTAGTCTATCCACCTCACAGCAGCGTCAGGAGGGAGCGGGAGATAGAGGCGTTGGTCCGGTGTTTATATTCACTGGTGGCTAACTTCTTCGAAGAAGGCATCGAAAAGCTTGTGTTATGACATGGCAAATGCCTCGATCGTTTTGGCGATTATGTAGAAAAAAAAGTTATACCGTGCTCTACTTTTGGTGATTAAATTATGTTTTTTATATTTTTCTTTTTTATAGCCCATCGGATTTTGAAAAAAAAAAACCTTATCACGCCTGTAGATGAAGGTTATAAATAGGTTTAACCTATTTACATAACTTCTCTGTTAAATAGTTCACATTTTTAGAACTATGCAAACGAATTAATTAAAGTTTTACTCAGCAGTGGTTGATAATGAACGAAGTAAAAGTGAATTAAAAAAAACATAATTCCATATTATGTCAAGAGCTCTTTTTAAGACGTGTTAAAAACAGAAAAGCACTCTAAAAAACGTATTTTTAATCTTTCATAAACATGTAATTCAATTAATTAATATAACCAATTGAATGAGAAATTCACCATTTATTCATGGTACATATCTTACACTTCTTTAGGAAAAGTAACTTCAAAGTAAATTTGCCATACTTGCATAAAAAATTCCCCATATAACTGCGTAGTTTAATACTTCAAATATGTGTCATGCAATGTTACATAAACAAATTTTCAAATCGAACCCATAATAATGTGTTTGACGAGTGGGAACAAAGAGAATGTTGCTCCAAATAGTTGGTACATTAAGAAATATTTTTGACAAATATATACGTTTTAGGATTCAGTTAAAGTATTCAAATGAATTTCAATAAAAAGTTAATTTTTGATGAACTCTTTCTATAAAAGGAAAACAGTTTTTCCCAAGAATTAAATCAACAAAATAATAAAACTAAAATATTTTGTGTATTTTAAGACCTGCCTCATTCCCTCTATTCCTCTCTAACCACCCAAGAATTTATATTCTAATGACGATCATGCTCTCCTGCACACATGTGTGCCATTAACATGATATTGAACGAGACGCTTAGATGTAACAGCAGGGGAAATCATTGGCGTGGAAATAAGAGTACCCTAAGAAATCCTTCATGCTCACCACATCTTCTATAATATTACATATTTGTAAAATGTGAAAAATTATTTTTAAATTTGAATTAATTGTTTTAATAACTGAAATAATAATATAATACATTTCTATAGTTAGCTGTTGCTGCCTAGTAAATCTTTAAAGTTATCTGTAAAGATTTTTTAAGGCTCTAAATTTGTATCATTATCATACATAGGGTATTTCTTTTATTTCATATAATTTATATATTATATAAATAGATTAATACATCGTAAAATTGTATAAACAAATGACAAGAAATAAAAAAAATTATTATTACTTTGGTGTTTCTTACTCTTGTAAATTATGTTATATATATGTCCCTGTAAAATTATCACGACAGTAGAAAAAGTCACGCATTTAATTATTGTGTGAACTTGCATAGAATTTTAAAACTCGAAAAAATTTTTTGCGAAAAAGTTGCCAACGAAATGTATGACCAAACGACAAATAATGCAAAAGAGCTGTCTTCAATATAATTTACTTAAAGTTTGATTAATCAAATTAATTAAACAGACCGTTTTAAATAAATAATTCCATTCAAGCAGATTTAAAAGATAATGCAATGAAATTTATGGAAACGTTGCTATTGTTTGCAGTATTGTCTATGTTGCCACTCTTTCCATTTTATACTTTTGCCATTGTTGCAGTGTTGCCAGTGCTGACAGTTTTGACAAGTGTTTCAGCAGTTCCTATTGTTTTCACTATTAGCTGTGTTACCATTGTTCCCAGTGTTGCAAGTATTGGCTTGTCTTTAGTGTTAGCGGTCTTGTCATTGTTGGCAGTGTTGCAATTGTTGCACTTGTTGCGGTTTTAATAGCTACCACGGTGAAAAATGTCAAGTGTACGCGTCATAGTTCAAACCGACGTCTCCATTGAAAGAGGCGGCTTAGCAGCGACAACTTCACCACTGCGGAACTTGTGAGTTCGGGCGGAACTTTAACTCGTACTTTCACTTCTTTCAAGGATACTGCCACGAAAAAAAAATATTTCATTGAAATTACAGAAAATTTTCTGGCAAAAACCTTTACCCAAGATACGGCAAGGGTAGCGAAGTTTAGGTGATTTAAGAGAATTACTTGGGATATTTCTCGGACCTTCCCGAAAGTTTTTTTTTTTTTCGTTCTGATTTTGTGGCTTGTGTTTGAGAAAACCGTTCTACCAAAAAACATATACGTTTTCTCATTATGATTGTTGCGCGCTTCAGGCATTCTGTTTCGAGGCAAGCCAAACTTTTATCGTTCTTCCGACGTGGAGTTGAAAATAGCAGCATGCTGAAAACGATCTTTTACAGGTATTCTACTAGGCACTCAATGGTTAAAAAAGCATAATTTTTTCTATGTGTATTTTTAAATTATAATAAAAATCTAAAACAATTAAAATTTATATATGACAAGGTTTTCAATAGAGAAAATAAAGTAACATTTTTAATCTTTGGAATATAATGTTTTTAAGGGTGCCATACACACCAATGATAAACTATCATTTTAATTTGTCCTGTTTGTTTACGAGGAAAAGTAAAAAATGTTAGTAAAAGTCATAAAATAAACGCCACTGTAAAATAATTTGAAAATAAATCAACTGCTTAACATACCAAAGTAAAATATTGTAATAACAAAAACACGCAAGCCATTACAAGCTAAACTGGAATAAAAGTTATCTGAGTTCATAAGGTTATGTTTAAGTTTAGAAAATGGGCTTAAATTACAAATGTTCAAGTGGTAACGAATGTTAAGAAAGCAATTACAACATTTAAAAAAATATATTTACAATGAAGTCATTAGAAAAACAATAGCTTGTTTAAGCTATAACTAGTTAAATAAAGGTAAAATTGATTTTATTTTGTAATAAAAATAAAAAGTTAAATTTATCCCATACAAAAATATATTTGCAATTAGCAATGAATTTACTAGTTCGAAAGACAATAAGTGAACAGTTATACAAATTACTACAATTTCATAATTTTTTATATTATGTTTATAGAAAAATTGGTTTGATGTTTAGTATAAATTATTTATTATTAAAAATATTTGTTGAAATGTTACAAATATTACCTGTATCACATTATTGTAAATATCAACAAAAATATGTATTTACGATGTAATCTTAAATACTTAAAGAGAAGTATATATTGGCTGGCCCTGGCACAGGGTTCAGGGTGTAGAGCTTGAACCGTTGTCCACCATCTTGGATTAAGACGTCACGGTGATAAGTTTTAGTGTCAAATTTCCCAAATTTCCTCAAAAATTACTCAAATTTCCTCAAAATCCCTTGAAGTTTTCCTGTTTCGAGAGAAAAATTCCTGTTTTGAGGGGAAATTTCTCATTTCATTTCTAAAAAAAAAAAGGTCAAAGGCTTGATAATTTATAAATTCTGTTTTAAACTACACTTATACAAAAATCAGGCTCGAAATTTAACATATATTTCTTTGTGATATATATATATGCAAATTGTGTTTTGAACTACATTTCTTGACGAGAATCAATTTTCCTAGAATTGATTGCCGGAGCTGCTACGTTGACTATTCAATCATTTTATTAGCAGACAGAAATTTTAAACTATATAATCAAACGGTTCTGATAAAAGAGAAAAATACTTGATAAAATACAAACCCCCGGTTTTGAACCTGATTTTTTACCAAGAATATTATAAAATTACTGCTATTCTTGTTAAAATTAATTAAATAGTTAATACTTTAGCGTTTTCCTTTGTCGCTGTGAAATTTGGTTCGCACCATCTGTCACACATGGCCGCACGGTGGTTACACATTTACGTTCTATGCGACTTCCGTTCCATTCACAAAATTGCTCCTTCCAAACGCCATCTACTGAGAGCTAAGATGTTACACATATAAAAAACACTAGTATAAAACACTAAATTCACTTTAACACTCCAAACGTACCAAGTTCCTGACTAGGGCACAGGCTATAAATAGTATTTATAATGGGTTGTTAAATCCTTAAGTTTATAAATATACTATAGCACACATATTTTTATCTAAACTAAACCATCAATTTTTATATTACAATATTAATGTACCTATATATAACTCGAACATATCCCAAAAAAGAATCATATTTTTAAGTTGTCTTATCATCTAAAGTATTAGTTTTAAGGGAAAAAAAAGATAATTTTTTTACCTTTTCAAAACCGAACTATGTTATTGTAAAACAGAATGACCGTTTTGATTGATGAAAACTAATAGTTATACTACTTTGGCACTGGAGTGAATCATTTTCTCGTTGTTATTCGTGTACAGGTATACCATTATTCTTCCGGCAACACTTTAGACTAGTTATTTTGAAATCTTAAAATGGGTGTAACGTTTTAAGTATACATTTTAGAGAAAACGGTAATAAGTTTTTCTCTTTTTATAACCTAGCTTTAAGTCTGTTTCACAAGCTGAAACTATTTATTTAAAAAAAAAAGGAAGAATATACTTAGTTACACAAGTTAGAGGTTGAACTTCAATGCCATTATAAATATATTAGCTGGAAACATTTTTAAAAACACATATTTAAACACTGAGTATATGTATGTATATTTGTTTTTGTTTAACGATAGAAATCAGTCTTTACACGTTCCGTACAAAAAAAACCTTAACTTTATTGAGTTAATATGACACTTAGTAGGCTATTTCACAGTAAATTGTAATCATAAAGTACTCTTTTTTTAATGCGTCGAATATATGTCGGCTAACAATTTGTTGTATCTCTACAGTATAATTAACGCTGCACTCTCTCTAAAATTTCATTGTTTACTAAGGGTTGTAAAGACAGTACTCTAACGCAAATTTTTTGTGATTATTTTATTTTTATGACTTTAAATTATTACAAAAAGTATTAAAAGATAGCATTACTATTATAAAGATTTCTTTTAATACCTATGCGCGTTGTAAACTCTGCGATAATCACGATAACAATATATACAAGTATACGGATGAAGCACGTGGGCACGCCATATTTTCGAGATTTCTGAGACTTCCACAGATGGCAGCACCATGGTTATACATTTACGTTTATTCAACTTCCGTTCCATTCATGAAATTACTCCTACCAAAGGCCGTATACCGGGAGCTAAGATGTTAGATCATCAAGGAAAAAAGTCACATGTTTGTATTTTAATAATTAATAATAATTTAGCACAGTCTGCAAATATATCTCTTACGTACTTCTATACTATTAAATATTACGAAATACTTTTTTCCTGTAATTATTTTTCTGAAATATATTGAAAATTTACAACAAATTTTAATTTTACTAAAATATTGCTGGCTTTGAGTTAATTTTAGGCTTCTTCGTGTGATGGTATAATATGCATTGTAATTGTATAGTATAAAACCATCGAAACAGATCAAAATTGACTGTGGGGGAGAAAAGTTACGGTTTAAATAAACACTGGTGCCGCAAGGGATTGATGAATTTGTATGTGGGCATGTATCAAAAGTTCAACCAGCCCGGGCACCACAAAGACTTTGTGTGTACTCGCGAAATGAAAACGACAAAAAAAAAATACAACCCACATCAAATTCCTTTCCGTCGCTCCACAAAATGAAAAAAAAAAAAGAAAGCCAAAATGAAAATGCAATATGTCGCCTGGTGCTTCTAGAGGATACGCGTGTGAATCTGCATTCCAGTTCATCCCCCCCCCCTTTTTATTTTTACTTTTTTTTTCGGGACATTATTATAAATTTGTACACATATTTAAAAGCCCTGACGCGCACCGACAGAAGCGAGATGAGCAGCGTGGTCCGGCGGTCCTTTCATGTTGACCGAATCACAATTTGCAATGTAAACGTGCAGCGTGACGTCACAATGCCCTGTCGCCGGTCCAGCGGGATCACTCCATTACGGTGACAGTCAACGGGAAGGAGGGGGGGGGGGTGAGCTTCAGCGTTGGCAACAAGGGACTGCAAAAAGGGGGATGGGGTTGGAAAGGGGGGTGGGGTGGTTGAATGCGAAAACGAGAGCTCAATAAAGCCGGCAAAAAACAAGTGGGGGAGTAGGTGAGGGAAAAATTCGGCCTGGAAAGGCTACCGGGATCAACGCTTCATTTTGTTCCGCTGAGGGTAAATTGCACTGCTATTCACTACAGCTTAGCGTTTAGCGTGTGAGTTCCAAGGGCTGAGTTATAATTTCGGCCAGGTGTGTTGGCTGCATTGTTTGCCTTCGAGGCGTCACCTTTCAACATGCTCAAATGTTATTTTTTCTTTAAATACTGATGAACCATGTTCAGCAAGAGAAAATATAGTTTCTTAATGCAAAATTGTGTTTGAATAGTTAAGTTTTTCTATGAAATGACGTGAATAAAGGAACTTAGTGGAGTAATCATGTTAATTCAATGTTTATTTCATAAAACTTGGAAGTATTAAAACAAATAAAAATTGTGCAACTAAACTATTTACCGCACACATTCAGACTAGTTGATATTTTAATAATTATGATTTAATTAACATAAGAGCAGGAGAATGAATAAATGAGTTTCATCGTAATGCATTTTAATATATTTTTTGTATGTAGATGATATCAATACGGAGATCAATGAAACTTTTGGAATTAGATTAAAATAAAGTACGTAATTTACTTTTGTAACAAACCCTGAAACAAGCTATAAAATAACACTTAAAATATGTCTTCAGCACGAGTTAATATAGGATGTCGTGACAGCGAAATAATTAAGTTAAAACATTTGAGAAACATTTGGTAATCCAACATAGGCCTGTTACTAAACGAACTCCGTAAGTCGCGTTATAAAAACCTATATACTGTGGAGTAAGTCCAAGGAGAAACAGGAAAGTAGGTGGTCGGGGATGACATATCATGCAAAAAAGGAGTTGAGTTTTTGTGGAATTAAGTTGTACTCCCCATTTTTATATGTAAACGCTAAATATCTGTAAGTACCTTAGTGTTCAGGCCATTAGGACAGGCGAGTAGGCAACAGGTATTAGGATGGCTGTGTCATCGGTGTATTGGAAAATTCGGGCTCGTAATGTGGTGCGGATGTTGGCAACATAGAGTGAGGAAAGAAGGGTCTGACGAGTGATCCCTGTGGGACTCCAGCTTCAATGGAGAAGGCCGCAGAGTGGGTGTGTTGGATCTTAACATTAAAATAATACTCTTAATAGAACTGTAAAGTAGTGATGGGATATTCAGGAAGATGTAACGAGTGGAGTTTGTATAAAAGTGCCTAGTGATGAACTGAGTCAATTGCTTTGTATAGGCATTAAGAGTGTGAGGACAGAATATTGGAATTGGCAGAATCTGTTGCCTAACATCTGCTGCCATCAGATGTGCTGTGGAATGGCCATTTTGAAAACTAAATTGTTGTCTGGAATGGACATGCAGTATATCAAACCATAAGGTAAGACAGGGCCGTATAATTCGCTCAGCAACTGTTGAAAGAGATAAATGTAGATCAGGTGAAAGTTTTTTTACATGCCTGGGCTAACTATCGGGTTTAAGGAAAGGTGCGACAATTCTGAGTTTACAGGAAGCAGATAAATGCATAAGTTGGTTTGATTGAATTTGCATTAATAATGTTTATTAAATAAATCATACAATTACGAGACAGGGAGCGAAGCATCCTTGTAGTAAGCATGCCAGTCCCTGGGACTTTATGAAGATATGGGTGGTCTGAGTCTTTGGCTCCTTCGCAGGGATAGGTAAACATGCGACCCAAGAGGTCCGTGTCTGAAGTTGTATGAAAGAGCAAAGTAGAAATATCATTATACGAAGAAGTGTGAGAATGAAAGGATGAGCCATAATTTTCAGCCTATGTGGTTGTGTTATTACTGAAGTGGTTTTCATTGGCTTTGGTTGCATTGTCAGGCAGTGAGAGTGACATGATGTGAAGACCAAAGTCACTTAATGAAGTGCCACACATTGCTTTTCGTAAACGAGAGATGTCTAGGACGATCCATGAATCACTGAGCTTACCAAGACGTCTTGGCACTTTTGGTTTCTCACCGAAGCTAACGGCAATGCTCCTGGTCGGCTACTAGAAAAATATGTTGCCAGAGGGAACGAGCCTCGGGGGTGTTCCTAATGCTCCTCCAGATTTGGTGGTGGCAGTTGTGATCACCCCATGATAATATAATTATGGTCGATTAGGAGCGCCTTGCTGGGGAAAAAGGGGATCAGGTACCAAGTAAAAACATGTAAGAGTAAAAGGGTAGCTGACTCCTGTGATTCTGACGAAAGCATGTTCGATAGGGGAATCCCGCGGAGTAGTCCTTCGATGATGACAAATTATCGGTTAAGCCAACAATAGGTAATGAAGATCAAAAAGCTGGAGGAAATCGGGTAACTGTGGGGCCAGAGTACGGGCATTCCAGATAAGGAGTTTAACTGTCATTGAAAGTGACAATTTATTTAGGATGCCTAGAATGGCTTCACATTTGTTGGTAAGAGAAGAACTCAAACTGAACTGATTGATGATTTGCTAAAACCTGCGAAACCATGTAAAGAAGTCGATACCTTAGACTAACTAAATTATGTTCCTTTAATGAGTCAACGATAGGGGTATTAGATAGTATCAATATGTTGGTTTGTCTCTGTGTGATGGAGTATGGTTGCGGTGTGAGTGGCTGGAATGCTTTATGAACATGAGCTATAGAAAGAATGCTTGCGTTCAGAATCACGATGGTGATGCCGGGATTTATCTCCAGGTGGGGGTGGTTTTATCCTTCACACTGGCCATAAACACCCCCAACCCGCTTCTGTTGGTTGCGACTGATGTATTGAGGACGACCTTGTCGTGAAATGGCTGGCGGGTGGCCCTGAAGAGATAGTAGTGAGAGGTATTGTAGCAACCTATTGGAAAAAAGGTGTAGAAGAACACAAAGGAATCTCTGTTCTTGAAGTCGTAGGTGTTGACGCCCTTTCGTTCGTCCTGGGATATGCGTAGAAGTGAAAAAATTTGAAAATTTAGGTGTTTCTAGATTATCAGATGTCTAAGTGGTAGGGGTGTCATTTTGAGAAGAAATATTGTTTCCAGCGAAAGCATATATGTTAAATTTCAATGATGGAAAGCAACAGCTTAGCGAAGAAAGGAGAGAGAATTTTTTTAATCTGAAATGCAGAGAAGAATGGCAGGAAAATCCGATTAAAGATTTACACGAAAGCCAAAAACTGATTTGCAATAAGTTCAAACAGCATTCCACAGGCGATAATAGTTATTACACTTGAATGTAGGAGTAAGTAAACAACAATGATTGAGAGCGAAACGTTTACCATAGACAAGACAAACCCAACAATGACAGCTGAAGGTGATCGAGTTTATCAAAACTTAATCTTGCGAGCAGCCATAAAGATGGGAGATCGCCAAGTTCTGCAGTCCCTTGTGAACGTCAAGGCAGCCTCGGGTGAGCGGCGAACTGCAATCGATGGTTACCCGGCGATGGCGATGAGGTGGGGGACCGCCTTCCCAAACTGTAAGTGAACGGCAGTGTCAAACTTATTAATTGGTAGGTACCTTGTACGAGAAGTAATTTTCGTCATATCCTGTAGAGCGCAGCGTGTGACTCTCCCGACGCTTCATGCGCGTAGTTTAATGAAGTCTCAAACGATGAATATGGCAGCGGCGACGCGCTGTTGTACTCGGAAAACATGAATGTGGTAGATCGCTGGTGTTCGCAGAGAGTCGGAACAGACCACCTGGCTCATTTTTTGTACTCTAGCTGCGGAGTGCTCGATTCCTGGTCGATGGGCTAGAATGTTCTGTCGCAGTCTGTTACATGCAAAATAACCTGTTTAAAGTAGTGTCGATTCTTGTCAACAGATTACACCACATGCTGCTTGAAGGTAAATATTATTTAGTTATTTTATGTGGGATGCAGGATGTTCACTAATGATCGCAAAAGAATGATGGCTTCGCTAAGCTTCAAGGAGAAGGAAGTTCGTCTTGCTTATTAGTGAGTCTCAGATGTCTCAGAGCATATTATTATATATGTCTGAGAAATGGTATTTTCGTTTGATTCCCACCTGATAAAAATATTACAGGTCTCTTAGTCCATTAGTATGTATAAAACATTTCACGATGGTCTAATTGCCTGAAATTAGCTAACAACGAAGAAGGTCATGAGGTCCGGAAATAACTGGCCTATACGTCTGATATTGTTAATGACCCGGTCTCGTTGTTTGGAGACGCTTGGCCTGTATGTATGGCTTTGTACATGAACGGTTTAGAGGTTATTCAGAGTATCGAAAAACTAGACTTACATGTTAGGTAATGCGACAATGTATTTAATTCGTCGGACAGGTATATGGTCTTAAGTTTTTTTTCGTAGAGTGAATGATTAATAAAACCCACGAAAGGTAATGGAAAACAGAATATTAAATATATTTAATATTTAGTTACACCTGTCACTGGTCAAGAGTCGAACCAATGACAGGAATCCATCGATTTAATATGTAAATTAATGAGTGATTTTTTCGGTGACTTTTGGAATTTTTCCCGAATCTCTAGCTAAATAATATACACGATTCCAAGATGCCGTCTGAATTCCCGAATGGCGGGCACCTCAGTAATAAATGATTACTGCACTCTAGCGGGTTAGAACAAAACTAGCATGATGGTAATGTACTCTATAAGAAGAGTACACACACAAGATGGTGTCCTCCAGCGGACAAATGGTGGCAATGTCTACTAGCAGGTGATAGCATGTACTGAATACAAAATGTCGGATCCTTGATGGTCGTCAAGGTCAAAGTCAAATATCAAGTAGAAAGTCAAACGTCAAGGTCAAGGTCAAACGTCAAGGTCAAGGTCAAACGTCAAGGTCAAGGTCAAACGTCAAGGTCAAGGTCAAACGTCAAGGTCAATGTCAAACTTCAAGGTCTAGATCAAACTTCAAGGTTCAAAGTTCAAGGTCAAGGTCAAAGTTCAATGCCAACAGTCGAGGTCAAAAATATGGTGAACAAAAAATTATACTAACATGGCATCAGCACACTCTAGCAGACTAAAACAATATGGTGGCCTCCAGTGGACCAGGACAAGATGGCGGACATGACGTTATACCAGCTGACGATATATACCTTGTTATTGGTCGTGGTAGGTCAGTCTGTTGGTGGCTTCTGTGGAGGAAGGATCAGTCGCTTTTTTTTATTTTTTGTCCTTACCAGTTCCGAACCAAAGACGGGAATCAGCCTAACCAATCAGTAAATTAATAAGTTTTTTTTTTTGGTGAATTTTGAACTTTTTTCATTAAAAACGGATAGTAAATAAAACTTATGGCACCTTTAACAATAATTGTTACAAGTGGTGACATAAATCAAAATGTCGGGTGTGTCGTTAGATGTTTTTATTACATTTTATTCAGAATTTTTTTAATATATTAATAAATTACTGGTTTACTCTCGCCGGGAATCGAACCGAAGAGCAAATCGTTTAAGTCACTAAACATTTGGAGTAGGCAATTTTTAAAATAATTTTTTTTTAATTTTTTTCGGTTTTTATAGCATTAAAATTGTGGATTTTCAAGATGGGGGCCGTAACGAAACATTCAAAGATAAAATAATATAATATGGCGGTCGTAACGAAAAGTGTAACGATGACATCGTACTCAACCACGTTGGCGGGCATTATGAAACATGCAACATTTATATAATCCAAGATGGCGACTGTTAAGATATGTGCAACGGTGGTTTTTAAGTAATATTTTATTAAATTTTAATTTTATTTTATATTTTTTTAAATTTTTCAATGGTTTTCTTACATATGAATTATTGATTTTTAAGATGGCGGACATGAAGTCCTACTATATGACGATATATATCTTGACATAAGTGGTGGGAGGTCAGTCTGTCGGTGGTTTCCGTGGAGGAAGGCTCTGACTTCATTTTTTAAATTTTTGACCACATCGGATTCGAACTGAGGACTCCGAGCTCCATGGCTTAAGTTTACATTTAATTTTTTTTAATATTTTTTATTAAATTTTTATGTTTAATTTCGATTATTTAATTTTTGTCTGTGAATTTTAATTTTTTCCCGATTTTTTAACATAAAAATTACGGATTTTCAAGATGGTGGCCGTAACGGAAATTGAAACTGAAGTCATATTTCAAAATGGCGGTCAAGGTATCCTTATTCCTAGAAATGGCTTATCGGAGTCTTTAGACATGGATTCTTAAGCCGTTTTTAGAACATTGTGTTCTTTCTAAGGCAAAATGACTTTTTAGGTTTTTCTAAATCCTAATTTTTGAATTGTGGAATATTTTGGGATTTTTGACGGAATTTTTTTTCCAAAAAAAAAATGGAAATTTTGGCGATTTTTGAGTAATTATGGCTAATTTCGGCAAATTTTGACACATTGGCCAAATTTGAAGGTCAAGGTCATATTTCAAGGTCATCCAAGATGGCCGCCGTACACTCGCTCCTAGCGCCTGAGACTGTGGCCGGACGCCCATTTGTATACTACTGAAGTGCGGTGTAAAAATTTGCGAAGTTCTCTCATTGACCATTATTATTCCAGAATAAAAAATAAATAAAGAATGCACTTTTTTGATACAAAAATATACCTAATCAACACATCCTTTCCAAATCATTTTACAAATTAAGCAAACTTTCACGTTTAAACTGGATCATAATTTACCTGAAAAGCTACAATTTAACAAAAAAAAACAAAACAGAAAGGATATTCGTTCCGGTACGCAAATTTCGCGTTGGAAACAAAACAAAAAAAAATCTTGTAAACATTCCCTTTGTATGATAATAGCTCGTTTGCGCCCCATTCAGGCGAACTTACCCTTGTCGTTGCGTTCACGGTTCAAAAAATAAATCGTCGCGCATGTAATGCGCATTCGTCTGTTTTGCTCAAACAACCCAGGTCATCAGCTTGAAGGAGAGGAAGGGAAAACGAGCTTTTTTTTTTTTTTTTTTTTGCTCCGCGAGATATAACACGACCGCCCTGCAGCGACGTACGTTGGGAACATTGTAATTATTCTCTGGCAGAGATGAGCTTCGCCCTATCTCAGCTGTGTCTCTGGAGCCACCTGGAATTACAAACGATAAAAAAAAATACACATTAAAAACCGGTGTTTCAGCCGCACCAGGTGACGTCGCCACAGAGGAGTTTGCCTTTAGTAATCTTTTAAATGGCTTGGCTTGGCCGCGTCTTTCTGCGGTGAAACAGCGCGCGATATTCGCGTACCGTCGCATTTGCTTCATTTATTCCACAAATTCGGGGTAGTTAATCCCTTAGATTAGCCAGTCTGCAAAGTTTTGGAAGATAACTCTGGTCTTGAAAGTATTTTCAAGCAAAAGGAAAAAGTTACACATACTTTTTTACATTCTGTTATAAGAGTATTCCTCAGACAAAAAAAAAACTCAATGATTATTGCCTAAAAGGAATATTAATTATTAGCCCTTAAATAAATGAGTATTGTTTTGTTATTATATTTTTTTTCTATTTCTTTACTGTTGCACTATACAAGCGAATATTTTAAATTAATTATTTATCGTTACAACTTTATTTAAATTATTTACATTACGTTCTCTGTTTTTGTAGCCATATTTCTGTTTTCACAATACTTATACTAAAGGCTGAGTGATAAACGCCATGAAAATATTTAATTTTTATTTTTTGAATTTATTTAATTTAAAGACTAATTTTAAAATTTTTACCTTTATACCTACCTTGCATTTCTTATTCTGTCACAAATATTTTCAACAGATATTCACTTGATTTAGTAGCCTACATAATGGGTGTAAATATTTGTACAAGTGATAATTATAACGAAGAATTACGCGAAATTTACATCAGCTTATAACACTAGGTAAACTTCAGGAAGGTATGGAATAAAAATTTTAAAAAGCCTTTAAATTAGTAGTAATGCTGAAAAAATGAAAAAAAGAAGTAATCTACAGGTTTTGGGAGCTTGAGCTTTGAGCTATAAACAGCTTACTGGTTATAGTTTACTTCCAAAGTTATTGAATTAAAAAAATTAAAATCCCGAAGTTTATAATCACAGACCTAAATATGAACATTTAAAAATTTGTATAATATTTATAATTTAAATGCTATTTTTTTGCAGTTTCGCGTTTTAGGCTTTCAAATTGTTTTAAAACAAAGTAAATAATTCTAAAATAAGTGTGCCCTATTTTCCATAGAATAATACGCATGAACATTTCAGGTCAGTGAATTGCTTGCGAAGATGTTTCTGACTGATGTCATCCAATGAATCTCTGTAAATGTTTCTGCAGACCAAACTAGTAATTATATTCACAAATATTTTTATTTTAACTGTAAATATTTTTATTACATATGTTCAAACATTTATTGGTACAAGACAGCAATAAAATTATAACAAGCTTTTTTTTACATTCAGAAAATTTATATCATTTGGTATTCATTATTTCATTTTAAAAGGCTGTGTAACGTTGTTTCCACGTTTATTTTTCTGTAAATAAAATTTATTATTTAGTTTGGGAAAAACGTATACAATTCTACGCCCCTAATTAAAAATACACATAAACTTTAGTTCACATCATGATATGCTACAAACATTTGTTTTCTTTGCAGCGTTGCGTAGTGGACATGGCAAATACAAAGGCAAAATTAAAAGCTATAAATGTGTTGCGTGAAATTTCTGGTTCAATGGCTCATGTAAATACATGCCTAGACGCAAATGATTGTTCTGCGTATTTTATTTTAATTAAAGAATTTCTAGGCTTAAGCAGCGTGGTCTATAGGTTTTGTGGGAAAATGTTTTCATCATATTAATAAGTGTTATTCATTCATAGATAACTAATGGTAACTTCCTGCTCTGAGGGGTCAATATTATTGGATGCGTGCTAGGAGGCTAGGCCGCGGCTCGTGCCAGGTACCTGAGTGAGTCTGGCTGCGGCCTCACACGGGCGCTGACGTCACGCATGCCACGCGTGTCCGGCCGGATTACAAGTGTCTGGTTAACCATCCTCTTCCGCTCCCCGCTGTCATACCTTGGACTATTGTCACTAATACTTTAAGTGGCCTGGGAATTCTGCGGGTTTCCCGAGGTCAACGCGCGGAGTGGCGCCAATAAACGCCGCCTTTCTGGACATTTCGGGCGTCGGGTCGGTCGGCCCCGGATGACGCGAAACGTCCCAGACATTCTAGTCCCTTCCAGAAGGACGCCGTGGAGGTGTAAGTGACGACGCTGGCCTCCGCGAAAGTTCCGGACAAGTTCCGAGAGTTCGGAGAGTTTCGCTAGTGAAGGGAAGTGTGCCATCCTCTTTTTGTTACTGAAACAAACATGCTGTGTCGGCTCAGTCTGTTTTTGCTAGATTCAAGAAAGTTATTGAGTGGGGAGGGAGTAAGGCATAAACTTTTAAATACTTTATCTTCAAATCAACCTTTAGCACTGGTTCCAAATCATCCGTTATTTTGTTGGTTAACGGAATTTCAATTTTCTGTGAGTTTATAGTTTTAAAACACGGGTTTTATAAAATAACCTGGAAGTGTTGTAAAAGGAAATACTTTAAAATGTTCTACATCTAAAGCCAAAATACTTTTTTTTTTCCTTCCAGTTTCAAGTTTACTCTGGTTACTAAAGGAATATGGAAATTTAAAAGTTTATGTCTGATGTAGTTTTTAGAAAATATAGCGATGGCACCACATGAGACCGAAATATAACTTAACTGAATGACAGTAGACCTTACATCGTTAGAGCGACAGGCAGTTGGTCCAAGGCAGGTTTTACGAAAATCATTAAGCATAAATGTAATTTGACCGAAAGTCATTTGACAAGCAAACCTGACAAATTATCTCGCTGGTAAAATGTCTTTCTTTTTGCATGAGGCAATTCAGCAACATTTTCCTGGAGTTAATTTGACAGAAAATTATTTTTGAACAGTATTCGTTTCTCCAACATTTCGGATAGATGAATTTCGGTCTGCTGGTTCGCAACCCGATCGAACTATGTTTGGCCACGAGGTGCAAGTCACACGTAGTTTCCAACATCGCGACAAGAGGGAGGCACGTGGTAAGACTGGGTAGCTGGCTGGGCTCGACCAGAATCTCTGCAGTGGTGTGTGCGCAGTGGCGCGTGCATTATTGACCACTCTCCGCAGATGAGCCCAGCCCCGCCACAATTAATAACGAGACAGTGCATTATTCAGCGTTTCGCCGCCGTGTTGCCCCCTCTGGGTCGCCCGCGTCCAGCCCAGTTCTTCGGCGCGCTGGTTCGACCACTTCTGCTGCCGACGTGTCTACAAGGGTTTCACCCGTGTCAGTGCAGGTTTTACCCGGGCCCAACTTATCTATGTTTTAGTCCAGAGTTAAAAAGTGAGGGGACTTAGTCATGGCGTCAATCGCACCCGTGGCTGGCCAATCCCGTCCTAGCACATGATTCATGCTACCTCCCCTGCATGGCTTAAACCCGGCATGGTTAGAGCGCATAGGCTACGGCCTGAGTCGTATTTAGTCTCTCCCTAACCCAGATCCCTCACCAAACACAATTATTTTTTTAGTGAGGTTAGTAAAATAAATAAATCTTTCACGAAAACGTTGCATTAAAATACTCCCATCGAGCCCAAAGTAGTTTTACTTCAAAACCAATTTATTATAATCTACCCGAGCTTTGATATTTACTAAGAAATTTTCTTTGTGGTTTGAGTATTTCAAGAGTGAGTAATATTTACTGTTAACCAATCAATATTAAGTGATAAATAATTATTGATGTCGTGACCTGTTATTTTGAAGTAATATTTTTAATTCATGCATATTTTATAATTTCTATTTGAAATCAATAAATCATATTTTTTTAAAAGTTAGGATTCTGAAATACTTGAAACGAAATGGAAGCCAAAATCCCCGCGTTGTGTTATATTTTTATTAAATTGTATAAATGGTTCTGCTGAGTAATACTAAGTAATCTTATAAATGTGGTTGAAAATTTAATTTACGGGATTTGAGTTACTTTTTAAAATATGTATAAACTGTAGTTTTTATTTTCGTACAATAGTTGGGGATTCTGAAAATCTTAATATACCATTTTATGGTGTGATTATTTCAACAGTGAGTAATATTTATTTTTAATCATTATTATTTGATAAATAATTATTAATATCCTGGGTAGTTATTTTGAAATGAGTGATAATTTTGTAAAATCATGTTTATTTAGAAATAAAAAGGTTTACTTTCTCTCTTTTTCCCTAGCTCCCTTTTAACCCTTAAGATATACTTACTAGTCGAGGTTTGAATTGTCAAAGAAGTTTCACTTATATCACATGTACACGCGCTCTTTTTTATAAATAAACATTAAGAAAATGTGTCTATTAATGAAACCAGGCCAGGTGCTTTGGTACTGTTTCCTCTGTTTCATTATACAGCTCCACCTCATTACATTTTATTGGCGATCTTGGTGACATGACGTAGAAAACATAATAACCTTGAAATGTTTTATTTTCTTTCCTCGTTTCAATATGTTATGAAAGGCACGTGCGATTCTGGAAATAATGGCACGCCGTAACAATTTGCAGCAAGGGAGCGAGGTGGGGTTGTTGCTATCTTATTTGTCCGACAGCGCTTTGTAAGCGATAAATAGCAGAGGTAACAATGTTGAGTGCGTGATCCCTCTTTGTCGCTCGCCCTTTATAAGCCGCCCTCCCCCCTTTCCCGTGGAACTAACTCCCTTTGTGGGTGACCTTATAGGCTGGAAATAATTGAAACAAGCCCCGCACGGCGGAACAGACGAAGGGAATTATCTGTGAGTAATAGTTAGCCATCCTGCTGTGTCTCTGCGCCTCTGTCTCTCTGTGTCTGTCGTGCCGCCAAACCGAACAGAACCGAACAGTGACTAGTGAGTACAGTGGCAGGCTGCATTGTTGTCTGGGACCGCGCATAGAACAAGGAGGGAGATATAGAAGTTCGACTCTTACAGTGGAAACTGAAAAAAATGTTTTGCTGCATGTGATGCCATCTGTTGGGTGGGCCATTTAACTTCGAGCAAAAAAAACTAGGACAGGGGGGTTAAATTCCTAAGTGTTATTTTTTTAGTGTTTATTTAACTACTTTCCGACTAATTGCTTAGCAGCAATAAATTGAAATTGCTCGAGAAACATTTAATACTATTTTGTAATTTAAAAATTCATTTTATATATTGTTACGAATAATAAAGGAAGAACTTCTGGGTTCTTAAGGAATAGCCTGATTAAGTTTTATTACAGTTTCATTAATTACTAATATTTACATTACTTATCAACAATTATACTTAAAAATATCTGATCACCAATCACTCGCACTTCGAAAATTGTATTCGCAAGTCACTCATTGTCCGTCAAGTCCCACTATTCGCACTCATTACTGGAGCTAGGCACAACAGTGGTTCGCCCCTTACCTCGCGCCTGTCCACACACACAGTCTCGCGCCACTGTCGCACTCCCGTCACTCTGCGTCGCGCCACTCTCGAGGGTGTCTCTCACCCTCTTCGCCGATGTCGCATTTCCCTTTTCTTGCAGAACTCTCCGAACTCTCGGAACTGCCGCGGAAGCCGGTGTTGCTGCTTATATACCTGTGGCACCCTTCTCAAACCAACAAGTGCAGCTGTGATGAGTCGCGTCATCCTGGGCCGACCCATCGCCCGAAACATCGAGAAAGTCAGTGTTCATTCGCGCAACTCCGCGCGGAAGCCTCTGTAAGTCCGGAATTCCCAGGCCGCTAAAGGTGATAATATCCCGAGGCATGACGATGCGCGGGAAGACATGGGAGAAGGGAAGTAGTGAGGACCCTTGTAATCCGGCCCGGCACGCGTGGCATGCCTTACGTCAATGGACATGAATGATTGTTAATTTTACTTTGCAAAAATTTCAATAAATATTTCGTGTTTTTCTCAAAACACGGTTTTAGTGTTCGCTATAATCAACACTACCTCTTGTTAACCCTCTGGAGAAGGGTGGTGGGGGTGGGCAACATAAGATAAAAATAGTGACATAAAAAGGGATGGTAGTGGGGGTTAGCGACACAACAAGAGTCACGTTACAATTATTATTTATGATTGTCTAGATTTCGTTTACAAAATTTATCTGTGAGAGCTTTTAAATGTGTTCACGTACATTTTCTTGTAACAGCCAGTAAACAGATAGATAGATATCTGAAATTTAAGATATCTGAGTCAACTATATTACTATAACCAGCCAGGCGACAATACCAGACACCTAAACGTAACGAATACTTGAATGGGTGAACTAATTACAACTCTTACGATGTGCCGGATCCCGTTGTCGGCGGCCATAACTAAGAGAACGAAATGAACGAATTTTTTGAACGGATTATTGCACGGAACCTGTTTAAATGAATCGATTCGGTCAATTAAGTATTTCTGCCAATTACTAGTAGTCATCTCTCCTAGCGTGACCAGCTATATTTTTTAATATCGTATGCACGAACATTATAACTAGGAAGAGCACGGCTTTTTCATTTTCATCGTACGTACGTTCTCACTTTCCCAAATATTCCCCATAGTGTTTATTTTCTGTCCCGTGTCCAACTTCATAAGTTTTTTATCGTGTCAAGAGGTTATCAACTTATAAGATTACGCAATGTGTACGAACTTGCATTTAAACACCAATTGTTATCATTCATCAGTTTTTTACGCAATAACATGTCACTTAATGGATTCTTCTCGGCCTCCTCCGCGGAAATGACGGCATTTCCGTCGTTTTGGCATGCCTTGTCGCAGCCATCTTAAAAGTTGATTAACAATAGATGTCTTTGTGTTCTGGCTAGAGCTAGTAATGTGCCATTGCAGCATTCAGCTGGGCGTACACTCGTTTTTTCTTAACTCTTTGTGTGTTGTTTTTTGTTTCGGCAAACTGAACGCTGGTTTATTTTTTTTTTAAGAATTTCTGTTGTGGGGGTAATTTATTTGTAATTTTGTCTTTAAGTGAAGGTATGTTTTGTTCTAACCATTTGTATTGTATTTTATTATCACATAATTATTATCCAATTTAAGTGCATCAAGAATCAAAGAAAAGAACTCTGAAAAAATTTAATTATTTTAAAGTTTAATTAATTATATTTTCGTCAAGGCAGTGTGCTATTCAGTTTTCCGAACTATTCTTTAAATTGTGCATTTGTAACTATGTTTGGCTAACTGTGTTATGCCATCTATGGTCACTTCCTTCTTCTTGGTGACCATCATGTGAAAAACTGTATTAATTTTCTGCTCTTAATTTATCCACCGCATCCATGCGGTAGTTTCAAGTTTGGGTAGCCACCAATTGGGTGAGTTTTCGCAGATTTCTCTGGAAATTATGCTGGACATTTATTTTTAAATATTTCACCATGTAATTGGTCTTTGAAATGTTTTTACAGCGGCCCACGAGTCATGGATCTGGAGTGCTTCCCTATGCCGGCCATGCTATGAACTAATTGTAATCCTTTGTTTGGAGTAGAGGATGTTCTCCTCTCTTTTCTGACGGCTACGGAATTCACTCACTCATGAATTCAGGAAAGTGATTCTTCGTTTTCATACTTCGCATGAAGCTTGTGTTCGGCAATAAATGTGGACAACCTACCTAAATTCATTTTATAAATTTTTCATCGTTTTTTTATTTTGTTTTGCTAACATAAATTTATGAATTAAAGTAACGTTAATAATTTATTTAATGTTTTGGGGCCCCATTTTTTTTTAAATTTAAGTAACAAATGTAACAAGTAACAAATGTAAATCATGATATTCTATTTATTGTTTATGAAGTTTTATAAATAACTAAGTAATACTGTAATACTCATAAAGTTTGTTTTAAATATCAAATATAATTGATGGTCTGAAAATTAGTTAGTTTCTATTTTTAAATATTACCCCGAAGTTAACCTAAAAGAAAATATTTCTTATAATTTTGTGAGCTGGTTGTTCAGTCGGCCTACCTTGGTGCCTAACTATTTTTCAACCTTGAGGTAAGACACCATTGAGCCTAAGGTTCAGGGCAACTTCCACTGCGAGCCTTTCTCGGAATGGTCAAACCTAACCAGGCTGGGAAAGGTTGGTAGAGTGAGTGGAAAAATTTTCCTTATTTCCAATAACGATAATTTTCATACAAATTTAAGATACGTTTATATACTAAGACAAAGGTAGTATCTTTCAATGCTGTATTCTGTTTGCATGTATGGCCTAAAATGTTTAGTATTTAACCTTTTTACAAACTTTTAAAAACACTTATACCTTTTACGATATAATTATATCACTTTTCAGGTAAAAAGCTTTGAAGTTAAAAACTAAAATTTTATAAATGTGAATTATACCCTGATGTATATATATATATTATATATATATATTACGTTTTGTCTTTCATTACCCCATAATGGCTCACTCCCTAATTTCGTTATGTTTGTATAAAGTGGCTGATAAAATTATTTGCTTATGTCAATGAAAGACATAATCGTTGTCGGTTAAGCAGAAATGTTACTGGGAAAATTACCGGAAATGTTTCCCAAAAAAAAAAACCGTTTCGGGAATACTATCAATTTGCTTCTGGCGCAGTATTCGTATAGGAGCAATCACACACAACCCACGATGTGGTATCACTCTGGTGATTTTCCTTGCATTTCCTCTATAAGGAAAATTTAAAAGATTTTTAAAATTCGGCTATGCAAGAACGTTTTGAAATCAGCTAATTATAAATGGCAAAGATGGTAAAAGTAAAAAAAATACATGTATGCCGGCTAGTTTTTAAAGTTATCATGATCACACTATTTTTTTTAAATGTGTATACCTGCTGTAAAAGACATTTACGTCCAGAAAACGTATCACATCTGCGGATAGAGAAGGAGAGAGGAGCAACCACGCTTCCTGCTGGAGAGAACTATGTACCTCCACATCGTGCAGTGGTTTAGGTGAAAGTAGGGAAGGGTGGGTGAAAGCAGGGAGGGTTTGGAGAAAGTATGGAGGGTTGGGTGAAAGTAGGGGCTGCCGTGCGAGGGAGAGGGGGTTCAATTATCTGGCTAGCTCCACAGCAACCGGTCTTCTCCAAAGTTTGATTATCTGCTTCCAGGAACGCAGAAGGCAGAAGTAGGGTTGGTAACGAGAAGCGCGCTACTTTGTTGTACTTGCGGGACAGAACCTTAGCGGAGCAGGTTTCACTGAACATCTGTAAAAACGTGCACATACCCACCTGCTCTACTCGTGTTGTTTTTAGCTTCCCTATGAAGGAACCACACACGAAACGTTTGTGACATGTGTGGTACTGTTTTGTCAGTGTTTTTGACCATATAAAATATGTCAGTCTGAATTTAAAACTGTATATATCACTACACTGATAGTTACCAATCCGAATATTTAAAAAATATATATTTTTATTCTACTGTGTTCAAAATAATCTTCCCAATTTAACTTTCAGTTAAGAAACATGATTCAATTCTTCATTCTAATTAATGTTAGTTGCCCAAGAGTAATTGATTTTCTTTTACCTCCAAAACTCTATTTTAAGACATGTATCATTGAAAACACTTTGATTTCCCACACAAGAGCTGAACTGATTTGCTATAAAATATTATTTTTTAAGAAGGGTTCAAAATACTTGGATATGAAATACAAGCCCTTACTAAAGGGCAAATAATTATTGTTTTTTATTAACCTAATACTTAATTATAAAAATGATTCCCGGTTAAAATAAATAGTAGATTTACCAGGGTAACTTTCTTAACTGAAAGTGAAAACGAGGCGTGCGAAGAAAGTTAAAATATCTTCACTTTCCTGCTATAATTTGCGAAAAATATTCACGTTTTCTGATAAGCCTAAAGCTGCATCATGTTGAAAAAAAATCATAATGGGTAAATGTTTTGGCAAAATGATACAATATTTCAATTGTAATTTAAAAAATATTTTTGTTGACTTCAAAACTTGTGTATGGTTATAGATGAATACATATTTGCAAAGTAAATTTCTTACCTCCAAAAAAATTTTTTTCGCGATATCTGCATTGACGAAACTATAGAGTGGAAGAACAAGTGTATGAATGAGGTGAATGACACAAATGACGTAGTCACTCTGTTTAGCAACTGGGTAGAAAACAAGAAGTACCTACATTATGCCAATGCGAAGTTTGTTAAATAACTTCAAATGATCTCGGTGTAGAATTGTTAAATTCCGCATGAAGATAGTATTGCCAAACAAACATAACAAAAAACTTTTGGCACAGCCTGCATTCGTAGGTAGATTTCGAAGTAACTATTTCTTCTGGAAATATTATGGAAACTTTAAATCTCCTAGAACATTTTAAGAATTTAATGTTTATATCACCTATGTTCACCAATATTCAAAAAAAGATCGATTAAACATTTTCTCATATTCAATGCAGCGAAAATATTTTGAATATTTTAAACTCACTGAATCCAGTATTGAATTATTATGCCTACTAAGGTAGTGATGATTAAAAATAAATTCCGATGAATTTGATATTAAGGAAGTTATAATTTTTTTTAATTTCAACCCCAATTTTTACTAAAGTATTTCGTTTTATCAAGAATTTTTTTCAGCCAAAGGTTTTAGATAAAGTTTAGGAGTTTTACAATAAATAATAACGGATTATATACTTTATTAATAAAAAAGTAATGACTTTTTATCTTTCTACCATTATTATTTCCATTCCCTGCAATACTGTGTAGTCGCGAGCGGGGGTAACAACTGAAAACTGAGAAAAACAGCAAGGGGTCTTTACAGTAAGACCCACGGCAATGGTGAGCTGGTGCTGTAAGAAATAATGTAAATCGTATGCAAAATAACAATTTATTTATAAAAATATAGAGGCAAAACATATAACAAGGATATATATAAATCGTTTACAAGCAATAACTATGCATTCCTCGTGCATTCCCACGGGACTCATTCATACAAGTTAAAACAATGTTGAGATAAAGTGGGCCAACTGGCGACGCGTTTGAAGTAGCGCAAGTAATATGAGCCGCTAGGCTGAAAGCAACAGCAGAAAAGAAATTACGATTAAAATTACCATTACGACGTGGCTTGACAAGAAGTGTCCAAAGCCATCGTGGCGTGCCCATATACAACCGCAGAAAAATATTACACAAGCTACAGGTAGTACTCGGCGTGAGCAAAAGAAACTAAAGCAAAGAACTAAATCAAGCAATGACCTGAAGGGTCCAATATGGCTTATAAACATTACAAATCATGGCAAAAATGCAAGGGTGAAAGCGCGGCCACAACGTGCAGGCAAGAATAAGAGAACATACTAATTATAGAAGCTAAGTTTCACAGCCGAGTACATACCACAACGTGACGCCAACCCACAGTGACAGCCTTCGAGTCAAGACGACCGAGAGACGCAACGAATTATTTTTTTTCCTAACCTAACTAAAAACTAAATGTGTTTGGGAGGGGTCTGGGTTAGGAAGGGACCTAAGTGCGTCTCAGGCCGAAGCCTATCACGCCTTAGTCATGCTGGGATTAGCCATGCAGGGAGAGGGTCACATGCATCGTGTGCTAGGAGGGTATTGGCCAGCCATGGCAGCGATTGTCACTCTTATCTCTAGTCTAAACTACTAGTTAAGTTGGGCCCAGGTAAAACCTGCATAGACACAGGGAAAACCCTGGGCACTTTCATGCGGGATGCAAGTTTGCATGCATTAAATGTAGGTAAGTACAGGAGACAGAGGATGGTCTGGATGAAGAGTTGGCCAGAGTAGAAAGAGTCTACCATGCGTGGGTTGGGCACTTCGACTCGAGGTCCGCCTTGATTTTTGATTTTGTCCAGAACTGGAATTCGCTGGCCAGGGACGCAGGTGCCCCTGGCGGTGAGGGTAACACGAACCACTCACATCCGCTCCAGACAGCAGCACCTATAACTAAAAGAAAGAAAATTAAACATTCTACAGACTAGACTAATTTTAGTAAATGCATGTTGCGCGGGCGAACATGCCTTAATAGTACTTTGATTAAGCATAACTGCAACGAATGGGCTGGGTGCCGGGTTTATATAGGCCGGGAACAACACACGTCAGAGCGCGCTGGTGGCGCGGCGGGGAAGGAAGGAAGAGGGGTGGTAGGAAGGGGAGGTTGGAAAGGAAGGGGAAAATAGGAGTGGGGAGGGGAAGGGAGGGGAAGGAATGCTGTGCAGTGCCCGCACTGCTTCAACTGGTTTGTTGCAAAAATTTATTTTAAGTCAAAATATTTCAACAATATTTTAAAAGTTAAATAAAAAATAAACAATAATACGATAGAAGAGTACATGAAAGTGGAGGTTCTATTTATTTTCTTATTTCAACACTTCGCTGTAATGGTTCGTCGAATCAAAACTTGATTCAGACAAAATTTTAGATACAAATTATAAGATTTACAAACAATGTGAACGGATTTGATAGTGTACCTACTAAGGGAGATATTATTTTTTTTATTCTACCTCTCATTGTTTCAACCGTTTGCGGCAATGGTTCGCCTAATAGATATTGTTTCAGACAATAGTTTTAGATAAATATGATTAGATTTTCAAACAATTTGAACGGATTTGATAGTGTGCCGACTAACGGAGCTATGAAATATTTTTATTTCTACTGCTATTTTTTTCAACCCCTTGCAGCAATGGTTTCTCTAATCAATAATTATTTCAGACAAAATTTTAGTTTCAAATTATAAGATTTATAAACAATCCGAACGAAAATTATGATGTGCCTACGAAGGGACTTAAGATTTATTTTTCCTCCAACCCATGTTTATTCCATCCCTTGCAGTAACTGATGTAGTTAACAGCAATTTACCGGTTTTTTTGAAAACCTTCCCCATTTCTACCCCTTTGGTTGGATATTGTCCATTAACAAACTCAACCAAGATTTTTCCACTACTTGATTTTTATGTATCAGTTTGGAAGTGATTTGTGAAAAATCGCAGCAGTTATCGTGCCCAAAATATTGTGATATATATATATATATATCTTTTATTTGACCATTATTTTGGGGTGTACGTACCATGAAATGAAAAACTTTTTAATAAAAATTCTGGAAGTCGCACTATGGTAAGGGCTACAATAGGTGGTATTGAACACTAAAAGCGCGTACAACTCTGTACATGTGATGAAGTGAAAATATTTTGGCAATTCAAACCTTGTCTCTCTAGTATATCGTAAGGGATAAACGGAATAAAAAGAGAGAAAGAAGACAATTTTCTAAAAATACCATAGCGCGGGGTTTTATGGGTCTCATTCATTTTCCAACTATATAAGAATATGAACATATTGTAATTATTAGAAATTTTATTATATAAATATAAATGTATAAAAATTTATTAACAAAATTTATACTATTTTCAAACCACTGCTCATGATATCAATAAGTATTAACGATTAATTAATAATAAATATTACTCACTGTTGAAATACATCATAAAGAAAAACTGTGCGTGTTAATGTTTCTTCAAATAATTCTGCTATTTGGAACACGCCAAATCTCTGAACGAAATATTAAATTCATATCAGGTAGCGCTATATATGCGGTAAATGCAGGGACTAACTCAAAAGTGCTCTCAACGCTGCTGGTTGAACAAGGAGGAATGCTAGCATGCTGGTAGCATATATACAATTCAAGGCAGTCACAGCTTACTGTTATAGGATACCTATATATAATTCTTGAAAAACGTGCATGCTCACGCTCTCTGTCTTATTCTTTCGTTCATCTATCTCCCTCGGTTATCTTAAATATAAAATTCTCGTGTCACAGTGTTAGTTATCATACTCCTCCGAAACGGCTTGACCGATTTTTATCAAATTTTTTATGCATATTCAGTAGGTCTGAGAATCGGCTACTATCTGTTTTTCATACCCCTAAGTGATAAGGGTAGTCCACCCCAAACATTTATTTTTAATTTTTGGACAAAATTTTTTATTTTATATTATTTATAATGTGACATTAAAAAATACATACAACTCTAAATTTTCACCCTTCTATCACCAACCCCTAATATTAAATAGAATTTTATATTATTCAACCCCGGTCGATAGCTGATCAATTAACACTTAATCAACCTTTCCCGCCTACAGCGAGCTCATTACCTGGATTAACACACAGACCACATATTAGTATGAAATTCCATCCGTAAGGGAGTGAAAAAGTGATAATTTCATTTTATAACAGAAAAAATCATAGGTCATAGACATACAAATAGTGAGTGAGTGTCATTTATTTATGTCTGTCACACGATCATACACTTAGTAAGGTCTGGCAAATTCATATTTTTCTCCTTGGTGAGACCAGCCCGCTTAGTGGAGCTCGCAGCGGCTAGCAAAATAAAGGCGCTCATAACAGTTTTGTTCTTAACTTCGTCAAAAGATAGAGTTAGTTGCCTTGAATTTAAACGCACCATCGTTTGATGCGTTTGTCATGTTTTTAATTTTTGTTTGTTTGTGCCGTATGCGTTCCTATACCATTTATCCAATTGCGATGAAATTTTGGTGAGTTGTTATGCTCATGCCCGTGAAGGTTTCTGAGACGGTATAACTATTTTTTCATAGTTGGAGCAAAAATCGTTTCAAAAAAGGTGTTTATTTCATATTATATATCAGCACTTTGTCTGTTTTTGTTGTATAAGTGCGCACGCATGACACAATTTATTTAAATATAAAATAGAGACAGAGATAGAGTGATATATATATATATATATATATATATATATATATATTGAGAAAGAGTGAGACAGAGAGATAAGTTGAGATAGAGCGAGGTATAGAGAATGAAATGGGTTAGATAAAGATATATATATATAGAGCTATATAGAGATTTATATATAGACGAGATACAGATAGTGTGAGGTATATATGTAAATATGTAAATATAGAGATTTAAATAGCGATAGAGAGATACATAGATGTATAAAGATGTAGATATATATATATATTAGAAAGATGGATAGATGATTTGTATATGTGTAACTACTTCAAACATATTACAAAACAAAACTGAATGAGGCATTGCAATTCATGCCGAGCATTAGCTAGATAATGAAATCTTTTCAATATTAGTAATCTCTTTTTTTAAGCGTTTTTCTATAGTGCTTTATAGAGTTTAGACTACATACAGACCACTAATTTTTAAATATATACAGGTAAATAAATATAAACTGGCAGAACGTCTGTCGGGATCTGAAAGTGATATAAATTATTTTGCACACTTGACATTCAAATTAAGAAGACAATTACTAACTACATCTGATTTCGAAAAAGGTACCCTTCACTCTGTGTTCAACCCGGGCAACGCCGGGTACTGCAGCTAGAAATTCCCTAGAAATAATTCATATGGCAAAACAACGTTTGCCGGGTCAGCTAGTATATATATATATATATATATATATATATATATATATATATATATATATATATATATATATATATATATATATATATATAAAGTCCTTGTCAGAATTGTAACGGGAGAGGAAAATTAATTAAAAATATTAAAAATAATTCTAGTAAAAAAAAACAAATTAAACACAGAGAGGGGGAAAAAAACAATAGTTTAGGTTTGCGATTTAAAGTGATAAAAATTATTTAAATACTAATTGAACTCTTATGAGGGTACTGATTGCTTCGTTGTTAATATCACACGGGTGTTTTTTTACTTGTATGGGAAAATTAAGAATGATAATGCATCTAGTGCATGGCAACAATGTTAATAGGCAATAGGAACATATGAACTTATTTGGAAGATATGTTTTCTGAAATTTTTGTGAACAATGTAATATCCCCAACCCATTCGATAAAGCACGTGGACTGGCTGGAAGAAAATGGTTGAAACTGTTCCTACAGCGTCACCCAGAAATATCCAAGCGAAAAGCTCAAAACATGAATCCTGGTAGGGCTGCAAAGTTGAATAAGGTTATTGTGGATGATTATTTTGATAAACTGAAGGAGTTATGACCCGTTTAGATATTTTTGACAAGCCCCAGCTAATCTACAACATTGACGAGAAAGGCTGTAGACTTATCCTCCACAAACAACAAAATGTGTATGCCAGAAAAGGAGAAAAAATTCAATCTTGTAGCACCTGAACATGGTGAAAATGTGTATATTGTATCGTATGGGAATGCACTGGGTCAGGTCATACCACCAATGATTCTTTTTAAGGGAAAATGATTAAATCCTGAATGGAAAGATAACCTTCCGCCTGGAACAGAGGTTGAGATTACTGAGAAAGGGTCGATGACAACAGCAACTTTCATTTCATGGATTCATCATTTTGCGAAATTCAAACCACAAGGGAACATTTTGCTTATCTTTGATGGTGCATCATCACACTTGGACATAGGCATTGTGGAAACTGCTGAAGCTTACGGAATCACACTATTCTGCTTATCAAGCAACACAACACATGAGCTGCAGCCTTTTGATAAATATGTTTTCGGTCCTTATGAAACATTTTGGGATGTTGAAGTGTTACTACATTGGTCAAAGCAGACAAACATTCAAGACCGCACAATAACCAAAAGGATTTTTGGGAAAATATTTAGTAGGGTTTGGACCAAAGCTGTTATGCCTAGTAATGTAGCAAGTGGGTTTTCTGCAACTGGCATTCACTCATTTGACCCTACTGTTATCCAAAAGAGTGCTTACGCTCCTTCAGAACTTCCAGAATAGAAAACCCAGATTAAACAGTAAAAGGATCACAGTCTGCAGCCCCAGTTCACTCACAAGAGAGCAAGCATGGGAAGGTAAAAGAGGAAACGCGAAAAATAGCTGACAAACTAAGGCATGCAGAAGACTCATCGTCGGGAACAAGTGATTCAAGTGACTCTTCTCTTGTATCCTGTGATGGCACAGAACCCAGTCTAAACATTTCATTCATAGATATCCTACGGACACCTGAGGTGATGAAAAAGAATAATGTAAATCGAAAAAAATCGCTTAATTACAAAGCTGTTGAGGTAATGAAGACAAAATGAAGACTCAGAATGATCAAAATCAAGACAACAAGCCAGGCAAAGCTGCCCCAGGAAGTTTCAATGTTAAAAGCAATAAAAACACTCTGAACCTGCCACACAAAAACATCTTGCTATTGGATCGAGTGACACGAAGAAGAAAGTAAAAGAAGCCTGGTATTGTTTCATTTGCACAGAGGACAGGATTGCTGACATGAGACTGTGTGTAAAGTGTAGCCACTATGTTCATGAAGAATGTGTGGGGCTTACTGCTAAGGACAAAATACCAAATTTCATTTGCCCAGTTTGTGCTTGTAGGCTACTTAGTTTCACAGACATATTGTGTACCTACATGTTCATTTTCAGCTGTGACTTTTCTTTAAAATTTCTGGTTTGTGATTCGAGTACGAACTATTAGTATTTATATGTTCAGCTGTAGGAATTTTAATATTTATCGATAGAGGTTCTAAAATGTTACAATGTAATTCAAATTATCTAAATGTGGACTACCACCATTGCACCTTGTAATGTATAGATAATTTCATTACACTTTATTGTTATTTGACTTCAATTGGCAGTTATTTAAACATAGGCCTTATTTGGTACTGCTGCTGGGCCTTATTCGGAACAGGTGTTCCTAATATGGCCCCTTGCATCATTTTTGGATAATATCTTTTGGTACATACAACTAGCTTACTTTTGGTACTTCTGATCATGAATTATCGAAGTACACATGTTTAAGAAGGCTGCTGTCCAACATTAATAATTTTTACTATCTTCATACTATTTTTTTTAAATTTTATAATTGAGGGCGTTATTTGGCTAACTTACCTTACATTTATCACGCTCCGGTTATTTTTAATAATTGTCCATTAAATTTATTCTTTGAGTTTCGTATTATAAGTGTACTAGTTGAAGTACCCAGCGTTGCCCGGGAAAACTTATCATAAGGTCAGGAACATCACTACCGTGTTTCAAGTCTGTAGGACATACTCTTGAAAAACGGGGAATTTTTAGTTTGAAGTTCCATTGATTGCACAAACTAAGTGCATCAAGACTACGCATCAGCAACACCGGGACACCAATCTTCAGCTTCATTTCGTGGGAACGCAGGTAACCGCCAGGCAAGACGTGACGGACGCACTTAAAGATAGCGCGTTTCAAATTCAAGGCAACGCCGTCTATTGACGAAGTTCTAAACTAAACTGTTATTAACGCCTTTAGTTTGCCAACATACGCGAGCTTCACATAGCGGGTGTGTTTCACCAAGGAGAAGCATACCTTACTACATCACAGTGGTCGGAAATATAGAAATGTAACAAACTCACTTTTTGTGTGTCTGTGACCTACATCCTATGATTCTCTATTATTTAACTGAATGTACCCCTTTGGGATGAAAGTCTGTGTCACTCTCCCGCCCATAAACTATCTAGATGCAAAAAAATCATTTCCGTCCGTTGCTCCGTTGGAGCGTGAAAGAACAACCAGATAAACGCACTCAATTATAATATTAGTAGGTGTTTGCAACACATGAGATTATTAATTTGCTCGTTACCGAGGTTAGTGATATTACATATCTCTGGATAGTAGGTATTGAAAGTGTTTTTGTTTTTTTTGGTCGGAACGCGCATGCTATAACGCGCTTGGCGATGACGCGACAGCCGCATCCATCAGCGAGTCGTGGGCGCCGGAGAGGTCGACGGCTGCAGATACGCAGTCTTGGCGCCGAAGGGAGCTCCCCGCGCCAGGGCGGGAGACGATAATCCTGCCCCCCTCCTGCCCCCTGCTGCGCGCCTGGTAAGTCGCGCACCTAATGCGTTTCCTCATCCATCAAGGAGGCACTCACTCAGCTACGGGGGCGTTAGGGCGTCAGGGAAAGGGTTCGATACTCCCTGGTCCCCCCCGGTCGTCGAAGTTGACCCGGGCCCCGGTGATGCTCCCTGTCTTCGCCGGCGATCACAAGGTATTTCATTCCCATTGGCGATTCGGCCAGCGCGTGGTTCTGTTTGATAGGTTCTCCCACAGGCATGTCATTACTGGTTACCTTCCTCGAGTAAATACGATTTACATGCAATATCCTAAAGCAGTAAATTATATTCGTTTAATCGACATTGAGCTACGTTTCAATAAAAAGGTTTTTTGTTCACAAATTTAAGAGTTAAATAATTATACACATTTCTATCAGAATGAGAACATTATGACTTCATAAAACAGTTTCTATAAGTATTTATTTTGTTATCGGTTGAACCACGTCTCTGGTAACGTGAGTTTTGTAACCCCTAGACATGTGATGGATACAACCAGCCACACTTTACCCCTGATGTCGCCTACACCCCGCATAGCTGCTCCTTGGCTTTGCTTAGAACTGCTCGGGCCGTTTTGACCGTCGCTATTCTGCGCTTCCAGACGCGTGGAAGTCACCAGCGCGTGGAAGGTTCTAGTTCTACCCCCGGAGCTACGCCCATGAGAGGGGTTTATAAACCCCGCCGTTGGGCTGGGGAAGGAGGGAACGACTGCGACTAGCAACGAATTGCTGCCTCGCACGCCACCGCCTGACGTCACTTTCCGCCGCCTGACGTCACTGTCCGCCGCCTGACGTCACTGCCCGCCGCCTGACGTCACTGCCCGCCACCTGACGTCACTGCCCGCCGCCTGCTTGATGGACTACAAGTACTGGCAACCTCGCAGCTTCAGAGACAGTTCACAGACTTTTGCGTTTCGAGTCAAAGTTAATGTCTTATTAAATGTACGCAGAGGAACACTAGGTGAGACTTGTGTTTCGACGAGTGAATGAGTAAGCTCTCGAGTTCAGTGGAAATCGCTTGCCGAAATATTGGAGTTGATGGTGAGTGAGAGTAGCGGCTCGCTAGCAACTGCATGCTCGTAACTGGGGCTGACATGAGGCGTGGCGAGATAGGCGGCGAGGCTGGCTTTTAGTCAAAGAACACGCATGATATATATGCATGATACACGCATATATATATATACGTATCATATTCGTGGACTCTCAAGACCTTAAATACAATCTGCAATGGTGACTGATTGACGGACGTTGTGGCTCGACTCTGTTGGAATTACGTCCCGATATTCCGTTGAGCGCTGTGATGACAGACGTTGGATGTTGAGATTTTGGAGCTTCTCAGTTTGTTTCCATAGTTGGTGTTGGCGGAGTTGTTAGTCGTGGGCGAAGACATCTGGCCGATGAGAGAGCGACTTGCAGCACGTGGGTGCGTACTCGCTGGAGCGCGGCTGAGCCAGGACTCGCCGGCTCAGCTCGTCGTCGTAGCTGCTTGTGTTGGCACCGCTACTCGCTCCACGAGTTCCTGCGAGGCAGGCAACCAACTCATGTCTCGGTGGTGGAATTAACGATTTGCAACTGTCGTTTTTTATGCTTTTCGACGTGACAACGTCTAATAAATCTATGAACGTCGGCTGCAGGCACGAAAAAAAGTCCCGTTACGCACATTTTTCCGTTACGCTGTGTCCCGTTACGCTCATTGTACGCTTGCGCCGCATCTATCTCTCTCCCACGCGATTGGCATATGCGTCCGAGGAGAAGAAAGACAGCGGCAGCACACAACTTACATCTACACGTGAATTGTTTCGTCGACAGGTTATAAAGTGAAGTGAAAAGTTAATGTGGTTTACATTGCTTATTACAACAACAATTTCGCCAATAAAGGTTAATTATTCTTGCATTTTAAAAATCTGAATACTTATATAATTTTAAGTATTTATTCTTTTGTTATTAAAAAAAGTAGCATCTGTCGGCGAGTGCAGTAATAATAGGTTATGTTAGATATTTTATACAACTTATTTATATGAAAACCTGTTCATAATTATATTTAAACGATACGTTAATGTGGTTTTCATTGCTTATTACAAAAACAATTTCGTCAATAAACGTTAATTATTATTGCATTTTAAAAATATGATTACTAGTATAATTTCTAGTATTTATTCTTTTATTATTAAAATAAAAATAATTCAACTTTATTCATAAAAGTATGCAATCATTTCTTCAATGATTTGTTATGACGTTGTTACGTTAAACTATCTTCCGTAAACCGACTTTACGGACAACAATTTTTTTTTTTTTATAAATTTTGTTTGCTTGTAAAAATGTTTTGGGGGACAAGTATACTCTGTTGTAACAGCTCTTTCGTGTACTTCGTGGATTCAGCAAGAGTCAAAGACGACCCTCCTGAAATTTTTGAATGGCTGGCGAGTTGAAGGCTTTGACCCGACCAACGTGATCATCGATGGGCTACGATAGCTGGCCCGTCAGTGTTATTCTGAAGAAAAAAACAATTATGACCGGGGACGTGAGTAAGATGGAGGATATAACCTATTATGAATTAATGTTAAACGTATGCTTGAATTCCTACCAAAATTTAAAAACTATAGTCCTGAAAACATAGTAACGTTTTTTTAAACAATTATAGGGGAATTGAGGGATTTACAGTTAATTTCAGGTGAAAGTTTGTATGGTTTATGAATGTTTTTATAATGACAGAGCTACGCGATATTTTTGTGGCAGGTAAAAGAAAATTGTTCTTGGCAAAGAACTAAAAATAAACTGTTTGCTGTAGGTAGTAAGTCTAAAAGAAAATAAATTTGGATTGAACAGTTTCTTTGCCGACCACAAAGACCCAACGAAAGCGGATTCGCTTACGCCAAAAATATTGAGAAATACGAATTTAAATGGTTTGTTTCTTCATTAGTTTTTTACATAAATGTTTAGGTAATTAAATATATTTAAATTTATGTAACTTTAGCATTAGATATATTTTAATAAAGAGGCCTTTTTATAGTGTACCTTTAATATACTGTACAGTAGGTAGCTCATGTGTATATTATGTGCTATTTTTTGTTAAATTTATATTTGTACTGATATGTTATCAAATTTGTTTTGCATGTACCTAGTTAGTAAAGACGTATGCAGTTAAGTGTAAGACAAGGCGGCACACCTTAACTTCGCCAATTAAAATAAGGCAATAAATAAATAAATAAATAAATGAATAATTAAACAAATCTTCATTCAAGGGCACGTTGTTTAAGAAGTATAATGCGTCATATTTTGGAGGGCTTTTGTATCCGAACCTTCAATTTGTGGTGGAACTATTACATGTAGATTGTTTTGAGCCACTTCCGCGATACAAAAGGGTATACGAGTATTTTGGTTATGGTAGATTGTTTTTTGAATTATTTTTTTTCCCATTGCTAACCCAAAGGCTACCACTATTACGTAAATATTTCTCTAAAGAGATTCAATATGCCCTTTCGCACTTTGGCCAATCCAGAAGGCTAATTTTAATAATTTTATTGTTTTACCTAAATTTAAGTCACAAAAAATTACATTAATATAGTATCAACTGAAATAATAACTGAATTAACTTTAATGGTTTCCTCTTTAGAAAAATTACTGTTTTTGTTCTTTAGCTGAAGCTAAATATTTAATTTACGAAACTGTCCTGGCACTTAATTAGCTTGCCAATGTCTTACAATTTTTAAAATTTGGAATTTAAGTATTCATATGTTTTTTTACCTATCTAGAATTTTGTGTAATCTTTGAGAACTCTTTCGTCCTTATGCTGTATTAAATGTAAACTGTAATTAAGGAGTTGTGTTAATCAATAATTGACATATTTTAATATATGTATGAGATACAAAATTAATAATTTACACACCACATAGTTGAAAAAATATACTATGTATTGAACAAATAAATAAAAAATATTTGAATAAATATCGTTTTATTGTGTACAGTTAAACCTGAGAATAAATACTTTTAATTTAACTGTTTTTTTTTTAGCTAACCCATAATGTGATGCACACCACAATGTCGTCATTAATTTCATGTAAAAAAATATTTTTTTTTTAAATTAAATAATTTTTATTATAATAATACTATTTACCTTTTTTTAGTGTGTACTGAAGGTACACATTATTAGGTTCACACCGCATAAAATACATCAAAACTCCCCCAGGCATCTGATCCCAAATGGGCATAGTCCTGGTTAGAAGAAAAGATGAACCTTTTACGTGCCTGACACTGTTGCCAGTGTCCAACATGGGTTCCGAGAACCGGGAAATAGATACGCCATTTCCAATCGTGGCATACTGAAGGTACAGTGTATTTTTCCTCTCTCTCTCTCTCTCTGTTTCCCCGCACGCACAGCGGCAGCTGTCCGGCCGGAGCTGTCACGTGCCCGGCAGCACGTGCCGGCCTCGCGCCACTCGAGACGTGCCGGCTGAGAGTGCCTCATTGCGCGGGATGCAGCGCCATCTGCGTGCCACCGCACCGCTAGCAGCGCCATCACACGGTGCGCCTCTGCGACCAGCGCCACTCGCGAGGCACGGCTTAGCCCACCACCACCACCACCACTACCACCACCAACACCACGCCGGGGTACTGCATCCACGTGCCGTTGTTCTTAACCCGCGACGGATCACAATGATTCATCGATGCGAAGGACAGCTAGCAGAGGTTGGACAGACCTCCACCGGACCAACGGTTCTCTGGGAAACTGAAGGGTCGCTAGGTAGGCGCCAGCTTGTGAACTTCTTCTTGTGTACAGCAAAGATAAAGTTATAGCGCAAACCAGATTTTTTATTTTTTTTTAATATATATTTTTTCATGATTTGCTGAGCTTTATTTAGCAAAACGTATGCTGGTTTTCTATGTGTGCTCCTGATTATTTCTTTCAGGTTTAGTTGGTTTTTCTCCAAGTGCTTCTGGTTATTCCTGGTGACACTTATGTTGGTTTTCTCCATGTACTCAAGGTTATTCCTGAAAAAAAAATCCCTGCATGTAATTTTTTTTGATATGTGAATTTTTTTTTCTTCAGAGTTTCGTTTCATTAATGAATTCCTGTTACTAATTCAGCACGTACAATATCTAAATCAGGTGTCAACAAGAAAGATGGTACAGTAAGATTATGTCTAGACGCAAGAGAATTGAGATTCCTGTACAAACTTCAGAAATATTAAGATTATTCCAAGGAGAAAAATTTCTCACTACTCTAGATTTATCTGCATATTATTGGAAAATACCCTTATCAGATTCCTGTCCTTGCACAGCCTTCCTGTTACTTTATAACATAGAGTAAAACATTATTGGGAATCTCCCTAAAATGTTCACATTACAGTTTTTCTTCTTTTACAAAATAAATAAAAACACGGTCTAGCGGTCAAAACATTTTTCGTAATGTTAAGTCGGCATTAGATCATGATTTAATTCGTTTTACCATAAATGAAACCACAGGCAAGTTACACCAAATACATGCACTTTTTTCCAGAACTGCTGCTGCGTGAATGACGATGTGAATGGTGGTGAAACTGACCATGGTAGTGGTTTTCCGTCATAGACGTTGTCCGCTTGTCTAAATAATGAGTCATGAAAGAAAACCAAAATATTGTCAGATGGCCTTTTTCATAACCAGGACCTTTACAGGAAATCGATATTGTGGGAAAAATTATTTTAAAATTTTTTTCATGTGGGTGATTATTTTTGCTATGCCAACATTTATTCTTTCGAATTACAGGTTACAAGATCTTCAGTCATAAAATCTGAATACGTTAAATTTAAGCTTTTATCAGTAGAATATGAATATTTAAATTTAAAACAACAAATTAACGTAATCAGAAATTTCAATTTATTATTTCTTGGGATTTATATGCAGAAATATTTGGTTGTTTTTATATATAAGTAATTAATTTTGTAGCAGTCTTCAACCCTCAAAGTTTTAATTTCCCAGTTTAAAAACTTATTTCTTTTAAAACAAATATTAAAAAACCAGCGCAGAAAAAATAGCAGCATGCAAGCTACATTAGTAATGGTGTGCTACAGTTATAAATATAAAATAAATCGCAAATTAGAAAACATCTCTATACCAAGGGGTAAAGCGGCCAGCCTGACCGTGGTCTCTTTTAACCAGGGTCATTCTAGAAACCAATAAAATTTATTTCTAGGGCAGAATGAAATCGAAGGAATTATTAATAGATAATTTATTTTTCTCACTTTATTTTCCTCATTGTGCTCACCGCACAATGATGCCGCCAATTTGACTAGGCAATTACAATGCCAACTCTTTTCGGGCAGACCTACTATCGTTCTAATGGTTTCCGACTTCTATAAGTATTAGTTATATTCAATGGTATTACTAAACTATATATTCACTTTTTCACTCCACATGGGTTTTGAATTATGTACTTAAATATAACCTAAAAGTGTATCAAGTACATTATCAATTTCCGTTTCGGATTTTATCAATGTACGTTCAGTTTCATAGGTTCGATTGAACATCCCAACCTTTTAAATATTTTATTTGTGTGATAAACTTCAATTTCTATAAGAAATTGTTTCCTTAAATATCAATGGCGTGTTTCCACACCATCTGAAAATAAGGTGGTTTTCGCGTTTTTAAGGAAAAATTATCAGCCATACACGTCAATGAGTCAACAGGAAAAAAAAAATACATTGTGGACACGTTCCAGGCAAGCTGATGGTTTTCCTTGAGATGAATCACTGTCGCCGCTAACGACCCCTAATCCATCGGCTGGTCTAGCGAATATTTTTTTTTTTTGTTCGTCGGGATGCGTGCAGACTCTGCTGTTCGCCGCTCGCTCGCTCGGCCCTAATGTTACGCGCGCATATTGAAGATGGAGGGATCTTTTTTTTCTTCTTCTCCTCGGCCGCTTGAACCCTGCGTGGCGGAGGAAGGGATGAGGGCAGGGTGGCTACGTGGCTGCCCCCCCTCCCCTTCCCACTTCCACACCTCACCCATAACCTCAACCACCCCCCTGCCTCAAGGGTGATCCAAGGCGCTCGGCACGATAAAGGCTGTCGTCGATTTTCCCGATGCATCATCGCGTGGCGTGTTGGCGCGGCGCCGGAAGCAACACGGAGGCCCATCCTTCACCGGCGGGAATACATTACCCTGGCGCGGCGGCTGGGACTGAGGACCGCCTCGATACCGGAGATCGCTCTGGTCCGCGGCGCGAGACGGCAGGCCGGCTCTGCTCACCACTTCGTCGCTCGCTCACTTCTTTAGGCGCGTCATTAAAAACAAAACAGGTAGGAGTTCATTTTCTACGATGCGCGCGCACCATGCAAAAAAAAAAATTCACAGGATGAAAAAAAAAAATTGCTAGATACAAATAAAAATTATACGTGTGCTTTCAAATCTTTTAACTTAAGTGATTGATGCGGTTGAGTACTGGTCCATCTCATTAAATCCATTTGTTTTGTTATAAATATTAGTGATATGAATCGTGTTTATAAACTTTTTTCTAGTGTATATATAATTGATATTATGTTAAACTTCTTTAAGCACGTTATAATAAAAATGAGAGTAATTTTTTTACGATACGCGCGCAGCTTGCAACGAATACTGAAAGGAACATGAAAATAACAATTACCTATATATGTGCTTATAAATCACAAACGTCAGTGACAGATACTGGTCAATATAATATAAGCATTTATTTATTGTAAATATAAGTTATAGAAATTGTATTTATAAAAATATTTCAAATGTATTTTTAAGTGCATTTATGTGAGGTTATGGTCTCGTATGTATAACGGTATCAAGTTGCTTGTAATCTTCCAATGTCGCTGGCAGGAGTGTATAAGGAAGGTTCAGCAGTTTCTTGGCCATTTATATAGGAGTCTTTGTGAGGTTGTTCCCGTATGTATAATTTATTTGCATTATAAATTATTACATCATGATTTAATAATTAAATAAAATTAATAATTTAAAAATTACAGTTTATTTAATGGTTTTTAATATTTATTATATTTTATCTCCCTTAATACATTAAATTAAATAATTAATTTCATGCACGAGAGAATATTATAAAGAATAGTAAATATATATATATTTTTTTAAATTTAACTGAATTTGTACTTTACCAATTGTGGTTATAATATCACTCCAGTTCTTTTATTATATAAATTATATTTATTTTTTGCATTCAAAATCCAAGTTTGTTTCTTACAACGCCAAGTAAGTAAAACTTCTAACCAGCGTATATAAGTAGGCCTACACGCAACCATTATTTTAATCTCATTATAAAATCTTTGCCTTAATGTCATTAGAGGACATACATATGGTATTTATTAGAAGAGTTTTTAGAATCCATACACAGGTTTGACTTTCCATGCAATTAGAAAAATACTCCGTGACCATTGTAATTATGATATTGAAATAAATGTCTTTCCATTCACCTAAAGTCATGTTAAAGTATATGATAAAATAGTGTTAAGTAAAGGGGCACTTAAATTGCCAGTAAAAAGTTTATGAATACCCCATGCATACGTCACTAAACTGCGAACCAGTGAAACCTGAATGTGTCACACTCGACTCGGACGTAAAGCCAGCACTTACAAATTTAACATCCAGTAGCTTTTAGTTGTAAGAATCATTTCCCAGAAAACAAAGTGATTATTAATACCTACCTATCAAAATTTACTAGGAAGATTAAAATTTAAAAATTCTTAAAACTTTAATTTATAAGGTGCCGACATTGCTAGCCTGCCTAACGGTTTTTCAGAGTTCATTGTTTTAACGGGCTATTAGAAAACCTTTCAAAATTACGAAAGGAATTTCAGAGAAACTCCATTTTTCCTAAGGTAGTTTTCTTTCGTGATTTAGTTTTCAGGTAACGTGATTTTCAGGGTCAAAAAATAGTGAAAATTTATGTCTTGGAATATTAAAGTGAAATTTTGCTTAATAACAACAAACTCAAGATGAAAGGCAAATAAACCAAATAAATGTAAGAGGCAATACTAATACTTGACATACTTTGCAGGAAAGCTGCTAAAAATTCAATTGTTACCTTTACAATTGTTATATGCGTGTTTTTATGGTTTGTGCTGTATTCAAGCAACTTTTTGCAAACATTAATACGATTTTTTGTTTTATATTATGCATATTTCCTTTTAAATTTAACTTGTAAAATTAATGACAACTAATCATTTTTAATATATTTATAAAAATTGAATTTTTCTTTGAAAGTATGTTATTATGGCCACGTGGGGAAAATTTTAGTGTTAGAATTTTTGTTTGATTGCAACGCGCACGAACAAAAGTGACACGCTACCTTTTTAGAATATATATCTTTATTTTTTGTAGTATTTCCCGACTTGATGAAAGTGAAATTACGCTCTGATTACATAAAAGCTACTTCAATCTACGTAATGTGAACTCACTGTGAATTTTCTCCAATCAAGTGGGGTATTTCCAGGGGAAATGTAGGCCTGACTGATTTGAAAGTATTATTAATTCCAATGTGTAATACCTGCACATGAAAGGAATCTTTCAGCGTGAATGCAAACGCTGTTGTCTGGTTCGCAAAATTGGATCATTTTGCTACGTCATTAAAATTTATATTGGAAGTTTAAATGAACCGTAATGAAGTACCTTCTATGTTGGTATGTCACCAAAACTTGTTTGAATTATTTACGGGTAAAACGTTCAATTAACTTCGAGAGTCCACGCACGGATTTTTTTTCTTATTTTTTTAAAAAATTAACGCACTCTTCGCTGTGAAGCATTTCTGTTAATTCAAAAGTTTAATATTCACATAAATTTACATTCGTTAAATACTATTTTGAGCACAGTGGTGCCGGCCATAGTTTGTTTTCGTTTATAGCTGAATTCTGAATTTGTCGTAAAATAACTACATATCGGATTTCAAAAATACTTAAGTGAACTAAGTTGGCATTTCTTATGAAAATTGTCTTTTAAAGAAAGTGGTTTGTAAAACCGCTATAACTATATAATAACCATTAAATCACGACAAAATAATAACATACATAACTAATTCATTCCTATATTAATTATGTATTTACTATGTACAAAAAAAGACACTTTAAAAAAATTTGAACGCCATTGAAAACAGCCACAATATCCCTTCACATAAAACATATTAATAATCAGCATGAAAATTTCATAAATTTTAAAAATGATGAATTTAAGAGGTAAAGAAATATATCTTAACTTGTATTTTTCAGCAGTACATTCCTACTCAGTAATGTTACTAGGAGAGAGCAGGTACAAATTTATCACATTTTACGTTTAAACATTGAATTTTGTTTAAACAATATGGAGCTATACATTGTTTAATAAAAAATTGTTTTTATTGGTTTAAGCAAGTATCATAATTTTATAAGTATTAAATACAAAAATAAACATAACGCATGAGCTAGAGCAGTAAACTAGTGTTTTAATTATTTTTTGACTAGTTATTTTCTTTCATTTGTCCTTTGAAATCACAAGGTATTCGATGACTTTAAACTTCGTTGTTTTTTTTTTTCACCATAAAAATGAAATGTTGATTGTTGATTAAAAAATTTAGAAAATAAAAGTTTTTTTATTATTTTATTTTTAATCGCAGTAATGTTATAAAGTATTTCCTACAGCAGGGTCCAGGGTGAGATGTGAGGTGGGGTCGATGACCGACCTCAGACGTCACGGCGGCCATTTTGAATGACATCACCGTTGCACTTTTCGTTTTGGCCGCCATATTCACCTTGACATTTTCATTGACCCCGGAGCCCATTTTGAATCCGCTCTCTTGTATTCCCTATTTTGGATTCTAGAACCATCCGCCATCTTGAAATCGAATGTCCTACTCCTGTGCGTTTCACTTTTCGTTACGGCCGAAATTTTGAAAATTTTTGTTTGTAATTCTAGAAAATTGAGAAAAATTTTAAATTATGAAAAAAAATATATAATAAAAATTTAATTAAATATATAGAGTCCGGGTTAAAACTCTGCGATGTCATTCGATTAAAAATGGCGACAGATCTTTCCTCCACGGAATCCACCAGCAGATTGACCTTCCACCACTAATGCCAAGGAATGTTGTCATCCAGTACGATGTAATTGTGGCCATCTTATCTGCTAAAGGGTGCTGTCACCATGTTAGTTAAACTTTTATCTGTTAGAGTGCAGTATTATTTATAACCTTCACATCGACCTTATTGTCGGCCATCTTGGTCGCCATATTGAATTTCTGTGTAAATTAAGCTAGAAGTTAGGAAAAATTACAAAAATCATAAAAATTTTTAAAAACTCCAATTTTTAATCTACTGATTCACTTGATCGATTACAGTGATTGGTACGATTCTTGACTAATTAAAAATAGAATATTTAACTAAATATCCCAAAGGAAGAGACGTTTAAGAAATAAAACAACAAATTTTCACAAAAAATATCTTTTACATTATTTCATTTCTACTCTACTACAAGAACAAAAAAAATCACCAGCATTTCTTCATTCGTAGTCTTCTTAGTGTGAAGCGAGTCCTATGCATACTTTAACGTTTTTTTTTCTTCAGTTTATCAAGTCGACTAATTAAGACACCATATTTTTTTTCACATAGAAGAATTTTCATTATCATTAAAATGACAGAGGTATATTTCATGACATTTTTAACTTGGAATATTTGCTAATGCTTTGCCATAGAACATTCATTTTGATTCTGATGAATGTTCAATCAGTTGTTTGCCAAACCACATGTGCTTTGTCAAGCTTCCGTAGCATATAAACTGACTACACCAATGTTGCACTGATATTTAATACATTCATATTTATTATTACAATTGTGTATTATATCATCACGAATTTTCAAGTTTTTGATTTTGTCACAGTACTTACAGCTGGGTGATGGAACACCATCAGTTGCTGCTTCCTTTATCATTATCACTGACACTGTTGACAACTATTGCAACACTGGTGAAACATCAACCACGGAATCCTTAAAGTTCTGCCCTGCTGTCGATACTGTATGCGTCGAAACCTCCTGCAGTGCTATAAGAGTAGATGCAGCTGTTGGAACCGTTGCCAACAGGATCTGCGTCGTCGTCACCACTGTTGACATCTGGGTCTGCACTGTGGATGGTAGGTCTTTCGTCCAGGTTGACGTTAATGCAATGATTCCATCGAGATCTCAAGAATTCCCAGGTACCAGACTAACATGTGAGACGAGTCAAACTAGTCTATCCGCACTGCACCACAGCCAGACGAGAGTCTCATCGCCTGACCCTCACTTATATACTTGCAGCGACTGGTATGAGATGCGAGTCAAAAAAAAAAAGCAAGTTTAATTTTTTCAAACAGGTTTTTTTTTCTTGCAGTTAACTGAACCAGTAAATATTTCATAATGTCGATTTAGGTTATCTAGTCGTGAAATTAGTTTATTACATTTCATACACTGAAACAGTATTCTTTGTGCATTATTCTGACATCAGCTTCTTTCATGCGTATGAGCTCTTGAAGTTGTAGTGAATGATGCATCACAGAATTTGAACTGATGCCTAAAGTATACCAAAGATCCCCCATTATCCACTAAAGTCTTTGAAGTTTAGATTTTTTTTCTTAACCTAACTAAAAACTAAGTGTATTTGGGAAGGGTCCGGGTTAGGGAGGAGATTAAGTGCGTCTCAAACGAAGCCTATACGCTCTAATCTTGCAGGGTGTTAGCCATTCAGGAGAGGTAGCATGCATCATGTGCTAGGAGGGGGATTGGCCAGCCGTGGCTGCGATTAACGCCATGACTAACTCCTCTCACTTCTTAACTCTGGACTAAAAACTAGATAAGTTGGGCCCAGGTAAAACCTACATAGATACAGGGACAACCCTGGGCACTTACATGCATGATGCCAAATTTCATGCAATAATTATAAACAGGTTGGTTACAGGAAACAGAGGGATTGTTCAGGAAGAAGAGTTGGACAGAGTAGAAAGAGTCTACCATGCGGGGGTTGGACACTTGGACTGTATGTCCGCAATGGGTGTGAGGGGCACTTTTTCTTTCGGGGGCGACCTTTTGTCGTTTCCCGCCAGGCTGCCAGCCAGCCTATACTAAACTAGATGGGGAAAGGTATTTGTGTACGCTTATTAATTAATTTATTATATTTATACTTATAAATATAAACATTAAAGTTAAGACATTTTTTATTCGGTAACATTAACAATTCGCAAGCTACGAGTTATTTAATTAATGTTTGTCTCAAGTTGGTGCGTCGGGCTCCACTCAGGAGTGGATAGAGCTGAAGGTTGGCCGAGGTCATTTAGAGAAATTATCCAGCTTTGGAGTTGCTGGCGAAACCTCAGCCCATGGAACAGCGCCTGTCAATTTATCCTGGGTTGGCAAACCACAGCGGGAATATTAGGTGCAGACAACACCAGGACCTCTACAGTTGGTGGTAAGGCTGTCATCGAGGTCTCTGCTGCCGTCGATGTCACTGCCATCTGGATCTCTGGTGATGTCCGCATCGCAGCCATCTGTGTCCCCGACGATGATGCTAGACCTTCCAATATTTCTGCAGTTTTTGGCATTGCTGCTATCGAGATCTGTGTTGCTGATGGCACAACTTCCATTAAGATAGTGATTGGAAACTTATTTAAGAGAAGCAATCCTCACTGCACCATAGCCAGAGGTGGACTAAGGGTCCTGTCGTCTGGACCTCACTAATATATCCACGTTTGCTAGTACAATATGTGAGTCAAAACAATTACTTTTAAATTAATTGTATTAGGTTAAAATGCAGATAACTTAAAACACTAGGAAAAATGTGCACGAAGTACAAGTTTCAAAATTTAATTTTAGAAATACATAAATACATATAAGGATAAGGCATTAAGCATTTTCAAAAGCAATGTCTTTAATGCTGCTCAAACTGTCTCGTCGAATCCATTTCCAACTGGTTCGCTGCTCTCAGGCTCACGAACACTGATATCCGACAGGTCATCTTCTTTGGTGACGAAAACTTCAGTGTTTCATGAACGATGACATCTGCGACCATTACAGCTCCTAGGATTGGACTCGATTCTTGTTGAGACAGGAACACTGGCAAAGCTACGATGAGACGCATGTCGTTTGTACATCTGTGCAGATGCATGCCAGTTCCTCACAGTTTGTAACATGTCCAGCTTTGGTGTGGAAAATGCAGACGAAGTGATATCTTTGTTGCTGGCTGCAAGGATCGTGTGCAGTCTCACGTGATATACAGCACAGCTTCCAAGTGCTGAGCGCCAGCATCGCAGGTTTCTGTATATTTGTATAGACGTCCAGCATCCTAGTAGCTCTACTCGACACTGCTGAAGCTAAGTCTTGCGCTCACGTACATGTTGGCAGGATTAAACGAAAACATCTTCTTAAGGTCGGATGACAACTGAAGGCACAAGCCATTCCATGCCTTTTATATATGCAGGCTCTGCTCATACTGCAAATGCCATTTCTGCATTAGCTACGATATGTACAGACATATACTCGTTCAAACTTTTCATGTGGCTGCTAAACATACATTGCTCTAATCTTGCGCAGGGAAGGACAGCCATAGTCAGTCTCCGGGTTTAAAATTTCAGTGGCTACATCACAAAACTTGCTCAGCCAGTTTTTATGCTAAAGTTTGGCAACAAAAATGTTGCCATGCAGATTCTGCAGTAGCAAATCATCTAGAGAATTTTTAACTTGGTGTAATGGTATTTTAACTTTGTCCCACTCCAGGTCATGGTAGTATTTACATAGCCGTTCATTTGAACAATTTCTTTATTAATTTTTCCATTGGTTTCCAAGGATTCGGAGGCAAGAATAAGCATGTTTGAGTCTTGGTTTCGTCCTCGTAGGTGACGGAAATCTTCTAGAGAAAGGATCCGTTTTGGCTCTGGAAATCATGCAAGTTGCAATACATCTTAATGCTAGCAATTCTCGACCATAACTTAAATAATCTCGTAAATGCAACATTATTTATGACAGAATTTTCCCAAGATTGTCTCTGCAGTTGTACAATTCAAGTCGATTGTGAAGTATCAGACAAAAACCAAAAAATTTTCTGCTAGTTGATATCTCGATCCTTCAGTCGATGATTTTTGAATTTATTTTATAATCCTGTTTGAAAAAGTTAAACACCATTAACAGAGCATTGTTCTTGAAAATGTCGGGACATAGTATCGGTAACTGTCTGCATCCATAGCTTGCTCGCTGAAACTTGGCATACATTGGATATGCGATAAGAAATTATTTTGTTTTCAAGTCCATATTTTTTATGTCAATGTACAAGTAGCTTTCGCTGTTTAAAAATATTTTTATATTACATATTTGACAGTTATCGAACACAGTGGTTCAACCCTTCATCGAGCTGTCTTCCAGTCAGAAGCCAAACCATGATGTATCTTGGTTTTCCGTAGCGAAGCTGAACTTTACTATCTAATTTATATGCTAAATTTGAGGCAAGTCAGGATAAGTTTCCAGACTCCAGGATCACAATGGTATGTCAATATTCTTGCGATTTTATACGGTATTCAGTATCTTGATAAGCTCCATAATTCTCACTAAACGTGAGGCAAAATCAACTATATAGACTTTAGTGTTAGCAAGACATCCTGTGGATTTTCTGCAGCAAAAAAATTCTATTAATGTGTGTTTTGGCTATAAGTGGTACGAGCTCTTGTTTATAATGAATGGTTATATGTTTGTAGTCATTATCAATTCCAAGAAGCATGGACAGAGGAACACAAACTTCGAATTTTCCTTCGGCATAAACAGGTAACTTGTAATCATCCTCCAAGCCCCAGAAAGGCATCTTTGCAGCAGTCAGTTCGTACGGCGATGTCACAGAGTACATATGTAATGCGCTCGATTAGGTGAAGAATATATTTGCAGGATAATGTCATTGAGGTCGGATGCATGCTATCTGCCTTTGCTAGCATACCTCTTACACATCGGAATGGCTGTGAAGGTGTAGTAAATATATTTTGGTGCTATATAGCGATACATACTTCAGAAGGTAGTGCAAATTCAACAAGCAGAAAAGGCTGGCACTCGTGCAGTTACATTTTCTTAATGGTGTCATCTAAATGACCGGGTATTCTAAATTGAGAATTTCGTCTTTCATATTTATTCGGCCCTTGTCCAATACTGAGAAGAAACTTGATGCTGTCAGGTGTTAATAGATTATGTATGGTTGGGAACTAATCTTTTGAATGCTAATGCAGTTTCTATTAAAACTGCTTGGTGCCACAAACTTTATGCCTATCGGTTCAATTGCAGATGAACTTAGCACACCAAGATGTGGCGGCAGTTTATGTCTAAAGAAAAATACAAGTGGCTGGGTATCTTGCTGAAACTAATAAGCGAATAAAACTCCATGGTGCATTCTACCACTAAAATGAAGCCGAAAGACATAAGGCACTGCGAACAGTGCTTTCCAACACCAAGAAAAAGGTTCACGAAAGCCTTAAACTAATGCTGGTGACATTGTGTGGATATCTAAGTAGTAAGGTGCCTTCGAGGATGGTTTCACTGCGAATTGGAGTTCCAAACTTTTCCGTGTGGCCCATGTTTGCGAATTGGAGCCTAGGACCTGCTAACTCGAAGATTTTGTCCACAAACCTATTCGTGTTGGCTTCTTTGCCAAATATTCAGGCTACGATGTATCCCATTACGTGGAGAAGATTCTCAAACAATTGACGATGCTAATGGAGCGTTGACGGAATGAATGTGTGGATAGAACAGAAGGACCCAGAGAAAACTTCACCAGCAATGTCAACATTCACCTCATTTTACACTTGAAAAATTCTAGACATGACCTCACGGGGATCATTCCCGTGTGATTAGAGAACATATTTTTAAATGGCATGCTGGTTGGTATTTTTTTCTTAGCCAACGAGCTAATTTAATAATTAATGTTTGACATGTCTTCTTTCTATTTAACACTTTTAAATGACGATTAGAAAGTTTGAGACTCAGTTGGATGGATGAAAATTTGCATCCATTCCCTTACTCTGTACTCGAACCCAGAGCCTCTGAACCGAAGCACTACGAAGGTCGACTTCGTGATTCACCTTAGTCTCTACAAGAGTCGAAACCGTTTTATGGTGTATGAAATCTGGAATTTTCGCTACACTTTGTAGTCATCATCATAAGGGTACAGTGCAGGAGTTATGGGGAGAAAAGGCTATGTAACAAATACCCTTAGTGTTGAGGAAGTAGTTACTTGAATGGATCGTGTTCTATCTTTGGTATGACTCTTAATTTATTAGCACCTTATTTTTAGAAGATCACAGGTTTTCGGTGCCAACTGCGATTATTGTGGTTTTTTTTTTTTTTTCCTTAATGTGTACTTCTTCGGATGAAATCATGTTCCGGTAGTCACTGAAGAAGGGTTTCACGAATTTACCGCTGAGAGACATTCTGAGCATAATTGCAGAAACAGTTTCTAAACAACCGATTGCTGCAGACCCGCGCCACTTTAGCAAATGACTGTTATATTAACGAACCGGTGCTTTCTATTAATTGGCCTGTCACTTCGCCTCGTAGTCGTCTGCAGGCGTTGTTAATTTGCCGTTCACACAGCAGCCCGGTCATTTGTAACACACAGCACTGGGGTAGAAACTACTGTGTGAAACTTTCGGCTTTGCAGACCATCTGTGGCCATTAGGAAGGTAATAACACTTCCTAGTTTGTCTCGCCCAGCCACGACTGCACTACTGCTTATGCAGATATGCAGCTCTTTACTCATCCTAATAACACTTTTAAAATTTTAAATAAAAAATTTGAATAAAAACCTTATACCAAAAAATTTATGAGTTAATTTTCGGTTAAAATCTATTTACCAATATTAAAAATTCTTTTTTGATATAAAAAATCATAAAAAATATGCTATGTAGTACTACAGCAAAAACTAAATTATTTTCGTTTGAGAAATAAATTGTACAGAACGTAATAACTAAATATTAAATACAGCTTTGATTTTTTTCTCTTACCAAATTAATGTCGTTATGCACGAGGTTGTGACAATGGGTGTTACATCCAAAAATCGTATTTATGTTTTGTACGTTGTAGGAATGTGAGCAATTAATTTTATTTGTGAGCCATACATTTTTTCAGGTTACTGAACTCATTTATATATAAAAAAGAGACAGTCTTCAGAGTATAAATCCGTGCTATCTCTGGCAGCACACGGCGGCGTAAGTTGAAATATTTTTCCCACATGGATTACCAAATTACCACCTTGAATGGTTGCTTTGTTTTTTGTTATTTTTTTGTCTAAGGAACCTCAATATCGGTGACCTGCGGTAGTTTAATCTTTATCTTCTCAGTACTTTTGTTATCGAAGATCGTAGCTTCCTTGTTTTTCGTTGCCTAGTTTGCCTCATAAACTTTTGTTATTTTCCACCAGCTATTGTAATGCAATCGTTGTCCAAACGAACACCAAAAACGATGTCAGATCTGCAATGACATCAGAAGCTGGTCACTGACGTGTAACGGTTGAATAACGAAATCCGGGTTTGAATCCCAAATATCTTAAATCGTAAGTATGTATTTTTAATGGAAGCCAGCATTTTCTATTTTAGAATGAAAAAGCTTCCCCAGTCCCACCTATTTATGAAGCTACCTGTGGAAATACGTCCGTGAGAAGACAAGGCTGACCATACAAAAATTCAAGTGATTGTTTTTTAGTACTAGGTATTTTACATTAAAGCAAATAGCTGTTTAGTTATTGAAATTATAGGTATTTATTCCGAATTCGTAGGATGTGTGAAAATTGTCAATAATTGAATGCTGGTTTTAAAGATTAAGTGTATTTATTGTATTGTGTAAATATTAAAATATTTTTATTTAGTCATAGTATTTTTGGTAACAATTGTATATAACACGAATCGAAACGTTTGGTCTGAATTCTTAAACTACAGTAGACAAAAAAAACTGTGTAAATTAGTGAAGATTGAATAAATGATTTTTTAAGTCCATGACAAAAAAGATAAACTTTGAGTGTTCTTAATAATTAAATAAGGTCAATTCACATATTTTTTAATTAAATGTAGTTTAAAACCTACAGTATAGATCAGTTGTTGCCTTAGAGTATCTTAAAAGCTATTTAAAGTAAATTTCAGCATATTGGAATACTTTGAGGTCGGTCCCACTCGACCCAGGCATTCACTGCAAAATCCAATCCCTCTATCCTCATTCTAGAAAGGTAACTTTGATTGCCCAGAGGATCCAACCTGAATGTTAAAACTCTAGAATACATACATAAAATGTCAGCTGAAGGAAATATGAATATTATGATAACCTTTCTCGTGAGGTTTAAGGGTGACAGAATATAGGAAAACAACCAGATATATTTTCTTTGAATGATTCTTGAAATAGGGAACATTGTACAAATATGTTATATTTGACATACACCATTGCTGGTTATACTGTATTTCATACAAATCTTAATGCCAGCATAAATGAATTACTATACAAAAAGGATGAACATGCAAACAAACAAAATCAAGTAAAGTTGGGCCATTGTCAAAAAATTAAAAACTTAAACCCAGAAAAGTCAGTGGAAGTAATTAGTCAAAACATTATAACATTATAGACGGACACAGAAGGTACGATCACGTTTTGAAAAAAATATGACTAATGTTTGACGATAAACTGATCGTAACCTTGTTTTTACCTGCTAACAATGACGAAACGACGTTATCCCACTTGCCCGCCCGTGGTGCTACAGTTATCAGACTAATTTATTCCATGTAATTTTATGTGCTGTTTATGTTTTTAATTTTCTCACATGAGCTATTTTTTGCTCTTCTTGTTACGTGTTGGTATGTTAATCTTTTTTTTATATTCATCTTTCCTGTCCTTTATTAAGGTTTCTTATGACATACAGTGTAACCAGCAATGGCATATGTCCAAATAATATCTTGGATCAACAATATATATTATTATTTGTTACCATTTTTTGTATTACTTTTCATTTAATTATTTTTAAATGTAACCATAATAATTGAATCTCAATACTTCCGAGATATATCAAAATATGTATTACATCGAATCAAACATATACATAATATTAATTAAAGAGATAACTTTGTAATTAAAGCAGTACATATTTCTTATTGTTAAGTTAAAAATGGTGTTATTAGAGATGATACTTTTTGTAAAACATGGTGGCTGCAATATTTATTACTAAGGTGCACACAAAAATAAAGTGCACAAATTACACTAACTACCTCATGATGCACAGAATTCACGAAATGGAATAAAATCCAAACAATCATTCAATGCACGAAGTCATCAACACTAAATGCAATGTTACAAATCATGAATGCAGAAAATGTGCACATAAAACAACCAGAAATCTACATTTCTTTCTCTCTCTGTCTCTTTCTCTCGATCGGTCACACTGTCTCTAATAGGTGTCGATCCATCTTCCTAACCTTGAACTCGAGGCATGATTACCTTTTCAATTATCCTCCCTTACCATCTAATGCCCCCCAACGTTCCCTCAGGAAAACCACATTTGCGAGAATAAACTGAACACTTCTAGGTATTATTTGCTAGTCTGGCAAAAATCGATGTCAGGTGAAACTTCCACTCAGCTTCTTTTTTTTCCTACTTCGTTACCTGATAGGTTGTCACCCTTAAGTTTTTTCCTAGTGACGAATAAAAGTAGCTCTCTACACCAATCTATCCATTTTATGGTTACTCTGAAAGTTTACATTTAACAGCACACAGAAAATTCTCTGTTTATGTCTTGTTGAATGTCGTTGTTTAAATATGGCAACACAAGTAAAGTTAAAAATACTTAGTTTTATCTTGTCCTTAACCATGTTTTCATTCATTACGAAAAATAAAAACTATTATCAATAGTATCTTGGGATTATACACGGATGCAACTTCAGATATAAGAGTAAATAAGATGCATACATTATTACATACAGCGGTAATACCGTGAATTATTTGACTGAACGCAATTTAGAGTAGTATAGCAGGCAAAACTGGTTTGCATGATATTTATTTTCCATTAAAATATTTTGCGCCTTTGTAACCAGATCTACAAATGACAGCTATAACAATTTTAGAGGTATAAAAATATTTTTAATTAAAATAACATTAACCAAAATATTTAATAGAGTACTTCTTTGACTATGTTTACAGTAGTTGTATTTCAGAGCTAACTACGATATGATGAAAAAAAATTTAATAAAATCCATGTAAAATTTTAAAAAAATATTTAACCAAATAACTACAATCATGAATAAATGTGTGAAATATTGTTTTTTGTTGGTTTGTAATTCCATTGAACAATTACATTGGTTTTAATGATTTAGGTTAGATGTGATAATTTAGAGTTTGTTTACATTGAACAAGAGTGCTTTTTAATATAATTGGACTGATATAGATAGATCTTTATTATTTTGTGAAGTGTCAATGTTTCAAAATAGTTTAGTTAAGAATAGTTGGGGTGTTTTATCCAAATTGTTAATTTAGATTATTATTTTAAAAATCTTTATCAGTACAGTTTTTGTAAGCATTTCCTTCAATAAATTACATATTTAGCATGGTTGTTTTATTAAAATCGTGGAATAAATTGCAATTATACTATATTTTAAAACTGTTAAATTATAACAGTTAATGTGGTAAAAGAAGAAATTTTTTCCTTAAAATTGTAACATATTTTCATTCTTTACCTCGCACATTGTGAATAGTTGCTCTCTCCTATATTAACATAACAGAATATAGACATTTTAAATAACAAGTGAAATGAAATGACTGTAAATATTTCTTGACACATGGCAATCTTTAGTAGACCAGGTATACTTTCAATAACTCTTAATATTTAATATAGTTAAGCAAGGTAGCAGTTTAATTCGTGCGGATATTAGAAAATATTGATAGATCGATTTCCTGGGATACAGATTTTGTGTCCTGAAAAGTCATGAAATGTAAAACATATTTGGTATGGAAAATTTTGCCTTTACATATTTGGATAAGAATCCTTTATTTCTCATTATGACTGAAAAAAAGTTAGATTTTACGGTTAGTAATGAACTGTTTCCAGTAATCTCACAATATATTCTTTAAATGTTTCTAAGTATTTTTGTTGTCGCACTATGCAAACAATAGGTACACCAAAAATTTCCTGAGTTGATTTTAATTTAACAAATTGGTACCCCACAGAATGGTTTGATATTTATGGATAAAAATGTAATTCATTTGAATAGATTTTAATATTGAAATAACTTACATTTTAAGAAATAATATGCTCTAAATGTTTACATTCAAAGCAAAAATTAAACAAAGGTGTCGATTTGAGCAATGTGTTTATTTTGTCAGCCATAAAAACCTTGAAAATTGTACGCATATCTAAAATACACATTTGTTCTGAAAGAGTACATAAGACTCTACCTCGAGTTCGCCGTTAGAGAGTGCGGAGTGTGCAAGCATCTGTTGGAGAAGCGCTACTGGCGGCGACGCTCGAGCCGAAGTCGTTCCGGTCGGCTCGTCGGGGCGGATTCCCTGCTCCAGAACCGGCACGCTCCCTCTACTACTGTGGGCCGCCTCTCCAAACACGGCGCTCGTTATTTTGCGCTCCGCTGCTGAAAACTTCGACCTTACGCCTCCCTTCCTGGCTCACCAGCTTCCCGACCCCCTTAAACACGGCGGTAACTCCACCGACCCCCCCGTTCCCCTTCTGTTCCCACCCCTCGCCAATTTAATTCCAAGGCCATTAAATTTTCAGCTAAACTGTTGCGATACATCAAGCCGGGAATATCTCATTAAAGTTGTGTGTTGTTTTATCGTCTGTGGTCGCGCTGGCGGGGTTCTGCGAAGGGGAACGGGGGTTCCGGATTTGGAAGTAGTTCGGGCGAGGGGGTATGTTTCTACGCGGGTGGTACGTTTTCTCGTGCCCCTCCTCCCTTTATCAAGCCCTCTCCCTCTCGCTAGAATCGCGAGAGCGTCACGAGACAGACCGGGGAATACCGCCTGCAGGTCGCTGTCGGCGGCGCTTGTCACATTCCTCTCTAGTCGCGGAGCTCTGGGTCACTTTCCCCCCCCCCCCCCCCCCATTAAACAAGCCGCGGGCGGGGGGGGGGGGGGAGGGGGACTCGCCGCGGAGCATCGGCGAACTATGCGTCCCGTCTGCCCGGAACCAGACCGGAATTCCTCGCTACCACCGCGTTCCTCGCCGCGGAACTCTTCCGCCGAGAACAAAAACAAACGAGTTCCTGCACCGGCGGTGTTCCGTTACTCCAACTGAGGCACGAAAACGCATTGTTCGTTATTCCGTGAGGTTTTTTTTTTCTTTCTGAATGACAGTAATGGTGGCAGTATACTTTTAGATTTTTTTTTTAAAACAAAATTGGACATTTTAAAAAAAACTTCTCTACGATACTGAGTCTGGAATATTCACCTTACGGTGTTACTTATTTATGTTGGGCACAACCAAAAAAAGAAGACTACTCTTCCTGTTCAATGTGCAGTTATTTATACAATTTGTATTGATTATTAACTCACTATCAGGAAAAAAATTGTATTCCTCAGAAAAATATTCTAAAATATCAATTTTTCGATATATGAAAATTATCTAGGTGAATGAATTGCTTTGTTGTAGCAAGTAACCAACAACTGGGGAGCTCCACTGAATGAGGCGAGTAGCCATAGCCACAGTAACCGCACACTCCGCGGTGGTTACCTCAACACCAAAACGTTAACAATATATACACTGGCCATTAATTTAATAGATGCTATTTTAATAATATTTCTGAACTCCAGTTGTAAATAACAATTGTAAATCGTTACTCTTATGTTCATGCAGAGTTGGTCCTCGCTTACCATTACATTTTCATTAGTCCATAGTAGCCGTTAGATAACGTCTTATTTATAGTAGCTAATATAAAGTGGAGTAAATACTCAGAGGCATTTTAAGCCACATAGTTTCGTCAGTTACAAACTGTTTTATTAAGTGGATTTTTTTAGATCGCTTTTACTTTGTGTTGATGTTTAATATCTTTACGTTCGCAGCTAACCAATATGTGAAGCCCGACATTGTGAAGTCGTCTATCAGAGATACACAAAGCACGATTTTTCGTCGATATATTATCAATCATTTTATTAAATTTTTATTTGGTGCCAGTGAGTGGATGTTGGTAAGAAAATTGTACTTTTCAACCTATTGTGTTTTGGTACGTACACATCCTCTTATATCCTCTTATGGCGTTGCACTTGGCGAGTGTGACGACAGGGAATCGAACAGCGGGGCGCGTTGAGTTCAAGGACGTGGATTTGCCACCCACTGCCTCTGTTCGTGGAAATAGCAATTCTGGTTTGATTGTGAACTGAATAAGGGATGTAAGGTGACTTTGAAGAGTGTTCGAGAGTTTAATACGCAGGAAGGGTTGCAGTCGGCTCTCGAACACGCGCCGTACTGACGCCTGCGTTACGGAACTCACACCTCTGCGCACAATGCAGCCGAACATGAGTAACGGAACCTGGTCTCTGTTTGACACGCAGCGCTGGGGTGAAGCGTGTAACCAATCTTAATTGCCTTATCTCAAATGATAGGAAAGGTACCATTAGGTAAGAATTGCGAGAGTATAAAAACAATAATAAAATATCAACGACTCGACAGAATACTATGGCGTTGGTTTTGTCGGCAAGATATTTTCATTGCGGAGACCTGAATCTACAAGAAAATGTCACTACAGTTTATGGTTCAAAAATATTGCAAACTTTTATTTTCTTAAAATAAGCGCTTGTGCCAAATTTCACAATTTTCAAGGTTGTCACGAAGTAAAGAGGTACATAACAAAGAAACCAAATAACATTGTTTACAAATAAACATTAAATCATGAGTATATGTGTTGTTAAGAAGTTTTAAAACCAAAATAATTTTAATAGAGCCCTTAAAATCTAATTTAACAAAATTGATCACCATAATAGTTCAATGTTTAACATTTAAGCTATCGTTAAGCAAATAAAAAAATACATGTTTTGTTTTCATTATTATAAACTATTTCATGTAATTTTTGTTATTCTGGATTATTTTTAATTGAATGTCTACTTAAGATGAAGCTCAAATTAAAAATGTGTAGCTTAAATATTTTTTCTAAAAGTTTTGTTTTTTCTATAGATTTATATTAACTATTTTTGTTATTTACAATAATTTAATTATACCATAATTATTCAAAATTTTAATGGACGTATGCATAAAACACGTACTTACTAATTTTAACCATTTGCATACATCCGGAAATTGTGCTGTTCCTAAACTAACTGGATTCCCAAGGTGACTCACTGTGGACTTTTTAGGAACCTTGCAGAAAAGCACATTATACCACTCATATCAATATAATTTAATACCATTAAACGTGCTATATATGTGCGAAAGCTCGTATGCCGGGCTTACAAATTCATATAAAATCTTATATAGGTTTTTATACGTAACTACTTCTCTCACGATCTTTTCTACTCCAAAAAAAATGCAACACTTTATGTCTCGACTAATGACGACTAATGACGTCGTAACATGGCACATTTCCGTCTCACGCTTTTTATTTGTTGCATTCATCTCTATATAAGGACACCGTTCAAGATTAAGGATATATCTGGTGATACTTTTCAAAACTATTGTCTAAATCGCTCAGTGGGTCACCTTAGGGACACTGGTCAAGATTGGCACACCCACCTTAATCATATTTTCAGTGCCATCCAGGACAGTTTAAGGACCCGCTAAGCAGACTCGCTCTATCCGGGCGTCGGTGATAACCTGGACATAACATCACCAAGTTTTTTCGCAAGATGTTATACTGTTCAGCACTCGCATGGGTACGCCGCTCTGAAGCGTAGGAGTGTGTTTGTTTCAAAGAAAGCGACCCCGAGTACTATCAGCGCGAACAACTTGGCCGCTCACGTGGTGGGATAACCTGATCTTTGGTCTTCAGGTCATCATTCATTGTGTTCACGTGTGACCTCTTTCCAATACTGAACCCTAACTTAATAAGTTTCCTTCACACTACGCTTACGTTTCCATTTCCGTGAACCAAAGAGGCGTGACTCGAATTACGAAGCGCCACAGGCTAGAAATTCGCTTTCCTGTACGAGCGTTTGTTAGTACATAAAACCAATCTTATCAGAACCATATTGTTTTCAATTACATAGTGTTATCAGCATACTACGGTCTCAGTGTCCGACATAATTTTGGTCGGTTTACAGCCCGACTATGTAAATGCGTTATGGTGACCTCACAACTATATTAGGAGAAACTATCAGGCAGGTTTGTAAAGCCTCCCCCCCCCCACTTATAAATATTAATTACGTTAAAAATCACCCTTGAAATTAGTTCTCGCAACCCCCATTAATAGTGGATAGGCGTGAGTAAATTACTTTAATGTTTTAATTACATACAAGCCAATAATTTACTGGCAAATGTACAATCAGTAAAATTACTTAAAAGATAGATAAATTTATTTAAATTAAAAGCTACTACACGTGGTCATGTTATGTCCCCATTTACGTCCATCTCTATTCATCTACCAAGAATCGAATGTTATGATCAACTTTCGTTTCTTTATCCATAGATTATATGTTTTTTTTGTTGTTTTTAAACATATTTGGCTTAAAATTGATTTATTATCAGAACTCTCAAGTTGAATTGATATCAACGTAGTAACGTGCGATTAAAAAAAAGATACACCAAAAAAATAAGACACACGTGTCTGTGTTGAAACCTTAGCAGTGGTAGTGCGTACCGGGGATGAAAAAACTAAGAATAGACACTACTGAAGTTGCACACTACCACCAAGACGTAGTTTAAACTTGAAAGCCGAAATAATTTCTGCTTGCTAATATATCAGCTCAGAATTCAAACATTCGGTTCAACAGCTGATTGTTATAAGTAGTAAGGATTATTGTATGTGTAAGGCCCGGTGCACACGCGCGGACATTGTCCGCGCGGCGCCGTTGCGGCGCCGAAACGTTGCCGCAACGTTGCCGCAGAAACACATTCACACAGTACGGACAAATACCGCACAGTCTGAACGATGCCGACTAACGAGATGGATGTGTACAAACGTAAACGGGAACGGTATTCTTTGTGTACCTAGTATACAAATTTTTATTGGATACACTACTTTCTTGTCTGTATTTATACAGATTAACATATAGGCATTCATTAAAATAAAGTATAATGTATACTTACATATTTAGTTTTTTTCCTTGTCATCCTTTTCGTCGAACGATTCGCAAAATTTACGGCACATGTTGATCCACGCACTTCTTTTTTTATTACGATCATGGTATTCTTCAACGGCTACGTTCCATATCTCTAGATAACTTTTAACTTCTGCGATGAAGAGTTCATCTAATATGTCTTCAAATTCACGTGATGCTGCCATCTAACTTTGCGGCAATCGACCGCACGCGTGCATTGCTCGATTGACACCAATGTACTATGGAACGTAGTTGGACGTGCGGCGCCGCAGCGTTCCTGTGGGATCTACGGACAAAAATGTAAGCACAGTGGACGTGCAATGGACGTGCGGTGCCGCTGCCGCGCCGCAGCTGTGTGTGCATTACTTCTTATCAGTCAAGCCTTCCGAGAACGCATCTCCGGCGCCGCAGCGGCACCGCGCGGACAATGTCCGCACGTGTGCACCGGGCCTAAGTCGTACGGAAAACAGTGGGCAAGACTAAAATTTCGAAAGGGTTTTTAGGCCTGTCAACCCTTGGTAGTCGCAAAATTTAAATCACGATATTTATTCTTAGTTTCATCTAGGTGAAAATAATTATTTTAATACCGTTAAGTAGAGAAAATCTGATATTTTTAAAAAAATTAACGGAGGTGCTAAGTGAATATTGCATTTTCACTGTGAGTTCTGATTTAAAGATTTATGTGTAAATAAACTGCTTTCAAGAGGCTTGTACAACCATACTTAATACAGTAACAATTTGGAAACTGTGTCTCAGACATCTGAAACTCCAATATTATGTATGTACAAGTTAGCTTATGAGTTATTGTCCAAATGAAACAAAATTTTATTGAGAAACCTTCATGACATATAATAATATTTGAGTGAGTTTTATAATCACTAACTTTAACTTTTAAGAGGTGAATAATCTATAATTGAAAACCAAATATCCTGTTTTGTTTCTAGAGACTTCTCGTACACTGAAAGTCACCGACATTTATTATTTGGTTGGATGAAAGTCCAGAGAATTTCAAAGAGTGGTTTTAAAAGTGATTCCCTACATTTAATTAAAAATAAAGTGATAAAAAAATTATGTGACGCCACAGAACTAATTACCTTCCCTATTGAACGAAAATTTACTCAATAGTCTAATTAATTTCAGAAAATGCTAATGAAAATGATTAGCGCCCTGACCACCAAACTCGAGGTAAATGGCCGAAAATCCACTCCTACAACTGATAGAGCAATCTGCAGCAAAAGAATCCCGATAAAAAAATATTCGTAAATTTAGAATTCCAAAACTGCCAAAAATTCCAAACGACATACCTCCCAGATAAGGTGTATATCAAGCACACCAATTGATAAACTAGCAGAGCAAACGAAAGTTTAGTAGACGAACGGGTATCAAGCTTCAATAACAAAACTTCACAGTATTACTTTATTTTTTATCAAAAATTTTTCTTCACCAAAATATATCAAAAAACAAGGCATTGAAGTGGTTTACAACGGCAAAATAATTTACGCAATATTATTACCTGCAATAGCGTGAGATTATATTAATATAAAATGTATTACACAGTTTTCCGTATAAATAGCCCATGCTTTTTCAGAGTGGCACCAAACGTGATGGCTTCTGACTATAGCCGCATACGTCGAACTATTTCAAGAAATAAGTTACACACAAGCTTATACATAATATTTCGTAATTACGACAACTGTATGCGCTTCATAGAAAAAAAAACTGCAACAGTTCTCAGCTCACATATACAGCGTATCTCCTCTTCCCAAATAATTAATGACTCTCCTACAATGGGGCTGTGCTAACTGCTGCTTCTGTGCTGCTATTGTTCGCGAGCTTAGACAGCGTGCGTCTTAATGTTACATTTGAAAAAAGCAGCAGGACCATTGTAATAAATAACTACAATTACAACTTTATCCAACCGTTGTTTACGTTCTCGTACTTCTGTTCGTTACAAACGGAACGTGAACATTTGTTACGTTTTCTCAGCTTAATAAATCAAGAATTATAGAGAGGAAAAAAAAATATTTTTTATGTTATTAACCGATATATTTATTTGCAGTAAATATTTATAACATTTAATAAATACATAATAATTCAAATATTTTTGAAAACTGCATATAATTAACATCAGTTGCAAGGAAATAACTGTTTAATTGCGTCTGTGCACAACCATTAAGAATCTAATACGTGCAAGTCACGTATGTCTTGCTCGCCTGCCGGCCCCACTATGCCAGTTGTCCACCTCTATATCAGCATCACAGTAGGCCGGAGTGACGTCATGTCCACTCCAATTCAGGTCTGAGGGCAACCGTTGTATTACTTCTTAGGTTCGTCCCACTGTAGTAGAGCCTTGGACAAAGACTTTCAGTAAATAAAGAATTTTGGCTGTAATTTAAGATTATGACCAATTTTCAAGAAATTGTGATAATGATAATCATGGGCGAATATGTCAAACGAAGCAACATTTAAAATCTAAAATTATTATTAAAAATCTTGCTGTAAGTAATTATTTATTTTGTTCAGAAATGTAAAAAAAAAACTTTAATTCAAACGAAAACAATGATAGATGGTTAAAACATAAACCAAAATAATCACAGCTGTAGGAAATATTTAAAAGTAGTTTCCAACATCACAGAAGCGCTATTCCTTACACAGCACATAAACATATTTGTTTGCAAAGAGATATTTTTCTGTTATAATGTTTCATTACAATATGCCGATTATAAGACGGTGAAATAAAAGAAGCTTTGCGTTTCTATTGGTATTTTGAGAGTGATCACTGTTGACTCAGTGCTTCTGTGCTCTCGGCAGTATGAGAGCAAACGCTATTCACTTGCTCCCGCATGTACCATTTTAGCTGCAGCGCTGGCAGTGTCACAGACGGGAAAGTCGCAACCTGACGGATTGCATTGATCTGATCACAAATATTTCGCGCAATGAACAGTATATCACACATAACTAAACAGCCTTTATAATTGTTCCATTGGGGTGTATAAGTTTCCATGCTTATATTATAACAGTTTAATTTAGACTATTGTGACGTGTCTCCGTCAGACGTCCCGTGTACACCTATACACAACACAATAAATAACCTATAACATTGGAGGGGGGGGGGTAGTTAAGCAGAGTCGAGGTACTAGAGATCAAGTCTTCTCCCCATACAGGGAGTGTAGGGAACGATTTATGCACTGAAAAGAAACATTATTAATCCATTCAAGCACAGATTTTATTCACTAGGATAACAATAATTAAACAAATATTTAACAAATAAATTAATAATAAATAGGATAACAAATTAATTAATAATAAATAATTTAACAAAGAGATTAAAGATTTAGTTACAATGATTTTAATTACGTTAGCGTACACAGCACGCTATACTACACAACATGGCAGCCCTCTAGTCATTAGCACCCACTCAGATTAATTGTGCTACAACCTAGCACATATCTGCTCGCATCAACCTGGTACCGCGTCTGTTTACATTTAAATCACATTAAAAAAAATAAAAGATCAGACTAAAAACTACGTTACTTTAAATTACAACATTGAATTTAGAATCGGGACGGAGACCGCCCGGAAATGATTGTGGCGTAAGAGCCATGGCCAACCACTTACCCTCTGACTTGAGGCGGAGAAAAGTTGTTTCAAACCGACGTGGACCCGGCGTCCAGAGAGGTCCCCAGGCAAAAAGCCTCGGTCCCTCCCTGGAAGAAGGTTTTAACTACAAAACTAGGCCACTCCGAAAAAAAAAAAAAAACACGAACACCGGGAAAACTTAGCCACGGGGAAAATGGCTGTCCCTCCCTCCCGCAAGGAAAAACAAGCGAAGTCGACAATTCCTTCTGCGCAGGCGCGAGCGAGCTCTCCCTCCCCCTCTTGCGCTGTTCGATTGTTTTTGTCTACGTTTCAAAACTAGGACGCAAGATGGCAACACTAATCAGGACAGAGTCCTCGAAACGAATACACGAAGCCGAAAATGACAGAGGCAAACAAAATCGACGTTACACAGCGGGTTTTTCTGGAACGGCGTGTTGCAACCTCTCGGCGGGCCCTGGCCAGCGACCCGCGAGAATTAGCAAACCACGCAGCCTCGCAAAAGCCCGCGGTGCCTGCAAAATTCTATCACAGCAACCTATATTCCAATACCCGCGTGTAGAAATCAACCGGCCGAGCCTGGAAACGCGCACGTACACCAACAGGTTAACCTAACGAGATACAAAAGTAAAATAAATTTAAGAAAAAAAAGTAATAAAATTTTCAGACCGTGACACTATTTACAACAAATCATACATAGAATTGAAGGTAAAGTAGCCCAGCTTTCTTTTAAATGTTCAGTATGCGTACCTTTAGTTATACTGCACGCATCCAACCTAAAGTCAAATTCTTACGACACTTATGCTAAAAATTCCTGAGTAATGGAAGCAATGATCGCTTCAGTACTGTGTCTCAACTCTGGCAAATCATTAGGTGTGGCGGAACATAGACACGATATTTCATAAAGCCCCAAAGGAAAAAAATAACCCCTGGCGTTATGTCAGGTGAACGCGGAGACTAGCGTTAAAATACTCTATCCTCTTGACCATTACGACCAATCCAACTGTCAAGGATTTCGACATTCAACCACTTCCGTACAGAAGGTTCCCAATGGGTAGGGGCTCTATCCTGAAATTACAGATACTCTCTTAGCAAATTACATAACACAAAATGCTTTACGATCTGAATTCGCCATTTTCCGTAGGTGTCACTGCAAGCGAGAAAACAACAAAGCAGTACTCGTGCATGCACTTATATAAAACTGTTGAGTTGCTCTTAAACTGTGACCTTGAACCAAAATTCTAAAACGGTTATAGTTGATACCATTAAAATTTATAACTGGAACATTCTTTAAATACATTCCGTATTTTTACATACATGACTAAATCTCAGGTTGTGATATTACTACTTATCTGTTATTATACACAATATATGGTCGTTTAATAGTATCAAATAATACGCAGTCATTGCAAAGTATGACAGTTAGAAATATTTTCCTTAAAAACGTTTCTCATACTGACGTTAAGGCTTGTACTCGCCATGTTTAATTATTGCATGCCATTAGCCTATTTAGTTATATGGCTTAACTTCCGGATGTTACATTCCTATAAGCCTCAGTACTGCACTTAGGCTTTTTTTGCAAACTTTTTACTTACTATATTTTTATTACAACATGCAACGGGTACGCGGTACACCGCGTGCAGGGAAATGTTAAAAGCTATACTATGCTTGCTATACTATACAAGACACACCACAACTAAACACAATTCACAGTCCATACCGACTGCGAAAATTATTTATAGTCCAATTTTCACCTTCCCCCACTTATCTAAGGTGGTGGGCCCCCTTCAACAAAGCTTTAAAGTAAATTACCATATGGACATTTTCGAACTGGGGGGACGAGTTCAAAATACGAGCAAAGCTTTAGTTCGTGAATAATGAGTATGATGCACGATATATGCTGTAATCAAAACGTTTTGGTTAAAAAAACTTCGTCATGGTGTATCACAAAATGTAAAGTTTCTTTTTTTCGACCGTAAAGTATCATTGTAGATGTAGAGTGTTTGTTCCACTTCTCACCGTGCCGCGATATACGTCACGGCGGAAGCAAAACCATTTTCTTTGTTTGTGTGCACAGGTTGTGTTAATATTTCATGCCCCATTATGAGAAATTTAGGTCTTTCCCAGATTTTTATCACTTCAGTTACTGTACCTGGGTGTTTAAAGTTAGCTATATTTTATGGTTTATTTTTAAATATATTTTTGTACATTTGTCACATGCCCACCAACAGCCGTAGGTTGTTAAGTGGTTTAAATGTACAGGTTTCGTAGTTTTGTTGATGTGGTTACGTTTACATAATAAATGAAATTATGTCTCCACCGTTATCATGCCGGCACACATACCTGATGCCAACTGGTCAAGCTATCGTGTTACGTGATTGTAAACACGATATACGTTGGCCAAGATAGTTCGGCACTGCCCAGTCTCGGTCTTCACTCTACCTCTATTTATACTCCATGACAGATGAGTGGTGGATCTGATTTTACCATCCCACTTCAAATTTATATCATCTTTATATATATATTTCTTGTGTGCGTGTGTATGTCACTGAACTCCTCCTAGACGTCTGGACCGATTTTGATGAAATTTTGTGTGTGAGTTCACGGGGATTCGAGGATGGTTTAGATTCACAATTGGATATTTTATCTCGATTCTGAGTTAAGAAAAACTAAAAAAAAACACGCTTTATAAGCAAAAATTGCAACGCATTATTAGAAGCCATTAAGTTTTGCTATTGTAAGGAACTAAGTAGAGAGTAAGAAAAAAATAAAGATCCTGACAGTTTATAGTGTCGCCATATTTGTTTCAATTTTCAATACCCTTTTTGTATATTACAATTTAAATTGCAGAAAAAAAATCATGTTTCATACCCACACAAATAGTGAGTGTGCGTCATTTCTCTATAAAATTATTTGTGTAGTTTATTGATTCCATAACGAATTTTTTCAATCATTTTTAATAAAAATTATTCATTTTTTAAATAAAAAAACTATTTAAAATAAAACTATTAAAAAAATTTGAAAAAATTCTATTAAAAATTATTTACTTTGGAAAAATTATTCATTTTAAAAGTTATCAAGCAAAAAAATAATTTTTTATCAAATTTACACGTGAGTTTTATAACAACCAACCTAACCTAAAAATTATTTGGTAGCTTATTGACTTCATAACATATTTTTCAATTGTTTTTAATAAAAATTAGAATTTTATAACGTGAGTTTTATAACAACCAACCATTTTTCAATTGTTTTCAATAAAAATTAGAAAATGTTTATTTAACTAATTTTTAATTTATAAGTAGTTGTTAATTTTGGAATGTTTTACATTTGATCCGGTAGACTGTGCTACCATCGCAGCATCAAATATTAAATATTATTCTATTTTAATTTCAGTTTGTCCCTACAATTGGTGCTGCGATCAAATTGAGAAAAATATTTGAAATTTTGTGTTATTATTGTGTTCGTTTAAGTCGTGTGCTAATTAAAATATTAGCTATGAATATAAATTGATGTTTGAAGAGTTTTGAAGTGTTCCTAAAAAACGATACTTTTTGCGAATTTAGGGTGGAATCGAAGTAAGTATATATTTTGTATAAATTTTGTATAAATATAAATACACGTGAGTTTTATAACAACCAACCTAACCTAAAAAAGTATTTGTGTAGCTCATTAATTTCATAATAAATATTTTAAATTGTTTTTATTATTCATGTTTTAAATAAAAATAATTATTAAAAAATTAGAAAAAAATTCTATTAAAAATTACATACTTTGAGAAAATTATTCATTTTCAAAATTATTGACATTATAACATATTTTTCAATTGTTTTTAATAAAAATTAGAAAATGTTTATTTAACTAATTTTTCATTTATAAGTAGTTGTAATTTTGGAATGTTTTACATTCGATCCAGTAGACTGCGCTACCATCGCAGCATCAAATATTAAATATTATTCTATTTTAATTTCAGTTTGTCCCAACAGTTGGTGCTGCGATCAAATTGAGAAAAATATGTGAAATTTTGTGTTATTATTGTGTACGCTTAAGTCATGTGCTAATTAAAATATTAACTATGAATATAAATTGATGTTTGAAGAGTTTTGAAGTGTTCCTAAAAAACGATACTTTTTGCGAATTTAGGGTGGAATCGAAGTAAGTATATATTTTGTATAAATTTTTTATCAAATTTACACGTGAGTTTTATAACAACCAACATAACCTAATAATTATTTGGTAGCTTATTGACTTCATAACATATTTTTCAATTGTTTTTAATAAAAATTAGAATTTTATAACGTGAGTTTTATAACAACCAACCTAACCTAAAAATTATTTGGTAGCTTATTGACTTCATAACATATTTTTCAATTGTTTTTAATAAAAATTAGAATTTTATAACGTGAGTTTTATAACAACCAACATAACCTAATAATTATTTGGTAGCTTATTGACTTCATAACATATTTTTCAATTGTTTTTAATAAAAATTAGAATTTTATAACGTGAGTTTTATAACAACCAACCTAACCTAAAAATTTATTTGTGTAGCTCATTAATTTCATAATAAATTTTTTAAATTGTTTTTTTTATTCATGTTTTAAATAAAAATAATTATTATAAAATTAGAAAAAATTCTATTAAAAATTACATACTTTAAATCGTTTTCGGTGATAATTAAAAATTTTATTTTCAATAATTAACTCATATTCGTTGTGGATTACTTGAGTTTATTTCGTATAAATTTGTTAACAACCACCCTAATATAAAAATTATTTGTGTAGTTTATTGATTCCATAACGAATTTTTTCAATCATTTTTAATAAAAATTATTCATTTTTTAAATAAAAAAACTATTTAAAATAAAACTATAAAAAATTTGAAAAAAATTCTATTAAAAATTATTTACTTTGGAAAAAATTATTCATTTTAAAAGTTATCAAGCAAAAAAATAAAATTACACGTTTTTTATCTAAAATTTGTTACAATAAATCTTTTTTGTTAATTAATTAAAATTTCATTCTCAATTAAAAAAAACTCACATTCGTTGCGTATTATTTTACAGTATTTTTTTTTTCTTCAGAAAAATGCCACGTCTTCGAGGAAGAGCCAGAAATATTGGTCGACGTACTCCGAACGCGCAATTGGTCCATGATCGTCGAATAAATAGAACAGATGAAGAACACTCGGCGGATAATGCAAATCTGAGAGATCAAGTTGCATCTACACGTGCGAATGAAAATTCAGTACAACGCACTCGACGTCTTCGTGCTAATGCAGTAAGACAACGAGAGGCACGTCAACAAGCGACGGATGCACATAGAGAACGTAACCAACGCCGGATGCAAAATGATCGAGCATTGACAAGAGCATCACTCAATCGCCTTGCGTTTGAATATGATCCTGAAATCAACTATTCGTCACATGCATTAATCTCGATTGGTAGTATGGACAAAAAGTGTCAACATTGTCATGCTTTCAAGTACAAAGGTGAATCAGCTGGTTTATGTTGCGCATCTGGAAAAATTTCACTGCCATCGCTAAATCCACCGCCGGAACCTTTAAAAACACTTTTAGCTGGCACCACATCTCAATCGAAATTGTTTTTGCGAAAAATTCGTAAATTCAATTCATGCTCCCAAATGACATCATTTGGAGCAACAAAAATTGTTCATAATGAAGATGGTCGTAATTTCGAATCTACATTAAAAATTCAAGGTCAAGTGTACCACCAAATTGGTTCATTGCTCCCAATGCCTGATGCCGATCCAAAATTTTTACAAATTTATTTTATGGGCAATGAGGAGCAACAATCACACACACGCTGCGCTTACAACTATATAGAGCAGATGGAGGAACGAGAAATTGTGGACATTTTGGAAACGTTTTTGCAAAACCATAACCAGTTGTTGCAATTGTTCAAGACTTTTTCTAGCAGACTGCAAAACGACAACTACGCCATTATTATTAAAGCAGACAAAGTGCCCTACGGAGAGCACGCAGGCACATATAATGTTCCAACTATTAATGAAGTTGCAGTTGTTATGGCTGGTGACCCATGTGAACGTCGGGACATTTGCATTCAACGCAGAGATAATACGATGCAAATAATTCAAGACAATCATCGTTCTTACGATTCATTGCAGTATCCGTTGATATTTTGGGAAGGAGAAGATGGATACCATTTAAGTATTAAACAAAGGAATCCAACTACAGGTACAACTTATAGACTATCTTACAGATTTTTTTCTCAAATAATTTCTGTATCTCTCATATATATATTTATTTGCAGGTGAAGAACTGATCAAGAAAGTTAGTGCTATGAACTTCTACGCATATCGATTGATGATACGTGCTAATGAAGACAATACCATTCTCCGATGCAGACAGCTATTTCATCAGTATATTGTCGATATGTACGTAAAAATCGAAAGTGAGAGATTACGATATATAAAATTTAATCAAACAAAACTTCGTGCTGAGGAGTACATTCATTTGCGTGACGCCGTTATTGGTAACGTAGATGCATCTAATGACATCAACAACATCGGTAGCGCAAATATTCTCCCATCATCATACATTGGTAGTCCGCGTCATATGCAAGAGTATATTCAAGACGCCATGACTTACGTACGTGCATATGGCCGACCAGATCTTTTTATCACATTTACAGTAATCCAAACTGGGATGAAATTCAAAGTTTGTTGTTGCCAGGTCAAACATCGATGCATCGCCATGATATCACTGCACGTGTTTTTAAACAAAAATTAAAATCTTTGATGAATTTGATTACACATCACTCGGTATTTGGTGAAACACATTGTTGGCTTTACTCTGTTGAATGGCAAAAACGAGGTTTACCTCATGCGCATATTTTGATTTGGTTGGTGGATAAAGTACGCCCAGAAGAAATCGACAAAATTATTTCAGCCGAAATTCCAGATCCGAATGTTGATCAAGAATTGTTTGACATTGTAACTACTAATATGATCCATGGTCCATGTGGTACTCTAAACATGATGTCACCATGTATGGACAATGGAAAATGTACGAAACGTTTTCCAAAACCATGCCAATCTGATACTATCACCAGTATTGACGGTTATCCATCTTACCGGCGTAGAGACGTAGACAATGGCGGTCAATCATATGAATTGCGTCTGTCAAACGGTGTGACAGTAGATATTGATAATCGCTGGGTAGTTCCATATTCACCATTGCTGTGCAAAACCTATAAAGCGCACATAAACGTTGAACTATGCAGTTCAGTGAAATCTATAAAATACATTTGTAAGTATGTTCACAAGGGCAGTGATAAAGCTGTATTCGCTGTTCAAAATGTAAATGACAATGACGAAATTACACGTTATCAAATGGGTCGATACATAAGCAGTAACGAAGCTTTTTGGCGCATTTTTACGTTTCCTATACATGAAAGGGATCCTGCTGTTATACATTTGGCTGTGCATCTTGAAAACGGACAGCGTGTTTACTTTACAGAACAGACTGCACTACAACAAGCTTTAACGGCTCCAAAAACAACTCTTACTGAATTTTTCAACCTTTGTTGCCGACAAGATGTTGGTCAATTCGCAAGGACATTAATGTATACTGATGTTCCTAAATTTTTTAAGTGGAATAAACAATCAAAAAATTGGGAGCCACGGAAACGAGGCATTTCCAGTCCCAGGATTCACCGACATATTTATGACAAATACTTTAGGTCAAATATATACAGTTCATCCTAAGCAACGCGAATTTTTTTTTTTTTTTTGCGTTTGTTATTGGTTAACGTTCCTGGACCAACATCTTTCCGATATTTGCGAAAAGTCAATGGTACTTTATACGACACTTTCTTTGATGCGTGTCGTGAGTTACATTTATTGGAGGATGATAACCATTGGGATCTCACACTTGCAGATGCAGCACTGAGCTCATCTCCACAACAAATTCGTCAATTATTTTCAATAATATTGACAATGTGTTTTCCGTCTGAAGCATCTGCTTTGTGGGACAAATATAAAGACTCAATGAGTGAGGATATTTTACATCGGATTAGAATTACTAATCAAAATCCAAATATTGAATTCTCCGCAGAAATATATAATGAGTCATTAATAATTATTGAGCATATTTGTATTCTTATTTCGATAATGCCGCTCATCCATTTCGGCATGCCAGCGCCGAACCGCCCAGCAGTAGATACCATCAACAGCGATGTTCAACGGGAACACTTCTTCGATAGAACTTCTTTGGCTACTTTTGTTGCCAATAATGAACAATTGCTCACTGCTGAGCAACGAAATGTATATGATCAAATTAATGTATCAATTGCAGCGCAACAAGGTGGATTATTTTTTTTGGATGCACCAGGTGGTACTGGTAAAACATTCCTCATTTCATTGATACTTGCGCGCATCCGATCTTAAAATAATATTGCATTGGCTATTGCTTCATCAGGAATCGCAGCAACGTTACTTGATGGTGGACGGACGGCGCATTCAGAGCTTAAATTACCTTTGAATGTTCACACAAATCCCGAAGCAATGTGTAACATAAAGAAGCATTCAGGCATGGCTCAAGTTTTGAGAAAATGCAAAATTATTATCTGGGATGAATGTACCATGGCCCACAAGCATTCGCTTGAAGCTCTCGACAGGTCCCTGAAAGATATCAAGGATAATACTAGGCTTTTCGGTGGTGTTCTATTGTTGCTGTCTGGTGATTTCAGACAAACATTACCAGTCATTCCACGCGCGACATATGCAGACGAAATAAACGCATGTTTAAAAGAATCTTATCTATGGCGAAGTGTCAGAAAATTATGCCTTACTATTAATATGCGCGTTCAACTTCAAAATGATCCATTAGCGTCAAGATTCTCTGAACAATTGTTGGATATTGGCAATGGTAAAATTGAATTGTATGAAGATACACAATATATTCGACTTCCAGAGAATTTTTGCAACATGGTGGCTACCAAAGATGAGTTAATAAACAGTATCTTTCCAGATTTGAGAAATAATTGTACTAATAATGGATGGCTACGAGAGCGAGCAATTTTAGCTGCGAAAAATTTAGATGTTGATGTCATCAATTTCAAAATACAGCAATTACTGCCCTGGTAATGAAACTACATTTAAATCGATCGACACTGTTGTTGATCCTGATGAAGTTGTTAACTATCCTGTAGAATTTTTAAATTCATTAGATTTACCTGGAATGCCACCACATAATTTGCGACTGAAGGTTGGTTCACCTATAATTTTGCTTCGAAATTTGAATGCTCCGAAATTATGTAATGGGACGCGATTAGTTATAAAAAAAATATCATGGGCAACATTCTTGAAGCTACTATTTTGAGTGGAAAATTTCAAGGTGAGGTTGTACTTCTACCACGGATCCCAATGATTCCTTCAGATTCGCCTATACCATTCAAACGTTTACAATTTCCAATCCGCTTGGCATATGCTATGACTATAAATAAGTCACAAGGCCAAACCATGACAATTTGTGGCTTAGATTTAGAAAATCCGTGTTTTTCTCACGGTCAATTATATGTTGCGTGTTCCAGAGTTGGAAAACCATCGAATTTGTTTGTTTATACACCTCAAGGATTAACTAAAAATATTGTACATCCAATAGCATTAAGATAAATTAAGTTTTTGTAAATTAATAAATAAATGTTATAAAATAGTTTCATTATAAGATTGTTTACCTTTACTTAAAACAAGTTAAAGTTTGTATTTACGATGCTGTTACTGCCACACTCCACGGATAATATCCCAACCTGTAATCAGTCATTTCATTCACTTAAAATTTTCGGTGACGCCTAGAAATATCCGTGTCAATAATCATAGACAGTGGCTGCTATTATCCAGTCTACAAATTTCATCCGTGGAGTGTGGTAATAGATGCATCTTTTTAGTTAACACAGCTTCTACATTTCACTTCACTAACACAGTATATGCATACTTACACACACAGTATATACTCACATGCTACCGATCGGTCGAATTTGTATAAGTGTACATGTAATGAAGTTAGATATTAAAATAACTCTTGAATAATAATTTTCATCAAAACAGTCAAGATTGTTACAGCTTATTGAAGAATGTTTGAAATTTTCGAATTAACGACGTGTGTACAGGACAACGTCTGTCGGGTCTGCTAGTTATATATATATTTCTTGTGTGCGTGTGTATGTCACTGAACTCCTCCTAGACGGCTGGACCGATTTTGATGAAATTTTTTGTGTGTCTTCAGGTGGATGCGAGAATGGTTTAGATTTACAATTAAGTCCACTAGAAAATGTTTATTTAATTATTTTTTTATTTATAAATTGTTGTTGATCTTTGGACGATTTAGGTTCACAGTATATATATGTGTGTGTTGTGTATTTATTTATGTGTTGTTAATCTTTGGATTGATTCTATGAATTGTTGTTATTACATTAACATTAAAAAAGATTTGCTTATTGAGAATATTATATTATTATTTATAGAAATAACATTTTAAAGTGTAATTAAAAATATAGGTACATTGTGCAAATTTGTGAGGTGCAGTATTGATGTGAGTATTTTACATGATTTTTCGTGATTTTATTTATGTATACACGTGCATTCAATACCAATGAACTTAACCTCCAAATTTAAATTGTCAGTTCTCATTTCATTCTACATATTAAAATGTAATAAAAATATACATTGTGCAAAATATGTAAGGTGCAGTATCACACGATTTTCATTACTTTTAATTATGTATATACGTGCATTCAATAACAATCAATCAACTTAACCTAAAATTTTAAATTGTAAGTTCTTATTTTATTCTATGCAACTTATGACGTATTGATGCCTCTTTGAAAATAAAAATTTAAGTTTGTAAAATAAATTATAACAATTATATAATTAAAATTACTTATAGTAATTATAGTTTAAAGTATATTTAAAATTTAAGTTTTGTATTTTTTAATTTATAGTTTTTTTTCATTTATGATTTTTGGATTTACAACGTTTGAACAGGACAACGTTGTCCGGTCCACTTTAAAGTGTGTGTTCAGGTGGATTCAAAAATGGTTTAGATTCACATTTCAAGTCGATAAATAATATTTGTAATTAATTAATTAAATTAATGTTGTTGTTGAACGTTGGACGTTTTACTTAGGATACGGTAGGAAACGCTGTGATCGCGTTATCGAATATTCAAAAATATTTTATTTTTATTTCAGTTCGACCCGGCAGATGGTGCTGCGATTAGATTCAAGGAAATTCCTGTTAATTTTCAAATTCAAAACGTTTGAACAGAACGTCTGTTGGGTCCGCTAGTATATATATAAATTTGAAGTTTTCGTAAAAAAGCAAAAACTCAACATGTCACGTGAGGCTGGGTTGGTAAAATTAATATTTCTCTTAAATCATTGTGTTTATATTCTGCTATAATATAAGTTGATTTTGTATATTTAGCTAAATATCCGACGTTGTCATAAATAAAGTTGTAGATAAGAAGACATATTGTTCAATAGCCGAAAAAAAAAAAACCTATGTTCGTTGTATGTTTCTTTTAGAATAAAAATTTTAAATATTAATTTTTAATATTTAAAGAAATTTATGCATTATTTTGTGCCAAAATTAGAAATTAAGTTATAAACACAATTATTATTAAATAACATATATTACCGTAAGTTGAATTCGGGTCAGATTGACTTTAAAAATTAGGCTATTGTAATTTTAATTGTGTGAGTCACGTCGCTTTTAGCATTTATACACAGACACGTAGCGTAACATAATAACGAATCTCATTTTGCAAATTATTAAATAAATATTTTGGTTATAAACAAATAATGATTTGGCGTACGGTTCTTTTAACTTACTTAAACACAGAATATCATCTAGTACCTTCAAGCTTAACTGAGAAAATCATTAAGCAAAATAGCGTTATTAATTATAGCAAAGTGCGTCAGTGACATCAAAGGACCGTAACAAAATGAGTTCAGTTCAAAGGCAAAAGGCAGAGTGTTAAAGTTTCATGGTAGAATTTATTACTTCGCGGTCTCAAAGACTAATGAAGGAAGTTGAAGTATTGTACTACTAATGAAGCCTTAATACTTCATTGGCTTTAATCAATACTATATCAGAACTATGACAGTATAGCAAACAAAAGGAGATTTTATTTCCTGTGCATCGTAAGAGACAGGTTAAGAAATTTATACCATGCCCATTAAAGTAGTAAAAATAAGCCTGCATACGCCCTACATAGTGCATAGTGTTAAGAACATTAAACTAATACTTACTTAATTTTAAACTGTGTTTATCTATTTTACATACGAAATATTTAATAGTGTGATTGTTATATATTCATATCAATTTTACTTAAGAGCAAAGCGTATCAATATTTTTTTTGTTCAATTATTTATGACAGCTTGGTGGAGAAAAAACTATTATAAACATAAATATAATTGCTATCAACACTTAATGTCACGAATTTTACTTCTTTGTAAATGCAAACTATCTCAGCTTGGTGCTTTTTGTTCAGTGTTTTTAGGACATGGAATGTTAAATGTTTCAGAAGACACCTACTGCCCTCATTTATGAACAAACCCGCTTAGTGTAATGTTGTGGTACACTTCTCACATCGAAGTCGTATTATAGTTACAACTGTTGAGGTACGATTATATATTATTTCCTTCACCCAATTTTAGACCTCACAGTCATGTATTCAAGACGAATAGAATGTATATTAGCCGCAACCTCGGTGAGAGGTTTAACTCAATTTCACGTGATTAGCACTCAATGTCACTCTCTGTTCATTACCGTCTACAGGGCGTGAAGACTTTGTTAATGTGCTCCAAGATTACTTACTTCCAAACAAAGAATTCATGTTAAATTACAGATATTTGTAAATTTGAACAACTACACAAAAACAACTGTATCACTACAAAATAGTGTTTGCAGTAATACTGGGTTCGGATCATTACCAGAGCATTTATGCTTTGTGTTGGGCCAGTACCGCTAATAATCCAAATTATATGTTAACCGTTCCTGAAATAGTTTTCTAGTTTTAACTGCACGCATTAATACACGTTATAAAACCAAATAAAATAAAATTATTGAATTTTGTATTATCTATTCCATAGTTCATAAATATATGTACTTGAATGAAACAGCAATTAAAATATAAAAGTGGCCATGGTGTCACTAAGAAGGGGCAAATACTGCACTAGCTAACACTATACTTAACAGTTTCATTCAGCATTCGCTTTCGAATAATGGGGACGAACAATACCGCACCCAGTCCTGAAACAAAAAAAAATTCACAAGCGAAAAATAGAACCCGTAATCAATGTCCCGCCAGCAAAAGACTCCAAACATTAAGCAATTTGACCTTACTTTAGACCAAGCAATAAAAGTATGTTAACACAGTTTTTAATGCTTCATTTCCGCTTGATTCCGTCGGTTGGGAGAGCAATAAATAACTCAAAAAAAAATTGGGTGTCTGTAAAGTCGGTTTACGGACGATAGTTTAACGTGACAACGTCATAAAAAAACATTGATGAAATGATTGCATACTTTTGTGAATAAAATTAAATCATTTTATTTTAAGGTAGGTTACCCTAAGTTCGCCACCTTAAGAAACTTTTAATTTTAAAATGTGGAAATATTTTTTGTCAAACTATGTAGGTATTTTATTGTAAAAGAAATATATCAAGGCACCATAAAATGGATGTGAAGCCAAAGAATACTGTATGCGCACTTGTATACACATAAAAAATTGTGTGTCTACAAATGGCGAACTTAGGGTACATATGTACCATAAGTTCGCCACATGATAATCAAATATAAAACATACAAACTGAACAACTACTTCCAGTACCTATGTAAACATTCTACATGCGGTTACTTAAACATCCCACTATACTTCACATGTAGGACACACAAATACTTGTTTGTCATGTTTGGTAAGTCCAACACACTCTTCATGCACAAACCGTTTACACAAACTGCAACCCCTCATGTCTATCACTCTATCTTCTTTGCACAAAAAGCAGTACCAACTCTCTTGATGCAGTGATTTCTTAGTTACAGAAGATCTTCGAGGTGAAGTGTAAAGTTTTGTTGGATTTTCTTTGGAACCAACAGCTTTGGACTTCTTGGGAGGATTCTTCTGGTTGTGTGCTGATGGTGATGCGGAGAGATGGACATTTTTGGAGCTGCAGGGAATGGATTGATTGTTTGAGTTCACAAACAACGATTTTTGCACTTCTACTGCTCGACTGTTAATTGCTGGATGGTTTCTTTTGGCTGGTTGGGCATTTCTGGCAGGTGTACTAAGGATTTCTGAGAATAAGACATTCGATTGCTGGTTCCGAGTACCATTGTCTCCATGCGAGTTATCACTGTCCCATGCACTGCTATTATCTGTTTCTTCAGAGTCATTGTTTGGTTCATCCTCGTGGTGGTTCCGTATGGCTTCTTGATGTTGAGCTGGCTCAGGAAAAGGTGGCAAGGTTACTCTTGGTACTGTGGTGGTTTCACTTGGCGCGAAAGCTTGTTCCGGAATTCTGTTTGGATTAAATGGGAAAATTCCACAAGCTTCAAATCCAGCTTTAATATTTTTTGGAATTGTAGACTTCTCCCATACGGGTGAAAACACATAACCAAAGCGCTGCTTGTTGAATACTCGATCCTCATATGTTGTCCAGAATTTCATAAGTTCCTCATCCCAGTAAGCTTCAAATGGGCCAAAAACTGATTTGTCCATCGGCTGGAGCTCGTGGGTGGTGTTACTGGGTAAACATAACAGTGAAACACCCACATTGTCAGCTGCCTCGACTATGGAATAATCTAAGTGACACTTGGCTCCATCCATGATTAGAAGGCATGGTCCTGCAGACTTGTAACGGCTGAAGTGATGCAGCCACTTCACAAATGTTTCAGATGTCATTGAACCCTTCGCTGTCATCTCTACTACACTTCCAGCTGGCAAGTTGTCAGCCCACTCTGGCTTCAAGCGTTGTCCCTTGAAAAGGATCATAGGCGGTATAACATTGCCCAGTGCATTGCCACATGACACAATAGTTACATTTTCACCATGTTCTTTACCACGGAAATGTACTCTCCGAGAGCCTGTCTTGGCAAGTACGAAAGGCTGTCGATGTAAACTGAGACGACAACCTTTCTCATCTACATTGTAAATTCGTTCAGGCATGTGTGCAATATCAAGCTTTGTCATTACATCCTTCAGTGTTCGGAAGTAATCATTCACTATAAACTTATTTAATTTTTGTGCCCGAGCCTCATTAAGATGTTGTGCCTTCCTTCTAGCGATTTCAGGATGTCTCTGGAGAAAACCTTTAAGCCATTTCCTGCCAGCATACCCTTTCATAACACTGAATTGCTGCTTTATCCTATTTTTTTCGCAAAAGGTGTAAACACATTTCCTTAAGACTTTAACAGTCAAGGGAAAGCCTACATCTGCTAATCGCGTTATTCTAGCAACCAACTGTACTTCTTGCTCACCTGTCAGGACTGTAGGGCGTCCATTTTTCTTTTTGTTCCAAACTTGAGATTTGAAATAACCTCCTAATGTTCGGCGCGGTATGTTATATCGCTTACTTGCTCCCAATATACTGATCTTCTTGCTTCTGATCATGGCCAAAGCCTTGTCCAAATCCTCCTTGGACCATTTGCAATATTTTCCACGCAGAGTACTTTTATCCATGGCCTGAAACAATGTTTTCAATACCAGCAGTGAATAATGGAGTTTATAATTATAAAAAGAAACAAGTAAAATATAAGTTCATGAATGTTTTATTAAATAACTACACACTCCAAATATTTATCCAAAATTATGAGTTATTTATTTTTTAATGATTTTAAAATACATAAATTAATATCATGTAATTATATTTACCAATGCAAAATGATTTTCAAACCTCTTGACACTTTTTTAGGTATTGAGTAACTGACAGAGGTAAGTTTGTCATACTGTTCCTAAGTTCGCCACATAACATGCTATGGTGGCGAAATTAAGAACACATACACGATTTTCTAAAATAATGAACCATTAAACATTTTTTCATAAATCCACACAACTATTTATTTCATCATAAAGTACACAGAAAACTCTTTTAAAATATATATGGAACTTTAAATTAATTAAAACGATTAATATATCACAAATGGATACTTACAGAACAATTTTTATATCGTGATGAGCATTTTCTACAATATGGCGACTATCGCGACACTGGCAACGGAACTGCCATAGATGTTGTAAAGGTTAAAGCTTTAGAGGTGTAAATATATATGCTTGCTGCCACCTGTTGGCCCACATCAGTACTTTTTTTTTTTAGGGCAGGTGGCGAATTTTGGCACACTGGCGAACTTAGGGCAACCTACCTTAATAAAAGAATAAATACCTGAAATTATACAAGTAATCAGATTTTTAAAATGCAAGAATAGTTAACCTTTATTGCCGAAATTGTTGTTGTAATAAGCAATGAAAACCACATTAACTTTTCAATTCACTTTATAAACAGTCGACGAAACAGTTCACGTGTAGATGACTTGTAATTAATTTTAAAAACTGGCGTTTAGCTATAAAGTTTAATTATAATTATGAACAAGGTTTCATATAAATAAACTGTAATCAAATATCTATCATCAATTATATGAATCACAATAATTTTTTAGTCAATTGTAACATAACTTATTATTACTGCACTCGCCGACAGCGTAACGGAACAATGAGCGTAACGGGACACAGCGTAACAGAACAATGAGCGTAACGGGACACAGCGTAACGGAACAATGTGCATAACGGGACACTTTTTTCTTGCGTGCAGCCGGCGTTCATCGATTTATTAGACGTTGTCACGTCAAAAATGTTTTTTTTTTTTTTTCACCACGAAGCTGCAGATCCGCACGATTGCTACCGGGGTCTGAACCATACGAATTCTCACTTTCCAATGTTTTTCTTGGTTTTAAGTTTTTTTGTTCGAAGTTTCTCATTACCAGTTAATTCACTCATCTCTTCACTGCTACGGGAACCATACAGAATGTCCATATAAGAATGTCCCATTTTCAATGGTGTATTACAACAGTTTAGTTTAGACTTTTTACAAAAAAATCATACATCAAATTGAAGGTAAACTATCTTAGTTTTATGTACAAATGTTCAATACGAGTACCTTTATTTGTATTGCACACATCCAACCTAGAGTTCTATTCTTCCCACGCTTTGGTTAACACGTCCGAAGTGATGGACGCAGTAGCCTCTTCGATTCGGGGTCGCGACTCCGGCAAATCACATTTGCGGTAGCGGCGGAATGTAGACACGATCTTTTATAAAGACCCATGGGGAAAAAATCGAAAGGCGTTATGTCAGGTGAACGTGGAGGCCAGCGAAAAAAGAGCTCTGTCGTATCGATCGTTACGACCAATCCAACGGTCAGGGGAAAAAAAGTTGCAAAGGGAAGGGGCTCCATGGTTTTTTCCACATAAAGTTTACAGGTTCACTGCAAGCAAGAAAACCACAAAGCAGTGATCGCGCATGTGCTTATCCAAAACTGTTTTTTAGTTGCCTTTTTAATTTAACCAATACACTACAACGCTTACCGTTCTTACTTTAAATTTTTTTTAACTGAGAAATTCTTTTATGATCATACTCTGTTAGGCTCGTCGCGGGTTTTTCAGGTCAGTTCACTGCCTGGGCCTCCGACACTTACACGTGTGTTTCCTGCGAATCTTGCCGATATATATTTTTATATAATATATATATATTATATATGTATTTCGCGAATACATTTCGTGTCAAGGTATTTCACAAAATACTGTAGCTTTTCTCCTGTGGTTATTGGCTGAGGTCGGTGAGAGGTGTCGTCCTGCTCTTGACGGGGCCAATGAGAATGTGGTCACCGTACTGCTGCTCCCTCACAATTTGCCACGACTCTTAGAAAAAGGCTACAGTGTTTTGTGAAATACCTTGACATGAAATGAAATCGCGAAATACAGGTGTCCCTGTGTGTGTGTATATATATATGTGTATATATATATATATATATATATATATATATATATATATATATACTAGCTGCCCGACCCGGCTTCGCACGGCTATACTAATGGAAAAAAATTAAGCCACATCACCCATTTACAGTAATGGTAAATAATAAAAAAATCAGTGAAAATTTATTACAATGCTGTATAATGTACCGGAGAGAAAATGAATAGCACCGATGGTTTCCCGACTCGTGCACGCAACGTACAACTGATGTACCCGTACTTCGCTACGGCAGTCTACAGGCAGATCACGCTTGCGCCGCTCATTATACTTGCCCCTCCTTGTGGGTACGCCACTGCCGCGCGATGCCCGTTGCCATGGAGACGCAGAAGGCATGAACAATGCAAAATCCTGTTGCCTTGTTTTAACCACCCATGGGATCTAATTTTCGGAAAATGTCATCCTGCGTAACATAAGGAACATTACTGTGAAGTTTCAAGTCTGTAAAATATAAATACTTAAAAAAAAAGAGTAATTTTTGATATTTAGATACCAGCTAAATTTCAACGGTGATGAGGACTGCACTAACAATGAAATAGTCGTTGTCATAGAGACGAATGAAGCATCAACAAAGCAACAGCCGTTGCCATGGTGATTTCCTACCAAAAAATGGAAATTTTGATATATTAACCCCCCCCCCCCCCTTCATCCTCCGAAACTCCCCTTGGGATCGGATTTCCGCAGAATCCGTTCTTAGTGAGCGTCTACATCACAAAATAAATAATTATGCTAAATTTCAAGTCAATTGGGTTTATAGTTTTAGAGATCTCGTGATGAGTGAGTCAGTGAGTGGTATTTCGCTTTTATAAATCGCAATAAATTATAATTGCGACTATAATTTGAGATTTAAACTATCATATCTCTCAAGTTGGATCGAACTGCACATGGTGTGCGAATTTTATTATAATCGGTTAAGTGGTTTAGGAGTCCATTGAGGACAAACATTGTGACACGAGATTTATATATATTAAGATATATATATTTATTTATTTATTTAATTTATTTATTTAATTTATTTATTTGTTTATTTATTTTCCAACGACTCATCACGATGTCATGTCCCGGACTTGTCGTCGCGGCCCCTCGCCCGGACATCACAAAAGTGTCTCCCTGCATCCCGCCGCCGGGCTGGGTAACTTGGCCGTCTGAGAGCTTACCTCCTCTCCCTTGGAACCGCCCAAACACGGTGTTCCGCTAACCTTCCCCGCCCCTTGGTAAGAGCGCAGAGTGAACGTTTTCCATGTCGCTAGTTTATTTGTACTTTCACATACATCACAATTAAGTTTGTGATTATCCGTTCACAAAACGTAATCACTAGGAAGGCTAAAATTAATATGTATTCATTAAAATATTACCACTTTTTGAGAGATATGATTTAGCCACCTTACAAGTTATTAAAATATTTTCTAGTTAGTTAAAAATATTTTCACCTGTCGGGTAATGGAAGAACACAATTCCAAAAATAATTAGGCCTTAACTAACAGAAAGGATTTTAGGGGAATAAGAAACCCTCACTTTTAAAGTTTGCAATTATAAAATGCAGCAGAAAAATGCTTGCTGAGCCCCGAGTATATTATTCTTTAACGCGATTAGTTTTAGTATTTTATTTTGGGGGGGGGGGGGAAGTTCTAATATTTTTTGTTTATTTCTCATTTAATAAAAATTTCAGTAATGTATCCATAATTTAGCTGATATATTTATATTAAGGCAGTTAAAATCACTAGAGAATTGCGCACATAACTCTCGCGCGTAGCACTGTGAAGATCTCTGGCAGGACTGTACACTCCCATTGCACCCTTGGGCACTCTCAAGTTACTAATTATTTTTTTAATTTCTATTTTCACTGATGTCCGCATGAGCAGCTCTCGCAGACACAACTGCCTCTGGCCAGCAAAAAGTCCACTGCGCTATAAAACATTACGAGATGAATATTTAACCAACGTAAAAAAAAATCCTTTTTTTTTGAGATCACACGGAACGAAAGTAAAAAGCGGAAATAAAATACCGCAACCGATAAATAAAACATAACGAAACACGAATACATTACCACGTTCTCGTTTTTTTTTTTTGCAGGTTTTCTGGGAGCGGAAAAATTATTTAATAACCCCAGTTTTATGAGTTTGCTTGTAACTGCGGCTCGCCAGTTTTTATATGTTTGTGGCTAGTGGTGCGGAAAGCTAGCCAGCGTAACAAGCCAACAACATTAGTTTTATTGCATGTATTGCTCATCACCGAGCTTGCAGAAATTAAAAATTTCATTAATTTGCAGTGCGAATTTCCGCTGGAGCTAGGTGATTAACAAAATGCAATGGAGAGTTTGAGATCGTGACGCAGTGCTAACATCTCAGGAGGTATGGTCACGTCTGTGCAGCATGTTCAAGATCGAGTCGTATTTGACAGAAATTAGGACATCCTTGGCCCGGAACGGCCCACGGGAATTTACAAATTATCAGTAGCCCACACTTAAAAAAAAATCATAAAAAAACTTAACGGTGTGGTAGATATACCTGAAACTTTTTCAGTCAATAGTTAATCCTTGAAAGTTTTTTGTTTAATAAGTAACAGTGACTCAATATTCGCCCCTCAACTTACGCGTAAAAACATAGAGTTGGTATTCAAACTCGTTCCATACTTTGTGTAATGTTTTGGCGTTGATAGACTCAATTATTGCCACTGTGATTCGCTGTTCAGATCCGGCAAAGATAGCGGCAGAGGTGGCTTTGACATAACCCCAAAGAAAGGAATCGCATGGGGTTATGTCTGGTGAACACAGCTGAGGCAGAACCACAAGGTAATCATGTCAAGTAAGGAATAACCTGCGACAGTTTTTCCTGTGAAAATTCTCCCTCAACATGGCACAGAACACGTTTACTTTCAGGGAATCTCTCTCATGCTCGATGGTGACATGAGGATTTTTCGTTCCCCAAAAACGCACATTGTTTGCTATTCATTTGTAATGTAGCATCATCACAGATAATTAACCTCATGGGCAGATTTTTGTCGTTGTCGATCCTCGTTAGTGCCTCTGAGAAGAACGTGTAACGTACATCGTAATAATTTTGTTTGAGTGCCTGGACCAACTGGAGCTTGAACGGTTTAATGCGCTAACGTTTGCTCAAGATTTTCGGTACCGTTGTTTGGGGCATCTGCAGTTCAAGACTGCTTCCCTAGTTGATTTCCGTGAGCGACGCAAAAATTATACTCGAACGCGTTTCACATCTTCCTCGGGCGCTGAGAGCCGACCACAAGTCTTGCCTTTGCAGTTGCACCCTTTCTCTTGAAACGTCTTGTACTAGGTGGTTTCACGTGAAAATGTCTGCGAAATACACATTGCACAAGAGTTACTGAATCCCTTTTCGCTAACTGAAGCACGCGCAAACTCTTCTTATGTGCTCTAGGTGCAATTATAAACACTAGCTGCTTATAAGTAGAGGCAACCTGCAACAAACGAATCTGAAAAATTGAAAAAAAAAAAACATTCAGTTATTCTCTATTGGCTGAAAACGTATTAGTTAAATCGTTGACACGATTTAGTTTTTATGATTTTTTGGAAGTTTACTGATCATTTGTGTTCTTACTATAATTTCAAACTAGCCAATTTTTTTAATTCGAAATTTTTGTCAAAGATTTCAGTTCTCGTTTCAAAAATACGTATTTTTTTAACGTACATTACCGCATTACCAAGCAGATAGTATTTTTAATATATATTTTTTAAATCAAGTAATGTTTTAAAAATGTTATGTAACCCTACTTTTCGAATTCCTTGCTTCACTATTTGTACCCAAATGCATGTCTGACCGAGATAATTAAGTATACCTGGGAAAACTGAGATTTATTCACAAAAAAAATGTATCATTAAAAGATTTCAATCATCCATTTGAAAATAACATATGAAGAACTTTGTTTCAGTGACTAGAGTTAATAATAAACTAACTTAAACCTGGATATTCAGTGGTTGCCGTGGAGTTTCCATTCATCAGCACCACTTTTAAAGTTTATTTTATAAAAACGCCGTTTAATAATGCAGACTAGACACAAAGCGTGAAAACGTTTTCATTGGTTTCTGTAATTCGAATAAGTTTGTTTGAACAAGCATAAAAATATAGATATATGTAATTTTTAATAATATTGTAAATTTTTATGCGTTTGTTTACATTTTATGATATCATCAATACCTATGATTACTATGATATCTAGCATACATTTAAAGCACACTGAACTTGAATTCTCTAAGTACATTAGATACGTCTCGTTGACATGGAAGACATTCGAAACTATGAGGAGTACCGAAGTGATAATGGATCTAAGATAGAAAACATGGGTAGGGTAAAAAGGAAAACGCACCAGCTCATGGCAACGTCCACCATATTTCTCACTTAGAAAATACTGGTTGGATACCACCGTTAATTGAGCCCGAATGGCAGCATGTGCGTGATCTAACCACTTAACTACAATGATGTCTTTATTTTTTTATTTTAGTTATATATTTCATGTAAACAGAAGTCCCTCGCCAGTGCGTTGTATAAAAATTATGATTTATCGTAATGGTGTCGAAATTTATACAAAAGTTAGTGCGTTTAATATTTTGGTTCAGTCACATTTCCAGATTTAAAAAACTGAGGATGTACGAAATGCCAGCGGATTTTGCAATACTGCAGATCAGTATTGAAGGCGTCTGACAAGTAAACATTTCCTTAAACACTGGTTAGAATCTATTAAAATTAATTTAAAAATCTTTAAATTTATTTTGCATTCCGAACGGCTTGGACGACTTTGGATTCTTATAAAAATGGCGATTACATAAGGACCGAATCTAATATTATGTTTCAAAGAGTAATATTAGCTAAAGGCGAAAACCAATTAGCAATTACCTGAAGAGTGAGTTCGCTATGGGAATTTTAGTGAATGGTCACAAGTAACTATAAATCAAAACTATTTTGAATAGATCAAAAAATTCTGTTCAATTCAAGGACTGGTGGTAATAGAATAAGCAGGTTTAGAGAACCAAGAACTCATTGGCCGTAACTTGGATGCTTCTGCCGTGACTTATGATGTTATTAAAGGGTAACAATGAGTCATTATTACTAGATGAAGCTTTAAAATCGAGCTTTTATCAACAACTAAGGTGAGCAATATAAAGACTGTTTCATAATAAATGCGATACTTAAATTTGGTATGCAATGCCATAACCGCCATGCAGTAACGTATATTTAATTTACCGTTATTTTTTACACATCTATGTATGTTTTAAATGTGTGTAAATATAAATTCTTTGTTTCGAATCAACTTCATATTTTTTACAGTCCTATTCATTATCACCGTCAGACTAGACACGTAGCTGCAGCGTCTTTAATCACCACGTGTGTCCCGTGCGAATAGCTTTACAAATATTCTTTACGAAGCTTCCAAATTCCCTCCCTTGTTCATGTTGTATGTACAGCAATCAGCGCAACGCCGTGCCACGGTTTGAAGTGTCAAGGAAGGTAAATAATGCGGGGGGAAGGCGAGAGAGAGAGAGAGAGAGAGAGGACGAATAATTTGGTTATGCGAATCGCCCCGGCACCCGTCAAACAGAATCAGCGCCTGAGAGAGTAAGGTACCCCGCACATGAGTGCAGTTTTTCCGCGGGTGGTGTTTCGAGAAGTGTAAATTGCGAGCTACATTTTAATCAAATAATAAAATTACACACCACACCCATCAACCCACTCGACTAATAAATGCAAGCCTTATTTCCCTGACTCGCTGTGACCGACAATGAGAATAATTTGTGTTTAATTTGTCACGACGGGAAAAAAAAGTGAACAAATAATGTGCTTTTGTCAACTTACACAAAAACCTTTATGCGCCTTTCTAGTTTTTTCGACTGTCAATGTCCTGTGTAGATAAATAAGAGTTTAAAAAGGAGACGGTTTGCAAAAAAAAATGGACGAAATTTTTCCTAAATATTATTTTTACGACTCGCCAAATGACACCATCAAAGGGGGAGGTCCTGAATATAATTTTGTGTAAACTTCGTGTCCTCTGTGTGTATTTTGTGTCCATTGGGTGTCCAGTTTGTGTATTACGTGCCCATTTATTTTGACGAATTCGCTTCCAAATGTGCTTCCTTTTTTTTTTGAGTGAGCTTCCTTTTTTGAATGTTATTTCGACTCGTGTATCTTAGTAAATGGTTCTTGTTTTGAATAGCATATTAATCGATAAGACGCGAGCATATAAGTGAGTCCTCAGACGAAAGGAATTTCAGTTTGTTACTGGCTACGACGGTGTAAGTATCACCTCATTTGACTCATCTGTTGCATAGGTCACGTAATTACCCATTTTTTTGAGATCTTGATGGCTTCTTTACTATCTTTAACAGCGAAATTGATTAAAGTTTTACCATTGTCTACGAAAACTCAGGTCAGCGTCAACGATGGTGGCGCAAGTCACGTGGAGGAGATTTCAACGGTCATGATACTGTTGCGTGTGCTCCGCATACGCACATCAAGATATGTCGCGCGGCGCCTAACCGCGCGCCGATGCAACCAGCACAAGCCAAGTGTTCGCGCGCTGCGCGCAGGACGTTCGGAGCCGCTCGGGAGCCCTCGGGGAAGCTCGTTTTGGCGGGCTGCCAACCGGACATAGCCGAAGGCGCCGGTTCCGGTTGCCCCGACCGAGAACAATCTGCCATGTTTGATACTAGCAGTTCGCAGAGTATAAAAGGGGGCCCATTTTGCGCTGAAGGAGGAGACTCGTCGCGACCACCAGGGATGTCCAGCCAGCAGGCTGCCTCGCTGCTCCGACACCGAGCGCCGCATTCGCGAACGTCGTAGCGTAGTTAGGGAACTTGTGCATATAGCTGTAGTAGGGTGTCGCCGGAAGCAAACTCCTATCGCCGTCTCCGTCGAGCTCACGTCGTCTCCACTGGGTGGCAGCATCGGCCGCGCGCCGTGCTGCCGCCTATCGTGCTGCTGCTCAACTGCTTCACCCTCGCTGGCATCCTGGATCTACGACTGCTGTTTTGCTGTTCCTCTGCTGGTCGTCCCTGCTTCTCGCTGTTTTCGCTGTTTGTCTGTGTGGTGTGCCAGTCCTTTTGCTGTTTGCGATGTCACTTGCACTTCGTCTTTTCGTTTTTGTTGGTTTTCCGCTTTGACTCCGATTATTCGTCGCTGATGTTATTCTCCTCCTGCTGCTACTTCTACATGCGAGTTAGTGTGTTATGTATGTTACTATCCAAGTGCTGCTTGCTTTCGCCTCACTTGTACAATCCCTTGTTGCTTAGCGCCGTATGGTTTCTTTTCTTTTGCTGTGCATTGTGCTGCCTGTGCTTTGCTTATGTTGCGAGTTCGTATAATTTTTCTGTTCTGCTGTTCGCTGCTTTTGTTTCGTGCTCCTGTTTTTGCTGTCTGTTCTGCGCTGGATCCAGTTGTAGTCTCCTGTTGTTTTTTGCTCTATTGTGTCTGTTGCTGATTGCGTTTTCTGTCGCCTACTGTCTGTGCCACCTATTGCTGTTCGCTATTTGCGGCTGTGTTTTGTACTTCCATTATGGCTGATCGCCCATTTCGGAGGCAACCGCATGCTGCTAATCCGGCCGAGTCCATCCCGGACTCTGCACCGACCTTTTTGCTGCCCACAAGCAATCAATTTGCGGCGCTTGCTGACGATGCTGCCAGTCATGGCTCCGATGCTGGGTCTGCGAAGTCCGCCGCTGCGCGCCGTGGGAGAGGACACAGGCGTCCTCAGGCGCCCTCCACCTCCGACCAGTTCGATGCGGCTGGCTGTGGCCGCGTCCCCACTCGCCCGATATCGCTGCAGCCGCCGTCGCGGTCTCACTCCAGCCGCACGTCGTGCAGCTCGCCCGAATTTTCCCGTGCAGCTTCCTCGTCGTCCCTGGATGAATCGGATGGTGCTGCCCTTTCCCAGGGGGCAAGGAGTGCTGCCCCTGGCCCGCATCACGTCTCCGTGTTGCCATCATCTGCAGCGGGGGACCTGCTAGTGCCAGCCTCGTCGCCCACGACTACATTGACAACGAGCACTTACACGACCACTGTCTGCTCCACGCGCATGTCTGCTGCTGCGTCTCTCTCTCAGCCGTCCACCAGGTCCTCTACTGTTTCCGATCAGTCTCCTTTCCTGTCGCAGACATCTGTGTCGCTCTCGGTGACTGCTCCGCACCCTTCTTCCGAGTCGCACGGCCTCCCTGACCCGAGTCTCTCTTACCCATGCCAGTCGGCCGCCCCTTTCCTTCTGCCCTCGTCACCTTTAGAGGATTTTGTCTCTGCCTTGCCTGCTGGTCTTGCTGTTCCGGCTGCTGCGTCGCTTGGTGTTGTGCTGCCCCGACCTGAGGCAGCATCGACTACGATGTCTTCGCTGCCTGACCTCTCCTCTGCTGTGGCGCTCTCTCCATTGCCACTGCCACCTACGCAACAGGCTGATGCTGTTATGGGCCCACCCGCGCCACCTGCTTACCACTACACCAACTCATTGGTCCAGCTGCCTGATCCTGACCACATGGATGTGGCCGAAGGGCGGCTTGGCAAACGCCCAGGCCCGACAGCTTGGTGTGACGACTCCGACGACTGGACTGCCTCTCAACCCAAGCACCAACGTGCCAAGTCTTCCCGAGCAGCTCGGGCGTCTGCTCGTTCGTCTACTGGGGCCCCTGGGGCCAGAAGCCGTGATGTCACGCCGGCGCGTTCCGATTCTCCTGCTTCTCGCCGACCATCGGCCAGTCCTGCTGGGGCCCGTTCCACGTCTGCCCATGCTCCCGACCTGCCCGCAAGGGGTCGTGCTGTCTATCCTTCTGCCCCTGTTGGCTCGCGCCCTTCTCCCTCTGGTACTCTTCCTGGACGTTCTCCCGCCGTCCATGCATCCGGTCCGTCCTCTTATGACTCCCGTCGGGTTGCTCCGTCTCAACAGCCACGCGCCCCGCCCGCGGACGAACGCTTGGCGCGGTCGCGCTGGCCGCCTCTTATTGTCTGTCGTGGTGGCTTACCACCTACTGCCATAAAGGAAATGTCTGCCTTGCGCGCCGAGTTTGGTACCGATTTCGTTGCTGCGCACTACAATGATTCCTCTACCTTCCAGATGGCCAACAAGGCCGACCATGTCAAGATGACGGACCTCCTTCGGCAGCGCGGCATTCCTTATCATACGTGGACTTGCCCCGAAGATAGGAATGCACGTGTGGTGATTCGGAAGCTACATATTGAGACGCCGACGGATGATATCTCGGACAGTCTCCGCGAGGCAGGCATTCGGCACTCCCGCGTTCTGCGCCTTGAGAAGTTGGGGTCGTATCGCGAACCATATCCACTGTTCCTGGTCATCTTGGAAGGCACCGACCAACTTCAGGAGGTGCTGAAATTGTCCCACCTCGGCCACTTGGCGGTGAAGATAGAGCTGTTTCGGGGTGGTGGCCGGCTGGTCCAATGTTACCGTTGCCAGTCCTTGGGACATACATCCCACAACTGTAACGAGCCTGTTCAGTGTGTGCGTTGTGCAGGAGGCCACACGGCGAAGGAATGCCCTCGGCCTCTGACTGAAAAGCCCACCTGTTGTCTCTGCGGTGGTGACCACCCGGCCAATTATGACTGCTGCCCCAAGCGTCATGAATTGACTCAGCGGAAGGCCCGCCGTCAGCAGGCCCAGGTAGTACGGGCTCCTGCGCAGATTTCTGCTCCCGCTTGGCGTGACCAAACACGCTCCTTTGCTGCGGCCGCTGCTGGTCTCCCCCGGTCTTCCGGACTCCGGGGTCCTGCGGCATCTGCCTCGACCGAAGACGTGCCGATTATGGAATCATTACGGGAGCTCTTCGCCTTCTTCCGTCAGCTGGACCTTTGTGCGTGGCTCGGTCGTCTCCGTCATCTGCTGGCTTCTTTTCGAGTGGCGCGCTCTCTGGCGGACAAATGTGACATGGTCCTCATGGCCCTGTCCTCGCTGTTCGATGGGTGCGGCGATGCTCCTCCATCGTCCGATGATGTTGCCAGTCGCCATGCCTGACAATCTCCTGTTGTGGAATGCCCGTTCGCTGGCCCGTCGTCGCGCAGAATTCTCGCTTTTGCTGGACACCTATCGCCCTCTGGTCGCTGGCGTCACCGAGACCTGGTTCACACCCCGGATCTCTTTCTCCCCGGCTGGCTATGTCATCCACCGTGCTGACCGCTTGGATGCGATGCGCGGCGGGGTCGCGCTTTTCGTTCGCCGGGATGTGCGCTATTATCGACGTGTACTGCCTCAAGTCTTGCCTTTTGAGGCCGTTGCTGTTCGCATCACTGGCACGGCACGTCCTTTCACGTTTGTGGCGGCCTACCTCCCGCCTCATGGGCCGTTTCCTTCTGCGGGCATTTCGCTGCTGGCTCAATTGGATGCAGCTGTCATTATCGCTGGTGATTTCAACAGCCGACATACCCACTGGCACTGTGCCGCCATGGACTATCGGGGGCGAGGCCTACTCCGTGTCGCTACGGCTGATGGTCTCCGCATACTCGCTCCGCCATCTGCCACTTATGTGCCCTTTGCGTCGCGACCAGCGACCTTCCACGCTGGACTTGTTCTTGACCACGCCTGGTGTTGCCCTATATGCCGTTCGCACTCATTTAGGCCTTGCCTCTGACCACCTGCCTGTAGTGGCCGAGCTCCAGGCTACGTTTGACCTCTCGGACGCCACTCTCCATTGGGACTTCCACCGTGCCGACTGGCCTTCGTACAGGCGTTCTTTGGACAGGCAGCTCAATCTTGCCGCTTCGCCTCGCTCGCCGGCCGCTATCGACGCCGCTGTCCAGGTGCTCTCAGCTGCCGTCTTCCGTGCTGCGGACCTGGCTATTCCTAAATGCCGGCCGCGGAACGCTGGGATGCCTTTCCCGCGCGCCATCAAAGACCTGATTCGCCACCGGGATCGTGCTCGCTCCCGCTGGCAGTTGTTGCGCACGGAGGCCGGACTGAATGAGTACCGCAGGGCCCGCCGTGCTACCAACTGGGCGGTCTCTCAATGGCAGGCGGCTGTCCAACTTGCACACCTCCGCTCGCTGTCCATCTCGTCGGGCTCGGTGTGGCGCCACGTCCGCAGCATGCGAGCCCGCCCTCGGGGCGTTCCCCCCCTGCACGATGCCACGGCGGTCCTCGAGGATCCCCAAGACAAGGCCGAAGCTCTCGCCGCACGGTTTGAAGCTACGTTCCACTCTGTCATTTCTCCTGTTGGTGCCGTGGGGGCCGAGCTAGGTTCCACGCATTTTTCGCCGGCAGCTGACTCGGACCTACCGTACAGCTATCTGACTTCACCCAGGGAAGTGGCCCGTGCGATTGACAAGCTATCCATCCACAAGTCACCTGGTGTGGACCGGATTCCGGCATGCCTCATTCGCTCTTTTTCGCGCAAGGCTGTGATTTTCCTGGCGAACTTAATTAATGGCATGCTCCTCCAGTCGTACTTCCCGTCGGCCTGGAAGTTGGCCATCGTTGTGCCAGTGCCCAAGCCTGGCGGCCTGCTGCATCTGTTGACGTCCTATCGGCCCATCTCCTTGATCAACATCTTGGCCAAAGTGTCAGAACGTATCATCTTGGGTCGCCTCGTCCTTGCTGCTGATGTCTTGGAACTCCTGCCCGACCACCAGTTCGGTTTTCGCCGTCGCCACTCTGCCATCCATGCCGTAGCGGCCCTTATTGACAAAGTGACGGAGGGGTTTTGCTTGCACCAGCACTCCTCGCTCATTTCACTCGATTTGTCCCGGGCATTCGATTCTGTACATCATGATGGTCTTCTCTGCAAGCTTCGGTCGCGCCAATGTCCCGAACGCCTCTTGTCACTGCTATGTAGTTTCCTTCGCGGACGCCGATTCCAGGTTCGAGTGTCCGACGCCCTCTCCCGGCCGCGGCCTGTTGCCGCTGGCGTGCCACAGGGCTCGCTCCTTAGCCCGTTGCTGTTTACCCTCTACGTGGCCGATCTCCCACGTCTGCCGGGCGCCATGGTGTACCAGTATGCTGACGACACTGCTGTCCACCTGGTCGGGGAGAATGCTCTGGAGCTTCAGGCCCGTACGCAGTGCTGCCTTCGTTCTCTGAGCAGGTACTTTCAGCGGTGGGGCGTATTGCCCAACGCAGCGAAGACCTCCGTCATGTTCCTGACCAAACGTCGCCGGCGTACCCCTGCACCGCCGACTCTGCTCGGCCACCCACTGGCATGGCAGCCATGTATCAAGTACCTGGGAGTCCACTTGGACTCCACGCTGTTGTGGACCCATCATCTTGCCACCATGGCCGCCAAGGCCCGTTCTGCTCTCCGTTCGGTGCGCCCTCTCCTTGTGCCCGCTTGCCCTCTGGACCAAGATACCGGTCTCCGGCTGTGGGCATCACTCATCCTGCCCATCTTGATGTACGGCGCCGTTGTCTGGGCGTACGTGCCGGAGTACTGTAAGCGGCCCGTTTACTCCGGCTACAACCGCGGACTCCGCACCGTCCTCGGCTGGCCGCTCCGTACTGCCGTCCGCCTTCTCTACCGACTGGGGAATGTGCCCTCCCCGCAGGAGCGGGTTAGAATGATTGCTGCCTCTTTCTTCCGGAAGATCCGCCGGCATACCAACCCGGTGATTGCGGCCATCGGCGATTATGACGTCGCGGCACCACATGCTCATCGCCGCATTCGTGATTTTCTGCTGCAAGATCCCCCTTGACCTTAGTGACGAACCACGGCCTGTCCTCACATTGGCATGACTTTGCCTGCTCCCTTCTAACGTGAAGATTCTTTTCCTCGTGGCTTCTTGCTGACCGCCCTACCTATTCATCAGCATCGGTTTTTCTTTTGCCCCGTGCCACTTTCTTTCTTTTGTTGGCGAAATGTCATTTTGTTTCTTTTTGCTGCCCCTCCACCATGGCTGCGGGCTGGGTTTTCCAATTTTTCCCAGCATCTTATACCTTTGCTGGTAATACCTCATTTTCATTATTTGCTTTATTTCCCCCGCTCGTAGCAGTGTTTACGAAAGAGCTCCAAGAGCTGGAGCGTTTGAACCCAACTGTAGGTGGTGGGATCGTGTAATTTACACGAGTGAGTACCTTACTCAATAGGTGATACTTGACTTGTCAAACCTTAAAAAAAAAAAAAAAAAAAAAAAAACTTTAAACCTGCTGGCCTTCCCTGGCGAAGGCAGCTACACCATCAACACGTCTCGCTGGCCTGCCGTCACGCTGCCCGTTGTAAGAAGCTACCACTTGGTAAAGTACTGTTTCGTCGTAGACACTTATAGACCGAGTGGGTAGAAAACTTAGAGTGAGAAGAGGGGCAGTGGTGACGGAGGCAAGGCTTGGAGACAGCGGTGTGAGCTTGTGAGTCCCGATAAAAGACTTGACAACTGACTGGACATACAACACTTAGGTGCGAAACCCGGCAGTGACACGTGAAGAATAATGCCAGTGCCCACACCGACGAGAATTTCTCCCACTATGATAGTTTGGGGAGATAGCCAATGGTAACCCCCGCATCGACGAATAAGAACTTGCCCGCAGAAATACGTGTCGACAAGAGTAATCTAAGTCGACGACCTGTTATATTAATAATTAGAGGTCTGCGTACCCTCATAAAAACATGTATAGTGGTGCTTTATGTATTAGTCATCTTGTGTATAAATAGTAGTATTTTAGTTAATTGATAGTAATGATTATGCTGATGTTTGCTAACTTGCGCATTGACAGAGGTCAATAATATTCCATAAGTCGAGGGGTTTTGTTAGTTATTTTCATTTGCACTCTGGGAATTTATGTACGTTAATTGTTTGTAACTTAGCTTTTCTTTTGACGGTGTACCCAGCGCCAAGCGGCGTGCCAAGTATGAGAGCATGGGCAATTGTGAAGTGGATTTGTTAAGCTGCATTCACGTGTCTCATGTTGCAATAATTCTTAAACGTTTCTGTTCGCAGACTTTTGAATCAGAGCCACGCCGCAAATATCAACTGTTTACGTGTCATTAATGAAGTTTTTGTCATTAATGAAGTTGTAATGAATAATTGCATGTATAATCAATAATAAATGTGTTGTTACCGTACAGTTGTAATAGCTTTAGATGACATTTCGCCACACTCTGTTGCATTCCTACTCCTTGTTCCCCTCGAGTGTTTAACACGACAGGCTACAGTACCACCAGCAGAAGAGAACTTAATGACTACAGTGCTGACTGCAGAGAAAACCATGATGAAAAACTTTTCTCCCTCGATGATGACTTTAATGGCGGGTGATTCGACAACTACTACCAAGCATCGATTTCGTTGCTGTGACAAGATATTCTTGAACAACAGTAATGCTCGACGACACGAGAAGAGAGAATGTGCTAAGAATCCTCCTTGCAAAATGTTTGTTTGTGAGAAATTTCATAAGCAGTTTGCCAGAAAAGATAATATGAAAACGCACATCAAGACATGCAGAGGTCATGCTGCACGCCAGAAAATAAACGTTTCTCTGCAAGAACGATGCATCGATGTGCATAAGAGTACGCAGGAATTGGTACAACTGCAGAAACATCATCTGGTTTGGGTCTGAAAGGTTCGTCTTCATCAACTAGACATCCTTGCAGCTACTGTGATATGTCGTTCGCATTTTCTCATGATGCACGAAGTCATGAGAGTAGCAAATGTATAAAGAATCCTTCTCGTACGAAGTTTCGCTGCGATGAGTGCAATGTTTAATTTACGCGTATTAATAGTTTGTGACAGCATGCGAAAAAAAAATGTAAAGGTGAAGTCCGTGTGCCTACTGATGAACTACCTTCAGATATTTTGACTCCTCGCTTTAGATTGGAGACTCGTTTGCGTACAAACATACAAACGGATGTTCAGCAACTGATTGCGATGACTTATGGACATGAATCTAAGTCTAAGACTGTGATTGTGCATTACAAGTAAATGATAAGGACTCGGAGTTACTCCACTTGGAGAAATTGGTATTTCTTGTAACGTTGAAAGACTACTATTATCTAAATACGTTTAGTAAGTCGAAAGATATTTTTAATTTTCTTGACGATATCAGGCAGAACATTATCAGTCAGCTACATACATACCTTTAAAATAGCTTATGGTTGGACTGCGTAGGCTATATGGCAAACCATATCCGTTTGAGGGCAAAGTGAAAAACGCTACATTCTATACAGTAAATACTCCCATTTACAATTCCGATGATGTGAAGCAGTATGGTAAACACAGTATCGAAAACTCTTTCGGGAAGATAAAGACTATGCAGGCAAAGGATCTGGCTGGTATCTGTCTTCAGTAAATCGATTGGAGTTAAGATTAATTCAGTTCAAGCTAATGCAGAACTAAATATTTATAAGATTTCTAACTTTAGCAAGTGTTCCTTTAGTAGAACATGAATTATGTAATAAATTGTATTTGCAAAAAAGAGTTTTTTAACAAACCTGTCAGTTTTATTTTAAATTGATGTGTAAATTAAATTATTTTTTTGCATTGACCTATTATTGAACAAAGGATAGGAATCGATCGAATCAATCAATATATTAATTACAGATTTTTTAAAATGAATTTAAGAAATCTTTTTCCAGATTTATAAATAAATAATTATTAATTTACAAGATGGACTCAAAATTTTAAGATGGCGTGCGCTACAGTAATAATAAATAATTACTACACTCTATCAGGTAAAAATTAAACCAACATGGCGGTAGCGCACTCTAGTAGACGAAAATGGCCTCCACCAGACGAACGCAAGATGGCGGACGTGATGTCATATTAGCTAGCGATATTTGTACCTTGGCATTAGTGGTGTGAAATCAGTGTCAGCGGCTTCAGGGCAGGAAGGATCCGTCGCCATTTTTTTTTTGCCCTCACTGGGCTCGAACCGAGGACTCCATGACATGAGTGCGTTTTTAAATAATAATTTATAAAAATGGATTAATTATATTTTTTATAAATTTTAAATCTCTTCCTATTAAAATCATAGATTGATTATAGGATTTCAATATGGTGGTCGTAATATCATAATTCAAGATGGTAGCCATAACTAAACGCGCAAAGATGACATCATATACATCCAATATGGCGGGCGTAACGAAAAGTGCAACGTTTATAGAATCGAATAAGGCGACCGTAACGAAATGTGAAACAGTGCTCTCTATTCAAGATTACTCCATTTTTTAAATTTTTAATTTAATTTTTTTATGAATTTTAACATTTTTCTTGATTACCTAGCATAAAAGTTACGAAAATTTCCACTGTTAAGTAATAATTTAAGATGGTGGGTGTGACGTAAGAAATTTTATGAATTTTTTAAATTGTAACTAAGAATTTAATTAGTTGTTTTTTAATTAATTACATGTTTACTCTAGCCGGGAATCTAACCAAGGACCGAAATCGATTAGGTAACTAAAAATTTCAGGTATGTAATATTTTTATAATATTTTGAGTCTTTTCGAAATTTTTCGTCAAAAATTAGAAAAATTTAATTTTACTGTCAAGGTCAAGGTCATGACCAATGTGGCTTAGGGTGTCTTGCTCTTAGGACTCTTGAGCCGTTTTTAGAAATTTGGTTTCTTATTTAGGCAAAAGTCTTTTAAGCTTTTTCGAATTCCGAATTTTCTAAGTTTTGAGGAATAAAACAGCAAATTTTCACTCAAAACGGAAACTTTTCCATAGAAATAGGGAAATTTCTAGGAATTTAGTCATTTCTAAGAATTGTGAGTCCAAGATGGCCGCTGTGACGTCACAATCCAAGATTGCGGTCGGCACCTCTGTCCCTCAGCCTTGAAGCCTGTGAGAGAAAATAATTTTGTTTACTACTTATTTGTGATCGCACTCAATCTTTTCCTATGTTTTGATGTTCAAACCATTTTATTTAAATGTTAAATAAGAGCTTGATTTACGCGCGCGGACTTTTCTCCAGTCCTAATATTGTAAAAAAAAATTTAAAGACTTTTTCGCCTGTGGGCCTCTATACAGCATTTAATGTGCAAGACATATATATATATATATATATATATATGCGTGTTTTTTTCTGGGAAAATTTAAAGAGTCTGTGTTTTGAATTATGATTTGTTCTGTTTGATCACTGGTCCCACTCTCTAAAACTATAACTGCTCTTTCTAGTAACTATAGGTAATGCATGTAAGTATAAGCCATCTCATTTACCTACTGAATAAATCACGTAATAATAATAACTACGAAACATTCGAGTGGGAGGTAAGAAACTGAGGACGAATAATTATACAACTCTTGAGTAGAGTAGCATGTTTTAACTATATTTTTATATTCGATCTGCAAGATAGGGAAAATGAGGAAGATATTTATAGTAACAAATATAAACTCCAAACTAATCATGCTTAAGGTGAGACACAAAGCAAAAGATACCTGTATAATACGTTTCGTTACAGGTATTGTAATTTATCGATATACGAACGCAAATTGGGTAACTGAGGGGCAGTGTTGCTTTAATATAAAATCCCATTTTTCCGAATGTAATCAGGCTCCTGAAAATGAAGTTGGAAAAACTAGACGTTGAAACAGAAAAACTCATCCACCCTCGGTGAATTGCTAAATTATTTTCGTAAACAGACACAATTTGTATATCTTGACAGTTTTCAGATCGTGTTGGATGTAAGTTTTTTGGAGGTAATTCAAGTTCCTTGGTACGACATAGTTGTAGATTTTGAAGGTTTGGGATTTATTTGATTCTTTGTTAGCGTCCACGCAATTTAAATCTTTTGGAAATTGTATAATTGTTCATTTATATCCACAAAGTTAGGATTCACATTAAAAAAAATTCAGTAACATGATGTATTAATGGTAATATATTGAATATTGCTTTAAGGGATAATGTATGATGTTCTTAAAACTTGCGATTTTTTATTCTAAAATTATCATTTACTTGTTTAATAATATACAATTTATACATACAGTTTTGTCATATTATGTTTAAAATATTAGCATAAAAATTATATAGGACTCGTAATTACTGAAATAGGCCACCGATCTTTTGCCATTGTTTTAGACTTAATTTTTTTTCTGGATTTTTTATAGTAGGTGTTCTGTATTTGATATCTTTTTAAAGACTTTGTTCCATGTATATGATGTTTTTTTTTTCTGATTGTGTTGTGAAGTATAAGCTTACTCGCTTGTCGTGGGTTGAACCCTATTTCGGTCTCTCGACTTATTTAGATTCGCAATTACACTCGTGAAAACATCTCTGTAGTTGATTTATTTTATAATAATGTATCGTATTCTAACTTAAAAGTAGGAAAGGTGTGATTTTAGTGTGTTTTATTTCAGTTAGGTTATTCTCTCGAACAGCCCCAAATTTACAACTGCATGTATCTCAAGGATAACATCTTAAATTGGACGAACATGCAGTGAACAATTTTTTTTTCTTGCAAAGTTGGTCATGCTAGAGATATTCCGTATTTATTTCGGTGATGCATGTATGTAATATTTCAATTTTGTATTGGTGAGCTGTGATTAATTTTTGGTCAGTATATGCTGCAAGCATGTTTTCGCAAATGTGGTTTTAATTATACTGTTAGGAGTAACATTGAACTTATATTTTTATGTATGGTTACGATTTACCGGGTTCGTAAAGGATAGCCCAATTAATAGATTTTACTACCAGACAGTTTCATTTATTGCCACTACTTATGTCACTTACAAAAAATCTTCTAAAATGGCTAATAATCATTTGCACTTAAAAATGTTGCTTCCCCAGTCACTCGTTTCTTACAATCCACACACCTCGCTGGGCCGCACCTCTGACGCAACTCTCGCCGCAGCACCCCTCGTGGATCTCCGCCGCGGGACTCCGTCGCAGCACTCCGCCGCCGCCGACGCACTTGCCTTCGCCGAGGATCCGCTCGACGCCTCGCTCGGTACTTCGCTCGGGACTATGCCGCGCCCACGACACTATCGTCCGGAACTTAACTCTCTGCCCTGGAACCTTCGTCCAGGGACTCCACCTCTCTATCGCCCGGAAAATCCACCGCGGGAAAACTTCCGACTCCCCACTCCACTCACTCACTCACTGCCCTGGAACCTTCGTCCAAGGACTTCGCCACTCTGCCGCACCCGCGGCACTATCGCCCCGGAAACTCCGCCGCGGGAGAACTCCCGAATGAACTCCGACTGACTGAAGCCGGCGTTCTCGTCTTATATATGAGCCCAGGTGCCTTCCAGAAATCACTAGCGTGGCTGGGGCCAGTCGCGTCATTCCGCGCCAACCCGACGGCAGAAATCTCTCGAAACACGTGTCGGCAACTCGCGTAACTCCGCAGCTGTCAGGTTTCGGATGTCAAACTAACAGCGCCGCGCGGGGAGCTGAAGGCTGGAGGGAGGGGAAGCGGTGACACAGGTGCGCACGGAACGTCTCATTTTGCGGCGGCCACATGATGTCAGCCAGCTGTGCACCTGCACGTGTCGCGGCCTTGCTCACGTTCATAACATTATGTATATAAATATTATTTGGCGATTACTCACACTGTTGAAAGTTGAGAGTTTGCAGTTAGTCTGTATGTAAGCAATTTAAATAAAATCATATGTCTATAAAAAGAGAAAAAATTTTGGTTGTATATTAGGCAGATTTGGTTTTGGTGTATCTGCTTTACAAGATAAATAAATGGTAATTAATTTTATTTAAGGTCTGAGGTGTTCCCATGAAGCATAGGGTAGGGGCTATAAGAGAGCTAATGCCTGTGCTTATATTATCTTCGTCTGCTTTCAGTTCTTTTTTTTTTTTCATATCTCATAACGTTATTCGTCTATACCCAGCCACCATTCTTACATTTGGTTTATTTTAATTTTATTTTTAGATAAAATATATTTATATGCATGGGTACCATATTGTATTTTATGATTTAGGCCTGCAAGCACCTGATTCATTTTCTTCCCATCAGGTCGGTTAAAATAAATACTCGAAATCCATATTTATGTTAAATATTTTTTGACTAATAATATTTTATAGTGTTAAGAATTGAAATTATTATTTTTATTATTTGTAAGGGTTTTTCCATACGTATTCTTTAAAAAAAACGTGTTATACTTTGCTGTTGATGATCTATTTCCCTCTACTGTAAATTACTTCATTAGAATTTTTGTTCTGACTAATTATTTTTAACTATTTATAATTTGGGGTCTTATTATCATTGAATGAACGATAATCTATGTTTCAAGGTTTTGCACGCATTCTATCTTATGTTTGTTTCTGAATAAAAAATTTATTTCCAAAATATTAACAAAATTACAAATATTAATGATTAGGACTATTAAACTTTGCGAAATTGTTAACAAGCATATAACACATTTATTTTGATGATTAATAGTTTCAAAATTATACTTGCCTTTTTTGTTCTGTTTTTTTTTCATACATCCAGTAAAAGAAAAAATTTGAATATTTGTTTTTTTTATGGGAGGGGTTAGATTTAAAATAAGGAAGGTCGTGTATATTTCGTAGTAAAATGAGTACGCTCATTAAATTTCCATATTGTAAGCCATCGTTACCGATGTTTTATTGTGCGTGGTGGTCGTCTGCAAGAGAATCCATTGTCCTATTTGGTCGGGGACATTATTGATTCCTTTGTTACCGCACTGTATAAATATGACAGTAGAACTTAGCTGAAATATTTGTAGATGTTTTGAATATTTAAAAATTATGAATGCAGTATTGAGTTATAAAGTAGGGTACTTTTGTTTACCAAGCTCTCTATTTCACTGGTGTGACGATTTGCACTGCTTACCTGTTGGAAATGCTCTTCCGAAACCTTTATGTACTTATATTCATAATGCTTAGTTGCATTGATATGAGTAATCAAGTGATCAGCAATGTGCATCGCAAGTGAGCACTTATTTAAAGTCAGTTAACTATCACTTGCCTTAAATTTAACTATTTCAAATACATTGTTAGGTACTTTTATAAAAATCGTTATGTATTGACTAATTCCAAATTTTTGTTTATTGATTCTTACAAAAATTTATTCTGAGCTAATACAGCAGGATTTGAGTGTATGATAAAATAATTACGATAAATTAATACTTTAATCAGTGGTATATGAGTTTACGATCGTTATATAAGAATCGGCATTCCGTATACCGAGAGCTAAGATGTTTACACATCCAAAACTGCAAACGGTGAAGACAAAAATGTTCTTACATATGTTTGCCCTTGATAAAACTAATGGTCTGGTTCTAAAGTTCGTCTCATCTATTATTTCGTTGTATAATGAATTAGTTAAACAGATTCTAAATATATAAAGTAATACAATTATATGTACTTATTTAATCTTTACGTTATAGCTGGAATTGAAATTTTATTATTTCTATTCTAGAAGTTAACTAAATACTTTATTGTAAGTTCTGCATGTTTTGTATTTGAAAATGTAGATTTTTTTTAACGTTCTCTGATTCTGCTTTTAGCACTTCTCAAGTACATTCCTGAAGAGAAGGAGAGGTTTATTTTTCTTCGGGTAATGATGGTGTACTCTTGCTTAACATTTCCTTTCTCTTTGACCTTTCTGTTCTTACGCAGAGTTCCCGAAACCAAACACTCCTTAATGGCTGAGAAAAAAGAGTCAAATTACAACCAAAGGCAAGCACAGGCAGTAACAGTGTCTGGTTCTTCCCGACTTCTGACGGCAGCGCAGAACTCGATATCCACGCAAGTTCTCTCTCTACGGCACACTAAATGAAACACTCTATACAGCTGAAATAATGCGATGCTTTTTTAGTACTATCATTAGAATTTGTATACAAGGTGCTCAAAATACAACCTGCTTACGTCATCTTATACTACTTTATCAAATCAAAGATCCTAATCGAAAACTTTCGTGCCCAGAGGTTCTAACTACTCCTTGGCTGCTGTGTTCGTCACGTCCGTTTAAATGATGGTGTTGTCATTTTGGCATACATTTGATAAACCCTTTTAAATGGATATTACCAACTGAAGGCGTGGTGTAATAATTGTAATTATTTGTTTTGTCAAAAACATGAACGTTCAGGATCAAATAATTGGCCTCAGACAATGCTACTGCACGTACTAAGACTCATCCTGGTTGGCCGGTGGTTTATCCAATCATGGTCACCCACTAAGACCAATAATGGCCTTGTATTAATACTATGCCCGAATACCAGCCTTAAAGATGACTGCAACAAGACATGACGAAAATTTGGGCATCATTTCTACGTGCATTCTTCAACCCAGGAGCTGTAAAATAGTCAAATCATAAACGAAACGTGCTGCTAGTATTTCATTCGTATGGATAATTATTTCCAATTTTACTGTTAATATATTTTTTACAATAAAAAATTAATATGTATTCAAATATGTTCAAAAATTTATGTTAGTACTTTTTTTAGGCTTTCTAAATTCCTCTTTTTTTATACCCTGATGCTAATACGTTGCTCTTATCTAATCTGAAGTTAATACACCGCACATTCATGCCGTTCCTGGGATTCCAACCCAAAACTCTTGGCGCACAACTTAGCCTATCAGCCAAATATGCCACGGAGAATGGGAATTCCATCAGAATACAGTTGATCAAGAACTTATAATATAGAAAGAAGAATATACTAGTTGTAATGGGATGAAATCGCCAGTGCATAATTTAAGGCCATGTTAATTTGCGTCAGATACGTCTGACCAGTGATAAATTAAACGTCTAGCAATATAAAGATTTCAATAAAATATCAGAGTATTCGTCAAGCAACATAATTACTGATGTTGCCAAAGTGCAAAAGACTAACCAATTGAAAATAAAAAAATAAAGTTACAGTATATATATACTTATCAATCGTTTTTATTTCGTTGTTTGTATTTTATAGATTAACTCACTTTATTTGGTTAACTTATGAAAATTCATTTCTATAGTTAAGTGATACGAAGGTAAATTTAAAAAAGTTTCGATTTGCGTGATTATATAAAAAAATGTTACTGATGTTTTATAAATATTATGTTGAGTTTCAACCCCTGAGAGTCAGCTGGCGTTTTGGTTGCCTAACTAATTAGAACCTAAGAACCGCGAATAGAAGAACTCACTAACTCGCGATCTGATGTGAGCTGTGTAAAAGCGGTTATTGCTGATGTTCAAACCCGGACAATATATTTTTTTTCGTTTGTGTACTTAGGTTATTTAAGATTTTTTGGATGTGCAGCGAATGTGAAGCTTTAGACAGAAAAAAATTGTCTATACTTTTACAAAATATTCCCTTGGAAACCTGTTCTAAGAAATAGTTTGTAATGCTACCAGAAAGATATTGTAACTTTGTACAACACATGGATTCAGTTATTTTGCATAGGCTATATGAAAAACTTTCTTTGAAATAATACTGAGTATTTCTTACGAGCATTGACGCATTATTTTATATTTTAATTTATGTTTTAATTTAACTGTTTTTTAAAATCGTGGAAAAGATAATCAAATTTTCAATAAAGGTACATTTTGTTTTAATATTCTTAACAATGTGCGCTGGAAAGCTATCTAGGGAACGGTTTACAAATAACTTTAACTATTGGAGATACTAGGACAACACAAAGCTCGGGTAACTATCCGAACCCATTATTACCGCGAATACTATTTTGTAGTTAGTTATACAATTATTTATATAGCTGTACATCTGTTTTCACGTAAATAATAAAATTGTAAAATATATGTAATTTTACATTAATATTAATGTTCCATTTACAAAAACAATTTAAAGTCTAGATGATGTCTGCAAATATGTATATTTAAAACAGATGAAATTTTCAAATACAGTATTAAAACAAATATTTTTTCTTCCACTCAGTTCATTAGTAAATGTCTAATTATAGGACTAACGGTTACAAGGAAAGAGTACACTTTTCTATCTGATGCAAAAAATTGGACCTTTAAGAAGATTTATTTCTCGTGGAACTTTATAAAAAAATATTTACACTTGAAATGTTGTAACAATGCAGATTACTTTACGGCTGTATTTAACATTTATATAGTTGGGCTTCTCTTACGCTGTATTTTATTTCAACTGGAAGTTTATTTGCATTCGAAGATCCTTCTCGCTTCGCCACTGGTTTCCGATTGAACGTCGGCACGCCAGGTCTCCGTGTAGTTAACAAGTGTCCCATTTTACTGGCAGGAATGACTTATCGGTTTCTTGCCTGCGGATGGAGCAGCTGCTTTGGAAGCGGTTCGATCAAAATTCCAATCGAGCCATTTCCGCGGCCGGTCCGATGAAGTCCCGGGGTCCAAGGGGGAACTCCCTCCTCGGGAACGGAATGATAATAGGGGTGGTCCAGGCGAGACTTCTGGCATTAGGAGGCAATTCCACGTGTTCGCCCGCCCCCCTCCCTCGTCCAGTGTTGTGGGGTCCTTGTTATTCGTACATTCGTGTCCTCCTCCCACAGAACCAACATTCTGTATCTGGCAGGGAAGCCCGCGATTCACTGACCTCCGTTCAGTCCCGAATACCACCGAAGGCCATTGCTTGCTCGAGCAACTTTACGGTCGGTATTAAAAAAATTTATTTATATTTAAAGAATTTATTGACTATTGACTTTCACATTTTTTGATATTTTAAATGTCAGTGGAATAAACCAAATCAACCTTTAATTTTAGCTTTGATAAACTAAGTGTGCTTAAACCTGTGCTGAAAAAATTACAGTAAGATTTTTTTGTAAAAATAGCACATTTAAGTTTTTTTCTGTTTATTTAACACGATACCCCTTGTGCATCCTAAATTTCCTCTGAAATTTTCCCAACAGAGGTGTACTTATAACTTTTAAAAAAAGTGTGAAATTGCAAAAAAAAAAATCTATTTTAATAACTTCTCAAACCTTTTGAAACTAATATATATAGTTTAGTAAGTATGTGGTGAAAAAATTTGTGACTAAGAAGAAATGAAAGGTTCTTTTCCGAATTCATTTGAAGTAAATTTCAAAATATAAAAGTAATGAAAGAAATTTCAATAACAAGCAAGATGTGTGAGAACGAATCTTACTAACTATGAAAAGTTTTATTTATGCAACTGACTTTTACTAAAAAAACAAAAAACCTTTCATTTTATTTACCATCACCTATACGTTGAGAAAACCTACACCATCAACCCTTCAAAAAAAATTTTTTTTCGAAATAATTTATTTACGTAACACACCTAACCTATCTTTTGTGGTTAAAACAGCATAACACTTAAAAAAATAAATAAAAGTACATGGAAGTTTATTATTCGGGCTTCTGACTCGGGCTGAGTGAATAGTTTTTTTTCCCCCCCGAACTACAGTCACGACAGGGAGATTGCTACCTCCCAATCGATGCTCCTGCAATAGGGGGAGAGAGAAAAAAATTGTGTGCCAGAGTAACGGGGAGGGATGATCCGGCAGCAAACTACGTTCGCTGAGGGAGAGGGAGGGGGAGGGGGAGAGGGAGGAGTTCAATATGCCGGAGGCACTGTATCACGGCTGTGGTTGGGATCCGTGGAATTTAAAATCAAGCCGCGCATCGCCGATGCGTGCAGATACGCGCGGGTGCCCTGCGGTCGAGCCCTGCCCTTAGCCCACACGCAATAAAAAATAAAATAAATAAATACCCTATAGCTGCAAAACGCCAGGCATAGAATAAAGGTCGGCCAACATGACGCGAAAAAAAAAAAATTAGCAAGTCGTAAAAGAAAAAACAAATTTTGAAAAAAATATATCCCTGCTTTCACGGAAAATCTTAGTTCATATTGGTACGATTTTCGTGGTTTCGTAGTCTACTTCTATTCGATAACGAAGTTAGCTACGTTAACGGTTAAGTTATTTTTATTTGAAGGGCTCTAAATTTTTTTTCTTACTTATAAGTAATTTGTTTAAGTACATAGACCCACACTTCAAATATAACTCAACACATACCTACACCGTCCTTTTTACGGTAAGTCCTTGTGTTTAATATTGGCTATATTTTCGTATCACCGTTTGCTACATTGCTACATACGTTTGTTTGGTTTAATTTGGTATCATTTATGTCGTTTCAAGGTCGCAGATATTGTCACAGTATATTGTCGTATAAAAGTTAATTTGTAAATGGGTTTAATTAGGTACTGGTATTCTGTCACAGTACTCCCAGTATATTGTCGTTCGTATAAAAGTTAATTTGTAAACAAAAAAATTTCTTAACGTATTCTCGTATTATTATTGCTAGGTATATTGTAGTGTTTCCTTGGCCGACACCGACTCCAAAAATAACAATAATTGTAACTACATTATACCTACCTTCTTGCGTGGTAAACACATAGATCGTACCTACATATTGATGAGTAGAAAAAATAATTTAATTATTAAGTTGTAGAATAATATGCAATTATTTTTTTCCTTTTGAGTGCATATTCATTAGTTTTGTAATATTTTTAAGTCGATTTTTTTGTTAAAATTTGTGTTTATTTTTTGATTTTTAGTGAATCTGAAGTACACTAACTAATTTGTCTGAATATGGGTAGACCTACTAAACGTGCTGCTCATATGAGACAGCGCCGTTTAAATGAAACAAACGAAGTAAGGGAGAAACGCCTACCTCAACAGAGGAAATCTACCTAGAGGAAAATTTTAAAAGAGACTTGCGAAAAGCGCAAAAATAGACTTTCAAAAATGCGGCTTTACATGAAAAAGGTTTGAACAGGGAGAATATCGAAAAACGTAGTCACCGTCTCGGCTTGATCAACGATCGTCTATCGAATGAGATGGAGGAGCAACGTGCCCACCGACTCAGCGTGATACACGATCGTCTATCCAAAGATACAGAAGATCAACGTGCAAACCGTCTCAGCTTGATCCACGTTACGGTAGGTGAAAAAATATCCGGATAGCCTATAAAACACTCGGCCGAGTATCGTTAATTTGCTCCTAAGAATTGAAGAGTTCAATTACTTTGTCTTGGATCCAATAATTAGAACCTAACCAAACTTTCAACAAACTACCCTTGAAGTACATCCTTTCCAATAAAAAAAAAGAATAATTGAAATCTGTTGGTGTGATATTGAGTTATTCGTCGATTTGTCGCGCACATACTTAATGTAAATTTAAGACTTATATGGTTTTCTAATGGATGCCACTGTCAGAACTGGAGAAAATTGAAATGGGACCACACGGGAAGCACCAGATTTTAAATAAAAAAAGAATCATCAAAATCGGTTTACCCAGTCGAATGTTCTGAGGTAACAAACATTAAAAAAATACAGACGAATTGAGAACCTCCTCCTTTTTTGAAATCGGTTAAAAATAACTTATGGAAGCTGAATAATATTATCGTTTAAAGATAAGCAAGACAATATTATTTTAGATTATTTAATAATGAAATTTTAATTCTAAATAATAACACTAACGAAAAACCTATATATTGCCACATTAACAATGGCAGTTGGCTTCATGCATAAAATAATTAATTATTGTTCCTAACAATCTTGATATTGTAGCCCATGTCGGCCTAAGTTCTATGTAAATTAATTTTAATGGCTATTCCCTAATTACCTATGGTTGTTTACGGAATGAAAAGTATCCAATATATTTACCTAATAACCTAAATTAATTATAACCAATTGAATTATTTAGACGTTATTGAATACCATTCTCATTTATATATAAGTGAATTATGAAATATGAATATTTAATAGAATAAATACTTTGATCCACGGTTATTGAAAATCCCTCACAGTAGTGTGAAATAGCCAGTCTGGGCAGTCGCTGTTACTCGTTGAGGTTTTTTTTACGAGTTATGAGAGAGGCTTTATACATTTACATTTTGTTGTTTGTTTACGGTAATTAGATAATTTAGAAAAAAAGGCTTTGTATCAAGTAATGGAAAACAGACGTATGCGGTCGACTCGTTTCCTGGCAGCGCGCCACCTTTGTGGAAGGTAGTTTTCTGTTTCTACGGAGTTTTCCACTGTTTTCCGTTTGAAGTGACCAACACATTGAATGCCCAACAAACGAAGTTACGACAAAAAAAAGTATTTTCTGAATTGACTAACTTTAGATGGGAATAGCAGGTTTTTTTCTGGCAGCCGATATAACAGCTAATTTACTCTCTCCAGCAGCAAATAAAATTAATAAATAAATAAATGTCTGTAAGTAGATCTCGGTAATCAAATCAATTATATTAAATGTTTTTATATTTAATTATTTAAAGTTAATTTTTAAATGTGTTATCTTACAATGGGGCTTTCCTGTAAAAATACAATAGCGGCCAAACATAACAAGTTTTCCTATCGAATTCCCTTGGCATGTCGCTCAATGTTCAGGAAAGCGAGTATTTACAGGTTAATGCCGCCACACGTGTTCAGCTGTGTGGACAACTCCCAGCACTTGGGTGTAGCAGAAAAGCGCATGCGCTTTAGACATAAAATGTTAGACTTCCGTTTATGGTACTCAAGCAATTAATTTCAGTTGCAAACTAAAATTTCACCCTCAACACGGGTAATGAAGAATAACTTAAAAGAAATGTTGACACAATGGTCGTAATGTGCGGCTTGTGAATTTAAAAATGACGGTTAAAATTCTTCTGGGATAGTGGTGTAAATATTAGATTATATTTTTTATGGACAGACATTAGTCCTCTAAAGAAATCAATATTAAATTTTGTTGCTACCGTTAATTTGAGGGCTTAGTTTCCGAACATATTACGTCTCTTCGCAAAAATTTCTGGTTTTAGCATCCTTCGCCGCCAATTAAAATTATGTCAAGCAATTTCAGAAGATTCTATGTAAACAACTCGTGACAATATGAACAACACTTACAGATCTAGAATTTTTCTATAACTAAAAACCGCAACAAATAAACATCAGTTTTAAATATGATACTTCCCTAGATATCACCGGGTACCGTATTACAACATTATGGATGGAATTACAAAATATTTTATATATATTTTTTAAATATCTATCTTTATGCGGGTCCAGGGCTGGGTGTTGCGTTGTCACTTTACCCCACATTGCGGAAGGCAACTATAAACCCCCGTAGGATCACTCTGACGTGTCGGCTTCAGGCGGCTTCCCAGGGGACGCACCACAACGCCGAAATACCACAACGCCGAACGTACAATAACGCCGAAAACCATAACACCGAATGCCAAATTGACTTCAACGCCGACAGCTAGAAAACTGCTGTGTACCACAATGCCGAATTACCAAAACGCCGAATTACCACAACGCCGAAATACATTACCGCCGAAAAAAGTCATTGCAGGACTGCCACAAAGGTAAGGTTAGGTAAGGTTGGGTTAGGTTAGGCTAGCCTGGATTAGGTTAGGTTGTGGTATTTCGGCATTAAGATACATTTAAGAAACACACACAAATCATTCAGATGTTTTTCATTTTGCTCCAGTGGGCCCCCCTCTCCGCAGCAAAATTTTTCGGCGTTACTGTATTTCGGCGTTGTGGTACACAGCAGTTTTCTAGCTGTCGGCGTTGCGGTACACAGCAGTTTTCTAGCTGTCGGTGTTGCGGTCAATTTGGCATTCGGCGTTATTGTACGTTTGGCGTTGTGGTATTTCGGCGTTGTGGTAACGACCCGGCTTCCCACACGTCGGGTTGTCCGTAGCCGCTACTCTCGGCAGTGGGAAGCTTCAAGGCCATCGTCATCTTCTTCGTCTGCCATCCCAACTTCTAGCACTCCGTAGCCGCTACTCTCGGCAGTGGGAAGCTTCAAGGCCATCGTCATCTTCTTCCTCTGCCGACCCAACTTCTAGCACTCCGTAGCCGCTACTCTCGGCAGTGGGAAGCTTCAAGGCCATCGTCATCTTCTTCGTCTGCCGTCCCAACTTCTAGCACTCCGTAGCCGCTACTCTCGGCAGTGGGAAGCTTCAAGCCCATCGTCATCTTCTTCCTCTGCCGTCCCAACTTCTAGCACTCCGTAGCCGCTACTCTCGGCAGTGGGAAGCTTCAAGCCCATCGCCGTCATCTTCCTCTGCCGTCCCAACTTCTAGCACTCCGTAGCCGCTACTCTCGGCAGTGGGAAGCTTCAAGCCCATCGTCATCTTCTTCCTCTGCCGTCCCAACTTCTAGCACTCCGTAGCTGCTACTCTCGGCAGTGGGAAGCTTCAAGCCCATCGTCATCTTCTTCCTCTGCCGACCCAACTTCTAGCACTCCGTAGCCGCTACTCTCGGCAGTGGGAAGCTTCAAGCCCATCGTCATCTTCTTCCTCTGCCTTCCCAACTTCTAGCACTCCGTAGCCGCTACTCTCGGCAGTGGGAAGCTTCAAGCCTATCGTAATCTTCTTCCTCTGCCGTCCCAACTTCTAGCACTCCGTAGCCGCTACTCTCGGCAGTGGGAAGCTTCAAGACCATCGTCATCTTCTTCCTCTGCCGTCCCAACTTCTAGCACTCCGTAGCCGCTACTCTCGGCAGTGGGAAGCTTCAAGCCTATCGTAATCTTCTTCCTCTGCCGTCCCAACTTCTAGCACTCCGTAGCCGCTACTCTCGGCAGTGGGAAGCTTCAAGCCCATCGTCATCTTCTTCCTCTGCCGTCCCAACTTCTAGCACTCCGTAGCCGCTACTCTCGGCAGTGGGAAGCTTCAAGCCCATCGTCATCTTCTTCCTCTGCCGTCCCAACTTCTAGCACTCCGTAGCCGCTACTCTCGGCAGTGGGAAGCTTCAAGCCCATCGTCATCTTCTTCCTCTGCCGTCCCAACTTCTAGCACTCCGTAGCCGCTACTCTCGGCAGTGGGAAGCTTCAAGCCCATCGTCATCTTCTTCCTCTGCCGTCCCAACTTCTAGCACTCCGTAGCCGCTTCTCTCGGCAGTGGGGAGCTTTAAGCCCATCGTCATCTTCTTCCTCTGCCGACCCAACTTATAGCACAGTTGGGGTCGCATGTTGAAGGGAGGAAAAGGGGGTTAAAAATCGTGTACTCATATCCCTAAATGAAGGAAATGGACTTTCAGAACACACGACCTGCACTCGACGTGTTATATTATAGCAAAATATTAGTGAAAAGAATACACTTTATTTTTTTTAAATGTAACAGAAATATTCATGTCAAATTACAAATATTTTTATATTTGTACATTTACGTAAAAACAACTGTTCCTTTCACTACAAAGTGTTCGCAGTAATACTGGCTTTGGATTCTTATCCCATAGTTCAAGATGTTTTGTGTGAATATCTTTCCTGTATTAACCGCGCGCTTTAATGAGCATAATAAAACGAAATAAAAAAATAAATTATTCGTTTAACTATTACATGGTTATAAAGTTTTGCTAAAAATGATATCAATTAAAATATAAAACAATGCGCTAATTGTGTAAGAAATTCACAGTATTATTAAAACAAAATGGTATTTCTATAAGCAAAAACAAACCAAAGGCATTTTTTGTACAAAGATACAATATCTTTCTTGTAGTATGGGAAACTATTTCTTGGCGAATGGTTTCCATCAAAGGAATATTTTGCTAAAGTAGGTACCGAAAAAATGTTCTCTTTGTATGTTATTGTGTGAGATGTATGCCACATCGCTTACGGCTACTTCTGCAGGCCCATACGTCAGTGTGTTAGTGTCAATAGTTATGTGCGTGTGTTATTATAATGTATGCATTAATTTAAACAAAAAAAATGGTTGTCTGTAAAGTCGGTATACCGACGATAGTTTAACGTGACAAAGTTATAACAAAACATTGATGAAATGATTGCATACTTTTATGAATAAAATTGAATCATTTTTATTGAATTATCACTATTTTGTATGGATACAAAGGAGGAGTGAAATAAAATCTACAATTTAATTGATAATTTACTTTTATTTGCACTCATTAATTCAAATATGTTTATGACTTTAACGAAGAGATTATTTTAAATATAACTTTTATACATGTTTTCTATTTAACTTCTTTCAATCTGTGTTATTCTGTTAAGGATAGGACGATGATAGGAAAAGTAGGAAACGAATGGGAGTGTTTCAAGTTTAATGTGCCTCGAAAAAGTCAAATCGATGTTTGTTCCAATCGAGTGGAAGAGAGATAGATGCGGCGCAAGCGTACAATGAGCGTAACGGGTCACAGCGTAACGGGATACATTTTCGCGCGTGCAGCCGGCGTTCATCGATTTATTAGACGTTGTCACGTCAAAAAAATTATAAATCCTCCCCTTCTCCAAAAAAAAAAATGGGTTGTGGCTGCGTCATGGACACGCCGTGTGTTTCACGTGAATACGTGTCGATATAGAAGCGATTTCATCATCCACTTGCATAATTTCAACCGCCCCAGCTGCAGATGTACTGGCACCGTCGTTTTTCCGCTCGGTCACATTCGTTCATTTACGTTCCTGGCACTGTTTCACTCGGTCAAATTGTGTATTATTGGTATCATTCAATTGCTTTTAGGAAGCCCTTTCCAACCGTATACGATCTCTGTATTTGGATTTGGCTTTTTGACGCGTATAGGCAGACATTATACATTTTTGATTATGTATTTTGTTTTATTTTAACAGCATGTATATTCACTGTTACTAATTTACACTAATGTTTTATATTTGCAATCGATATATTCTGAAGAGAGCTGACGATTGAAACTCAAACGAACGTCGTAGCTTCTCCAAGTCAAAGGTTATACTAAATGGAAATCTCGAAACGCAGTAAAATTACCTCAAAAAGGCGGCGCTTCCCGCTCCACCGCGCGCAATGCGTCACAGTCCTCACTTAGCGTAACGAATTCTTTGATTCTTTAGCTATCCAGTGGTGTAATTAAATTTTGGGTGGAGATGATAGATATGTATCTGCAACACCAAACTATATCCCCCGATTTTGTTAAAACTTTTTTGACATGACAACGTCTAATAAATCGATGAACGCCGGCTGCACGTACGAAAAAGTTTCCCGATACGCACATTGTCCCGTTACGCTGTGTCCAGTTACGTAAATTGTCCCGTTACACTGTCCCGTAACGCTCATTGTACGCTTGCGCCGCATCTATATTTCTTCCAAACGTTTGGAACAACCATCGATTTGACTTTTTCGAGGCACATTAAACTTGAAACACCCCCATTCGTTTCCTTCTTTTCCTATCATCGTCCTATCCTTAACAGAATAACACAGATTGGAAGAAGTTAAATAGCAAACATGTATAAAAGTTATAGTTAAAATAATCTCTTCGTTAAAGTAATAAACATATTTGAATTAATGAGTGCAAATAAAAGTAAATTAATCAATTAAATTGTACATTTCATTTCACTCCTTCTTTGTGTCCATACAAAATAGTGATAATTCAATAAAAATGATTCAATTTTATTCATAAAACTGTGCAATCATTTCATCAATGTTTTGCTATGACGTTGTCACGTTAAACTATCGTCCGTAAACCGACTTTACAGACAACAGATTTTTTTTTAGTTGCCTCCCACTATGGAAGCAATATTAAGGACGTATTGACATCAAAAAGTGAAGTCCTGTTCCCGCCGAAGCTCTCACGCGCTCCTTCGTGGCGCCTGTTCGCCGTCGACGAGACAAGCGACTCGGGTTGCTGCGACAGGGGAGAGGGGGTTGCAGGGGCGCCCCTGGGGCCGTCGCGACGCTTCAAAAGAAACCGCACCCAAAAAAAAAGGACGCCATCTGCGTGCGGGGGGCAAACCATCTCGTCCGCCCTCGGTTGCCTGTCGTCCTGTCTCTCTCGCGCCCCGCTTCGAGATTAAAGAAGTTTGTGTGGGTCACGGCCACGCCGCAAGCGCTGCGGTGAAGTGTGTGGCACGAGGCCGGTCTCTCGGACTCGACGGTTCTCAATAGTGGTATCTCCCGGATGTCACTTTAAAGAGCGTTGCCTGGTGTTTGGATGAGAACTCTGGAAACCACATGAAGTTGTGTACAGAAATCTTAGTTAACAACTGCTTGCTACTATTGGGAGCAGTTGAACTCGAGACAAGTTATGCGACAAAGACTATGTATGACGTACCTACTGTTTAAGTATCTTTATTTTTTTTTTCACGATCCCATTACAGATTATTATTAATTAGCTTAGCCAAGATTTCACGAATAATTGTTTCATTTTTTATTCGCAATTTCAGCTTACAGATAAATTTACACATTTTTAAACACATTCAATTTTTTTTTTCTCACAAGATAAAATCTATACGATACTATATACTATACAATAACTCCGTCTGAAATTCAAAGCTGTGATTTTTAATATTTTTTAAAGCAATTTACTTATGTTTTGGAAGCAAAAGTATCACGGATGGAGGATCTCTCTCCGTTTTTAAAATCAACGAACCAACGACTTACATATAGCAATAATTGTAATTAAGTTTAATTTTTTTCTGTCCATATTTATTTTGATACTAATAAATCCTTGTGTGGGCGAGAAATATAACAATGTTCAACATTTACACGCATCACTGCGTTTTCGACTTGTGATCGCAAACCTTAATTTCCAAAAAAAAACTAATGGGATTGGTCTAATACAGTTCAGTAGAGACCATAAAATTGATGGTGTCCCTGATTTTAAAGTATTGTAAATATTTTCTTTATGAATTTTTTTTTTATTTTTAAATCAAATAATTCGTTTACCGAAATTGTTATGTTATTAATCCCCAGAAGAAATTCACAAAAACTTAAATTGATAAATTTATTTCAAACCTATGGTGACTGTAGCAGTCAAGCGGAGATTCCAATCCTTCAGATTTAGATACAAACGCAAATCAAAACAACGTTACTGTTCATTCTGGTAAGGATATCTGGAAGCAGAAATATGTATAAAATTTCTCATGGTACATAACAAACCTAATTTCCATTAGAAAAAATATTATCTCAAAGATTGAAGCACAAAATATAATATAAAGATTGTAACGCCTCTCGTGCCTCAAAATTAATTATTTTAAATTAATTAAAAAGAGCCTTGGAAACTTGCTGGGTAAGAATCATAAGAAAAATAAGTTTATTGACCAGAGGTGGCACGAGGTGGAGAACAAGACAATTTGGAACTCCCTGACACAAGCATCTGGGGAGCTGGGGGATCGGTTAAGGGAAGAAGGTATATCATAAATAAATTAACATTACACAAGTAGCTTGGTCTGTAGGTTCCCAGTTTTATTTAAAAATGTAAATAATGAATTCTGTTTTCATTTGATTTGGCATTTATAAGTTTCCCAATTAATATATTAATTATATACTTCAGTTTTTCGAGAACGGGCCGGCCCTATATTAGTATAACAACACATACTCAACTTTACCAAAAAACAATTCAATAAACTAAAATTTATAAGTATCACACCAAAATTTGATTTGTCCAATTATTACATCGATGATTAGTTTTATTGATTCTACATATTCTTGAGGAAAGCACTGTTCGCTGGTAGGCTATTCATTCGATTAATGTAGTTCGTAGCTAGAAAGTTGGGGGGGGGGGGGGATGTTGATTTTACATTACCACCCGGGTCTTCAAAAAATAACGTCGGGTCGCGGAAACATCTCTTCTAACGTGACCCGCAGTGGAGGTGCAGGACCACGAGCTGGGAGCAATTTGTCTCTCCAGCACTTCGACCCTGCCTGAAACCCAAATCAAATTCAAAACGAATGAGACTTGCTTCCAGACAGTCCTACACCGTCGGCGCAAAAGGCCAACAAACGGGAATGGGGGGGAAAAGGCCGGATTACTCACCAACCAGGGTGTAGAGTTCGGAGCTCACTAGGTGTCTCGCGCCGACATCAGGATGCCGCGGACCGAGAAGACGCGGATGCGCGAACGAAGCCGAAAATTAAAAATAAAAATAAAAAAATACTAAAACTTAAAAATTAGAGACATGACTTGAACTAATTACTACTACTGACCGACTACTGAACAAATGGGATCACATCCCTTAGAGCAACTGACTACATCTCTTCTGCACCCGAATTCGCAATTCCCGCGAAAAACCTCCTAGCGCAGAGGACGTCGAGAAGACATGGTCAGTAGCCGCGATCAGAGGACTGAGTCCACGAGGGCGGACAAAGCTCCTAATTAAAACAGGCGCTAAAGCCCTAGGGAGGAGGGGGGAAGGTTCGGTTCTAAGCCGAAAATTTCCGAAGGAGTCCGAGGCGGGCGTGGCAAGAACACGACATGCGCGCTCTCTACCGGACAGAAACGAAGGCAACGAACAATCGACTTCTACAGGCCGCGAGAAGAAAGCATAGTGCCTTATGGCACCGCGACGCTGCTTTCTAGCGGCGTAAGGGGGAACTACTTGAGGTGGTGAGCTTACTTGCCACCAGGTGCCATGTGCGTAGTCTCAGCTCGCTGGCCACCATGGGTGAAGTTGCTTTTTTCTGCCGCTAGGCTTCGCGGAGGTCTCTTTAGGTCTCTTGGCTAAGTTCATGTCAGGTCACTGCTCCTGGATTTCTCAGAACTAAAGTGATGTTGTGAGAGAGAGAGGGGGGGGGGGGGGTACAGAAAACGCCACTCCGCTGGGAACACAGCTCCACTGGATCCCCATGCGTGACGAGACATGCTATTCTCAGCAGGTCTCTACAAGGTAGCAGCTTGCAGCCCAGGAGATGCTCTATGCAGTTTTGGTCATGTAGGGAATTAAAATTACAAACTCGGGACGTGACTGCAGGCGAGAGAAATTTCAACCGGGCTGACCATGTCCACATTAGACAGCAAAATATCAGATTGGCCCCCTGGGAAGGGGCTTCGGTCCACTGGCACAAAGTTTAAATCCGTGGCGTACACCGGCCTAACAAAAAGTAAATCACCCCCATTAACAACCAGATAATTTTAAAAAATAAGAAAACCCCAAAAAATTTCAAAATTATAGAAAAAATTTAAAAAAAGGTGACGAAATGCCTAATTTCCTGCACAAGACTTCACAATTAAGCTTACAAAAATGATGCTGCAAACGCTTGCAAACTCGTGCGACGAGGACAAGTAAAGAAGGCACTTATCAGGTACAACAAAAGAGACAAATTATTTAACTAGATTAACTTTGACGTGTTAAAATACCGGATATTACACGATTATACAAAAAAAAATATTTTTTTTCTCCACAAATAACAAAATAGTTATTTCATTTAAAATAACGATAAAAAAAATTGGTATAAACAAATGGATACGAAGATGCGTGGTATGATTTAAGACCAATACATGGGCAGGCAATTTCGCAGTCAGGGAAAACAAATATTACAAAAACGTGATTGATCAATATCTCGTGGACACGACATCAATCGTGAAATCCCAAAACACGAGTAATTCACCCTTCAAGTCAAGCTCAACGAGTGCAAGTAGCGGTTCTGATCGTGGTGCTCATAGAAATCACAATAAGTAAGATACTTATGAAACAATACAATAAATCCAAGCATGAATTTAGGAGGCAGCCAAGACAAAATTAAGCAAAAACAATGTAACCAAGTTAAATGAAGTGGTATCGCCACCAGATTCCACGAACCGATACAGCATTAAGGAAAGTTAAATGCTCCCTCGATCAGACCTCGCTGCACCGTGATCACAGGTGATGCAATCCGAGGCGACCAACTTCACACCACGGCGAGCGAACATGCTGCGCTCAACTGAGAAGAAAACAGAAAAACAGCTCAGAGATAAACAATGAATGCGCAAGGCTGTACCTGAACAGGGAAGGGGAAATTACGAACGCAATCACAAGAAGAGGGGGAGAGAGGAGGAGCATGGAAAGGGGAACACGAGCACCAAAAACCAGTCTGACCATCCCCAAAGCACTTTGGGGCAGCATTAGCGCTGAACACTGTAGAATATTTATTGCTAATTGTTTCTTAATTTTTTCACTTTTTCTCATTAATATTCACCTTAACGGTCTACCTTACTATACCACTTAAAAATGAATCATAAATCTGTTTGATTGTAAAATATATATATTAATACCATAACCTGAATATTACATGTATTTATATATTTTTGTGTGAAGTAATAAAATAATGCAATGCATAACATAAAATAAGAACTTATTTCACAATTATTGCAGTGGATGTTTGCACTGGAATAGTTCTTAAAATATTTTCTGTTATTTATGCAAACGTTATAAATTCTTATTTTGTGACATCAGTGAAGTAGTCACACATTTGTTATGAAGCGGGATAGGGATATTGTAAATTTTCGAACCATTCGAAAATAAAAAATCTTTTTGTGTAGCTCTAAGTTTTATTTAGTACAAAACTAAATCTGTTTATTTTTATTATTTTACCTTCAGAACGCAGAGAAGTGAAGTTTACGTAAAAGTATATTCCATTAATATAAATGAAGACACTAAGATAATTATAATTGTCCAATTAATGATTCAAGAGGACCGATTTGTCTCGTGGTGACGGTCGAGGGAAAGTGGTGTCCACACTGATTCAAACTATAAATAGACACCTGAAAAATTCGCGGGTTCATTACGTGCTATGCTAAAATTCAAACTAATTATACCTTAGTGCTGCTTCTGCCATTGGTCCACTGTTAATCTGAAGGACTGAATGGCCAATTAAAGACCCTCACTCATAGAGTGTCGAATCACAGGCCACCCAGTCGTGACGATTCACAAGTCAGCAGCCAATGAACAGTTGGCATTTGCCCGAGCGTGTAAAGGATATTGGAGTCTATCCTAAAGAACATTGAACCCACGAATTTTTCCGGTCTCTAACTATAGAACAGGTTGATATGCCCCGTCTGCGAGGCCCGGAGGTGAAGACGGAAGCTCCGCAGACGAGCGCGGGTGCTAGTGAAACTGAGGCCGATGACATGGGCCGTCGAAGCGCGCGCCACCGCGTTCCTGTAAGGTAACCAACCAGAAACAGCTCGCCCAAATTGGTAGCCGGCCATTCGCTAATAGGTTCGCGGCCAGCCCTGGCTGGCGCGTCGGGTAGTACCGCGCCAGTAGGGACTATATTGCGACCTGCTTTGTGAATTAGGCATGATTACGCGTTCGTAATTGACCTCGCAAATGCTAGCCAATTAATTTCATCAAACAAGATCTCGTACGTTCTTATGGCTTTCGGCCGACTACTAAAATGACTACCTTTCGAACAATGACCATAATGAAATATTTACATTAGTATGCTGCCATCGAAACAGAGTATTGGAACTTTGTCATATGATTTATTGCAAAATTTTTATTTATCAACCAACTAATCAACTCTAAAAAAAATTCCTTAACTACTTAAAATTGGTCTTAGAAGTACTAATAATACATATTAAGACCTAATAATAACCACCAAATTGAACCCATGCAAATTTTATTCTCAAAAAATGTTATATAGTCGATTTAACATGCAGGTCCAGAAACAATTTTTACAGAATTTTGTAAATGAACTAATATACGAGATGTGTTCAAATTTAACGGGAAATTTGTAATTTCACTGGTTTTATTAGAGCGATTCACGCAATTTTTTTTGGTGTTGTGCTGGTAAATACCTATGTCTGAAACGTATCTCTACATTGTTAGCCATATTGGGTGTTTAGTTAGTTGTCAGCTGTCAAAAGGTTTAATGCTTTTGTGGTACCATTGGCGATTTGTTGTTTTATTTATTTGTTTAAGAAAATATAACAGAGAATTTGCATAAAATACACTTATAACAATGGTCTAAAGTGCACCAATGTTATATCAATACATAGTATAAACAAAGTCGCTTCCCGCTGTCTGTCTGTCCCTATGTATGCTTAGATCTTTAAAACTACGAAACGGTTTTTTATGCGGGTTTTTCTAGAAATAGAGTGATTCAAGAGGAAGGTTTATATTTATAATACATGTATAATATAGTAGAGAAACACTGCTAATTTTAGAGGTTTCAAATGTGATGTAATAAAACACATATTTTTGCGCTTACATTGCAAACGCTGGCTGAACCCTACGAGATAGATCAAAATAATGTACTACAGTATTGTACACCTCAAAAAAGGTCTACAAAAAAGTCCACGATGCTGTATGTCTATCTCTTAGGGATAACCCACAATAACCATTTTTTATCCTTTGATTTTTACGAGAAATAATGGCTTATTTACGAAGCGTTTTTAAGCAATACAGCATTAATCCTTATCCAAGTAAATAAGTACTTTGAATACATTATGCATTTAATATAGATCAATATGGCCCTTTACAGCATATAATTTATATGAATATTACAGATAGGCCTATTACATATTTAAATTGTACCGACGCAAATATACTACTCGGTCGATACTGTTCTCGATTTGGAAGAAGCTGTTCATTTTCCTACAGAATTTCTTAATTCTTTGAACCCGTCTGGACTCCCTCCTCATATAATGGTGTTGAAAGTAGAATGTTCTGTTATTTTATTAATATACCTGAATCCACGTAAACTTTGCAATGGCACGCGTTTGCAGGTAAAATTACTAAAAACTTTCATAATAGAGTGCACAATACTCACCGGATATGGTACCAGAGAAGATGTATTGATTCCCCGAATTTCTCTGATACCATCGGATTTACCGTTACAATTTAAACGCCAACAATTTCTGGTAAAAATATATTTTGCAATGACCATTAATAAATTGCCGGGTCAAACTTTCAAACATTGCGGGCTTAGATTTGAGCGTTCAGTGTTATATGTCGCTCTTTCAAGAGAAACCTCTAAAGAAAACATGTTTGTATTGCCTAACGACAAAAAAGCTGTGAACGTTGTATATAAAGACATTCTGTAGTATATTTTGTATCAGCGTTGCACCGGTGCGAAGCCGGGGCGGGTCGCTACTGTTATATAAATGTTAAAAATTGGTTTTTGCAACACGAAAATTCAATTTCAGGCGAGGGCTCAGCATGCGCGAGAAGCAAGCACAGGTCACGTCTAGCAAGTGCGGCCACTTGCGTCACTCGCCAGCGTCCGACGGGAAGTCGCCAACCAGGGGTCTGAGGCCTTACAGTATCAGCTGCGTACAATAATAAGCATAATAAATAGAGACCGGAAAAATTCGCGATTTCAATGACCTGTAGGGTAGACTCCATGATCCTCTATGCACGCGGGAAAATTACATTTGCTCATTGGCTACTGACTCGTGACACCTGTTAACTGGGACGCTAGTGATTCGATACTTCTTTTGTTAAAGGTTCTACATTGGCCGAGTATCATTCAGATAAACTGTGGCCCAATCACTGATGCAGTATAAAGGCAAACGTTTTTTGGATTCTAGACTATCACGAAATGAATCCGCGAATTTTTCCGCTCTCTAATAATAAAACAAAATAAAGTATTTTCTTTGGTATAAAAAACCTATCCTTGAATTAAACTTCAGTTAACGTATAAAATTAGGCGTCAATTTTCGTAAGAAATACTCAGTACTCTCTACAAAAAACGTATTCCATACGTGCAATAATAGCCATGGCCATGTGTTATACAAAGTTACAATATCTTCATTTTGTCTTACAAATTATTTCCTGGCAACTGATTTTATAAGGAATCTTTTGTAAACTTAGAGAATTTTTTTTTTCAGTATTAACACTGTAGACAAATACACGCCCTTAATGTAATATTAAACGCATTTTAAAATGTGAATTAAATTTATAACTGTGTAGTATATCAAAAAATTAGATACACGCTTTTACTATTTAAATGACTGTTCTATAAACAGCCTGAACGATAGAAATATCCGAATCAATTTCTTTTTTAAATAATAATTTCACGGGGGATTGGGGTTTTACAAGAAGTTACTTTATTAAGGTTCTCCTCTTGAAATCAGTTTTTTTTTTTTTTTTCAAAAGGCAGCAACATCAAAAAGATATTTAATCTTACATTGAGGACCAATGGTATTCAGATTTCTTTCACGTTACAGATGGTCAAAGCTTCAAGCCACGATAAGCTCGTAGATAGGTAGGTACAAAGAGCCTGAGGGACCCTACAAAGCAATAATGACAGAGGCAGAGGGAAGGGGAAGGTGTGTGTAGGTGAGTGAGTGTGTGTGTGTTTGTGTGTGTGTGTGTGAACCTTTGGCGTGCTGAGCGCATCCTATCGAAGTCGACCATGTGTCTTGCTTCTCACGGCGCATCCCGGACACATTATGGTGGACTACCCATCCGCTTCTCCATTGTGTGCTGCCTGCTAATTGTCCCAGAAATTCCATGTTGGAAGTTCTACACTACTAATTAAAAATTTTCGATTAAAAATATTATTTTCCAAAATAAATTCTGCCTTTATAGCTGCATCTAGTACAAGCACAGAACTTTAATTTACTTTAATTAAAATCACAAATACTCACTTAAAAATGTTTAATTTTACAAGGAAAATCCTCGGAAACTCAGTTTCCAACGACAACAGTTGCAAAACTACAAGGTGGAACTTTGCACCAAATTACAAACTACACTCTTGTATTTTGGTGGCAATCTTGGTTTTGCGTTATCTGCCGTCGGTCACCATCTTGTTGATGATGCATTTTATAAAAACGTTTTATAAATATTTTTTTAATGTCGCCATTGTAGAGGGTTGGTTTCGAACCAACGGAAAATATTTCACTCGTCAAGATTAAGAGACACAGACCCGAATTATATTTAGGTACATAATGCACATGACTATGTATTTGAGCCTGACATCAAATGAGTCCGCCGAATTTCCAGGTCTCTTATCATAACAAGATTTGTCCTCGAGTTCAAAGGCCTCTGTGATACAACGGCTTAATGAGCACACTAGTGGCTTGAAAGAAACCTATTTTTAGGACCATGACGTCTGGTTTGGGGAAATAGTAACACCCTATAACCTCGCGACTCTATAGCCAATTTTTTTTTGAAATAGTGGAACTTTATGAAAATTTTACTGTAGAATTCGATAACTAGCGTAGGGTCCCCTGGGTTAAAACGAATAGCGTACGGTCCTCTGTGCAAAGCGACTAGGGTAAAGACCTCTGTGTAAGGCGACTGGCGTAGGGTCCCTTGCGTAAAGCCTTATGGCTTCTTCAACAGTTCGAACAGATTTTTACCTAACTTATGCACCCTACTACTTGTAAACTATAAACTTTACTTAACGTTTTAATGCATTCTATGTATAAATAAATCTCTTACAAAAATCCATACAAAATTAAAACTTAAATCAAAAGAATTTTAATATTATTATTATTAATGCAAATCCAGTAAGCCATAATATTTGGTAAGAAATAAGATGCTGCAATAATAAAAGTTTCAATGACTCTGCTTTTCATTGAAGGATTACGAATAGTGATAGGCAAACATGTATTACTTTGAATATCTGCAATTAAACCTAACCACATAATATAAATAATACGTCAGTAAAAATATCAGATTTATATTTGCTTATGTTCTCCATGTCTGCATTGTTTATTACTCATTAGAATAGCCAGTAATTTTCTCTATACCCGTAGTTCTCTAACTACATTTATTTCTCCCAATACATGGAAACTGGTTTTATGAATAAAAATAGGCACGTTTGTAAACTTAACAAAAAAAATGTGAGCGAGTCTTTCAGTAATTTGTAACATCTATCCTTGTATCACAAACTATGTATTAACACAACATGTATTTTCATAAAACACTTAAAATTATTGAATTTATATTATATATTATACATCATTATTATATTTTATACATTATTATTTCACAACGTATTTAAAACGTATTAGAAAATCCATGTGGGTATGCATCGCGCTGTTCAGGACTACTATCAGCGAAACGAACGGTAAACAACTGTATTCTTTTTCTCTTTCTCTCTCTTATTTTCTCAAACGCCATGGAAATGTCCGCGCTCGCTAACTTCGCTGCAGCACGAGCGCCAACTGTGGGCCGCACCGAAAAAAAAAATAATTGAATGGCGTGCGCTGCTTCATACTCCCTGTTTAACATAATTATTGTGCGGAGATGTAGTAATTTGAACTGGGGGTTTGCACCTCGTCAACACAATTAGAGATGACAATTAACGATAGAGAAAGGGTGATATCGGTTTGGAGGAGAGGGTGAAAATAGGGCATCACTAGAGACCTGCAAAATTCGCGGAATCATTCGGTGATAGGCTAGAATTCAGACACATAAACCTCTTAGATAATTTTTCTATTGGCTTACTGTTCATCTGGACGAATCTCCAGTTATAAACCCTCAACCAAAGAAGGATCGAATCACAGACAAACCAGCGTGACGACTTACAAGTCGGCAGCCAATGAACTTGCGTTATTTGCCCAAGTGTACAGGGGTATGTGCAGTCTATCCTGAAGGCCATCGGAACCGCGAATTTGCAAGTCTCTAGGCATCACCTATAGTAAGGAACTATCCCAGCATTAACCTGGAGTTATTTTGGTAAACCGGGGAAGAGCGACCTCAGGACGGCTGAGCAGGCATTCGAACCCAGGTCCTCCAGAATGCTAGTGCCGCGCTCAACCACTACACAGTCTCGCTCCACGGGGAGCAGTAAATACTTTAACACTACTAATTGTCTAAAGAGAATGCGTGTAAATTAAGAACAGGTGGCTTTCGCCTTTGAAATAAGACATGTGTGTATTACAAGGTGGAGCAGGGAAATTGATGAAAAGATTTTTTTTTAAATCTGGTTTCCGCCCATTGCTAAACTTTTAAAAATTATACACTGTTAATAGAAGTTTGAAACGAAAAATATGAGGTGTGATCAAAAAATATGATTAATAATTCTATTGCTAGCAAAGTAATAGGCTAACATCAAATCTCCTTTAAAATACTCTCGTTGACTAGCGATGCACACTTATCTCAAAGTTGATTCCACGATTGGGAGCATTTCTGGAAGCTTTATCGGAATGGTCTTCAGTGGCTCAGTCATGGCCCTCTCAATGTCGGGCATGATAACAAAACTCTCACCTTTTAGCACTACACATTTTTCTTGTCTACGTTTCGCAAGAAAAACAAATGTTAACGCGTTGTTCAGGAAGCATGATATGAGATACAGAAAATTTTTCGCATTCATTTAGCCGCAAGTTAGAATGCAAACCTTTACAATCTCGCTCTGTGTTCGTGATTGGACCGAAGTTATCTGGTCACGCCCCTCTACGACCGTGAGCCAATGATACCCAGCTAGGATAAATGTTAGCGAATAAGGTAGTGCCAATTAACAAGGGTAAACATGTTCTCGCTAGTAAATAGACCAATGGAAAAGCAAACATAGAAAAATTATGACTTTGAATTATACTCTGATGCTAGTCAAATCCACGAAAATTTCAGGTCTCTATCCATAATGATCGACAGACATGGTAAATACGACCTCACTCTTTCGGCTCTGGAAGCAGAATGACTAGTCCCGACTGTTTCAAATTTGATACTGACTATATAAACGGATCAGGCTACCGGGTTTATTAATTCAAACATATGTATCTCAAATATTTTCTTTTTTAAAAATTCATTCACAGATTTTTTATTACAGCTCGTATGTATCGAATAAACAAATGGTTCTTCGCTGTTCTTGTTAACTGGATCTTCTTAGGATTATTACTTCTGAGAGTTCTGCGTTCCGTTGTGTTCAAATGCAATTTGAAAGAAAAGGCATAGAGAAACAGTCATTTCGCGGATTCTTTTGAACGCAAGGCAGACTGAAAACCTGTACACTTTAACATTGCTTTGATGGCAAGTTCACAATATTGTTCACACACTTCCCTCCACCAGCCAGCAATAGAGTTGTCGAATCACATCGGCCCACTGCGAAGAAAGGAAGGTTCTACAGTAAGAAACCAGTACTTTGAATTTTAGTCCGGGTCTTTAAGAAGGAGTGTGTCTGCTGCAGACTTAAAACGTTTTTCATGTTGTTTTTTTTGTTATTAAGTTCTTGTGAGTTCGTGTTCAAAGTAAGTAATCTAGGTACCCATGACTCTAAGGAGACATTTGTAAATTTACGAAGATACCTGGATAGATTTGTAACCAGTGTTCTTAGTAAACTTAAAGTGTAACATTTAAGTGTGGTTTCTAATCTGTTTGACAGGGTTTCTGTAGTAACTTAAAACATACAACTAATAAATACATATTTTAGAAACACAAACGATAACATTTTCTAAGTTATGTTTTTTTCTAAGTAATGGTTATTCTACGTTATGATTGTTCTAACTTATGACATGAGGGTTTTTTTGACGTGTCACCGTCTAATAAATCGATTAACACCGGCTGCACGCACGAAAAAGTGTCCCGTTACGCTGTGTCCCGTTACGCTCATTGTACGCTTGCGCCGCATTTATCTCTCTTCCACTCGATTGGAACAAACATCGATTTGACTTTTTCGAGGCACATTAAACTTGAAACACTCCTATTCGTTTCCTACTTTTCCGTTAAAGTAATAAACATATTTGAATTAATGAGTGCAAATAAAAGTAAATTTATCAATAAAATTGTAGACTTCATTTCACTCCTTCTTTGTATCCATACACAATAGTTATAATTCAATAAAAATGATTCAATTTTATTCACAAAAGTATGCAATCATTTCATCAATGTTTTGTCATGACGTTGTCACGTTTAACTATCGTCCGTAAACCGACTTTACAGACAACCAATTTTTTTCATAATTCGAAGTTACGACTGTTCTAAGTTGTGTGTTTTCTAAGTTACGTGTGGATCCCAGTCTGGCAGTTGTACCTGTCACCACAGGCGCCAGAGCAAGAGGGGACCAGCGTCGGACAAGACCAGCGAACAAGGGTGACTCCGCCAAGCCTCTCCAGTCCACGCGGGCCCGAGCGCCGTTAATTCCCTCCTCCCCGCGGGTCCAAAAAGCTCCATCGCTCATTGTCACCTCGGCGGGTAGACCGGAGGTTCCGGATCCCGACTCGCCCTCGGGAGCGGCGAATCCCGACGAGAAATAAAGGAGTTCGGGAGTCGGTGCAGAGGGAATCCCCCGGCGTGGGAGGCTGTGCGATCAATCACATCTGGAGCACCGGGCATCGGTCACGGGTTGTCGTGAAGGATGGACGCACCGGGCGTCAACATTTGCATGCCACCGCGCGCTGTTGTTTGGAGAACTTTTACCTGCACGCTGTTCAGGACAAGGTGTCACATTTCTTAGCAACTGCTACGGCGACTAGTCATAATTTGAAAGATAAACTATTATGAACGTGTGGCGGACATAGAGAAATGACACACTCACTATTTGTGTGTCTATGACCTACCACCTATGATTGAATGTTATGATACTGAATTTACTCTTTTTTCACTTCCTTTAGGATGGAATTTCACAATTATATAATGTCTGTCACTCTTCGGCCCATAAACTATATATATATATAGTTTATGGGCCGAAGAGTGTATACACACACACACACACACAGGGAAATTATAAAGTCCGTGAAAACCGGTCTGTCATAAAATCGGTACAGCGAAATGGCTAAGAATTATGTAACAAATTATATACAGCGTGAAAGAACAACTCTCAAAGGTTTTTTGAATGTAGCGCCAAAAAGCTATTTTAAAAAACAACTGACAGGGGCGCTAGTGCATGTAGTTGCTGAAAATGGCTGTGAACCAGGCAGAGAAAGCCTTTTGTGTGCTTGAATACGCCCGTAGCGAATCGGTAGTGAGTGTCCAAAGAGCTTTCCGTGGCAAGTTTAACAAAACACCAGCAGTTTACAATAGCATAATGAAGTGGTACAAGAAATTAGAGGAAGACGCAAAACGGTCGGGTCGGCCAGGCGTGTCACAACAGACAGTGGATTGTGTACGGGACGTGATGGTGCGGAGTCCCAAGAAGTCAACTTATCGGGCTAGTGCAGAATTGAACATCCCTCAGCCAACAGTGTGGAAAATTCTTCGTAAGCGATTAAGAGTGAAGCCGTACAAATTGCAGCTTCTGCAAGCCATCAGCCACGATGACAAATTGCTCCGACTGCAGTTCTGCATTGCCATGTAGAACCGTCTTGAAGACGATGACTATGCAAGCAATTTAATGTTCAGTGACGAAGCCACTTTTCATCTCTCAGGAAGAGTCAACCGACACAACACACGCATATGGGGGACAGAGAATCCACATGCAACTCTCGAACACGTCCGAGATTCGCCAAAAGTTAACGTGTTCTGTGTCATGTCAAACAAAACAGTTTATGGCCCCTTCTTCACTGAGAGAACTGTTACTGATATAACCTACCTCGACATGCTGCAATTGTGGCTTATGCCACAACTTGAAGCTGATAGCAGGGACTTCATCTTCCAAAATGATGGTGCTCCATCTCATTACCACAATGTGGTACGAGATTATCTGAATGAGACGTTGCCACATCGCTGGATGGGCCGTGAGGCGGCCGTTGACCAAGTACCTACTACTCCCGTGGCCACCACGATCACCGGACTTGACACCTTGCGATTTTTTCTTGTAGGGATACATGAAGGATAGTGTTTATGTTCCACCTCTACCACAGAACCTTGACGAATTGAGACACCGCATCGTAGCAGCTGCTCTTACCATCACTCCTGATATTCTGGGTCGGGTATAGGCAAAATTGGATTATCGATTAGATGTGTGTCGTGTGACGCAAGGTGGATACATAGAACATTTATAACTATTGAAAAATAAACTTTGAGAGTTTTTCTTTCAAGTGGTATATAATTTGTTACATAATTCTTAGCCATTTCACTGTACCGATTTTTTTAAATGTTTCACGGACTTTATAATTATCCTGTATATATGGGGGGGGGGGGGAATGTTGATACGTTGCTCCGTTGCTGCGTGAAAGAAGGACAAACATACAAGCTCACTTTTACATTTATAATATAAGTAGGGCTAGTAGGGGTATATAACCGTTTTGGCAAATTTTTCATTGCATTTTAACTGTCACAAAAATGTGCATGACTTTTTTTATAGTCGGGCCTAGTTTTAATAGAAAATAGTGTTTTTTAAACTGTTGAAAACTACTCAATACAATTTTTTTTATATGTTGAAACGGAATTTTAATTATGATAAACAATTGGGTTCCAGTTTTTCAGTAGTTGTTGAACTTAAACCAAATGCCACTAGTTTTTATTCTACTACGCACAATAAATTAAGAATTAACTCCTATGTAACAAATGAAATATTAAATTTTATCTCTACGTAAATAAATTTACTGAACTTTTATTATAACATTATAGATATTATTTACAGTCTTAAAAATCACTTTTAATACCGAAAATTTAAGAAATTTAAACTATGTTTAACGCAATGCAGAAAATTATTTTATGTATTATATATTAAATAATAATTTTAATAATGGATAAAAAATATAAAATTTTCTTGAACTTGTTTTAAAACTGATGAATAAAAGAAAACATTTCCTGGATATATTTGTATTTTTTTTTTTTGTATCTTAAGATTGCCTCCTCATTAATTACAATAGATATACATAGAATTAACAGTGTGGTAAGTTTAAGCGCACTTAGGAGAAAATTCCGAAATTTTAAGAGATTTCTACAATATTACACATTAAAAATATTTCCAGTCTGATAATGGAAAATAAATTGACGATTTGCAAAGTCACAAAACGGAAGTTACATCTAATAACATCTGCTTAAAGAAAACAGTCTACACTGTACTTTGATGAAAATTCTACAATATACCAAATGATTGTTCGTAAGAATGTACAAATTAAGAAAAATATATATATTTTGTTTGAAATAAAACTATAACAATAGTTGTTTGTGCTACTGATAGTACGCACATTATTTTACAGTTTATGGCTACAATGGATGAATCCGAACCGTATGATTATTAATCAGTTCTTCCTTAATTTTATATAGAATTTCGTACATAACTGTCTGCCATGATTTTTATCAAAAAGCAGCCCATATTTAAGGCTTATATTTTTGTGTCTTCTCCTGTTAGCCAAGCATTGCTCAGTCCTATTTATATTATTATTATTTAATACTAATAATCATATGATTCCCATCATCAACGATGTTCGGTATTCAGTTTATCTTTTATTTACCTACGTTCGCCAAGTTTTCTTGGGTAACTATTTTGTAAATGTATATATTTATAACATTTACCGTCTATGCAGTACTTATATGATTGTGATAAATATGGGAAATACAGCAGGCTAATTTTTTTAATTAACCATTAGTTTTAAGCATCAGGGGAGTGAATAATTTAACACTCACAACTGTACTTGCAGTTTTTCAAGTGTTTATATTGTGGCAAATAATTTTAAAAAACCGTATTTTAATCATTTACAAAACATCTACTGTTAAATAGTTACGAAAACCGTCTACAGGCACAATAAGGGAGCCAATAATGACACAAGTTGCGCCGGAATAATGCAAATAATGCTGTTAAAAAGTGTCGATGAGCATATGTTAATTAATATCCATTGTCCGGCAAACTTTAAAAAAAGAATCAATTTTCACGTGGGCGCATGGCTACGTCACTGAAAATTGAACAAAACAGATTTGTTCGGTGACTGGCTTCACCGAAAGTGGAGTGAAATGGAGTCGTTCCATGGTTTCCGATATTTCACACTCGATGAAATTTTTCCGTGGAGTGAGTGATGGTAAAGAGCGAGTTTATCTTTCTTCATGATACTAATTCCGTGCCAAGATAAAGATACGTCACATTATAGAAAAACGTTGAGGCTGATCTCAAGCCCAATATGAATAAATATTTTTTGTGACACTGTTTTTCGTTTTGGGAGATTTACGACTATTTTGAGTTGAATTGCTAACATAATATGAAATAACGTGTTTTAATGAACTTGTAATGTTCTGTTACGTTGTGTTTATTTGGTTAAAAAAATATATAGTCCGTTTCCCAATCGCCTCTTTTTAGATACCTATAAAATCTTGATGCTGATTCGTCAAGCGCACGTTTTACATGTCTGCTGCTACTGTAGACGTGCCTCGTAAATTAGCCACTGCGCGCTCTTATCTGGGTCTAAGGCCTTATTTGACCTATGGGCCCTTCGAACACAGTTGAACAATGAAGCGTCAGAAATGCTTTCGTCATAACTTTACAAGTCATTAAACATAGTGTGAAAAGCGCAACTATCAGCTTTTCAATAAAGTACCAAAATGTAGATAGGAATGCAAAATAAAAAAAAAAAACTTTTTATTTTAAGTGCTATGAAATCTTATAAATAAGAAAATCTTTAATTTTTAATAACACAAAGAAAAGACCCGAATTTATTCGGGGTTGTTTTAAATGTAAATAACATACCCTTTTAAAACTAAAAAAAATTATGTTTCAATTCATGAAAACATTAGTTTTTTTATTTTTGAGTTATTTTCGTAATTTCTATTTTATACCTATACATTGATTGTTTTTATTTTTAAATGCTTTAAATGACATGTGATCTGAAATATGGCTTATACTCAAGTAAAAAGAAGTGCTCTCGAAATAATCAGAAAATATTTTATTCGAATTTAAACGGTCATTCCCGCCAACAGATAGACAGTTGTACAACTGCTGTTAAAATTCCAACATAATAGGCCTAGTAGTTTCATATTTAAAAGAATCAATGACTGAAATGTAACAGTTACCAACACTGCACTTAATTCAATATCTTTACCAAAAAATAGTAGGTATTATTTTGGCCAAATATTTTTTATACAGTATAAAGGTTAGTCTGTTATGTACATACATATATAATTGTATGCTTTTCCTATTTCTGATGTAGAATACATACTTTTTGCATGTTGTGAATTTATGTACAACGTCCAAAAAATTTTCCGTTGTCTGTAAAATTCGGAATGAGAGAACATGTTAACTCACTGAAATTCAGTATTTAGTTGGCAGTGGTATCAAGAAAAATTGTTTTGTGATTTAACATGTAAAGCGTTCATTTTTAGAAATTAAAGCTTCCAATTGTTTACATAAATACATCAGTATATCAATATAAAATCTAGCATCATACATAAGTACATGAATTCTTCACAAATAATTAAACAATTTTTGTCTTTACTGGATACATTCCGAAAGGTCACTTAGATCAAGACATTGTTACTTAAACGTGCTGCGGAAAAGTATTGAAATTTTATTTAGAGTAGGTCTTTAAAAACCTTTTTATTTAATTTATTTTAATTAAACCTTTAAAAAGATTTCAGTCTACCCTAGCTTTCTTTTTTCCTTTTTGTCATGATAAAAATTAAGGAAGTATTCTTCATTTATTAAATATCGCAGTTTTTTCATGAAATTCCATAGTGCTTTGAGGGAAACATGCAAAGAAATTACGGACGTCACAATCTCTTTTAGCGGATGTTAGCAGGAATTTATAAATACCTCTTGCAACACTTTCTTCCATAATAATATTTTTTAATGTTGTATTTCCAATTTTTATTAAAAACTGGAGTAACCAATAAAGTTATCCAATAAAAACTCATATAAAAACCGTATTTTATTAATCAGCTGACATGTTTGTTACCGGTACAGTCAGTTAAATGGTTAAATTCGAAGACACGAAAACAACTATTTGTATTGCTTATATTTTTAGTTTTATTGCTGTTTTAAAATTTCCGTTAGAACGGTTTTATAGCCCGCGCCTTCTGTAGGGGAAACTTACAGCAGTTAAGTCACGCAGGGGTCATTTAGTACGTGAAACTCAGCTAATAAAACTCTTTCAAACTCTTGAATATGGCCAAAGTTGTACAAGCAAGAGCGAGCTAAAGTGGATTGTGTCCGTGTCGTCACTGAAAATAATGCGCGTTAAAGGCTTCTTTCTTCGATGCAGACCTGAGCCAGAGTGCGTTCAGAGCTTCCTAGTGCTCTTGTGTATGTTGAGGGTCTGTAACCAGTGGCCCTAAATTTATTTTAAACGATAACTTTTCTCTCATTTATAATGTTTTATTTTTATTAAGTAACATCTTAAATTACAATTCAACTGTTTTTGGCTTTCCAAACGCCAAATCTTCACCAATCAATGTGTGATATTCATAGTTTTTTTTATTTTATCTAAAAGCTTTATAAATACAAGTATAAAGAAGGGTCTGTGTGATACATTTTTAGACAACTTAACAGGTTTATGCAGATCTTGGTAAAAACCTTGCACATTTGAACTTCGAACCGAGAGAAAGATCACTGCTTACACGAGATTTATGTAAATCACACTTTTTTTTTCTTTCCTGCTCCTTAAAAAAATAAATGTTGATACTTCTACAGACGGACAGACAAAAACACGGTGTACTTTGAAGCTCCGCAGTAAAAGATTCTAAATATATAATATATATTTGATTGTTGTTTGTTTGCTATACACATAATAAAAATTAGAGTTTTTTTTTTCATGCTTGGTAAAATTTTGCACACTTGGCCCTAGACCAAAATAAGAGAAAAATCACTAATTATCCGATCTTTCGAAAAAAAACCTTTCCCTTAACCCCATAAAATAAGCCACTACACAAAGTAGGTCATTTGCGCGCGTAAATAATAAAATTATATTATATTTTGCAAACATTTGGCATCTTGTAGCTCATTGTTTAATATTTAACGAAACTCCTTTATTTGAATACATTTTAAGAAACTTAATAATAATGAAAATAAGATAATTTTATGTGATTATATTTATTTCATAATTAGTGTCGAAATTCCATTACTGATGTTTTGGCTGACAACCCTGAAATAAAATAAACTGAATTACAGAAATAAAATTTTCTGACAATGGTCAGTTTAGCTTTATATAAATTGTATTTATGTAAGAATATTTTTTAAACTTTATTGATGTGTAAAAATGTTTACATATTTCAATAATTCTGTTCAAAAAAAACATAAATTTATCTTGCAGAAATGTAAATTATGTTTTAAAGTATCCAGAAGCTTAGCTTCTCTTTTTTGGGTAAATATCCAGAACATTACTAATTAGAATTTCACATCTTATTATGCAGAAAATATGCGATATATAAGTGAATTTTTGAAGAACATAAGCTGCTAGTTGCCAGAGGCCTTAATTACTTATCAAAATGACTAATACTTGCATTACAATATATTTTGAATGTTAATTAAGATATTCATACACTTCATACACTCTTAAATTTGGGGAACTCATTAAGCCCTAGGATTGTTAAATTTTTTATTTTTATTATGATTGTTATGTAAAAATTATATTATATTACAACACGTATTTTATTCTTTTGTAAAGAGCACCAAATTTTGTTTAAACATCAAAAATGTTACAAAAATTGTATCATGCTATGGGTGGATAATGATACAAATACTATGATAACATATCCAGGTGTTTGAAACTTTTAATTGTCTTAAATTTGTGGCCCCCGGGCCACATTTATGATATATATATATGTGTATATATATATATATATATATATATATATTTATATTGCTGTTATTGATTTTACGATTTTTTTCCATTTTAAAGAATTCTTTTAAATTCTGTATCATCTTAGTTACTGTACTGTATTTTTATTGCTATTCAATATATATATATATCGATTGTGTATCAATGGCCGGCTACTGGGAGCGCGAGTTCGATTCGCCGATGACGTGTTGAGCGCCCGAGTGCCGGCGGGGCCGAGGTGAACTGTGGGCCGCTGTACTGTGGGTTTTGGAGGGCGACCTCCGTAGCGTAGTCGGATGCACACCGGCTTACGGTGCGAGGGGTTCTGGGTTCGAGTCCCGGGTAAGGCATGAGTGTTAATTTACAGTAAGAGATTTGATTGCTACGATATGATAAAGATTGGAATGATTTAGTTCTGGTTGTGGGCGAAAGCCGTTAACCAATCAAACAACTAAAAAAAAAAAAAAAAAAAAAATGGGTTTTGGAGTGGCCGCGACCGGACGTGTGTCGCGAGGCAAGCTGAACGGCTTTTCGACTCTGCACCGGCCAGCCCTTGCCGGGGCCTGCTGAGATGGGGCCTTGCCTTACTGGGAGGCGTGTTCAGCGGAGAGATATTCGAAATTCACGCTAAGGTAAAGAGGCGACACGTAGCTTTGGATGTAGCGGTTGTGGATGAAGAATTTATTATTTCAAAGAAGCATAGCTGTGCAAGTCGAACCTATTTATGAAGCACGTATTACAGTGGAAGCTTACTGATTAGACCCTCCCATATGTTAAAATGGGTCAAGCTACTTTGCTTGACTTTGATTAATGTTGAGTGCATCAAAAGTTTTGTAGGAATTCACGTCATTACCTCAAGAGATTTATAATTAAAATTTGGTTTTCCTGCGTTTTTTACCCTCGGAACTAAAACATTTTTAGTGAAGCCCCCCCGCCCAGGCTAAGTGACATTTTTCATGGCACATTTGACTGAACTATATAAATGCATATTCTGAAGGTCACGGTTAACAGCTGTTCGATTCTAAGAAACAAGACGTGAAAGTATTGATGGACGTGCGCGAGTATAAATCCGGCTCCCAGTAGGACTTTTTTTTGAACTTTCATAATTAATACTTTTTTTATATAGTATTTTTTATGGTATTAGTATTATCTGATTTTTATGATATTTCCTTATTTACATTGTATAATATCCAAGTAGGTTGAGGTAAACGCCATGTATAATTTTTTAATATTTTGTTTTATGAATCATATGAAAGATGTTGCCAAAATTAAAATTTTCGATAGCCTTAATCTGCGTTGTGTTTTTAATGAGCTAAAGTCTTGCTGTGTACGTTTGTCATTATTCCCTCTTTCATAGCTCGACCACCCGGGTGCAACTTTTGGAGCGCAATACCTATTTCAGATTTTACCTTTTTTTGTCTAGATAGTTACCCAGGGTGAGTCGGGGACGGGACCCCCCTTCCAATTTGATCGAAAGGCGGGTTTCAAATTCTATTTTGGGCAAAAATTTAAAAAAATAATAATTTCTATAGTTTAATATCATTGTTAGTCCTTGACTGTCTATTGGAACAGATTTATAGCTCGTACATTCAGTCCCACATTGAAATGCTATAATCTGTACTACCGCGTCTTAACTTTGTGGATGATCTGACTTTGATCACCAAATCTGTGATTAACCCCTCTTTTACAATGATAATTTTATTATATTCCAATGTTTTACATGGGTGGGACATGCATGTAGTTAGTGTACTTAGCACTTAATGTCTAAGTTTCTAATTTTACAATATTGAGGTTCTGCAGAACTTTACACACTAACTCTTAGGCTTCACACAAATCTAATACAAGTCCGAAAATGCATGTTATTTTTATATATACCTTATTTAATTCTCAGTCTGGTAAATGTCTCGATGGCCGTGCGGTTATAGGTGTTTGTTTTTCTAACCTAGAGATCAGAGCTGTGATGGTTCCAATCACAGCGCTTCCAATGTATTTTGCATAAAAAATTAAATTTAATATGCCGATAAGAACCATAATAGCTCTGGTAGGTAATGGAACAACGACCTTATGTGATTATACAGAGCGACGCTGGTGCTCTCTAGGAACAATCAACAGAAACAAAGTTGACGGTATCCAAGATGGTGGCCACCAGTGGAACAGAATAAAATCAATATGGCGTCCGTGGCGAAAATTTCATCAAGAGTGAGTGGGGCGCTTGATTTAAAGATGGCGGATCCAAGAGGGCCACCAAGGTCAAGGTCAAAGTTCAAAGTAAAAATTCAAGGTCACAGCCATCCAAGATGGCCGCGTGACTTCATTGGAGATGTAGGTTCCAAGGCAGAAGAAACCACCACAAACCACACCCTGAACCCTGTGCCCGGACATACAAACTATACCACTCTTATATTGTTTTGAAATATTTGCAAACAAAATCCTTATTTTCATTTATTATTTCATCAGTATCCAAGTTAAAATTTTTGCTAGGTTTTGGTAGTTTACATGTCAAATACCTAAGTCAAAATAAATTATAAATGGAGATAAACTTACATAATATTCTCCTAGGTTGTTAAAATAAGTAAGGCGTGGAGTAAAAATCACAATTTTATTAATATTTTTAATAAAACCACCATATTTTAAATAAAATTACTATCATGGAGACGTTATCTAAATTTGTAAGGAGTAGTAACATTAATCGTAAGAATGTTTGCCCAAGTGACTTAATTTGCAGGAAGCAGGCAACCAACTGACCAATTTCCTCCACTTGAATTAACTGTTCATTACTTCGGGAACTCCCTGTGCGGAGTATACACGAGGGTAATGAACAAACTTGAGGTCGGGTAAGTTTTCGAATGCTGTAACTAGTTTCTCCGCTGGGGAGAATAATAACGAAATCTTCTTGGTTTGTAAAATAAGATTTTGAATAGGAGGGAGGGGTTGAATAATTTATACAGCCAGACGAAATACTTTGGGAATGTAGCTTCAGTAATAATACCTAAATTGCATCTCCAAATTATTAATCTGCCCTTCAGCTCATCCTGTCAAACGGTTCTTTCAAATACCATGTTGCACTTAGGAACCGCTTTTTTTTTACTTAATGACAATTTATACTTTATATTTGTGCGTTCTTTGATTATTTCTTGGACTGTGGAAGACTGGTTCAAAACATTTTTAGCCATTGATGGTTTTCACTGTATGTCATAAAGAAACCACAAGAATTGATATGAAATTAATACAGAAGCATACCGAAAAAGCTTAAATCAGCCGATATCAAATGTGTGAACGCAAATAAAGCACAGAGAATTCCGTGGAAGGAATTAGAAAACTAAATACAACGATCAAACGAACACAGAGGGCTGATAACAACGATATATTTGTAAGAAGAACAGAAAGACAAATAAACAATGAGCTTGGACAATGCAGCATCACACACCCAACGATGAAACTAAACAGATTTCCTGGACAACACACAAACGACGGCGCACACGAACGCAGCAGGCTGACGTAAGACAAGACAGTTTGCTGCAGTTGAACGTGGCTGCAGTTAGATCACACTCGTTAGGACACCGCAGTATGCATTATCTGAGTGCCTCCCTCGTCTATGGAACGTCAGTGGTCTTGTTTTGATAGCATTTTTCTGTACCTTACGAGTTCAGCTTACGAAGACATAACCCGTTGGGTAACTCGTTGACTCTTGTTACATCGATTTTACTCGATCATAGTTTCCGAACCAGAATATTTTCTTATAAATTTTGTAACGTTGGGAGCTAAATATTTACTAGCGATCGCTTTAAGTCCCCCAACAGTTGAATTTTAAGCTAGTTTACAGCATATACATTTATTTTTTGTTGTATATAAAACAATATTTACATACCTAATTAAGATATTTTTGTCAAATATAATTATTCATTACGTAACTTTATTGGCTGACTAATTTTATTTTGACAAAATATTAGTTATTATTATTTTTTTTGATCATATTGTCAGAGAAATTAACTTAGGCAGTAGTATAATTACAGTGCTTTAGGTTTTCTCTCGCTCTTATGTGCCATACTCAACTTACACTTCGATCAAGCGGTGATAAACCTAAGGGGGTAGAGTAAATGATTGAGTGTATACAAACCAGATTTCCAAAAAGGGTAAACCACCTTTTTCTGTAATGGAGTTAACCTGGTGAGGTTTTCGAAAGTGTCTCTTAATACTGAACACTAATAGAAAACGTAGGCCTCGCTGCTTCAATGACTGCATTACAACAAAACGTGAACATTGTTTAATATCAATTATATTACTGCGTTACCACGTTCTAAGACTGTCACTTTATCATCTCATAATGCAAGGTTGCATTTCGTCATTTATAAGTGGTAATGTACATCTTGAAAATCCTATGTTGTAACTAAATGAAGTTATGTTTGCGGTCAAATAAAGAGAGAATTTTCAAAATTTTTATTACCTTTGTAGGTCGGGACCTTTAAACAATGGCATTTGGTTAAGGGTGGTCAGATTACTGCGAACATTAATTTCATCTGTGTTTGCCAAGTGCCATTAAAATTCTATTTCCTTCTGGAAGGCAGCAGGACATTAATTATTCAAAAGGAATCCTTCCGTAATTTTCCGAGTAGTCATCCTGTATCTTTACCTTCATAAGCGAGTTTTCCAAACGTATCATTATATGAGGCGAAATTTAGATCCACGAGCAAGGAGAGACTTAAAAGGGAAGAAAGCTGGAGGAACGAGGGTGTTTGCAAAGCTCCCAGAATGCCACCGCACGGAATATTCTCGTGCTGGCGCGCGTGAGACCGGGAGATCAAAAACCCCGCAGCAATACTTTTGATGTTTTATTTTCCCTGGTGTATGTGGTTCCCATTCCTCACCCCCTCTCCGTCACTGGGCCTGGACGTGTCTGACCCGTGGTTAAGCCTCGCGCCTCCGCGGTGCCAACCGCAGTCGGGGGGAAAATTTCAAATCTCCCTGCCAGGCGTAATAAAGCCGACCGCCGAAAAGCAGTCTGCGGCGAGGCAAGAAGTCCGGATTCTCATTACATCGGCGTTCGTGTCAAACACACTTGGTCTTCGAACTGCCTGGAGGTGGCTGTCGTCATTCCAGGAAAACGTAGTTATAGTTCTATCGTGTTTTTTATCTATGTTAAATTTTAGTTTCCCGTAAGTAAAAAAAGGCACACAAAAAACAATATTGCGGCATAAAGAAAATTTGTCAGCGAAGACCTTTTAAAATATAAATTGGTGGCAAAAAAGCATTTAATAGTAACCGAAACATATTTTTTACTAGTAAGCTTCGTATTTTTTAAAAATATATTTGGTGGGTCTGTACTTACAAAAATATTTTACACTAAAAAAAATACAGTTTCTCAGTGTCGATCACTACATCTGAATTAATTTACCTGTCTTCTTATTTGATTGATTAGTGTACCCTGGTTCATCAGTGAGATTAATTGGTTTTTTGAGGTTTGCATTGATTTTTCATTGTTGTCAGTGACCTTAACAGCTCAACCTCAGTAACTCCGCCGATTTATCAGTCAGCAGAAACATGCTAACTGTGTTAATAGCTTGACTTAGTTTTGCAGTGAATAAATGCTATCAACGTGAACACATTTGCTGGAAATGTTAGTGAGTTAACAAACAATTCTATTCATGCGACACTGCAGTAATTGGCTTTGCTTCGCTTATTAACTTTTGTAATACCGGACATGAGAAATATTTATTCACTAACTGAAAGAAATTATGTTAAAATATCACATTCAAATTCATTATTTTAAAAAGTAAATTACACTTGTAATCTGTATGCTGATTGTTTGTTTGCGCGTCCGTCCTTGCTGAGATAAGAAGAATGTATTACAATTTTTTTGCTAAAACCAAAAAAAAAGTTTTTGATTCTTCATGCAAAATGTATTGTGAGGTAGTCACATTTGAGTTTGGGTTGTACGCTGTTGGTTCTGAGTTGTGTTCGCGTGCGCTGGTGGTTGTCTGCGCGTTCTGGTTGCTCCTGTGCGCGCTGTTCGCGTTGCTGTTGTGCTGGCCGCGACCCCTTGGCGAGCGATGACGGGACGACGAGCGATGGGCCTCGTGTGCGGAGACTGGTGCATTGGGACTGTGTTGTGTGCGACGGACGACTGAGTAGCGCGAGACAGTGTATCGAGTCAGAGGTGCGCGGTAAGAGACTATCAGTAGGGAGAGCCACTGTAGAGCCAAGCTGAACGAAGTGATTAATTCGTGAACAGACATCTTAAGTGTTGTAATTTAACTAAAAGTTTAAATATGCATTTAAAATAAAATTGAATTGAATTGAATTTATTCAGCTGTCCTTTACTAACTTATTTTCCCAATCGTAACAATATGTTCGCTTAAATTTGGTGCAACATTAAGCCTCACCTTTGTCTTTAGTTTGGTTTTATTGATTTTGCCCCTTTTAATACGAAAAATAAAATTGAATAAAGGCAGTGAAATGCCTATGACAGTTTCCTTAATCATTAATCACGTGTATAAGATAAGGCTCATAGTCCCGTCCGAGCAGCCGTGGAAGTGTTTCTTCCCAGCCTTGAGCTGCTCGCATCCGTTATACAGGGAAAGGACGGACAGATAACTTGGCAGTTGAATGTCACGCGTGCTCGATTCAACACGCTGGTCTTTGTTTTGTTTAGGATCGCGGGTTTTGAGTACAACCACAGTCATAGTAGTATTAGGATGCGTTCTCTAAATGATTAATGCAATGGAGAATTTTTATTTAATGCAGTTTTTTGGACATACGCCATTGCAAATTTTGCACTGTCAGTAATGGAAAAAATTACGAAAATCAAAAATTTAATAAATATGAAGAAAAAAATTCACAGAACACAACACTGAATCAGCTGTCGGAAAAACGCAATCAACAATGAAACTATCAAGTATTATGAACAACACAACAACTACAGCTTGGACAAAAAAAGTTCAACCTATAAATATCAGACAACACAATAAATTGATTGAAGAAACTTAGTCATGAAAAATAAAACAACACAGACGAACACAGTGCTAATAACGACAATACAGATTAAATAGGCAGACAACAAACCTGAAAAAAGCAGCAAACATATGAACACAAGATGAAGATAAACAAGTACTATGGCCAACACAACGACAATTGCTCTGATGAACACAGAAGTTCTCATATTTAGAGGTAGGTATAACATTTTTTTCCGTGCTGTCGTCGTTGGGTTTTCCATAATACTTGTTTAGTTTCATCGTCGGTTCCGTTCGTCCACCAGCTGATTCAGTCTTGTTTTCTGTGAATTTTTTATCTTCATATTTTTTCTCGTAATTTTTCCATTACAAGCAGTGCAAAACTGTAATGGCTAATGCCCAAAACAAATTCTTTAAATCAGTATTACGATGATTGCTTGATAAGCAGGAATCCTGGTTTATCATCCAAAGTAAGGTGGAGGAAAAATGTCATCTTTAAGCAACATTTTAAAAAAAATCACAACTCTTTATATAATAACTTTCTGCTATTTTTCATTCATATATTTTTTCTTTGGTATCCTAAAGTTCCCAGCCGCAAAATATAAACGTGATGAAGCAACTTTTCCACTGTATTTATTCCTTCTATGAAGCATACTCTTACAGTCCATTTCTACCTTCTACTTTTAAGCAAAGTTAGTTGTCAATTAAGAAAACTGCTGCCCGCTTGAAGCAATATTAATGAGCTGTTACCGTAATGAATATTTCTATGTTGCCCTGCATATATTTACATTACTGTAAATCGGTTATAAATCATTCAAGTCAAAGACAATCTGTTACAGGAATTGTCGCTTGAATAATAATAATAATAATTATTATTATAATAATAATAATAATAATACATTTAAAAAATTTTAAAGCAATTTCTGCCATCATCTATTAATTTTGGATTTGGTGATTCAGGTCTGGTCGGCTTAAAGGTCGTAAGAATTGGTAACTTTCAACGAAATAATTACAAATTACCTAATAGAAAAAATTGAAAAGAAATAGAAAGTTATATAATTGTATTTTATTTTATTAAGCTCATATTTGTGCACAGTTAATACTGGAAACATATTCAGGGAATGGTTTAAAAATAACTTTAACTATTTGAGATACTGAGACAACGGTTATCATAAATTCCCGGCAAAGAATCCGAATCCTGGATTACTAAAACAGTATTTTGAAGTTATACTTTTGTTTTTATGTAAATGTACAAGTTAACACAAATGTCTGTAACTGTACATTATTGTATCTGTGTCCGTGTAGAGCGCGATCGACGCGCTCCTGGGTTCGATCCCGACACATGACACCCGCGGAGTGATCTCAGAGGTCGCGGCGCCACGAAGCCCTTTGCGCAGGCCCGTGCGATGTTAGCGCCCCGCCCACAGCACGGGACCGCGCGCCAGCACCGCAGCGTGCGTTCCATTACCCACGTTAAACATTCACCCGCCCAGGGACGCAAAGCTAGTGGCGCCGCCGCAAGTCTCCTTGTGAGACACACCTCAGATTCACACGCCCCGAGTCAGGCGCACGAATAATCCTCTTACTTACATATTCAAATTATTGACGTGACAACGTCTAATAAATCGATGAACGCCGGCTGCACGCACGAAAAAGGATGACTCGTTGTCCCGTTACGCACATTGTCCCGTTACGCTCATTGTACGCTTGCGCCGCATCTATCTCTCTTCCACTCGATTGGAACAACCATCGATTAGACTTTTTAGAGGCACATTAAACTTGAAACACTCCCATTCGTTTCCTACTTTTCCTATCATCGTCCTATCCTTAACAGAATAACACAGATTGGAAGAAGTTAAATAGCAAAATGTATAAACGTTTTAGTTAAAATAATCTGTTCGTTAAAGTAATAAACATATTTGAATTAATGAGTGAGTAGTATAGGATAGCCGGAACTGGGACATGGCGCTGGCGCGTGGTGTGTGGCCGGTGGTGTTTTCCGTCATCTTGGATTGTGATGTAACGGCGGCCATCTTGGATGGTTGTGACCTTGACCTTTGACCTTGACATTTGACCTTCAAAATGTGTCAAAATCCGCCAAAATTGGGCAAAAATTGCCCAAAATTCCTCAAAAATCGCCAAAATTTACATTTCTTAGGAAAAAAATTCCACCAAAAAATCTCAAAAAATTCCTCAATTCAAAAATTAGAATTTCGAAAATCCTCAAAAGTCGTTTTGTCCTAGAAAGAACCCAAATTCCTAAAAGAGGCTTAAGCATCCTTGTCTACAGCCTCCGATAAGCCTCTGACGTCATCTAGGATTATGACCGCCATCTTGGAGGAGTGTAACGGGACATAGCGTAACGGGACATAACGTAACGGGACATAACGTAACGGGACAAGTAGATCACGGCGGCCATCTTGGATCCGCCATTTTAGATGACGTAATTGTGTTCTCGAAAATTCCGGCATTGTGTTTTCCGCCATTTTGGATGACGACGTCACCGTTGCAATTTTCGTTACGGCCGCCATCTTTAACTTTTTTATTTATTATCCGATTTTAACGAATTTTTTTTAAAATTTATAAAAAAATTAAATAATAAAAATTTAATAAAATACTTATAAAAAATTTACAATTACGACACGGAGCTCGGAGTCCTCGGTTCGAACCCGACGAGTGCAAAAAAATTAAAAATGGCGACCGATCCTTCCCCCGTGGTGGCTGCAGGCAGACTGACTCCCACCACTTTTTTCATAGCATATATATCATCCGGCAGTATGACGTCATGTACGCCATCTTGAAATTTGGACGTCATCTTGAAAATCTTTATTTATTATCCGATTTTAATGAAAAAAATTCCAAAATTCATCAAAAAATTAACGTATTTGAATTCTGTTTGATTATATCGATGTACGTCCTTGGTTCGATTCCCGGCGAGAGTAAACGGTCGATCCTTCCTCCATGAAAGCTACCTAGACTGATCTACCACCACCAGTACCAAGGTAGATATCATCAACTGGTATGACATCATGTCCGCCATCTTGTCTTCATCCGCTGGAGACCACCATCTTGTTTTCGTCTGCTAGAGTGTGCCGATACCATGTAGTATAATTATCTGGTCACCATACTTTTGTCCTCAACTGTTGACATTGAACATTGAACTTGAACTTTGACCTTGGCCTTCAACTTTGACCTTAACCTTGAAATTTGACCTTGACATTGAAATTTGACCTTGACCTTGAAATTTGACTTTGTCCTTGTCGACCATCATGGATCCGACATTTTATGTTCAGTACATGCTACCAGAGGATACCACCTGCTGGAGTATGCCATCTTGTGTGTGTACTTGTATTATAGAGTACATTTCCATCTGGATAATTTTATTCTAACCCGCTACAGTGCAGTAATCATTTATTACCGAGGTGCCCCCCCCCCCCCCCAACATGAAATTCGACCGCCATCTTAAATCATGTAATAATGTAGCTAGAAAAGCGGGAAAAAATCCAAAATTCATTAGATAAATCACTCATTAATTTACATATTGATTCGATGGATTCCTGTCCTCGGTTCGATACCCGATCGATGCAATAATGTTTAATTTTAAGTGAACTATAATAATTTTAATAAATAATCATCAAAGTCCTAAATGAAGCATAGTTTCCAAATCAACCATCATCCTATAAGTCATTATGGTCACCATCTTGGAATCGTGTAATTGTAATGCTAGAGATTCGGGAAAAAGTTCAAAATTCAATAAATAATTCACTCATTAAAGTAATGATTGATTGGATCGACTTAGGTCCTTGGTTCAATCCCTGACCGATACAAAACAACTTTAATTTAAAAAAATACTAAAAAAGTGTTAGGCTTGAGAAAATAAAAACACCACAAGTTATTTTTAAAAAAATTTTATTACATAAATTCAATACACTACTACAAGTACAAAAAAAAACACTGACAAATTACTAAAGCCTTTTGGATTCCTCGATTCAAACAGTCTTCTTATTGTACGGACTAAGCCTTTTACATGATTTTAAATGTCTATCCGATCCGGTCATCACCGCAGCCAGAGACGGACTGAAGTTCATATCACTTATATAGTCTCATTAGCCGGTACAACACATGAGTCAAATCAATAACCATGTTCATTATACGTCTCGGAGCATTTTTTATAATGACGATGTAAGCTATCGAGACGTGAAATTAGTTTATTGCACTTATTGCACTGAAATTGTATTCTTTGAACATTATAAGAACAACCGCTTCTTTCATGTCTGCGAGCATTTGAGGTGATAGTAAATGATGCACCACAGTATTTGCACTGATGCGAAGTACGCTCTTCATTAATTGAAGTATTCAATGCTGACGAAACTTCAGATGATGGTGGATCAGCACATATCGAAGTCTCCTCCAGTGTTGTCAGAGGCGTTGTCAACGGGATCTGCTCCAAAATCGTCGGCGCTAACGTCATGGTTCCCGTAGTCGATGGTGCATCCTCCATCGAGTTCGACGTTAAAGTCGGTAAAGATGCCATCGAAGTCTCAAGAACAGGCAATTACACGACTTATTCACCAGAAGAAACAAACTAGGTGATCCGTACACCGTCGACGACAGTAACAAACTGAGCGTCCTGCTGTCTAGGACCCGCTTATATACATGCACCGGCTGGAATAATACGCTAGTCAAATCAAGAACAATTTATTATAATACTAAAGTCAAAACAACATTAAAAAAATAGAAGCACCATCAACAAAAAAAAGGAAGCACATTTAAAAGCACCATCATCAAAAAGGAAGCACATTTGGAAGCACCATCATCAAAAAGGCAGCACATTTGGAAGCACCAACAACGAAAAGGCTGCACCATCATCAAAAAGGAAGCACATTTGGTAGCACCGACAACGAAAAGGCAGCACATTTGGAAGTACCGTCAACGAAAAGACAGCCCATTTGGAAGCACCGACAACGATAAGACAGCACATTTGGAAACACCGACAACGAAAAGGCAGCACCATCATCGAAAAGGCAGCACATTTGTCATTAGCACCAATATTCATTGGCTCCAATATTCATTGGCTCCATTATTCATTGGTTCCATCAGTCTATTGATTCCATCAGTCTAGTGACTCCATCAGTCATTGGCTCCTACAGTCATAGGCTCCAACTGTCTTTTGTATCATCAAATCCAAATATATTCGGCTAGAATTCTACGTGTCTAAGAGACTATGAGGCCACAAGGCTACGAGTCTTAAAAAATCTAGCTGGTTAAGAGTTATTCATGACCGCGAGACTGCATGACTAAACGAGCGCATGGCTACGAAACTACAGTTCTATGAAGCTACATGGATACAAGTCTACTCGGCTCCAACACGCAATGTACACACAGTACACACAGGAAACGGAACGTACACACAGTACACACACAGGAAACGGAACGTACACACAGTACACACAGGAAACAGAACGCACACACACACACAGGAAACGGAAACGTACACACAGTACACACACAGGAAACTGAACGTACACACAGTACACACAGGAAACAGAACGTACACACAGTACACACAGGAAACGGAATGTACACACAGTACACACAGGAAACGGAACGTACACGCAATTTACGCAAAGTACACGCAATGTACGCAATGTACGCAATGTACACAATATATATGCAATGTACTCACAATGACTACGCTTCGTTCGCGCAGGACAAGCATTTAATGAAAACGAAGCACGTTTGGACGGAAATTCTATAAAACGAAAGCTCATTTAACGAAAAGGAGGCACATTCTCTCGTTCATTCAACTTGGTAGGATACGATCGTCAATGATAAGTTAGGATATAATCTCACCAACAGTCTATGAATCCAACAGTTTATATTTCCATTAGCCATCGACTCCAACAGTCATTGGCTCCAACAGTCATTGCCTCCAACAGTCATTGGCTCCAACGGCCTTTTGGTTCATCAGCTCCAATGATATTTGGTTAGAATGCTACGACTCTAAGAGACTATGAGACTACAATTCTACGAGTGTACAAGACTCCTCCAACTACCTTCAAGTGTACAAAGCTCCAACTACTTCAGCAGCATTATGTTATAAGATTACATGACTGCTTGTTTACATAGCTACAAGTCAACGAGGCTACTTGGCTACGTAGCTACAAGTATACGAGGCTCCAAGCCATCATGACTACGCGACTACGAGCCATGAGGTAACGAGACTACGTGACTACGGGTATTCAAGCTTACGAGACTACGAGGTTACAGAGCTACGAAGCTTCTAGAACTTACGTTTACGAGACTGCGAGAATACAGGACTACAAGTGTACACGAGTACTTGACTACTTCTTAGCTTCATCAGCTCCAAATGGCTCCAACAGGTCCAACAGCCTCCAAATGCTTAACACAGCTCCAAATGGCTCCAAATGCTCCAAACGGCCTCCAAATGCTTGACAGCTCCAACAGCCTCCAAATGCTTAACACAGCTCCAAATGGCTCCAAATGCTCCAAACGGCCTCCAAATGCTTGACAGCTCCAACGGCCTCCAAATGCTTAACACAGCTCCAAATGGCTCCAAATGCTCCAAACGGCCTCCAAATGCTTGACAGCTCCAAAAGGCTCCAAATGCTTAACACAGCTCCAAATGCTTCAAAAGGCTCCAATTATCGCATCTGTCTTCGTCGACATTTTCTCTTTTGCTCCCACTGCTCCAACAGCATTATGTTATATGATTCCATGGATACTTTGTTACGTAGCTACAGGTCTACGAGGTTCCAATGCATCATGTTTACGAAGCTTCCAGAACACAAGGTTACGAGACTGCGAGGCTACAGGACTACGAAGCTTCCAGGACACGAGGCTACATGGCTACGAGACTACATGACTCTGATTACAATAGCACCACTCAGTGGTGAGAGTTAGGTTATCTAATGCAAAGCAAATTGATGCAAGTAGTTCTGGCTGTCATCAACAGATGTAGCCACGTGTTGCTTGCAGGTGAATATTAATTAGTTATTTTATGTGGGATGCGGGATGCTCACTAACGATCGCAAAAGAAGGAAGGCTTCGCTAGACACCAAGGAGAAGGAAGTTCGTCCATCCTGTTAGTGCTTCTTAGATTTCTCAGAGATTATTTGACTGAATAATGATATATTTTTTTTTAAATTTCCACCTGATAAAAATTTACATGTGCTGATTTATTGGCAGAATTTCAGTAATTAAATGCAACCTTGAATAAAAAATGACATGACTCATTAAGTAAAAAATTCTTCATGCAGAGATCAATTCCTCATCAGTAACCAGAAGCACTCGGAGAAAACCATCAGATGTCTAGTCAGGAATAATCAGGAGGACACGGAGAAAACCATCATAAAATTAGCAAGAATAATCAGCAGCACACGGAGAAAACCAACAAAATATTGACAAGAATAATCAGGAGCACACGGAGAAAACCGCCGCAAGTTTTCTTTGATATAAAATTTCAGGAAAAAATAGTAATAAAAAATTAAAAAAAATAAAAAAAAAATACATAAACAGATTCTGCTAGCTTGTGAACTTCTCATTGTTGAACAAAGATAGAGTTCTAGTACAAGCCAGAATTTTATGTATTTTTTTTTATTTTTTTTTAATTTTTTATTACTATTTTTTCCTGAAATTTTATGATATCAAAGAAAACTTGCGGCGGTTTTCTCCGTGTGCTCCTGATTATTCTTGTCAATATTTTGGTGGTTTTCTCCGTGTGCTCCTGATTATTCTTGTCAATATTTTGGTGGTTTTCTCCGTGTGCTCCTGATTATTCTTGTCAATATTTTGTTGGTTTTCTCCGTGTGCTGCTGATTATTCTTGCTAATTTTATGATGGTTTTCTCCGTGTCCTCCTGATTATTCCTGACTAGACATCTGATGGTTTTCTCCGAGTGCTTCTGGTTACTGATGAGGAATTGATCTCTGCATGAAGAATTTTTTACTTAATGAGTCATGTCATTTTTTATTCAAGGTTGCATTTAATTACTGAAATTCTGCCAATAAATCAGCACTTGTAAATTTTTATTAGGTGGAAATTTAAAAAAAAAATATATCATTATTCAGTCAAATAATCTCTGAGAAATCTAAGAAGCACTAACAGGATGGACGAACTTCCTTCTCCTTGGTGTCTAGCGAAGCCTTCCTTCTTTTGCGATCGTTAGTGAGCATCCCGCATCCCACATAAAATAACTAATTAATATTCACCTGCAAGCAACACGTGGCTACATCTGTTGATGACAGCCAGAACTACTTGCATCAATTTGCTTTGCATTAGATAACCTAACTCTCACCACTGAGTGGTGCTATTGTAATCAGTTAGTCATGTAGTCTTGTAGCCATGTAGCCTCGTGTCCTGGAAGCTTCGTAGTCCTGTAGCCTCGCAGTCTCGTAACCTTGTGTTCTGGAAGCTTCGTAAACATGATGCATTGGAACCTCGTAGACCTGTAGCTACGTAACAAAGTATCCATGGAATCATATAACATAATGCTGTTGGAGCAGTGGGAGCAAAAGAGAAAATGTCGACGAAGACAGATGCGATAATTGGAGCCTTTTGAAGCATTTGGAGCTGTGTTAAGCATTTGGAGCCTTTTGGAGCTGTCAAGCATTTGGAGGCCGTTTGGAGCATTTGGAGCCATTTGGAGCTGTGTTAAGCATTTGGAGGCCGTTGGAGCTGTCAAGCATTTGGAGGCCGTTTGGAGCATTTGGAGCCATTTGGAGCTGTGTTAAGCATTTGGAGGCTGTTGGAGCTGTCAAGCATTTGGAGGCCGTTTGGAGCATTTGGAGCCATTTGGAGCTGTGTTAAGCATTTGGAGGCTGTTGGACCTGTTGGAGCCATTTGGAGCTGATGAAGCTAAGAAGTAGTCAAGTACTCGTGTACACTTGTAGTCCTGTATTCTCGCAGTCTCGTAAACGTATGTTCTAGAAGCTTCGTAGCTCTGTAGCCTCGTAGTCTCGTAAGCTTGAATACCCGTAGTCACGTAGTCTCGTTACCTCATGGCTCGTAGTCGCGTAGTCATGATGGCTTGGAGCCTCGTATACTTGTAGCTACGTAGCCAAGTAGCCTCGTTGACTTGTAGCTATGTAAACAAGCAGTCATGTAATCTTATAACATAATGCTGCTGAAGTAGTTGGAGCTTTGTACACTTGAAGGTAGTTGGAGGAGTCTTGTACACTCGTAGAATTGTAGTCTCATAGTCTCTTAGAGTCGTAGCATTCTAACCAAATATCATTGGAGCTGATGAACCAAAAGGCCGTTGGAGCCAATGACTGTTGGAGGCAATGACTGTTGGAGCCAATGACTGTTGGAGTCGATGGCTAATGGAAATATAAACTGTTGTATTCATAGACTGTTGGAGAGATTATATCCTAACTTATCATTGACGATCGTATCCTACCAAGTTGAATGAACGAGAGAATGTGCCTCCTTTTCGTTAAATGAGCTTTCGTTTTATAGAATTTCCGTCCAAACGTGCTTCGTTTTCATTAAATGCTTGTCCTGCGCGAACGAAGCGTAGTCATTGTGTGTACATTGCATATATATTGTGTACATTGCGTACATTGCGTACATTGCGTGTACTTTGCGTAAATTGCGTGTACGTTCCGTTTCCTGTGTGTACTGTGTGTACATTCCGTTTCCTGTGTGTACTGTGTGTACGTTCTGTTTCCTGTGTGTACTGTGTGTACATTCCGTTTCCTGTGTGTACTGTGTGTACGTTCTGTTTCCTGTGTGTACTGTGTGTACGTTCAGTTTCCTGTGTGTGTACTGTGTGTACGTTTCCGTTTCCTGTGTGTGTGTGTGCGTTCTGTTTCCCGTGTGTACTGTGTGTACGTTCCGTTTCCTGTGTGTGTACTGTGTGTACGTTCCGTTTCCTGTGTGTACTGTGTGTACATTGCGTGTTGGAGCCGAGTAGACTTGTATCCATGTAGCTTCATAGAACTGTAGTTTCGTAGCCATGCGCTCGTTTAGTCATGCAGTCTCGCGGTCATGAATAACTCTTAACCAGCTAGATTTTTTAAGACTCGTAGCCTTGTGGCCTCATAGTCTCTTAGACACGTAGAATTCTAGCCGAATATATTTGGATTTGATGATACAAAAGACAGTTGGAGCCTATGACTGTAGGAGCCAATGACTGATGGAGTCACTAGACTGATGGAATCAATAGACTGATGGAACCAATGAATAATGGAGCCAATGAATATTGGAGCCAATGAATATTGGTGCTAATGACAAATGTGCTGCCTTTTCGATGATGGTGCTGCCTTTTCGTTGTCGGTGTTTCCAAATGTGCTGTCTTATCGTTGTCGGTGCTTCCAAATGGGCTGTCTTTTCGTTGACGGTACTTCCAAATGTGCTGCCTTTTCGTTGTCGGTGCTACCAAATGTGCTTCCTTTTTGATGATGGTGCAGCCTTTTCGTTGTTGGTGCTTCCAAATGTGCTGCCTTTTTGATGATGGTGCTTCCAAATGTGCTTCCTTTTTGATGATGGTGCTTTTAAATGTGCTTCCTTTTTTTTGTTGATGGTGCTTCTATTTTTTTAATGTTGTTTTGACTTTAGTATTATAATAAATTGTTCTTGATTTGACTAGCGTATTATTCCAGCCGGTGCATGTATATAAGCGGGTCCTAGACAGCAGGACGCTCAGTTTGTTACTGTCGTCGACGGTGTACGGATCACCTAGTTTGTTTCTTCTGGTGAATAAGTCGTGTAATTGCCTGTTCTTGAGACTTCGATGGCATCTTTACCGACTTTAACGTCGAACTCGATGGAGGATGCACCATCGACTACGGGAACCATGACGTTAGCGCCGACGATTTTGGAGCAGATCCCGTTGACAACGCCTCTGACAACACTGGAGGAGACTTCGATATGTGCTGATCCACCATCATCTGAAGTTTCGTCAGCATTGAATACTTCAATTAATGAAGAGCGTACTTCGCATCAGTGCAAATACTGTGGTGCATCATTTACTATCACCTCAAATGCTCGCAGACATGAAAGAAGCGGTTGTTCTTATAATGAACAAAGAATACAATTTCAGTGCAATAAGTGCAATAAACTAATTTCACGTCTCGATAGCTTACATCGTCATTATAAAAAAATGCTCCGAGACGTATAATGAACATGGTTATTGATTTGACTCATGTGTTGTACCGGCTAATGAGACTATATAAGTGATATGAACTTCAGTCCGTCTCTGGCTGCGGTGATGACCGGATCGGATAGACATTTAAAGTCAAGTAAAAGGCTTAGTCCGTACAATAAGAAGACTGATTGAATCGAGGAATCCAAAAGGCTTTAGTAATTTGTCAGTGTTTTTTTTTTTGTACTTGTAGTAGTGTATTGAATTTATGTAATAAAATTTTTTTTAAAAGAACTTGTGGTGTTTTTATTTTCTCAAGCCTAACACTTTTTTAGTATTTTTTTAAATTAAAGTTGTTTTGTATCGGTCAGGGATTGAACCAAGGACCTAAGTCGATCCAATCAATCATTACTTTAATGAGTGAATTATTTATTGAATTTTGAACTTTTTCCCGAATCTCTAGCATTACAATTACACGATTCCAAGATGGTGACCATAATGACTTATAGGATGATGGTTGATTTGGAAACTATGCTTCATTTAGGACTTTGATGATTATTAATAAAATTATTATAGTTCACTTAAAATTAAACATTATTGCATCGATCGGGTATCGAACCGAGGACAGGAATCCATCGAATCAATATGTAAATTAATGAGTGATTTATTTAATGAATTTTGGATTTTTTCCCGCTTTTCTAGCTACATTATTACATGATTTAAGATGGCGGTCGAATTTCATGTTGGCGGGGGGGGGGCACCTCGGTAATAAATGATTACTGCACTGTAGCGGGTTAGAATAAAATTATCCAGATGGAAATGTACTCTATAATACAAGTACACACACAAGATGGCATACTCCAGCAGGTGGTATCCTCTGGTAGCATGTACTGAACATAAAATGTCGGATCCATGATGGTCGACAAGGACAAAGTCAAATTTCAAGGTCAAGGTCAAATTTCAAGGTTAAGGTCAAAGTTCAAGGTCAAGGTCAAAGTTCAAGGTCAATGTTCAATGTCAACAGTTGAGGACAAAAGTATGGTGACCAGATAATTATACTACATGGTATCGGCACACTCTAGCAGACGAAAACAAGATGGTGGTCTCCAGCGGATGAAGACAAGATGGCGGACATGATGTCATACCAGTTGATGATATCTACCTTGGTACTGGTGGTGGTAGATCAGTCTAGGTAGCTTTCATGGAGGAAGGATCGACCGTTTACTCTCGCCGGGAATCGAACCAAGGACGTACATCGATATAATCAAACAGAATTCAAATACGTTAATTTTTTGATGAATTTTGGAATTTTTTTCATTAAAATCGGATAATAAATAAAGATTTTCAAGATGACGTCCAAATTTCAAGATGGCGTACATGACGTCATACTGCCGGATGATATATATGCTATGAAAAAAGTGGTGGGAGTCAGTCTGCCTGCAGCCACCACGGGGGAAGGATCGGTCGCCATTTTTAATTTTTTTGCACTCGTCGGGTTCGAACCGAGGACTCCAAGCTCCGTGTCGTAATTGTAAATTTTTTATAAGTATTTTATTAAATTTTTATTATTTAATTTTTTTATAAATTTTAAAAAAAATTCGTTAAAATCGGATAATAAATAAAAAAGTTAAAGATGGCGGCCGTAACGAAAATTGCAACGGTGACGTCATCATCCAAAATGGCGGAAAACACAATGCCGGAATTTTCGAGAACACAATTACGTCATCCAAAATGGCGGATCCAAGATGGCCGCTGTGATCTACTTGTCCCGTTACGTTATGTCCCGTTACCTTATGTCCCGTTACACTCCTCCAAGATGGCGGTCATAATCCTAGATGACGTCAGAGGCTTATCGGAGGCTGTAGACAAGGATGCTTAAGCCTCTTTTAGGAATTTGGGTTCTTTCTAGGACAAAACGACTTTTGAGGATTTTCGAAATTCTAATTTTTGAATTGAGGAATTTTTTGAGATTTTTTGGTGGAATTTTTTTCCTAAGAAATGTAAATTTTGGCGATTTTTGAGGAATTTTGGGCAATTTTTGCCCAATTTTGGCGGATTTTGACACATTTTGAAGGTCAAATGTCAAGGTCAAAGGTCAAGGTCACAACCATCCAAGATGGCCGCCGTTACATCACAATCCAAGATGACGGAAAACACCACCGGCCACACACCACGCGCCAGCGCCATGTCCCAGTTCCGGCTATCCTATACTACTTGAGTGCAAATAATAGTAAATTTATTAATTAAATTGTAGATTTCATTTCACTCCTTCTTTGTATAAATGTTATAGTAAAAACAATATGTTCGTTACAGTAATAAACATATTTTAATTAATGTGTGCAAATAAAAGTAAATTTATCAATTAAAAAGTAGATTTCATGTCACTCCTTCTTTGTATTCATACAAAATAGAGATAATTCAATAAAAATTATTCAATTTTATTCATAAAAGTATGCAATCATTTCATTAATGTTTTGTTATGACGTTGTCACGTTAAACTATCGTCCGTAAACCGACTTTACAGACAACGAATTTTTTTTTGACGTGATAACGTCTTATAAATCGATGAACGCCGGCTGCGCGCACGAAAAATTGTCACGTTCCGCCTGAGCCGTGCGTGCAAGAACCGGCCAACTACCGTGCGAGAAAATCTTCTATACCTAATATCAAACAGGTTAGGGCTGGCTTTTTAAGTAATTGTTCGTGATTATATTTAAACAAATTATTTGAATTAAATTTTCAAAAACTGTAAATAATATTTGAAAATTAAAAAGAATGCAATTTTTCATCAATGTTTTGTTATCACGATATCACGTAAAATTATCGTCCGTAAACCAACTTTACAGAAAACACCTTTTTGACGTGACAACGTCTAATAAATCGTGGAATACCGGCTTCACGCACGAAAAAGGATGACTCATTGTCCCGTTAGGCACATTGTCCCGTTACGCTCTGTCCCGTTACGCTCTGTCCCTTAACGCTCATTGTACGCTTGCACCGCAGCTATCTCTCTTCCACTCGATTGGAACAACATCGATTTGACTTTTTCGAGGCACATTCAACTTAAAACACTCCCATTCGTTTCCTACTTTTTACATGCTTTATATTGGCTTCACCTGTATGTTTGTCTGTCCGTCTGTAACTCTTTCGACTAAGAGTGAGTGGCTCATCACTGTTAAATGTCCCACCAATTTCATTACGTTCGTTAGCCGAGTGGTCTAAGGCGCGCGAATTCTGTGACGTTAGCTTTCGGATTCAGTGATCGTGGGTTCTACTCCCGGCCACGCCGAAAAAAAAATTGTTTTTTTTTCCCGGTTAATTCTAAGATTATATCCATACATCTAACTGTAAATGATTCGGAGAGACTTTACCATTTCTTTGTGACGTTGCAACTCCAAATAGTTATCTCAGATGGTAATAGGTAGTGTCGGTAACTCATTTCCCTATGATAATTATACATAAATATAGTTTAAAAAACTAAAAAATCATGCTCTTAAAGAATATCAAATTAAAAAGTTAAAAATAAATATAGTTTAAAAAACTCAAAAAACATGCTTTTAAAGAATATCAAACTAAAAAGTTAAAAATAAATATAGTTTAAAAAACTAAAGAAACATGCTTTTAAAGATTATCAAACTAAAAGGTAAAAAATAATTTTAAAATTTAATTTATGACAATAGTATATAAGCAATACTAGTATAAATGAGAAAAAAGCATGGGGCGCTTAATATACAAAAAATATGGCACAAAGTGCCTCAAGCTTTTTTCTCATTTATACTAGTATTGCTTATATACTATTGTCATAAATTAAATTTTAAAATTATTTTTTACTTGTTAGTTTGATAATCTTTAAAAGCATGTTTCTTTAGTTTTTTAAACTATATTTATCCTATCATCGTCCTATCCTTAACAGAATAACACAGATTGGAAGAAGTTCAATAGCAAACATGTATAAAAGTTATAGTCAAAATAATCTCTTCGTTAAAGTAACAAACATATTTGAATTAATGAGTGCCAATAATAGTAAATTTATCAATTAAATTGTATATTTCAATTCACTCCTTCTTTTCATCCATACAAAATAGTGATAATTCAATAAAAATTATTCAATTTTATTCATAAAACTATGCAATAATTTAATCAATGTTTTTTATGACGTCACGTTGAACTATTGTCCGTAAACCGACTTTACAAACAACCATATTTTTTTTTTAACTTTCTCAAATGTAAAAGGAATGGAGTTAGGAATTGTTACAAGTCTGTATGCTGTGACGTAGTTGCAGTCAAATTTTAACCTCGCCATCACCATGTTGTTCCACCGAAAACATTGCTGAAATGGTACTTGATAACGTCCGATAATGTTAGTAAGTATGTAATGTAATCTCCGTCGTTAAACACAGTTGTGCCAATGTTTTGGGGGTCTAATGAAACTATAAACAGAAGAAAAATAACGGCTTTGGGCAGTTACCACGTTATAATGCAAAAGAGACCACCCTCTGGTAAAACGTCTGAAAAGTTATAGTTTATGTTATTTAATTAAATAAAATTATCACTAAATTCCTATTATTTTTTTTCGGGAGGAATGTTTTTCTAACATTTAGATTTTAAATAAATATTATTAAATTACTTAAATTATAAGAATATTAAATTGAGTGTTGAAATTATCTAAAAAATAAATTATATAGGAATATTTTTATGTTAGGTTTTCGCTCGTCTAGGTGATCGTAACTAATAAAAAATAAAACATTGAAGCATTATGCTGGCAAAAATTAAAATATTCTTAAATTGTAAAAATATATTAATTATTGCTAAATGGCAATTTTTCTTTTAACCTAACTAAAAACTAAGTGTATTTTTAGAAATGGTCCGGTTTAATCGCATGCATCGTTTGCTTTGTTCGGGGATTGGCCAGCCATGGCAGCAATTGACGCTATGACTATATTTCCTATCTTAAAAGCATTTATAATCTAGCTAAGGTGGGCCCAGGTAAAACCTGCACAGACACAGGAAAATCCTTGGGCACAGACATGTGGGATGCAAGGGCATGCATTAATTGCGTAGGAGTACACGTGATTCAGAGGATGTTGGACAGTTGGGACTGACTATAAAAGCATCTACTATATGTTGCCAAATGGTGTTCTTGATTCCAACAGCGAAGTTGCACGAGCGGGCGGCGAACTTCGGATGAGTTCGGGACTGATGGAGGGTCAATAAATCCTAGGCTTTCCCCTGTGTTTGAACGGAAGCCTTTGATGTACATTCTATATTGCACAGACCCAAAAACTCACGTTGGCAACCCTTCTTTTCACAGACGAGAGAGCCAAACGCCCGATCGTGAATCTTCGGGGTTTTACTGTTTTGTTCATTGTAAATAAATATAGAACTCATGTTAACTAATGGTCAATTAGGTTAGGTTAGCTACATTATAAATACTTTAAAACATTGTGGACAGTTGATTTGGTTAGGATAGCTACATTAAAGATACTGTGAAATCATGTAAACCGTTTCCTAGCCCTGGATAGCTACATATTAAAAAGTTATTTGCTAAGCAACCATAAAATGATTTTAAAGTATTTTTAATGTAGCTATACTTACCTAATATAACAAACCTTCCACAATGTTTTAAAGTATTTCTTATGTAGCTAACGCTTCGGGGAACTTCGGGTTTGTCTCTCTCGTCTGTGAAAAGGCTTGCCAACGTGAGTATTCGGGTGTGTGCAATATAGAATGTACATCATAGGCTTCCCTTCTTTGAAGCTTGACGCACACCAAGGCGCGCCGCGTGGCTGGGGCAGGAACTACACACGCTCCTAATGAGGTCACAATATACTGATACTAGGAAGCTGTAAGGTGCCTAAGGCGCCCGTTGTAATATAATGAATATAACAAACACTGTGATTTAATACATATAAAAAGTTTATAAAAAAATTTTTAAGATTGTTCAAATGAAAACTATTTCTTCTCTATATACTTATAATTATAAAAAAAAATGGTTGTCCGTAAAGTCGGTTTACGGACGATATTTTAACGTGACAACGTCATAACAAAACATTGATGAAATGATTGCATAATTTTATGAATAAAATTAAGTCATATTTATTGAATTATCACTATTTTGTATTGATACAAAGAAGGAGTGAAATTAAATGTACAATTTAATTGATAAATATACTTTTATTTGCACTCATAAATTCAAATATGTTTATTACTTTAACGAAGAGATTATTTTAAATATAACTTTTATACATGTTTGCTATTTAACTTCCTCCAATCTGTGTTATTCTGTTAAGGATAGGACGATGATAGGAAAAGTAGGAAACGAATGGGAGTGTTTCAAGTTTAATGTGCCACGAAAAAGTCAAATCGATGGTTGTTCCGATCGAGTGGAAGAGAGATCGATGCGGCGCAAGAGTACAATGAACGTAACGGAACACAGCTTAACGGGACAATGTGCGTAACGGGACTCTTTTTCGTGCGTGCACACGGCGTTCATCGATATATTAGACGTTGTCACGTCAAAAAATATTTTACACAAATTATATATAACCTACATACATACCAACATGTTATTAATAAAATTATAAACTTGTAAGATATAAAAATATTTTAAAAATTAAAACAAAGATTTTTCGAAAGGCCATAACTACAAAATTAAAATTATCATCCAAAATCTCTCTGTCGCAAACTTAGATTTCCAAGAAGGGAAAAATTTAACAGGTTTTCGTTTACAGCTTAACTTTCTGAGATGTAAGACTTTTCAGTAATTGTAGGCATACTTATTCGTAAGGCGCATAAGACGTCCATCTAATAATGATGAATAGAAGAATCACTTTTATTTAATAACTAAGACATGTTCCACCTATGTAGCAGGATTTCAAATGTTATTCTATTCTTACTCTTCCATTTTCTATTTTATATATATTTCTATGGATTAAGCTAGTATTTAAGCTTCATGAAACGCTTGTCTCCAAGTCTAACTATCCCTTCCAATATAGAAACCCCTGCTTTTAAAATAGCTTCAACTTCCCAGAATTAAAAATCATGCAACAGTATTGATTCTGGTCCATAATGTCCTTGTCAGCATATGTTGGGTGTGAAATGTCAGATGCCGCATAAGAATAAAATATTTTATTTTCTGAGTTGGGAGCCAGTCACTTATTCAAGTCAATACACATAGGTGAGTCGTATTATTTATTCCTAAAGACCACTGGATATATTCACCAGACAAAGTTTTAATTTTTATTTCAATATTTTGGTGAAAAATGTGCAACTTTATAATTAAACTGAAACTATCATAAAAACAAACATTCATTATGTTTTGTATAATTATTATTTTTTATCAAGGAAAAGGCCGTAGATTAAAATGTAACAAAACTTGAGTCAGCCTTTTTTTTAAGTAGGAAGTACTCAAAAACATTTTGTGGGAAAATGTTGGAAGTCAATTTTGTTTGTAACTGGATGTTTCCTCGCGTGTTTTTTTTATGCCAACGCTTCTGAAAAGCTGGTTTCGTCATGTCTTGCCTTCGTTTATATTCCTCCCTTAAGGAAAATATATGAAGAGAAATTGCTCTTCCACGCTCGGGATTACGCAGTGAATCTAAGCGGGAGCATTTTCGCTAGAAATGAGACTGGCTGAGAAATATTTCACGTTTATGGCACAACGCGTATGACAGAATACTTCCATAAAGCTTAACTTAGACACGTCATCTGTAAAGAATTTGTCTCTTTTATTTAGAGGCTTTTTTTTTGTTTCGAAGTAAATGTTTACAGCTTAGAATATTTATTTATCTTACATATTTTCTATGTCATTTTATATAATTTCGGTTTAGATACAAATATATATATATATTTTTTCTTTTAAGTAGAAATTATATTGTAAGAATTTATCTCATTTGATTAAATAGCACTACGTTTCATTATTTTCGCCCAATTATTGAATAATTTTCAAGTGAAATAAAAGAGAAATATGAATGCGTGTACTTTTGTATGCGCGTTAAAAGTTACATTTACTCGACGTAATAAAAAACTAACATTAATTTTGCATGCAAATAATTAATATAAATATAATAATAAAAGGACTGGTGTGATATTATGTAAACGGTTGGTAAAGTATATGTTCAATAAAATTTTAAATATATAATCACTTGATGCAAAACAAATAAAATGATTCGTACCCAAAATGTAATTGAATAAACAAAATGAAGTAAAATTATATTAAAAAGCATCAGAAGAACGCATTTGTTATGAAACAAAAATTACTTTAATAGAATCGAATTTCAATGATTAAATGCTTGAATTGTAACGAAATAAATCGAAGGAAAGAACTGAAATGTGTGGAAATGTTACCTAACTGTACATATTAATGTGAAATAACCGAAATAATCTGAAACGATACAAATGGAAATGAAATACATCCACATATACCGAAATGAATCGGAAACCTAATACAAAAAATGTTACTTAACTGTACATATTAATGTGAAATAACCGAAATAATCTGAAACTTTACAAATGGAAATGAAATCCATCCACATATACCGAAATGAATCGGAAACCTAATACAACAAATTATTTTAAAAAGTTTATGTAATAATCTATAACTTATCAAGAAAATATATTTTACATATGGGAACATAACCTTACTTACTCAAAATGTAGTGGAAGTGTGTACTGATAAAGGCTAGAACGAGACAAACACTGTTGTGTGAGCTACGGTAAAAATGTTTAATAAACTTTGTACAAATTCAACTGAAATTGCACTCATGCATTCTCCAGACATTGATTCTTGCAATTTCCACAACGAGTAAACCACAACGAAGACTATGAACAGAGAAATATTCAGGTTAATCGCTGTCCCAAAATTAATCACAAAGTACAATACCGGAAAATTTGTATTATTGCAGATCATAAAAAAACAATTAATTATTACACATCAAAAATACTTCAAACAAAAAACTACGCTGCAGACTGAATAAAAAAATTTCACTATAGTTTAACTTTACGCATAATTCATTAATCCTAAAATATTTATTACTCTACAATTTGTGAATATTTTCTAAGAAATAAAATATGAAAGAATCTTTTAATCATTACTGTCACTAGAACTTAACTTACAACTAGTAATCCCAAAAAGTATTAACACTAAAAGCTACAGTCTGTAAGTCCTGTATCCGCACTTAATTGTTCCAAGACACACGTTAGTACCCTTGTGTTTCTGCGAGTAGATACAATAAAATACCCTTTTGTGTGTTGAGGTATTACGAGTCAGCTCACAGGAAGAAGCGACATGTCACACTCGTATTATCATAGGGTAAGACAAGACACTGCATTATTTCTCGTATCGTAGCCGACCTCGCTTGTCGGGGTAGCACAGTCCGTCTCACTCCGAGACTGTGTCGCTGCTATGTTAGATTGTCTAAGTCCAGTTCCGAAACTCTGCCCTTCCTGTCATTTGCTGCTTAGTCTTAAAACACAGTGACCTCTTATCATTAACGTGACACGGTCTTCTCTTTAACTCGCTAACTCGCTTACTCGCTCGACGAGTAAAAAGATGTGACAGTCGCCGGCGAGCGTTTTCCACCCTCAGGCGATGTATCCCCACATCCAAAGGGTCCAATTTCGTTGAGCGAGTTTTTCCATACAGGAGTCGTCCAGCGAGTAGCAACTCGCTCCACGAGTTGCACTAGCGGGTATGTTGACCGATACCTGTTAACTTCTTCGTACGCTAAGTCCGTTGAGCTCCGTGACTGCGATTGCACCAAAATCGAACTGACCGCTGGAAAGTTAAGAGTCCAGGTTACCAGAATTTCAGGCTAAGTCTAAATTGGCGCGCAGTCGGGCAGAGTGACGGTGTTGGTAGAGATGTGGCAGTGTGACAACAGTTGTCGGTGTCCGACGGGTGAGAGTTTGGCCCAGCAGGCCTATTTATACCAGTTTCCCACCCTTCCATTACATTCAAGAATAGTTTCTACTCCCTCTTCTGGTGGGGAAGGCGGCGGTTAAGTAGTTTGGCTGACCTGCCATGTGATGTTCCCCACCACTGCCCAGCATTACTCATGCTTCGAGCTGCTTTTATGGAAACTTGCCGGGAGGTTAGGCAGCCCGCGCTGCCCTGCTGTACGGCGGATGATGTGCACAGTAGGGGTAAACGTTCCGAGTACTTCAGTGCACGGAGCCTTCCATTGCGTGTGGAAAAGCCACCGCAACAAAAAATACTCTTAAATAAGTTTGTAAACACAATTTATTTCACTAATATACACAATAAATATGTTTTAAATCATATGTAACAGTATTAAATATAAACCACTAAAGTATATAATTTAATATCACATATACAATTATTATTTTTATGTGCCATTATATTTGTATGTAGCATTTTTAGGTCCGGTGAAAATTTTGTTGACTGGTGCGCGCGCATCGTAGAAATTCACTCTCATTATTTTTTTTTTTCATAATGCGCTTAAATAAATATATCTTCAAAAATAATATAACGGTAATAGGGTCTGATTTAATGAAGTCTTTTATAAAATATAACTAAAACTTTTACATGCAATTCACAGTAAACAATTTGCTTATTTAACGTTTTTAGTTATAAATGCTACTGATATTATTTTGAAATTTCAATAAATATTTCATTATAAAACTAGTTTGAGAAGTTGTAAAAAGAATTTATTTTACCAACTGAGACAAATAATGAAAAATCATATTTTAACGTAATAGTAAAGCCAATCATTTTTATATTCTTAGTGAAATAAACCAAATCTTTTTTTTTAATTTAACAGGGTGTATTTTCTATAAATAATTCATTTAACCATGAATAATATTTGGGAACATATTTACTTACACACGTAGGTGTGTTCAGTTATAGAATTATATTTTTTGTTCAAGGTTATTGTCCCTATATTAACATTTAAATACTACTGCGCTCTAGTGAGTAAAAATTAAACTAAATGGTAACAGATGTCCTGTGTACTATGTGACACTATGGCTCCTTGTATTTAAAATAAAAATGGTGGTTTGGTCTTGAACAGGTGATGCTATTACTCCTTCAATTTAAAAAAAAATCCGAATGTGTGTAATTTTTATGTACCTTATTTACTTCTCATTCTGGTAATTGTCTCGATGACCATGCAGTCAAAGGCGTATGTTTTCCAATCCAGAGGCCTGAGCCACCATGGTTCGAATCACAACGGTTGCAATGTATAATGTATGAAAAAATTAAATTTAGTATGTTGATAAGGATCACAACATCATTGGCAAGTAATGGAACATCGATCTTATGTGCATAAAACAGAGCTATATTGTGCTCTCTAGGAACAAACAGCAGAATAAAAGATGGTAGTATCCAAAATGGCGGCCTCCAGGAGACAGAAAAAACAATATGGTGGTCGTGATGTCATCCAATATGGTGTCATCTCTTAGACGACAATAAGATGGTGACTGTGTCGTTAGAATCGAAAAAAGGGGTTGTGATGTCAGATCTAAGATGGCGGACGTAACATTAGAATTCAAGATGGCCACCTTAAAGAAAAGTGCAACAATGATATAATACACACCAAAGATGGCAACCGTAACAAAATTTGCAACGTTCGGGGAGTGGAACATACGATTCCAAGATAAAACTAAACAGAAAAAAAACAAATTTGTGGAATCCAAGTGGCAATTTGTAGCAGAACAGAAAAACCAATATGGCGATCGTGACATCATCTTACATGACGGCCTCCAGCAGAAGACAAGATGGCGGATGTGTTGTCAGATACGTAAAAGTGGTTGTGAAGTCAGATCCAAGATGGTGGCAATGTCATTATCATTTAATATGTCGGCCGTAATAAAAATTGCAACGTTCGGGGAGTGGACGTTTAAATGATGGTGAGATTAAAGATGGCTACTGAGACCAAAGGTCAAGGGTAAGGTCAAATTTCAATGTCAAGGTTAAAGGTCAAGATGTGGGTAATCCAAAATGGGGCCGTGACGTCAGAATTCTAGATGGTGGACTGATAATCCAATTCTCTGTCTATATCTAGCAGTATGAGCCCCCAATATATACTATAGTCGTAAATCGTGATTAAATTTCTTTTTGGTGTGTTTAGCTCTCCGTATACGACATTTGGTAGGAATATTTTCGTGAATGCGATGGAAATGTGTAATAGGAAGTTGCTGTTTACGATGCTGCTATTTATCGCTTGATGGTGCGAAACATATTCACAATCATAAAGGCAAACATTATAGTTAACTTTTGATGAATTTTAACAAAGTTGGCAATATGTACTTTAAGACAATTCACTGTCGAAAATCAGATCCAAGTTTGGAGTTTTGAATTTTTTTTTCAGTCTTGTTCGCTTTTATCGGAGCCGTTTCATAATAGTTTAAAATTTCTGTGTACTGATCGAATGGTTCGATAGTCGAAGTAGTGAAAGTGCTGCTCCCAGCGCGTCATGATGGCAAGCCACTTTCACTATTTCGGCATCGAATTCTAGCGACGAGTGCGGTAAATACGTTTATTTCACGTCAGGAAATGTACTTGGAAACATACTTTGCGTACATTTATCTAATTTGGCATTATTTTTAAAGAATTCTGCATTAAATTTCGTGTCCGAGGTCCAAGTTTCGTGTTATAAGCGTTTTAGCAATATGAGAACACACAAATAAGTTCTCTACCGAGTTTGTATTGACACATTGACGCATCACTGGAAAGATTCGCTCACGCTTTTTAATGATATTTTAAGCACTGGAGTTTTATTTCCCCCACTAAACTGCAAAATAATTTAAATCAATTATGTAACTGAAAATAATGTTATTTAAGTTGTGATACAGTTAGTACAATATGTATTACCAGATACATTGTTCATAGTAGGCATACCATCTGCCATCAATCGAACTGATGTGACAAAAACGTTAAGTATTCATACAAAATCTCGGAGCTGTCCGGAATTATGTAGTCTCTAGTGCATTTTTGTATGGTGGCTTCTGTGTCAGTCCTGAACCTTCAGGTGTTGGGTTTAAGGCCGACCCTGTGCCGTTGTACTGTAAGAAAGGTATTTGCCATATTTGTGCCACACCATGTAAACGTCCATTTATTATGTCGGCTTCGCATTTATGGTCACACACTCACATGGTATTTGTTTATTTATTTGTATTGTCCGCAAGGATCACACGGAGTTTCTCTGCCATTTCTGAATTAGTATTTTTCAGAATCTTGTAGGTATGGAAATTCGAACCTCATTTTGAATTGGTGACTGCTACGATCACCTAGCAGTCTTTAGATCTGATATATGCACTATTTGTATTTAGTTTACTAGGACGAAATTTTTAAGTGAAAAGCTGTCCCTATATTATAATTTGCTTTGGAATGATGGTGTACGTTTCCTCGCCCCCACTTCTCGTCAATTAAAATGTAAGGGTGAAAAAACTATTTTTTTTTATCCTTTTCATCATCCATTTTATGCTTTATTCATCAGTATATCGTGTAATTGTCACACTGCGTGATATTTTCTGGGTAAAGTACGCTTATTTCTTAAGAAAAACTATGGTGATGATGTGGTTCCACTAAAATTTGCAATACTTAGTGTGTCCCAATATTCACGCATGATTTCAATTGTGCGCCATTTGTGCTATAAAGTATTGCCAACGAAGAAAACATGATAGCGTGACATTTTACAGTTCAGGTAAATGGAGCGCTACACGAAAGAACAACGCGTTTTAATTTTTCAGCAATATTTTTAAAAATAATAAAAGTTTGCAGTTACATTTCGCAATTAGGTACTTCTTGCGTTAATTTTGGGTCATCAAATGTAATATACCTTCACAGCACCCGATGTTTTATGAAATGTAGAAAACCCATTCACTGGCTCGTATACGTATTAGGCAAAGTCCCTTGAACTATTGCAAACTCTTTCTTCCTTGCTTTCATGGACTTTTTTTTTTCTGAAGTTGAGAGTAAATATCAATAATTTATTCATGTTTTCGAAGCTGTCCCGAAAATCGAACATCGGAAAACGTCCAAGTTATTTGTGCTGTCTCATATAATCTGAATAGCTGCTTTCATTCCCCGTCTTTTAGCGCATTGCACGCGTGGGAAAAAAAATGTGTGGGAAGATGTTTACCAGATTGCGTCTCCCACGAATGGACGGCAAATGGAGCTCCATTTCCGCAAGATAAAAAAAAGATAGCCATTCAGTCGGCCGAACGCCCACCTCAGGCCGATCTTGATTGATGGACGCTTCGATGAAGATGTACTCCAAGCTCGACAACACCACTCTCTCTCCCGACCACCCCTCTGCCCCCTCTCCCACTCCGCTTCCGCCAGGTCCAGCCTTTCGGAGAAAAATCGCGATAAACAAATTTTACCAACGTCAACCCATCCAACCGCATTATGCATGCTAATGCTCGAAAACCAGGAAAATTTCGAAGCTACCTTTTTTGGCTCTATGGTCTATGAAACGAAAAACTATACAAAAATTCAATGGAGGAAAGTGAATTTGGTTTTGAGCACAAATAATTAATATACTTCAACTACAAACTTGTATTTATCGTAACAAAAATTTTAATTTACCCAGCATGTTTTCAATAAGTAATAGGTCTAGTTATGTGTTTTTTTTTAATTTATTACTTTTTACAATAAGTTTTGAATAAGGGATAGTTTTTATTTAGAAATCTAAAATCACACTTCTTATACTAGTCATTGATATTTTTAATACAAAAATAATAGTAATACAAAAACAAAATAATGTCTTACTATCTTTTCAGAAAACAAATAAATGGGGTGTCCTAAAGTTCGTTTGGTTTCATAAAAAAAAATTACATCTTTCCCTGCCAAAGCTATAGGTAAAATAAAGGAATGCACAACACTCATAAAAATTATAGAGTATATATTTTACCTTTCCGCGTTTCCACTTTAAATGAGGGGATTATAGAGTAAATAGTGTTTTACACGTGATGAAAATATATCGATGTCCACTCAAGGATGATATCGTAAATATAGAAATATAAAGAAAAATAAAATATTATTGTAAGATTGCAATAACTTTTTTATATAATTTTGGCCCTTATTTGATTGAAAGGAGATCAGATTTCTTTTATTTGCAAAATGAGTATCGCCTGTTTATCAAAAATGGGAGATTTACATTTTCTTATAAGTACATATATTACATTGAAAATTTTGTGAAATTTTTTTATTCGTGCCATTTCGAGTGTGATAAATCGTGAATTTGTGTATTTCATTTAAAATAAAAAAATATATTATATTTTACGCCTAGTAATATTAAAAATGATTTTATTTTATTATTTATTATGTAATAGCCAATCTAATGATACTTTCAGTATGAATGATAGAATAGTATACATTAAAAAATAATCTGTACATGTTTACTATTTAAGAAAATATATTCTCTAATGGAGTGGAAAGAAGGTAAGTTTTATTTTATCATGGTCAAAAATATCTTCACACGTGCTGAAATGGGAAATAAGAATTCGGCATTCCTAAAATACATTAAAAATAAAGTCTGATAGGTAACACTCAGTTTTAAATTCCAATACAGAATGATTTGTTATAAATGAAACTTAATAAATATATAAAAATAGCGTTTATTTATTTAATTTAGGGTATTAGTAACTTTTTTTTAGTAATTTTATGCTGTAAATATGTTTGCCGTAAATTACAAAAAATGTCACTTTTTTTACGTACAGGCACACCAACAAACAAAGTTTTGCAATTCTAGCAAAAAATGCTTCCCAGAAAAAAAATTCTTAATTATAGATATTGTTTCTTTACAGAACTTCAGTGTTGTTTTGTGTTTCACGGAAATCGTTAGACATATATAGTATATATATATATGTAACTGTTGTAAGAACCATAAGCAAGCATGTCTCTAATATTCCCACAAATCCACGCAATTAACATGGACAAAATTTCAGGACCTCGTTTCACAAAGGCTCAGCAGTCTTTACCATGGGAACTGACTGTACCGGGAGAAAGCGAGGCCTCTAGGAACGAACTGGCGGGCATTTGTTCGCGGCTCTCCCGACAGATCGCTCGGGAAACGCAGCCGGATTGCGGTCCCTAGTCCACATTCCCGCGCGGTCGATGTTCGGCACACAGCACAGTTGTCCGCGGGGTGTTGAGGGGGGAGGCGGGGTTTGTGAGCGGGCAGCGAAACCCCAATCAGCGCAGGCACCGACGTGAAGCTCGCAAATAATATGCGCGATTGCTACAGCGGCCGGTTATCACTGCCGGCGTGAAAGAGGCTCGGTGAATTTGAAGGGGTGAGGAAGGGAGGTGTCCTTTATTTACGCCCATGCCCGCCTGGCGCTGAATGGCGCGCAAAGGGACTTCGAAAAAAAAATATAGGGGAGGGGGAGAAATTTGGGATGGACGAATTAGTCGTATAAATATTGATACAAATGTCAATATTTTTAGGTAGGGGTGGATTGCGTGGACAGAAGATTTTTTTTTATTATTATTCGTCGATGGCGGTATGTATACGCTGAAAACGGGCGATATGAATTCGGGGGAGGGTAGCTTCGCAGGTTGTGTGCGCGGCGATGGAAAGGAAAGGGGGTTTATTTTCACACGTAATCACGTCACCGCGTGGTGGTGGGGACTGGGAATGGGGTGTCGATTTGCATGCAGACAAAGGCGCGTTTGGTTTTGGGCCGTAGCGCTGGATTTGTTATTGAATACCGTTGGTTCCTGGACGCCGCGATGGTAGGTAACCATTACCGCGTCACGGATGTACGTGGACAGATTCGTCCCCTGATGAATATGGCTCTAGGCCCGGTATTCCAAGACACAACAATAAGGGTTTCGGTGTTGAATGAGCTACACCCGAACCCTGGCCGTATTTTTTTTGCACGAAAGGACACTGCCAGTCCCTTATTTTTGTGAACAGATTTGTATGTCCTATTAATTTCCGATCTGTTGCCCAAATTCCGCGAATGCGCAGATATCACTTTTTTGTTGATTTCGCCCAGATGACGAACCTGTAACTGGTGCCCTTAACTCGTATATAGTCATTTTTTTCATCATCGGGAGACGTACCAAGCGTTTATTTGTGCCAAATGAACCTTTATTGATGACGAAACTATCCTGGAATAAATTTTGTACAATTTAATGGTCATGACAAGAAAAAATCGCAATTTAAGTGTAATTTCGTCTATTGATTACCACCCCATGATTTTTAAATCTTATGTTATTCACTAAATAATCATTTACCTGAATGGGTAGGATAAATTGAAAGAATACTTAATTCTAAACGAGTGTAAGGTCTGTTACATTTTTTAGCTCAATATATAATTCTAACACAATTAAAATAATGTTAACCTTGTTTTATATATTTTTTTAAACCTTCAGATAGCTTAAGAATAATTCTTGTAATATTTTTTACGGTAAACCGTTTGTTAGCTGTCATATTAAATTTTACGACTTTTGGGACATGCAAATAAGGATAACTATTCGAAATATGAAACTAAAACTTTCCGGGTAAAAACTTAATGCTACTATCTACTTGTATATAATTTTTTTAATTAATTTCAGAGAAATGTTAACTAAATTACGTAGCATGCAATAGCCATTAATTTACATTTGTAAATATAAATTTTCTACGTCATTTTGGTTCCCTTTAATTTATTTTCAAGATAGTTATGTAGAAACGCCAATGGCCAATTAATCAAAAATTGGTCATTTATATTTTTGATTGACGATAATTTAGTTAGGGCCTATAAAGTTTACAAATTCGATAGTGTGTTATGCAAATATTAATTGAAAAGCTGAAATGTGGCATGCCCTTTAGGTAAGTATTTTATACATAAAGAAATTGGTACTATAATTGAGTGTATGTAATTGACGTGTACATAGTTTTAATTTTTTATACTTAAAATTGGTAGTTTTCATTGTTGGTCAATTAATCAATGTTCATCATTGCTATGTTCGGGGTCATCCGTTCAAGGCCCATTTCTGGTATTGGTGATCTTAATATTACTTGTAAGTTTCAAAATGGTCCTACCCCTTACTTTCGTAGGTAATATTGTAATATTACTATCTAATAAATTTTAATTTTGTATAACGTTTGAGTAAAATCAAGGTGGTGGAAATTGCATGTACGTATAGTTTAAAACATTGTGTTATACAATATTTCATATATAAAGAAACTACTGAACGTTAATTCTGATATGTGTTTTATTTATAACCTTAAAACTGAAGTAAGCTGTCAATGAGTCAAAACGTTAATCCTCAAGACTTAATGTGAAACAATTTTTTTTTTTCGAAAATTTCCAGACAAAAATTGCACAGTAATTTTAGGAACAAAGAGATATTTATATATAATGCACTGTAAATATTTCATTATTTTTCCTTAAATTCTCTTAATTAATTAAATTATATCAAACCAAAATAACGTTTGCTGAGGAATATACGTAATTTTTTGTGCATTAGTGCTGATTCGAAGCAACAATTTTTCAATTAAAGTAAATTACAAAAACAATCCATAAGTAATGTTTTTTTCAAAAATCTATGAATTACAAATTAGGTCTTATAGAACATTATTTTAGCATGTGCGGTTATTAAATCGTGTTGGTGCGTTCTTGGGCTTGAATGCCACATCCTCTGCATTACCGTGTAAATAATAAATTTAATGTCATGATAAAAAAAATATCTCTGGTCCCTCACCATATTCAGGTAGTTATTAGCGTTTTACTCTGAATACTTCTTAAACAGAGTGAAATGAAGTTTTGCAGACAAAATTCAGTTCATTGGTCTGCTCAGTTCTGTAGACCGGAAAAGGCGTACGAATATTCCGACTTCAGTTGTCTCTTTTATTCCAAAAATTCACAGTACACTCTGTACGCCTCGTTGGCTCTCTCATCTACAGATTAAGCCACAACGCCGTGTATAAAATATTGCTTTGTATCAACTGGAAATCCAGAGAAGACTTTTTCAGCGGGAATTTTTTATTTAACTTTTTTCGCTCCACAATTTGATTCGTGAAAACTTTAACATCACGGGGTGTGTTTTTGAAAGTTAAAAATTCAAACTGAAATGTCCTGCTGTTGAGTAGTTGCAATGCCGAAAAAAAATTGAGTGGCTCTTTATTATGCAGCAGAATGTTTTTAAAACTTTTAACTTTATTTACGTCTGCATTGTCTACAAACAAATACGTGTTCTGCACCAAATATAATACTTTTACTGGTGCATTTTTAACTGCGAACTAGTTTTTTTTCAGTTTGTTTGCTTCTAACTCTAAATTATATTTTTAAAAATAGTTCATATTGAAATTAAATAAATGGGAAGCTCTCGATTGCATTTGCTTTAATTTTACTTGAACAAAAAAAGCCCACTTAATTAAATATACACGCTTTCTATACAGTGTTAATCAATAAAAAAACTATGTTACCAAGTTCACTCTATGGTAGTTGCAGTTGAAGTTTATTTATTTGCGTGAATAGGCAGTAATTTATATTACTATTTTTTTTTCATTACTCACCAATCTTGCAATCATGATATGTAATATTTCAATATTTCTGGCTTTTTTTTAGTTAGATTTGTATTGTAAAGTATGTGTTTTGGGGTAATGAAATGTGTTCTATCGTTTACTGTTAGATTTGAACTGTTGGTCACATACATGCATACAAATCCAATGTGCTCAAAACATTTTTAGTGGTATATTTTCATATGTTTATTAAAAATTGATTATATCATAGTCAAAAAATAGTATAAGTACTTGTTTTCTTGACTTTTTCATTTTTGATTCAAAGTCCTTTGACTCGCCTTCAAAAACCATCATCAACGATGAGTTTTCTGAGGCTGATGTCACAAGATGTGTTTCTGCCGCTGCGGCTAAACTAACGCAGTCGAAACTTAGACTCCAATAACTTAGAAAAACACAACTTATAAGGGTCATGTCTTAGAAAATCACCATTTAGAAGTGTGATAACTTATTACCACTTAACTTAGAAGCACATATCGCTTAACCACATAACTAGGAATCGTTATAACTTATACACATGCAACTTAGAACCATCATAACTTACAAAAGAACTTGTGGTATTTTATTTCTTGAACCTAACGCTTTTATAGTATATTTACGTGATATTTATACAAATTACTTTTTTTTTGCATTGATAAAGGATCGAAGAAAGGACAGGAACCTATTAATCAAATCAGTAAGTTAATGAGTATGTTTTGATGAATTTTAGAATTTTTAGAATTTCTAGCCTAATAATAACGTTTATCGAAGATGAAGGCCAATATGTTAACATCAGCTAACTGGAGGCTGGTAGTAGAGTGATTTAAGCTTCTACTATATTTATTGAAATTAATATTTTTTTACATAAATTAAATATTATTAATCGACCATTTATCGAACCAAGGCTATGAATATATCGAATCAATCAGCACATTAAAAGTTAATGTTTTTGAGGAATTTTGTAACTTTTTCCTCAATTCTATTTAAATAATTACACGTTTCCAAGTTAGCAGCCAAGGCGACCAACAAGATTTCGGCCGCATTGGAAATATATAGGTACTAATAAATTCTAGCAGGTTATAATTAAACCATTATGGCGGCAGTGCGCTCTACCAGACGATGTGTGTACTACATAACACTACTGCTGCTGGTAGAAAATTCTAGAAATTAAAGATGGCTGCTGTGATGTCATAATCCAAAATTGCAACTGCTAGCAGATGAAAACAAGATGGCACTGTCATAATCCAAGATGGTGGCCTTCGTCAGACAAAAATAAGTATGGCGGATGTGACATCATACTAACTGCCATAGTATAGACATTTATATTAGTAGTGGGAGGTCAGTATGTCATTGGCCTTTGTGGAGGAAGTTTCAGTCGCCATTTATATTTTGTCCTCACCGGGTTCGAACCGACGACTCCGAGTTCCATGACGTAAGTGCGTTTTGAATTAAAAATTTATTAAAATGGTATTAAAAAATAGGATTTTTTAATTTATCCCTAATGTTTTATCATTACAATGTGAAGATTTTCAAAATGGCGGCCATAACGTCATTTGCAATTTTTATGTCATAATTCACAATGGTGGAAAATGAAATACCAGAAAAATTTTATTTTATATTTTTATTAATAAAACTGTGTTTGAATTTTTTAACTTTTCCTAAATTTTCTGATAATAATTACGGATTTTTAAGATGGCAGCCTTAACGAAAATTGAAACGGTGATTTCATAATTCAAAGTGGTGGAAAGTTCTAGAAACCAAGATAGGAAAATTAGAAAGGCGGTTGTAACATCATAATTCAAAATGGCGGATCAATATGGTGGAATCCAAGATGGCGGATTTAAGATAGCCACCAGAGTCATGTTCAAGGTCAAAGGTTAAGGTTGTTGGGGATCTCTGGGGGGAGGCCTCCAACAGTGTCAAATAGATTCTACACTTTACATGGCATCAAAAGCCTGCAGCCACACACAGAAGTAAAATTTATATATATGTGCTTTTAAATCTAATACTTTCCTAGGTATTGCTATTGAATAGTGGTACCTATAATAAAATCGTTTATTTATTGTGAATATTAGTGATAAAATTGTGTTTATAAACATTTTCAAGTGTATTTATATCATTTTGGTTATGTTTCCGTAAGTATAAATTACGATGTGTGCATTATAAATTATAAATTATTTCATTATTATTAAATAAATTATTAAAATAATAAATTACAATAAAATTGATTATATTTAATGATTTTCATTATTAATTAAAAAATTTCTCGTTTATTTTACTAACAATTAAATTTTACACATGTTTATGTTATTGAAAGCTGAGTGTTTTTTTTTTTTTTATTTTTTGATTCGATTGTATTTACACTTTACTAATCGTAATTATAATATAACTCCAGTCATTTTATTATTTTATTTCTATTTATTATTCGCTTGTCGAAATAAAGTTAGTTTTTTTTTACTACGCCAAGTAAGTACAACTTCTAACGCATGAACATAAGTACGTGTGCACAATATATATATATATATATATATATATATATATATATTTTTTTTTCCACGAGCGATCGGCCAACTTGGGAGTACTGCGGAACTGCTCGGGCGTGGCTCTCATGCTTGGGGACTGCATGGCTTCCTTCCCGCGTCTGGTTCAGGCCGTGACCCCAGCGCATTGTCGCCGAGTCGCCATGGTGATGGACGGCGCTTGCCTCACCCTCCCCCCCCCCCCTTTCCCAGCCACGTATCAGACTGGTAGCAAATACACGAGAGACTAACACCGGACAGCTCTATACTAACAACACAGGCGATAGTGTGCAAAATAACCAAACCGGCAAGAGGGGTGACTTCAGAAAAATTTTAAAAGTTACATAAATCGTTAAATGATATTTTACTTATATATATTTAATTGTGTCTTCTTTTGACGTGACAACGTCTAATAAATTGATGAACGCCGGCTGCACACACGAAAAATTGTTCCGTTACGCTCATTGTCACGTTACGCTTTGTCCCGTTACGCTCATTGTACGCTTGCGCCTCATCTATCTCTCTTCCACTCGATTGGAACAACCATCGATTTTACTTTTTCAAGGCACATTAAACTTGAAACACTCCCATTCGTTTCCTACTTTTTCTATCACCGTCCTATCCATAACAGAATAACACAGATTGGAAGAAGTTAAATAGCAAACATGTTCGTTAAAGTAATAAACTTATTTGAATTAATGAGTGCAAATAAAAGTAAATTTATCAATTAAATTGTAGATTTCATTTCACTCCTTCTTTGTATCCATAAAAAAATAGTGATAATTCAATAAAAAAAATTCAATTTTATTCATAAAAGTATGCAATCATTTCATCAATGTTTTGTTATGGCGTTGTCACGTTAAACTATCGTCCGTATACCGACTTTACAGACAACCAATTTTTTTAAGAAATTTGAAGTACTTGAGATTTATTTGCCCCCCTCCCCATTTAATCTGCATAATTTGTAAATACGATTTTCCAAGAGAAAATAATGTTACGAACGTAAGCAGGGCCGCGGCGCTCTCAGGTTTGGAGCTGACGTCACGTGGCCGCCGCTGACGTGAGACATGCCACGCGCGTCTGGCGGATTACAAGGGTCGTCGCTACCCCCCTCCAACCCTCCGCACCCCGCGCGTTGAACTGCAGAATAAACATTTTTAAGTGTAATTTATTATTAGGCATTTTTAGAAGGTTATTTGTTAGTGATCTAATTTGGTAATCAATAAAACTGTGTAGTAAAAACCTTTAATTGGGCTATCCATGTTAGAACCCAGTAGTTTTCCTCCCACAACGATCATATTCAATAATCGTAACAATAAATTTATTTTAGATTTCGTAATGTTGGTACCATGTGTATTAAACCGCTACATTGTTCATGCTGGGCATACCGTCTGCCATATATCGGACTGATGAGAAAACGACGCCAGGTGTCTTGGAGGGAGAAGCATAAGATGTAAATCAAGTTCTGTCCCTGCCCGAACACGCCCTAATATTCAACTTCGGCCGAACTCGGGTTTATTTATATATATTTATATTTCTCTGTTTATTTTAATGTAGCTGTACTACTAACCTAACTAACCGTCAATAGTGTTTTAATGTAGCTAACCTAACCGGCTACTTTTAATATTTGAATTCATTTTTCCTTGGCAAAATAAAACAAATACCGAGGTTGGCCGAAGGTGAATATTCGGGCGTGTTCGGGCAGGGACAGAACTTGATGGACATCTTAGGTTTCTCGTCTTGGAGGTGTCTGCAGCGTGTTTGCCGGTGGTCTCCTGCGCACCCGTGCATGACGTCATGACGGCCTTGTGACATCCGCGTCTCGACCGCCCGCCGTTATCAATCTCTCCTCTCGCGAACCGCCCCCTCTCTCTCTCTCTCTCTCTCTCCCGGCGAACTTCCACATCATTCGCCGTCGCGTGCGCCTCCAAATATCGTTAACAGTGACAATATTGGAAACTGGTAAGAAATGCGTGGGGAAAGTGACTGCTGCGAACCTGGCGGCACGGAATGTACCTACTTTTTTTTTTAATGAAACCAATTTCAGTAGTGGCATCTAGCGGCGTGGAGTGTAAAATAGCTTGGAAGCAACGCAGTTAAGTGTCTCACACTTTGCCAACACTCTTTGGAAAGGGGATTTTAGCAGGGGTTTTATTGAAGCTAGGAGTTTTTGGTTTGTTACTGTATTTTCTTTATTAATTTTTTCTGGTATTTGTACAGATTTTCTCATATTGACGTTTTACGATGTTTGGTGCCTCTCCTCGATAAAGAGCAGGGTGAGGTGACGCATGATGGTTCTCACCCGATAGTTGTTGGTCCAAGGGGGCTAGGCCCCGCCATCTAGGATTTTTCCATATCTATGCATTGGTTGCACCTGGTTGTGAAAAATGTGGTTTTATTGTTTAATCTCAGGCCCTCGTTATCGTAGCGAGATACAAAAAAATTATACACCAGTTTTTAGGTCTGATCACAGGCTTTTAAACACAAAATGTTTATCAAAATCGGTCTGGTATTTTTTGAGTGATGCTCGAACAAACAAGAGACAGACAAACTTCTGCTACAGTTTTATAATAATATATATACATATCATAAAGGGCAATGGTGGATATCTAGTTAAGTGATGCCTAACTTGGATGCACATCGGCTTTTGGAGCGATGTTTTCTGGGTTTGAGTTCTAGGATTGGCATGGGTGTGAATACATATGTAACGTCTAAATATGGTTACAAAATATCATAGTCGGTTTGTTCACTGTCTAAATAGTAAGATATATATATAATTAATGTTTGTGTCTTTGTATTCTATGCGTTCGCTCCTCCTTTATCCGATTGAATCCAAACTTTTCACACTTTACCTTTGAAAAACGAAACATGGGATTTTGAAAAACCACCTCCATAACCCTTTCCCATCCCTAAAAACAGGATATTGGTATTTATGAAAATTTTCACACTTGGCGTTAAGATTAAGAGGCAGATAACTGTCTACGTACGATTTAAAAGAAATTCCCACATATCAAAAAACCACCCCTAATTCCCCTTACTACCCCCCAAAAAAAGAAGTATAACTGTACTTCTTTATACAATTTTACAAACATGATGTTAAAGTTAAGATAAAATCAATTATCTACATTTAATTTTAAAATACCCTCCCCCCCTCAATAATCTATATGTAATTTCGAAAAACCAAATCCACCACTCTCACCTTTCTCACCACTTAAAGTATTGCGCTGGTACAACCTGATAATATCATGCCCGCTTGACGTTCTAAAGAAGAGAAAAACGACTGTCTGCATCTGATTTTCATAAAAGAAAGGTTTACTAAAATACATGATATTTTTAAAAATTATACCGTAACCCTTTACCGCCTTTTTAAAATAATTTTTTTTTTTACTCTTGGATGATTTTTTTCAAACTTTATGATAAAAATTAAAATAAAATTACTTTTCAAAGTACCCTTCTTCATGGATAGGCTAAATGAAGTTTAGAAATAACTACCCTCATTTTACTTTATTAACTCTTAAAGCTGATTTTTGGTTCTCCTTGGTGAAATTTTAAACATTTCACGTACCAAAAGGGGAAATTTATCGTCAACATTCAATTCAAGATAAAGAAGTTCACTTAATACATGAGATTACAAAAAAAAAAACTCCCATTTACCATTCCCCCTTTAAAGCAGTTTTTTGTCCCACCTAGATGAAATTTTCGAACATGGCGTTGAAAATGAGAACACTACTAAGTACATCTGATTTTAACAAAAAGTTAATTGAGTACATGAGATTTCGAAACATTACTTTCCTCCGCTCCCCTCCCCCAACCCCTCCCACCATTTCACATCGCCCTTTTGTACTCCTTAAATCAGAATTTGGACAACTCTTAATCAAATAATGCACACTAGACGTTGAAATAAAAAAGACAGTTACTGTCTACATCCGATTACGAAAAAGAAAAAAAAAAACTTACCTTCACCCGGTGTTCAGCCCAGGCAACGCCAGGTACTCCAGCTAGTTCAAAATTAAAATATTGAAAAAAAAAATGAAAAAAAAAGTGTTCGATCACTCACTTCCCACTAAGGCGATCAGTGTTGGATTCTTGGCGTGGTCAAACCCGTATTTCCGCAAGTGGTAAACATAGTGGAAGCTATCTTGAGTGAGTGTGTTTTCTCGGTGCTCTCCCGTTTCCCCTCGTCCTTTCATTCCGTCATTGTCCATTCACATATCTTTACACATCATAGTCTCTACCTAGCCCAATGACGACGAGACTTTAAGCCAAAATAAACGCGTTCATTTAGGCAGAAAAAAATGCTCTTAACTACATACTTGATCAAATTTACAATTCTTAAGGCTCACTTAGCCAAAGCTAAATATCAGTTGGAAATGAACACTTTATTTTTTTTTCTGAACACTGACAGTCATAAGAAGTTGTTTTCTTTGGTATTCATTTCGATAAATTACAGCAAGATAACAAGACACATCTGATTTATATGAAGTTTTGTTAAGGTGGCCACATTTGAAAACATTTACTTGATTGCGAAGAAAGTGCCTGTTACGTCACACGGGGATCAATTGTTTACAGCTAGAAATGATCTCAATGTTTATGTTTCCGTGTTGTTGTGATGAGTCTTTGTTTCAATGCTTAGAGATATCACCCTACACATTTATTTTGTATTTCCATCAACTTATACAAAACAAATAATTATGTTCATTTTACTTACCTGTTTTTTTTTTTCTACTGCTTCAGTACTTGTATTCAATTCATCAATTTTGCTATGGTTTGTTGACGTTATACCAGCCAGTCATACGTAAGCATGAGGTATATCGTTCTTAAATACTATAAAAATAGTTTTATGTTGAATGAGAAATAACAGAGATGGTAACATGTACAGAATACATGTAACCAGTGGATGAGTTAAACATATTCATTTTAATTGAGCAGTTCAAATTGCTGTGTAACTGTGGCTTTTCTGTCAAATATGAGACGGGTTGTGTGACATGCGGTCTCTCGCTGTCCCTAACTCCCTCGTGTTCGTCCACGGACGGCTCGAGGCAAGCCAACACGAGCCGGAGAAGTAGTTAAACTTGGCAGGTTCTGTCGCAGTGGCCTTGAACACCCGTTAAAGGGCCGCGGGAGCTTGTGAAGGGCGCAGGCGGAGGGGGGGAATGGAGTGTCGCTCTGATGAAGGGAGGTGACGGTCTCTGCTCTGACAAGCAGGGGACGAGGAGGCTGGGAGAGGCTCCCACGGAAACAAAAGCCTCGTCGCCTCTGCCGCCGCCGCTGCTTTATTAGCGGAGATAATTAGTAGCATGAAGTTATTCGCTAATTGCAGCTAAATGCCCGCCGAGTCCTCGCCTCGTAGGAAGAGTGGTGAATAGAGGGGGGTGGGGGCAGGTACACAGGAGCGAGACAATCTGACGTCTCGCCTCCGGACGACGCGTTTTCGCGAGGGGTCGACCTTCGCTCGTCAGAGCTCCACCCCTCCAACTGCTGTTCCCGCTGCGACGTGATTACCGCGCAGAATCACGTTACGCACCGCAACCCGCGTTATGTTTCCCCTCCTCGCTCGTTATCGCGGACCGCCATTTCAGGTTTCGACTCGCCCAGAGAGATGAAAAGAGCGCTGAGGAGTGGGGAGTGAAGGGTGGATTGGTGGGGATAATCTCGTGCTGGGGCTCCCCCTCTTCCCCCGTTTAATGACGCACGTGGGAGTGAGTGGGGGAATTTAAAAAAAGGGAGGTTGTCTGTAAACTCGGTTTACAGACGATAATTTTACGTGATAACGTGATAAGAAAACATTGATGAAACATTGCATACTTTTAAATTTTCAAATATTATTTCAAGTTTTTGTAAATTTTAATTTAAATAAATTTGTTTAAATATAATCACGAACATTTAGTTAAAAAGCCCGCCTTAACCTGTTTGATATTATAGAAGATTTTCCTCGCACGGTGGTCGGCCGGTTCTTGCACGCACGGCTCAGGCGGAACGTGACAATTTTTCGTGCGTCTCAGCCGGCGTTCATCGATTTATAAGACTTTTATCACGTCAAAAAAAATAACTACCTGGAAATCTCGCAACGAGAAATCAGTACATAAGTTGCTTGAACTCTGTGGTAATCTGTGCCACGTGTCTTCTTGTGATGTTCAGTTTCGGCCATGACCATTCTCGTTCCTGCTTCGAGTCCACGACGACTGTCCGCAGTTACGCCAGCGCCGCACAGGCCCGCGGGGGAAATGCAACTGGCCCCGAGGGGTTCCGTACTGAGCTGCAGCCCGGACACTGAGCACAGCCAGACACAGAAAGCTGAGAAATAAAAACCAATAATGAACCTCCAGCAAGGCGTGACCCAGACTCCCCGCTCCACGTCCCAACCAAACTGCCCTCACGACAGCTTACAGCAAGTACAACAACAAGAATAAAGACATTTGCCAACATCACAGACACGAAATTGACACTTTTTTTTTTAATTTCAACGGGCAATTCCGAGCGATCTAGACTCGTCGCAGTAAGCTCGACTTTTTTTTCTTTTTGTTACGATATGAGTTTTTATTATTTTTTTTTTTTTTTTTTTAAAGAGAAAAGAAAACTCGGAACTATGTTTGTTGTCTTACGTCTTATTGTCTTGAAACCCAGGGAAACGGAACCAAGTTTTTCAAAATTTCAGAGTTAGTTTTATAATATCATATCTACAAATTCATATGAGGATTACTATTCCACGTGACTGGCAGACATGTCAGTCTACTTGCTTATGTCCGCATGCGGTAAACATCATAATATTATATCGAGCCTTTATTTCTCCAATGTCTTTAATTGTTTTATGTCTGACATAAACAGCAACGATAAATGTTGTTTTTTTTCGTCACCTAAAATATTCCACGAATTAATTTTAATTCTATAAGTTTTGTCCTACTTCTTTGCTATGATAGTTTATTTTATCAACTTAGTCGAGGTCCATCTCGTAACGTAAAATTATAATTGTAAAATTGTATCATATGTTTGTATATAGAATGTTTTGAAACTCAGTAGGTGATTCCATAAAGTCTTTCCTTCATTACAAACATTAATAACATGAAAACTACAAATGCTAGCAATCTGCGGTTTGGACGAACCTTTTGTGCAACTTATAAAGTTTATTTTCCAGACTAGACTAGACAACTTCTAGATGTGCACCGTTGGTGGCCCGCAGAACGTCAAGGCGATATTCTATTTCTTGCCACGTTTTCTTCAACATTTCGTCTGAAACAGAAGCGACTGCCTCTGTTATCCGTTGAACCAGTGTTCTAACATCAGGCACACGTGTTGCATACACTTTATCTTTAACAAATCCCCAAAGAAAAAAGTCGAGGGGGGTAACATCGGGTGATCTCGGTGGCCAGGATGTTGGTCCATCGCGTCCAATCCAACGGTCTGGGAATGTTTCATTAAGGAATTCACGGACATTCAATCCCCAATGTGGTGGTGTACCATCCTGTTGGAACACAACCCAAGGCTGAAACTCTTGTAGCTGAGGTGCTGCATAGAGTTCCAACATGTCTAGGTAGAAGTGCGCTGTTATTGAGCTCTCTGCGAAAAAGAGCGGTCCAATGACTTTGTTATGCAGAAGGGTGCATCAAACATTGACTTTTGGGCTATTCCTCTCATGTTCTACAATTGAATGAGGATGTTCGGATTTCCATATAAACACTTTATGCCTATTCACTGTACCAGACTTATGAAATGTTGCTTCATCGGAGAAACACACACGCTGTATATATGCATTATCATCGTCAATACGATACAACATTTCTGTCGCAAATTCAGCGCGACGTTTGTGGTCATTTGGTTGCAAGGCTTGAACAATTTGAACTTTGTACGCATACAAATGAAGTATTTTGTGTAAGATTTTGTGCACTGTTGAACGTGGAATACCAAGTTGGCGGGAAGCCTGACGTGTCGATTTGGAGGGGCTTCGTTGGAATGCTTTTTGAACAGCGTGGACAGTGTCAGCTGTTACAGAAGGACGACCTGTTCGCGAACGGTGGCACACACTACCAGTCTCTTTAAATGTCTCATACCAAGCTTTTATACTCTTGTGATTAGGTGGTAGACGTCCATGCTCCCTTCGGGAATTGCGCTGAACCGTAACAGGGGACCTGCTCTTGTGATACCACAGAACACATTGAGCCTTTTCTTGCATGGAGGTCATTGTGCCTTTCACTCTTCACACACCATCTACCTAAAACATACACACAAAAAACCAGCACGCTGCACTGCACGTTCGTCCATACCGCATTTTGCTAGCATTTGTAGTTTTCATGTTATTAATGTTTGTAATGAAGGAAAGACTTTATGGACATTCTGTATAAGACTAATATAGCTATATTAACTACTTCTTTTCTAATAATAATAATAATAATAAAGGTATGTGAAAACCCAAAATCATTTCTTAAATTAACTTTTTAAATGAAATTTTATAAAAAGGCAACTAATTAAGAAATAGCAAAAAATAAGTATTTATAATGGAGGTTATGATGTGTTAAAATATGGTTGCAATGCAATGCCCTTTCATAAAAATGGAAGTTGACGCTATTTTATTTGTTATTTTTAACGCCATGCGTTTTGTTACCGGTTGTTTGCAAAGAATGTATGTATAGTTAAATAAAAATTATTCAGCATTGTTTTCATTTGACTGAAACGAAATTAAATGTATATAATCTATGTACATAAAAACCATTATATTCTTTATTTCGCATGCATTAAATATTCTTCCGTGTTACGTTGGGCAAATATTGTCTACATTTATGTAGGAATATTTTAAATATTAACAAATATAATTATTTTAGAAGATGTTGCTGCATGGCGTACTAAACAAATGTTATATTGTAATCAATGTTAAATTGCATTAAAAAATTTTGTAGGGTACATATTTGCCGAAAATATTCAAAAAAATTAGTTTACACTATATAATAAAATAAGAAATATTCAAGTTTTGAAACTTTGATTATCAATACACAATATTAATGTTGTCTAAAAGTTCAAAAACAACTGCTTATTTTTGGCAATAACCATTTATATTATAATATTTAATCATGATTTAATATATAATAAAAATTACACAGCACTTTATATTACTATCTAACATGATAGTGAAGATTAATGGCAGCATGAATTTTAATATTGTTTTATTTAATTACATAAATATTGATTTTATTTTAAAAAGCATAATTTATTGATACTAAACTAATATAATCATACAATAATAATAATATGTGTTCTTGTTTTTTATTTTAAAATACGTTATTTATTTTAAATAGTTATTTTAAAATAATAAAAATTTTCACAAAAGATTTGTAGATTTACCGTACATAAATAGTCTTTACCATTATTTATTTTACAAACAGAATTTATTTTGTGAAGCTTTTTTCATTAGAAGACCGTCATTACTACCCATTTAATAAAATATAATTGATGCATCAGGAAATCTATGAATACCACAAAACCGATTTATTTAACTCGTCAGTTTTTTGTACGAATATTGGATGTCGATCTTCAGCTTTTTATAAGATCCGCAAATCGGTTTCCAATGCCATTCTTAAGCAAAAAAAACTCACTCAAAAATATTTTAAATTAAGTGAATTTGCAGAGAACGCCTTAATGAGACTTCTTCAACTGAATGTATGATGAAATGCAAGGAACTAAATAACATGTTTAGTTAACTGGCATGCAGTTCTTATTCATACGCGTGAAAATCACAGCTGATACCGAGCTCATTTATCAATGTCGATAACTCACGTCCACGAGATAAAATCTTTGAACACTTTTTCTCGCGAGTTAGAACAACTTCCTAGATAGCACCTTCACATGACGTCAACACGTAATAGCTGACTGCCGCAAAAATCTTCGCTCTTGCATGTGTGTTGGCAAAATTAGCCAGTGATTTTAAGCATGGTCCAGTTTCTTTTGTAACTTATCCGGAGTATTTAAATGGACGTTCTTAAGACTCTGATAACAAACAGGTAATAAATGCATTCACTGAATCAACTGTCACCTGACTTAAGTAAAATATACCCCAACAGCAGCTGCTAATTATCAGGTAGCTGATAAGGATAAGGTAAATGAAAATTAAATAAAAATGTAAATAAAATAAGTGAATAAAAATAAATAAAAATCTAAGGGGTTAAAACCAATGTCAGTATGTGTAGAATACATATTCCTGTCACATCTAGTACTGTTTGCCATTCCAAGTAAAAGCCAGATAAGGTTTTTTCTTGGGAAAGGTGATTGGGAAACTAAATCTTAAAGTTAATAAAAAGCAAACACAAAATGATTCTGTAACATGACACCTAGCTCAATGACCATTAGAAAACACCCCTCATGCAATTCTTCGTCAACTGATTCATCCTTTGAAAACAATCTAACAATTCACGGCATTAAACTTTGGGCAAATGGTAGTACGTTTATTGTATATAATATTTTAGGCCTGAATTTGCATGCTATAAACTTTACAAAATACAAGTCATCCTGTATCGACACGAAGAATTATACCCGAGTTACAGACGCCAGTGACGGCCCAATTCCGCGTTTGTACAAACAGTGATCGTTGCCACTGCACCGACTCAGCCGAATTACTTGCGGATCATATGTTCTCGCTTGACAGCCGCGTTGCTGGCCATGGAAGTATCAGTCCATGCAGTATGTGTCTGTTCTGAAGTTGAAGTCAACAGCGTTGTCGCAGCCACTGTCAACTGTTAGCTATTGCATAGCAAAATAATTCGTAGCTGTATAAAGACTAATCTGCTATAAATTTGTTTAGTATAGTAGCTTGAAAATAACTCGCTAGCAAGATTTTTTAAGATGCCATAATGAAGTGAATATAGCTAAAAAAAAAAAAAAAAAAAAAAAAACATAATACCAACACTTCAGCTAGAAATTAGCGTTAACTTTATTAAAATCAAACATGATTTTGCTTTGCAGATAGAAAATGGGACAAGGGGATCGTTCTCATTTTGACTTCAAGTACTAACGTGGAAAATATTGTACAAAACACACCAACTTTCTTACTTCTTACCTTCACGCTAATGGTGGATATTTGTGTGTTCTCTTGGTGGTATATCCTTTCTCCAGCATGAGCCTTTCTTTTCTAGACAAAATTATAATTTGTACATTAATAATTGAAAAAAATTTTCAAACATTCTGAAGTTTTTTTAAAAGTTCGCTTCACCGTCCTTCAATTATGGAAGGATTATTAGTATATACTGATGTAAATGGTTAAATGTATGTGTTGCGAACTTTATGGAACATTATTATGTTTTAAACAGATGCAAATGGGATTATTGGGAATCTGATGTAATAGTAATACTAGCTAACGTACATAATATAAGAAGATCTAGAAAATATTATGAATGTGAGAGGGTTGATGTTGTGCACATCATATTGGATGTACGTACTGTGCTAGATAAAGAATCGCTATAAACTGTATGTAAGCTCGTAGAGTCGTGAAGTTCACGTAGGAAGGAGTCTGAGAAATCCATATGGTTTAAGGTAGAGTGAGTGTGCATGTTTTGTGAAAGTATTTAAGAGTAAAATGCATTAATATGTAGCACCGGCACCTGATTGGTCTATATCTACCTACTCTCGAGAATTCACAAGGAAATACGCCACACAGGATTGTAACTCAAGAAGAGAAAAAGTATCGGAATGCATTCCACTTTGTAAAGTTTTTCATTTTCCTGTTACCCACCTCCTGGACACATTTCCTCTCCCCGTTCCCCCTTTCACGCTTCGTATTCTTTCTCTCTCTGCGTATCTCTCCCTCTCTTTAACTGGCTTTTCTGTTCGCTCGCTTCACTCCTCGTTTCTGGCTTTATTACTTCCTCTAAGTAGCCCATCAAAGCGACAGTCATGTCTTTTCTTTTTATTCCCTTCCTTCTCTGTCTCACACACGCGGGGCCCTCACACTCGCATAACTCTCTCTCTCTCTCTCTCTCTCTCTTTCTCTCTCTCTCTCTCTCCCTCTCTCCCTCTCCCTATCCCTCTTTCCCCCCAGTTGTGGCTGGTCTGTGATGAGAAAAGTTGTGGCCGGCGCGCACCTAAGTACTAACACAATGAGCGACATAGTTGGGAACAGGTTTGTGGAGGGGGGGGGGGGGGGACATACGCAACCGCCAAAAGAGGTACGGAGAAAGGTTATTTCCAGAGATACAAAATAAATTCTTCTTGCCCTGACTGTGCCCACAACGGCACCAATTCACACCCTTCTTAACTTGTAATCACCTTTCACGTTTTACATCAGCGAAATGAAGAGCACGGACTAAACACGAACTAAAAATTAAAGCTGTTTTAAATAACGCTTTTAGGTCCATTATTCTTAACTGATTATTTCCTAATAAATTTTTGTTCGACCTTGAGCTCTGTGCATGTCGTCACGAAATGCTGAGTCGCATTCTGAAGAATCCAGATTTTTATTCTTGGTCCAGCAATCTTTTTTAGGTTTTCCATAGTTTCCCCAAATCCCTCCTGGCGAATGTTTTGATTGGCCCTTACTACAGGCCAAAGCCGATTTGTTTCCTGGTATTTCTTATATAGCTTGTAGTAGTAGCTTTTGTTGGTGTTATTTTTTTTCGTCCATTATGAATTCAACGACACATAATATCCAGATAATATAAACATTCAATAATTACCTATTCTTATTAAGTCAAAATTATCATTATTTCTTTTCTTTAGAGGCAATAATGATACCTTGTAAATTAACTTTAAAATCCTATAAACTCACGCGTTTTAGTACTTATGGAACACGGGTAGAAAATATGTTGAACGATAATTAAACTTCGGTCTTAAAAAGTCAAACCTGCTCAGAAATAAAGCATTGCTACACTTATATTAAGTTGCAGTAGCAAAACCAGTATATTTAATTTAATTCACATACAAATATTTCAAACGAGCACTATCTAAAAAATATTTTGTTACTTTAAATAAGATTCATAAAAATTAAATCTGATTAACACTTAACGACACACAATCTAAAACGACCTAAATGTGGACGCAATTTACATGGCGGCATCATGAAGCCGGGGCTAAACTTGTTTAAAGAAAAACATATAAGTTTTTCAGCGCCTTTTAATGACATAAGCATATTAGGTAATTTCAGGAACATACAGTAAAAGGAATCCCATTAATTCCAATCCCATACATTCCATACAATCTGTTTGTATATTTAAATAAGCTTGACAAAAAAAGTGTAAGGAGTATACAACTTAGTGATGTGCAAAAATGAGGGGATGGATTTCTTCCAAATCTGAAACTCTAGTACCAGAGAAAGGAAGAGCTCGTCTCTGTTATGGAGTGTTACATTTCTATAGCAGCAAAACTGCGGTAACTTCGATGTGCTGTTTTGTCTGCTCTCAATTGACAGGGGTTTCGCCCTGAAACGAACCTTTTTACACGCTTTATATTGGCTTCACCTGTATGTTTGTTTGTATGTTTGTTTGTATGTTTGTAACCGACTCCTTTGGGTGCGATTTTGACCCACTTTAAACGGTCAGATTTCATTTAAACTTTGTAGATTTATCGAGGACCGATGACAATACACTAATTTGATAAGATTCCATTAATCAATTTGCAAAATAAGATTTTTGTCAATTTATATAATTGGTAAAATGAAAAAAAGACGTATTTGTAAAGAAAACAATTTCGCTCATGTGCGAACTCTTTTCTTTCAGTTTGTCTTTGGCGCGATATAAACAAAGCCTACTAAATATTGTGACATTTAATTAAATGAAAACTGAGATTGGTTATGATTATTGTGAACAATAGTAGGGAGAGCATGCCGACTCTGGAACATAGACGAGGGGGGAGCGGGGTAATCCAGGGATTATCCCATTTTTTATGGTTTTTTACGGTTTTTTATGTGCAAATCCAGTTTTTTATGCGCTAATCCAGTGGCTAATCCGCTAATCCACAAATCCGCAAATCTGCAAATCCGCAAATCTGCAAATCCGCAAATTCGCAAATCCGCAAATCTGCAAATTCTCAAATCCGCAAATTCACAAATCCGCAAATCCGCAAATCGCAAATCCGCAAACCCGCCATTTTGTATTTCTAGAAATTTCCACCAACTTCGAATCGTGACGTCATTATTCTGTGTCGTCTGCTGGAGGCCGCCATCTTGATTTCTTCTGGCCGCCATCTTGTTTCGTCTGCTGGAGGCCGCCATCTTGATTTTTCCTGGTCGCCATCTTGTTTCGTCTGCTGGAGGCCGCCATATCCGCGAATCTGCAAATTCTCAAATCCGCATATTGTGTGACGTCATATAGTTCTGTTGGTCGCCACCAGGTAGCAGCAGGTATTATTTTTCCTTTAACTAAAATATTTTCAGTGCCGAGGCTGGGATTCGATCCATGGGATGTGAAAACATCCAGGATGTCGAGGTTACGAGGCGGACGCCTTGACCACTAGACCACAAGACCAATTGGAATATGGTGGAATAAATAATCTATATATGCTATGTACTGACGGCAAGTTTATGATAAATGGGGGGAGGGTGTTTTTGCCTTCCTTAATGCATACCTAAGGCGCCACATTTGAAATTAAAAATTATTATACAGCCGCCATCTTTAATTCCAGCACAGACTACCAGATGGCGCTAAATTAAAAAAATTAGTTGCCAGAGGCGCCGCCATCTTGGTTCTCAAGTTGGCTGGTAGATGTCGCTAGTATCGCGCGGCAAATTCAAAAATTAGTTGCCAGAGGTGCCGCCATCTTGATTCTCAAGTTGGCTACCAGTGTGTGCCACCGTCGCCATCTTTATTTCATATTTCAGCTGCCAGGGCGCAGCACCATTCGATAGGTCGAATGCTAATCGATATATTTACTTTTATTTCATATTTCAGCTGCCAGGGCGCAGCACCATTCGATAGGTCGAATGCTAATCGATATATTTACTTTTATTTGATATTTCAGCTGCCAGGGCGCAGCACCATTCGATAGGTCGAATGCTAATCGATTTATTTACTTTTATTTCATATTTCAGCTGCCAGGGCGCAGCACCATTCGATAGGTCGAATGCTAATCGATATATTTAGTTACAAGTGTTGCTACCAGAGGGCGCGATATTTAAATTTAAAAAATATTACAACCTTTAAACAATTCTCTGCCATCTTGGATTCAACAGCCCCACCATCTTGGAAGCACATGATACACCCAAGGACTCGTTCCAATACATGCACAGAGTGCACCGAAAAGATTGTTCCCTTACATGCACAGAGTGCACCATATTGAATGATCATGATATGTGTTCCTTTATATGCATCAGAAGCAGGCATAAGAAATTTTTTCTTATAGGCATACTTTAGTGTTAGCTTTCCTGTAATGCATTTAATAATAGTGTAAGCTCATTATTATTATTTAGTGATAGTGAATTTATAACTATGATGTGTAGTCTCATTCTCTTCGTCTCGACGTGGCGGAAGATTCTCTGGAGTGTAAGCTGAAAAAAAAAAAAAAACTTGTGTTTGAATTTATAGTGGTATGCTGCTTTCCACATCACCTTAGAGACTATGTCTCAGGAGGTACAGCATTAGATGCGTTAACTCCTTTTTTTTATACATGGCGAGTTTCCCCGAGAGGCCTATTTTCCATGTTTAACAAGAGCGCAAGCATTATGCTTCACCGTCACTCTCTCCGAAGCCGCTGTCCACTCCATCATCTGGCTCCACTTGCTCTTGAGCCTCCATTACAGCTTCAAAGCATGCTATAATACCGTTGTAAAGGTATGTTAGAAACTCGTATTCCTCTGGAAATGCAGCGAACAAATTGATCGCGTAGACCTCTAGATGGTGTACTATCGCATCTATATTCATGCTGATGCAAGCATGAAGCGCATATTCAATGCAATCGCGAATTTCCTCAAAAGCAGCCATGTTCATTATGGAATTGTCAGAGACAGAATGAAGACTATAGTTGACCTGGTCTTGACGGAAAGATGACAACAACCCCGATGTCGCGCTACACATTCCAATGAGGCGCCCAGCGCGGGCTGACGTCACAGCTTGTTGATCCCAAGCTGCAGAGTGCTGGGTCGTGTTCAGGAAGTAGTCCACACATTATAAATACATTGCGGGAATAGAATCTCAACAACAGCCCACACAAACGATTCCATAGAATATGCTTCGATTGAGAACAAGCAATAAGGTAAAATAAAATGTGTATATGTAATCTTAAACTCCCATATCGTTTCTCTTTACCCATGTCCTCACGGTATCGGGAAACCCCTTCCAAGACACCTGTAATCTTTCACTACGCTTTCGATGAATTTTATTTACCAAGTATGTATCGGGGTATTTTGTAATTTGAATTTCTGAAGCATAAAAAACACCTTGTATTTCATTTCCATCCATATCACTCAAGTTATACACACGCGGAAAGCTGGACCTCATAGCTGTTACTTTAAACACTTTGTGAGACCAATTCGGTGTAAACCCCTTTTCAAAAACTTTCTTGTTTCGTGACACGCGTACATGATCCCCCACACGAGCCTTAGGTTTTCTAGGGTCAATTGTCTTTACATATTTGTAAACACTTTGTAGCAAAGAGTCATCCTTCACTTCATTCGGAGCCATGCCAATGGTGCGGTGGAATCTGTTATTGTAGACACGTAGAACTTGTGGTAAAATTTTAAGCCACTTATAATTTCCTTGAGCTGAAAACTCGCGAAAAAGCAGCGATTTTAGAGATCTATTAAACCGCTCTACCACACTTGCTTTAATCTCACTGTGAGTGGAATAATGATTAAATTTTTTCTTTTCATAAGAGCTCTGAAAGTTGAGTTATAAAATTCTGTTCCCGCATCACTTTGAATACTTTTAAAACTTCCTGCTTCTTTCAAAATACTTCTCATGGCAGCAGTAACCATCACACCTGTCTTTTGTTTAACTGGAACTGCATAAGCACGTTTGCTGTACACATCTATGGCAGTCAGGATGTACTTGTAACCACTGTTCACTTTACTGTATGGTATCATTTCTACCAAATCAATCTGCAGTAAATCATGGAGTCCATATGTTAAAACCTTTCTGCGAGGAAATATAATACGTTTGCCTCGGTGAAGCTCGTATGCAATCCCACGCTGTGCGTCGCTCATTTTGCAATGTATCCTGATTCTTGTAACTCTTCAAGTATCGAAAGGATTTCATTATTGTGTCCGGTGTGGCCAGAAGCCTGCGAGGCCATTAACAACCTGAGTCGATCTACTATCTCATTCGGATCATTCCAATAAATGAACTCTCGTTTACGACCTAAATCCAATGTTTTATGTAACAATCCACTTCCTCGTTGCTGCGAACCAATATGTGGAAACAGTTGCTTAATGATATCAAATTTCGCATGTGACGTGCTTTTATAGAGATTTGTTGCAGGATCATTCTTTTTAAAATAAGCATTTGTAAGCTCTAGTAGATTACCATATTGTTTAAAGGCCGATTCCGAGTACGTATGCGGCTCTCTGCGAAATAAAAGTTCAAATAAACCAGGAGCAGGTTGTATTAGTTCATCTTTAACGCGAATCATATTGTTATCGTGAAAAAATACTTCCGTTTCCCCTAAAAACCAGCGGTTATGTCGTTTAGATACACCATAGGTTCCATCACCAGAGCGAAGGCTGTAGCTCTGCAAATAAGACTGCACTCCACCTAAAGAATCATCATATGGAACACCGTGATGTTTTAAAGGAATAGCGTTCGAGTCATCACTGTCGCTTGATTCTAAACATTGTTTCACAGTAGCTTCTTCCGCAGAATCCTGCTTCACAGTATCGATAGACTGTGCGAGCGATGTAGTAGGTCCAAGTTTATCCAAACGTGAATTAACAGACTTGAATAATTCTTCATTAATTGCATCCCTCTCCAAACGAGCTCGTTTGGCAAGTAGATACTTTGCACGAACATTTTCTATGATGCGCTCCAACTTACTAGCCTCAAGAGCCATGACTGCAGAGTTAGCGATAGCATATCACCCTTTTATATACAACTAGCATCAATACGTGAGTGATCTAGGCATATCTAGAGCTTGGTTTTGGAGGTGCTGGTTTTGGAGGTGCTGGTTTTGGAGGTGCTGGTTTTGGAGGTGTTGGTTTTGGAGGTGCTGGTTTTGGAGGTGCTGGTTTTGAAGATGCTGTTTTTGCAGGAGCTGGTTTTGGAGGTGAAGGTTTCTTAGACAACACACCGCGAGAATATTCATCAGGAGTAATCGTCAAAACACCAACAGTGCGATTCATTTGTGAAAGCTGTTGTACAATTCCAGCATTAATTTTCAATACCATCTCAACCATGTTAGCATTTAGTGCATCATTTAGTTCCTCTATAAATGTTTGTGCGAATAAATCTAACCTGCTCTCCAACGAGGTGCACATATAACCCAACTTTGTCGACACACCTGAAAGACTTTCATTTAATTGAGCAATTAAATGCTGTTCTTTAGCCTCCATATTGCGCAAGAACTCCATAATCCCCACTTGCACATCTCTTGTTACAGTAAGTGATCTGTTGATATCTGTAACTTGTCGTGTCATACCATCAGTCATCGAATGCAAAGCATGTGTAAAAGCCCCGCTTACTGCGTCAACATACTTCTTATAAGCAGCATCACCATCTTGTTTAGGATCACCAACTCTCTTCAAATGTTTCCAGCTTAAGTCGCAGTCCCCTTCACGAGTAAACGTCATGCATGAGTCGTGCGATCGTTTAAGTCCACCACCACCGAACTTTGACATCATGATTCATGAACCTATCACAATAAACTGATCAAAACCACATCTGTAACGCCCTTTATGTAGAGGAAAATCTTTAGCTATCACAATGAAACCATGCTCATTAGGACTGTTCCAACAGTGACCGCAAAGAGTTTTAAATCTCTCAAAGCTCATATCTGTACCGACATGGTCGGAAAACACATGTTTTAGATTAAGATCGTCCATTTTAAACAAAATTATTAGATTACAATTATCTCGCACTAATTGCTTTCGGGTTTGGGTATAAGTTTGTACCAAGTAGAAACAGTCGATCTTGTGGTGTCGCCCCATAGAATAATACTTTTGAACAATGCTTTGTTTATCACAAGCAACATCATCGAAGATTAGCACAGAGTTGGGGAGGGCTTGACTGGGGTCTAAAACATCAGCATTTTCTCGAAATTTAAAAAATTTCACTCCCCCGACATTTTCCAGCACATGGGCTAAACGTTGATATTTTGGTTGTTCTAGGGACTTGCTATATAAATGATAGTTTTCTTTAAATGCTAGTCTGTTTAATAATTTAAAGTAAATTTCAGTCTATCCTGATTTTAAATGCTAATGTGGTTAAACTTTGTTGCATGTCATCTTTCCGTCAAGACCAGGTCAACTATAGTCTTCATTCTGTCTCAGACAATTCCATAATGAACATGGCTGCTTTTGATTGCATTGAATATGCGCTTCATGCTTGCATCGGCATGAATATAGATGCGATAGTACACCATCTAGAGGTCTCCGCGATCAATTTGTTCGCTGCATTTCCAGAGGAATACGAGTTTCTAACATACCTTTACAACGGTATTATAGCATGCTTTGAAGCTGTAATGGAGGCTCAAGAGCAAGTGGAGCCAGATGATGGAGTGGACAGCGGCTTCGGAGAGAGTGACGGTGAAGCATAATGCTTGCGCCCTTGTTAAACATGGAAAATAGGCCTCTCGGGGAAACTCGCCATGTATAAAAAAAAGGAGTTAACGCATCTAATGCTGTACCTCCTGAGACATAGTCTCTAAGGTGATGTGGAAAGCAGCATACCACTATAAATTCAAACACAAGTTTTTATTTATTTATTTTTTTTTTTCAGCTTACACTCCAGAGAATCTTCTGCCACGTCGAGATGAAGAGAATGAGACTACACATCATAGTTATAAATTCACTATCACTAGATAATAATAATGAGCTTACACTATTATTAAATGCATTACAGGAAAGCTAACACTAAAGTATGCCTATAAGAAAAAATTTCTTATGCCTGCTTCTGATGCATATAAAGGAACACATATCATGATCATTCAATATGGTGCACTCTGTGCATGTAAGGGAACAATCTTTTCGGTGCACTCTGTGCATGTATTGGAACGAGTCCTTGGGTGTATCATGTGCTTCCAAGATGGTGGGGCTGTTGAATCCAAGATGGCGGAGAATTGTTTAAAGGTTGTAATATTTTTTAAATTTAAATATCGCGCCCTCTGGTAGCAACACTTGTAACTAAATATATCGATTAGCATTCGACCTATCGAATGGTGCTGCGCCCTGGCAGCTGAAATATGAAATAAAAGTAAATATATCGATTAGCATTCGACCTATCGAATGGTGCTGCGCCCTGGCAGCTGAAATATGAAATAAAAGTAAATATATCGATTAGAATTCGACCTATCGAATGGTGCTGCGCCATGGCAGCTGAAATATGAAATAAAAGTAAATATATCGATTAGCATTCGACCTATCGAATGGTGCTGCGCCCTGGCAGCTGAAATATGAAATAAAGATGGCGACGGTGGCACACTCTGGTAGCCAACTTGAGAATCAAGATGGCGGCACCTCTGGCAACTAATTTTTGAATTTGCCGCGCGATACTAGCGACATCTACCAGCCAACTTGAGAACCAAGATGGCGGCGCCTCTGGCAACTAATTTTTTTAATTTAGCACCATCTGGTAGTCTGTGCTGGAATTAAAGATGGCGGCTGTATAATAATTTTTAATTTCAAATGTGGCGCCTTAGGTATGCATTAAGGAAGGCAAAAACACCCTCCCCCCATTTATCATAAACTTGCCATCAGTACATAGCATATATAGATTATTTATTCCACCATATTCCAATTGGTCTCGTGGTCTAGTGGTCAAGGCGTCCGCCTCGTAACCACGACATCCTGGACGTTTTCACGTCCCATGGATCGAATCCCAGCCTCGGCACTGAAAATATTTTAGTTAAAGGAAAAATAATACCTGCTGCTACCTGGTGGCGACCAACAGAACTATATGACGTCACACAATATGGCGGCCTCCAGCAGACGAAACAAGATAGCGACCAGGAAAAATCAAGATGGCGGCCTCCAGCAGACGAAACAAGATGGCGGCCAGAAGAAATCAAGATGGCGGCCTCCAGCAGACGAAACAAGATGGCGGCCAGAAGAAATCAAGATGGCGGCCTCCAGCAGACGACACAGAATAATGACGTCACGATTCGAAGTTGGTGGAAATTTCTAGAAATACAAAATGGCGGATTTGCGGATTTGCGATTTGCGGATTTGCGGATTTGTGAATTTGCGGATTTGCGGATTTGCAGATTTGCGGATTTGCGGATTAGCCACTGGATTAGCGCATAAAAAACTGGATTTGCACATAAAAAACCATAAAAAATGCGTAAAAAACCATAAAAAATGGGATAATCCCCGGATTACCCCGCTCCCCCCTCGTGTATGTTCCAGAGTCGGCACGCTCTCCCTACTAACAAAATACTTTCTTGAAGAGAATATTATCTATATTTGTAAAAATATGAAGGAAAAAACCTGAAATAAGGGCTTTAAAAGTTGTTTCTTTCGTTAAATAGAGAAACACAATTACGTCTTTGTTTCATTTTACCAATTAACCAAGAGTGAAACATTATTATAAAACAACATTTTATGCAAATCTTTCACAAAACATGGAAACATTGAAGTTTGATTTTGCTGTGAAACGAACAGCAGATGGGAAATCAAACACCATATGCATAACCTCAATAGCTACACCTGATGGGCAGATTTTTGAAATTCCACTCGAACACCAACCTGCAAATCTACACCAAGCAGTTACAAATACTTCAAACAATGCCAAGGTCAGTAACTCATTAAATAAAAGACATCAAACACGGAAAATATGGATAATATTGACAGATTATATATCAAAAACATATTTGGATAGAGAGCAAAACTTACAGTTTAAGTATTTTTACCTGGAAGAAATTGAGGAAATAATTTTTAAAATAAGCCTAAAACAATAATGAATGAAAAATACTAGTATTATTGTGAAAAAAGCGTGGGGCGCTTTGTATTATATTTATCGTACATCGAGCGCCCGATGGTAGAGCAGCCGACATGTCATCGGAAGGCTCTGGGTTCGAATCCCAGTCCGGTCTATCCGAATTTTTCTCACATACTGTATACACTCTCATTGAGCAGGTCCTTTCCTCATCCTTTCTCAATCCTTATCCTTCCCAAAATTCCTGTTACGTAAATGTGGAACGGTTCACGTTATAATTAATCCGTAACTCCCATCCTTTCCTGCTTCACAACATTAATTTCGTACAGTATGTAAGACTGGTCGATATCACTTGTTCGTCAATAACCTTATACCATTAAGTCTCACTGTATATATTGATAACGTTAAATTTTTTGAATGGCTTCTAAAATCGAGATTTGACTATCAATACAGCTAGCTGTACACATTAATAATTTGTAAAATAATTACAGCTACTTATAGTTATCACAGAATTAATAGTAGATTAGAACAAATAACAGTTTAAAAAAATTAAAAACACGCTTTTATAAATAAACAAAACTAAAAAGTAAAAAATAAATAAGAGTTTAAAAAAAACTAAAAAACACGCTTTTATAGAAAATCCAACTAAAAAATCGAAAATAAATTTTAATAAATTTAATTTAAAAATAGTGTGAAATAAAAAGAATGTTTATTATTTTAAAAAAAGCGTGGGGTGCTATTTAAGATAATATCAAAATGATAATCCTTCTACTCATATATGTCAGTAAAATAATTATAACTATTGACACCATGCACCCCACGGTTTTTTTTTAAATAAAATAATTTTTTTTATTTCACACTATTTTTAAATTAGATTTATTAAAATTTATTTTCGATTTTTTAGTTGGATTTTCTATAAAAGCGTGTTTTTTAGTTTTTTTAAACTCTTATTTATTTTATTTATGTTAGTAGTATAATTTATTGCAAAATCAGGAAATAATGTGCCAGCGTCGACTAAGTAGCGAATAAAGTCGCGAATAAATGAATGAATAAATTAACTTACGTCTCTCTGAAATAAACGTTATTAGAAACAGCTGAGTAAGGAAGCATTGGTTTGAAACAAAGATGAAATAAGCCCAAGCAACAGAAGAACACCTAGTTTGAACTTCGTTTGGATTCAGATCTTTATTTCCGTGGTTGAATGCAAGCAGTATTCTGACCAAAAACCTTGCATTAAGTAATCTGTGTAAGAACACACGATGAGCTGGAATTTTTTTAACCTGAATTAACAAATTTTGCTTTGAGCAAGGATCTAACCAAGACAAGAAATCAATCGAACAAATAATTATTTAAATAAACGAATTGTATGATGATTTTTTACTTTTTCGAATATCTATCTCAATAATTACATATTTTCAAAAATTGTGGATTCCAAGATGGCCGATGTGGCGTCGTCAAAAATGGACGCCGAGGTCCCGATCATAGGCAACGAGTGGCGTAAATTCCCGAACAAAGTCGATTCCTCTCGATTGACCAGACAACTAGCCATCAATCCATCAAGCCGTAGTTCCATGGTGCCAGAATTCCCATTTATATACTACTATCTTAAAACTGTACTTAACCCTTTTTCAACCGTTAGGTTTTGAACTTCGCGAAAATAAAAATCGTGGTTGGTAGTTTTTGAATGTTTATTATTGGTACCCAAAATCATTTACTATACTTAATTTGAATTTTGAGATATAATTATTAAGCTTTAAAACATACTTACATACATTTTTCACTCATTATTTTTTGAATTTATAAAAGATAAAAAATTGTGATTAAAAGTTTTCATATGTTTATTATTGGTACAAAAATCTTTTCTTGTGCTTAATTATTTTCAGAGATATTTTTAAAATTATTTTTAAACCATATTTACCCCATTTTACCCTCTTTAGTGTTGAAATTCTGTAATTATATTTAGCCTAGGTTTCTAGTTTCAAATATAAAAATTCAACAAAGTCTGTCAAACAGTTTTCAATTGATGCTGGAATACACAGACAAACTGACAAACAAACAGACGAACAACAAAAATTTAAATACTATTTAAGTAATGTAAAATAGTTATTTGCCATATTTTTTTCATCATTTCATCCAATTTATAGACATTTTTCCTCTAACAGTTTTATTATTAGTATAGATTCATATCTGAAATACACGGCGTTTCCCGGGTTACATCATCTTCGTGAGCTGATTTTCGTAAAAGATCGTTCTTAGTTGGTGTCTATATGATAGAAACAAAATCCGTGCCGAGTTTCAAGTCTGTAGGACATATATACATGAAAAATGGAAAACATTTGTTCTTTAATGCCCCCGCAAATTTTTTTTAGAACTTACATTCGGTAATACTTGAGATTTTGATATTAACCTCCCTGTAACATTCCTTGGAAGCTGGATTTTAATTGTTATATCTCCGGCTCCCATCATCGTAGCTAGATAAAATATACACCAGTTTTTAAGTATAATCATAAGCTTTTAAACCAAAATGTTTCATCAAAATAGTTCCGGTAGCTTTGCGTGATGCTCGCACAATCAATTAAACAACGCTCCCGATATATCCCACAAGAACCGTGCATTCTTCCGGGATAAAAATTAGGCTATATCACTCTCCGGCCCATAAACTATCTCTATGCAAAAAATCATGCACTGTTAGAAATGTTCATCTTAAATTTATGAAGAACGCTGGTTACAATATATCCAGGGATCTTCGTAAATTTGAATATTTCTTCGTAAGTTTACGGTTGTTGAATTCACTTACTTTTAACATGAATCAACTATTATAATCTTACTGTCCTAACAAAACTTTCAAAAAAGTTTTGAGTCTACAGCAAAAACCTCTTTTCTCCCGCATGTTTGTTTACTTTGTTTTAAATTAAACATACATTTCGAATCCTTTGTTCATTTACTGCATGAAAGAAGGGAAAAAAAAACAAATACACTATCACATTAAAATATTAGTATGTATAATTACTTTTTCTCTCTTTCTTAGGGCATAAAATACGGTTAGATTGTGGCCTTTTTTTTTAGCTATTTCAATGTGAAATACCAATAAGATCAAGGATTTTAAATGGATATTCTTAATTATTTTTCGTCTAATGGTGCAAATACTTTTATGCATAGCATTTGAGTGCCCAACCTCTGTTTCGATGTTTTTTTGTGGACTGTACTCGCGATGTTTCCATACATCGATTCCCACTCGAGCGCCGCCATACAAACGGCGCGGAGCTATCGACAGTTACTTGATTGATTTCGCACGAATATGCGACGACGCGTCGATCACCCGTCAATGCAAAAGGTTGATTCTGCACCTATGAATAATACCGGAAACTCTTTCACACTATTTTTGCTACATTCACGTATAAATTTCATTTTTTTTTTCACTCGCTTCGTATTACCGGACTCTGACATTCTTTTTGCGATGTGTTCTCAGTTGTGGCAATATCTCTACCGATTCACTTATCAGTTTTTAATACTAAACATTAAAGTTTACACCATGCGTCGTTCGCAAATTTACTTGTCAAAAATTCGTAATTTTAGAATATTTCAAGACGAGATGATAAATATTATTTTTTTATTATTTTGTTTGCTTGACAAAGTTTACCTTTCACTATATTTCTGACTGTTGGTTAAATCTGGCAAGTAAAGATCAAACACACTTTTAAATTTTTTTTAAAGTGTTAGTCATCTGTTTTAAAATCATAAACCAATATTTCACCTCAAAACAATTTACCAATTACGTTGGATACTGGAACACTGTTATGAAAACACCGAAGGCCGCAACCAACCTATTTGCCTTGAAATAAGCTGAATTCAAGGTGAAAATATTGAGTTTTGTGCTACCATAAAAACTGTTCAAGAATAAGATTAATATTAATTTTTGTAGTGTCTTCAAAGCTGTTTTTCAGTGAATAGAATTTTTGGCAATTAACAGATTATTATCGCTGCAGAATTAATTTTTACTAACAAATATTTGCTAAATGAAAGAATGATAAAAAATAATTTAGTTGCAGCAATTATTATATATAAATTATTCGCATGAGCCCAAAATATTCCTTATTTACTTGATAGTGCGTAATATCTTATAACACCTACTCGCTCCGATAACTTCAACATCATGTAGAACTATGAGACACACAAACATGAATGAAGAAATAAATGTCTTAGTGATATTCTGCATGGATAAAATATATAGATTCCGTAGCAAATGCCAATGGATGTATGTATGGATACCTGGGAAATTTATTGTTTAAAATGCAGTTTCTTTACAATGAAAAAAAATTTTCACTCACATTTGATACTCTCGGTTCGGTTTCGGAAACTCCGCCTGCTGAAACTTGGGCGGACGTTGCGAAGGATGAGATATAGGGATGGTTTTATTGCCTGCGCCGCGACATGGAAGTTCCACTGCACCGCGTGGCGCTGACTGGAGTACTTCTCAGAGTTTCCCGGGGAAAGTAGAAGAGGTGTTGTGGAGCGGGTTGCGGCCCGCGCATTCGGAAGTTACGGCACTGAAGAAGTAGAAGAAGGAGGAGGAAGTGGGGAAGGACCTCTGTTTGACTCCCGGCCGAGTTCCTGAGGGAAATCAGGTCCCGTTCCGACCAGCACACGGCCTCATTCCGTCACCCGCTCCACGGCTACTTTCTCCCCCCGATGAAAGGCTGGAAGAGGGATGCGCGCGACCCTCCCGGGGGTCGAGGGAGGTGCATCTATCAGAGATCCGATCAGCCCTGGAGGTCGACGTAACCCCCGCTAACAGCCACTCAACATGCCCGCAAGACCGCGGGGGCCTGCCACGCAGCCAACCCCTGGCCCCGTTAAAACCGCCTTTCCCGTTCCACCGCGTCAGCCACATACATTTCAGAAGAAAAGAACCCTTTCTTTACCTAACCCTCTAGTCATTTATTTAAAGTCTTGCATTTATTTAACTTTTCGTCGACAGTGGCAGGGTTATCAATGTTTTAATCACACCACTAAAAATTATTTGTTAAATTGCAATTTATTTTTCCCTTTGGACGTGAAAACATTGATAGTCGTTCAAACTTTCCTTGTGTGACAAAATACCGTCGGATTTGAAACGCCAATAACTACGAGGTTAATAACGCGTCAAAAATCGTTTGGCCCACAATGGATAGATAGATACATGTCGGTACGTCTTTTTAGCGCAGTATTTTTTTTTGCCTGCGACGTCATCGTCCATGCGCGTGCGTGATCGCTACAATTGATAGTTAAATTACGTATTAATACGAAACACTTATTATGATTTTATTCCCGACGTTTTCAAAAAATAACCTCTTGCACGGACATAAACTTCACCTTTCTTAATTTTTTACGACTATTAAAGTTCGTCAAATGTATTCCAGGATACTTTAGCCAGCCCGAAGATTGATTTGGCACACCGATTCGCTTGGCATATCCCTCTATGTTCACGGACTCGAACATACGCAGGTTAATGCCACCACACGCGGTCGCCTGTCTGTACAACTTCGCCTCGTGGGAGTAAGCAGAAACACACACGCGCATTCGCATAGGACATCATCATGTTGCATTTCTGCCCTTGGTGCGCGCGCACTACCTCGCGTTTCCGTTGTTCCATAAACTTCCATCCTCAATGCTTCGAAAAAATAAACAAAGCTTAAAAATACCAAACCAACATATGTTTGTGATAGTGGCCACACTGGCGCAAACGATAGAGCGATGTCGTGCATATTCCTTTCCAAAAGGATGATTTTTTGACGTGACAACGTCTAATAAATCGATGAACGCTGGCTGCACACTCGAAAAATTGTCCCACTACGGATGTCCCACTACGGATGTCCCACTACGGATGTCCAGTTTTACATTGGTAGCCTAATTATTTGTCATGAGTTATTATTTGATCAAATAAATCACACATCGTATTACAGTTATGAGCCTAAGAGCGTGTAAATATTTCGAGTCCAACAGAGAATATGCTAGTTAAAAGAAATTCAAACAAATATCGTGCGTGGAATAATTTATATTTATGTCATCTGAAACACTTATTTTAATATGGCCTCGTGGCCGTGCGGTGAGAATGGCGGACTTTTAATTTAAGGGTTGTCGGTTAAAATCCCGGCAGCTACGAATTTTTTTTTGTACTTGTAAAAATAAATACGGTGCACGCAACTTTTCAAAAGTAATAAATATATTTGAATTAATGAGTGCAAATAAAAGTAAATTTATTAATTAAATTGTTCATTTCATTCCACTCCTTTGTATCCATACAAAATAGTGATAATTCAATAACAATGATTCAATTATATTCATAAAAGTTTGCAGAGGTAGATTATATCATACAAAAAATAGAAAAGCTAAAAAAAATTTTTTTCCTCAAAGAATATAATATTTTTAATGCCTAAATTGTTTGGTTGCAAAAACCTATTACGGCTCAGTCTCGTCACGTTAAACTATCGTCCGTAAACCGACTTTACAGAAAACCAATTTTTTTTATTTAATGATATTTGTTAACTCAGTTCTGCCAGTGCTTCTGTGCATAATTTCAGCCAAAGAATTGTTGATTTATGCCCTTCGGTGTCGTCTTGGGTTGTAACGAGACACTTTCATAGTGACTTTTACAGTGGCATTCCGACTTATTCCAAAACTTTAACTGTATGTCTCCTCAGTTGAGGATATAGATGGTGAGATTCTCCATGCTGTTGGTGAGATGGTCATCGAACTGCTTCCTTCGTAAACCATGTACTCATCTTCGCCGTCAATGAGCAGAGAAACACCTCCTCGATGCAAACATACACTGCAAATATTTTTTTAATGAAGAATAAATATTCATGTAAAATTAAAGATATGCATACATTTATACATTTACGTGAAAACAAGTATAGGTATCACTACAAAAGAAAGTTTGCAGTAATACTGGGTTTGGATTCTTACCCGGGGCATTTATGCTTTGGGTCAGGGACGTCGGAACAGGGGGGGGGGGGGTCAGCAGGGGCGAGTCGCCCCCGTGCTGTTATGCATGGGGGGGCGGGGCGAGAGTAGCATTTCGCCCCCCTCCTTTTCCCAGAATAAATGTTTGGTCCTAGTAGTATTTTTCTCAACCAGTAGTTACAAACGTTGCATTGGTGATCACATTGATTAGAAAATAAAATTTATGATTGTCAATATACTGGAAAATGATTGCAAATTCCTAGATGATATTTTATTTAAATTGTACTGCATCTACTGTCAGAGTAGTATTTAATACATACTACGTCATCAAATTCTTGGAATGGTATATTTAATATTTTAATTCGGAAAATCATTAAATAGCACAATTTTTCAACTAAAATTCCAAATTCCGGACCCCCCGCTCTAGGACTGAGGTAAGTGTGATACATATTTTCGCCCCCCCACTCATGAAAACGTTCCGACGTCCCTGCTTTGGGTTATCCCAGTACCTCCAATAGTTAAAGTTATTTGTAAATCCAGTAATAACTGCGCACATAATAAGCATTATACAACAAAATAAAGTCAAATTATTGTATTTTCAATTATTTTTTTCCATTGTTCAAATTTATTATGTTTTAATAATTGAAATATAAAATTATGCGCCAATTTTTGCAAGAAACACTCAGTATTATCTCGGAAAACGTTTTTCCTATGTCCAATAATTACCATAGCCATGTTCTGTACAAAGCTACCATTATCTTTCTTGTAGTATTAAAAACAATTTCTTGGCAACTGGTTTCCAAGGGAATATTTTGTATAAGTACAGAAAAAAAACATTTCTGAGTAATGCCAGCCCAATGTTCAAACTCTGCGCCTACTCACACCGTGCTTTTTCTCAGAGGAATATTCGTGGAACGCGAGGCCAGATTACTTTCTGTAATACTACTTGTGCCAACAATGCACGTGTATTTTACAGCACGTTCAAGGCTCGAAATTCTAAAAAAAAAACCCTCATTCTCACCAACAAATATAAAAAAATAGAGTTAACATTAGAAAAAATTGTTCTTTCAATCTTCCCCTCTCCCGCTCCCCCCTTCCCCCCCCCGGGGCAGCAAGCGAAATTAAATTATGCGTACGCTCCTGAACGCGTTATTATGAAACGTTTTGTAAAATTTATGCAAATTTTCCTTTTTCACATTTAATCTAAAGACTTTATTTCTATAATTGTCAGGTACATTATTCATTACGTTTCTTTCAAAGATGTACTTCTAAAAGAAATATATTTTATTTAAACAACGTTTGGCATAAATTTTACAAATTGTTTTATTAACGTTTCCAAATTGTATAGTTGCACTAAAAAAAGATCAACTTCTTTCAACCCACATAAATAGGGCAAAATATCATAACAAACTCCGGAAGTAAATTTCTTTCAAGAGATAAAACTTCATTCCCTATGTAAATTGAACAAGTGACATTATGTCAAATAAGTAGGCGTCCCGGCTACTAAACTCACTTATATTATGAAATCCTGTTTACAAAGCAAAATGTTTTAATGATTTTTCTTTCCTATAAAAATATATTGTATTAAAATTACCTTACCATTAATTAATAAAACCACAATGCCTAATCCACGTGTCTTTCACCTGTCATTATAAATTCCACATATTACAGAATATATGTTAATAACTGTTGTAAACATACATACATACACTTAAAATTCTTCTTCATCGCCTAGCCAATTCGTCGCGAAACAAGCGTATTTGTCGATGCCTAGTTATAACGACTAGACTGATTCTGATATTCTTCGAAAAATATAACAGTAAATTCAATTCCTTTGTGCTAGTAACTCACCAAGTTATCACTTAATTTATTTTTCCATGCCGCTTCAATTTTTTTTAAACTTTATATCCGTTCTGGTGAAACACGACAGAAGAGAGAAGACAGGAAGAGAGAAATAGTGCAAGGAAGAGAAAGAAAAAAAATTTTTTTTCGATGAAACAAAGTGAACGTGCATTATTCCCCCTTGCTCTTTGAGACTGAAGCCAGCAGGGCGCAAACGCGAGAAAAAGGCAACTTACAGCGCTGGCACAATGGAGAGGCAATATCTCAAAGAGGCGGTTAGGCAAAGACTCTGCGTTCCCAGACTTTGCCATTCATTGCAATTCATCCCCTTCTCTCCCCTCCCCCCCCCCCTTCAACGCTTTTCCATTTCCCGCTCTCGCCCCCCGTACCCGCGGCACCAGCGGGTGTCTCGCGCACACTTCCAGTATTTTTTTCCCTTCACCCCCTTGCAGAATTTAATTAATGGGAAATATCCTTTTATTTCGAGAAACCTTGGTCGAGCAAGAACAGGGTTGGCAAGCCTCGCCAGCTGGTACGAGGTGGGGGGAAGGCGGGCTTCGGCACCGGAAGCCTGACGACCGCCTGCTCTTCGCTTTAAAGGGTTCGGCCGCGCCAGCGGAACCCAGACGTCTCCGCTATTATTTCTCAGATGCATTCCATTGTGCTCTCGAAACGTCTGAAGATGAGTGAGGAACGGTGCCTCTTATTTTATCTCATTGTTTAGCCCCTGTCGCCAGCTATCCGGATGTCAGCACCAATCTCCAAGATTAAACAATTGCGCTTTACATCGAGAATGTTAAGTATTAAATTTACAATAAATATTTTTAAAGTGCATATAGGATAAAAAAATTATGAGTATGAAATAAAATTTTATAAATTTAATCGGGCTATCCTTACGAACCCGTTTACCTCACTCTTAACAAAAGGTTAATTTTTCGTTTTTGGTGTATGAAGTCTGGACATGTAATTATTTTCTTAGAAGCGCTTTTCCATTAATATGTGGTTGACTATTTTATGGTAGCCTAAGGGGCGTGCAACTACTTAAGAAAGTGAGAGAGTTAGTGACTAGTTGCTACAAATAATTTACAGGCGATTGTTATTGAATACATTTGCGGCAATGCAAACAACTTTATTGATAGCTTCGATGGACAATATGTGATGGTCTTAGACAGCCACTTAGTGAGTGTCACTGTGTTCCACTACGGCGAACCTTTATTACTAAACCATAAAAAGTTTGTAAAAACTTTAAAACAATGTTCAATATGTTGTCTTTGTATTCATATCACACGCCCCATAAGCAACCATAAAACAGTCTACCACATATTAGAGGGAAGGAGTTTCTAACAAAAGAATTGGCAATTACATGTCCAGACTACATACACCAAAATTTAAAAATAACAAATTGTTAAGATTGGGGAAAACAGGTTCGTAAGGATAGTCCAATTAAAATTATAAAGTTTTATTTGCTACTAATATTTACATTACTAACTAAACCACCACACTTATTGTCTGATTACAAATATATTAATATCTGCCAACTACACAGTCCGCACTCCTCACTGGAGCTAGGCTCAAAAGTGGTTCGCCCCTCACCTCGCGCCTACCCACACACACAGTCTCGCGTCACTCTGTCACACTCGCACGGTCCTGTCACTCCGCGTCACGTCGCTTGCTAAACGTTGGGAAGGGGGGGGGGGTAGTCCCTCGTCCTCTTCGCCGAACTCGCATTTCACTCAACTCGCCTTCTGGAACTCCCGCGGAGGCCGGCGCCTCTGCTTTTATGCCCGTTGGCCGTCTTTCTGGAACTGACTGTAGTGGTCGTTACGTGTCCCGTCATCCCGGGCCGAACCAGCGCTCGAAGCATCTGTAATAGCGGCCTTAACTCACGCCACCCCACGCTGTGGTTTCAGTAAGCCCGCGGAATTTCCAGGACGGTAAAAGGGATAAATAACAGCGCCGAGGAGGAGAGCGAATGGGCAGGTGGGTGGCGAGGCTGTGCCGCTATAATCCTCGAAGGTATGCGCGTATGACGTCAGTGTCCGTACGGGCCCGCCAGGTTGCCCGAGTATCTGCGGCGCGTCACGCCCTTGCCTCCCACATTAGTAACTATATTTATTTTTTATGAAAAATGGTTGTCTGTAAAGTCGGTTTACGGACGATAGTTTAACGTGACAACGTCATAACAAAACATTGATGAAATGATAGTTCAGTTAAAGTACTAAATTTAAAAGCTACTTTTGAAATGCCCCCATTAACCTATTTAATATAATAGTAGATTCATAGGCCAATCGAGTGGAAGAGAGATAGATGCGGCGCAAGCGTACAATGAGCTTAACGGGACACAGCATAACGGGACAAGTGCGTCACGGGACACTTTTTCGTGCGTGCAGCCGGCGTTCATCGATTTATTAGACGTTGTCGCGTCAAAAATATTATTTCTTTAGCTTAAGAATATACCTTAATTAGATAAGTAGATCATGCTCATTTTAAGAATTATTTACATACGTAATATTAACTACTAAATGAGAAAGATTAAAACTTTTATTTTTACATTTGTCTCGATTTTAGTAATAAAGCTAAATTCAGCGTTAATATTTTTTAACAGTTTGTGTACTTGTAATTTACGAAAAAGTCAAACAGTACAATAACACGTTCAAGATAACCAGGACGCTTGGCAAATCGAATACACACGTAGACATTGATTTTTTGATGCATTGGTGAAGTCACGTAGCAGAGTTAGTTATTTATGCTCTTGCGTGGTTTTCAAAGAGAACTGGGATATACAAGGTCATGGGTTCCGAACCTGGGGTAATTAACTCTGCCGGTGTAAAACAGCTTTATTGAGGGGGTAATAATGATGGTAATTTTTTGTATCTACAGGGCCGGATTTAGGGGAGGGCAACCGGGGCGAAAGCCCCGGGGCCTCCACAAACGGAGGGCCCCCGCAAATGGAAGGTTCCGTTCATTAACACTAAAATTTAAGTTCATATAATTCTTGTCTCCGATTATATTAATGTATTTTTTTGTTTTAATACTAAGAGAATATACTTGATTTCACAATAAATTATTTATTGGAAAACTCGACTGAAAAAAATTGTTCATTTTATTTGTAAAATAATTTGGGGCCAGGGAGCCTCCGCTCCTCTGTTGCCCCGAGGCCTCCAGACTTCTAAATCCGGCCCTGAGTATTTAGATAATAGAATGACAGGTCAGCACCACGTGGCATGGACTCTCTCGCGCTGATGAAAATTTTAAATACGAATATGTGTCAGCCAAAGTAGAATTTTTTGGACTACGTGAGGATAGCACTTTCAAAGTAGAATTTCAATATTATGACCTCGGTACATTTTCTCATAGAGCTGACAGAGCTCTATGAGGTGAGAGTGGTTTCTCAAATTTAGTAAAAGTAAAAAAAAAGAAGACCAGAAACAGTCCTAATGTGTAACATGACATAATATGCGCGTTAAGTGAAATTAAAACTAACATAAAATTAACATGCAGTTGCAAGAAAATTACAACCTTCACATTAACTGTCATTAATTAATTAAGAAATTACATTGAAATTGTAATAATGTATGTTTTTTGTGTAATTTTATAATCAATTATTTGTATTCATGCGTGGTTTTCTTCGGTAAAATTTTAAGGAAGGTATAATCAGTTTCCCTGATAGGTCACAGGAGTAACAAGACTGAAAAGGTTAGGAACAGGGGTCGTAGTTTGTACGAGGATCCAGTAGACTGAAACTATGAAGAATCATTCGTGTTTATTTGAGGAGCATTCTTCACTCAAAATTACGTAAAATTATTACAATTTGTAATAGTGTACAAACTTTCTTCTAAACTTAACTTGTGTAAGTTGATCATTCAACCAGGTGGAATGGAATAAAAAGTAAATCAAGCCTTACACAAACAGTAGTAAAATATTTTTGACTATACGATTTTTTAATTCGTTACGTATTTACAGACAAATGTGATGTATCGTATTAAACGTAATACAACAGATAACATTTCAATTTTTTGCTATAGATTTTAATTTCTTGTTTAATAACATTTCCATAAATATAATTATTGATTTTAAAAGAAATAAAAATATATTTCAGGGCATACAAAATATAAAAATTCTTTAGACGCCTAATATTTTATTTATAATTCATAAAATTTTATGCGTCTTGGTTTAATAATCTCTTACAGTGGTTAGGGTGTTTGTGAAACGGTTATAAAATAAAATAAATGTTTAGTGTTTGAATAAAAAATCTAGTATGCGAATAAAATAGCAATGATATAGTTTTAATTTATTTTTTAATATAAGTTTAAATAAAACACGTGTATAAATCTTTTGTAATAAATTTATGATGAAACTTTTCTCGTATCTGGCTCTAACGCTTTGAACCCGCATGTTGCTTTTTATGGATAGTTTAAGATAAATTTTCAGGATTATTTTAATAAGATCCAGTTATAATTTAATACTAAAATATCTTAGGGATGGCCTGTAAGTCGTTTATATTTTCAACTTATTTTTTTGTGATGAAACAGTTGCCGATTTTGTCGGTTGAATTATTTGTCAACCAGTATAAATGAACGGTTGTTGAATTATGACACAATAAAATTCAATCCTTTAAAAAAAAATTAAAAGTTTCCTATGTTCGAATAAGTTTTTTTTTTTTCACAAAAATTGGCAGAACAGTTCAACTAGAGCGAGTGCACCTAACGGACATTTTTTTTAAGATTGGCATTTTTAGTCCCACGCGAAATATATAACAGTAACTATTGTTTGTTATAAATCATGTTGGAACTTACGGCAGTGTAAACTTACGGCAGTGTGACTATTGCTTGTACAATGTAAGCTGTCTCTCCCAGAATATAGTTTGCGCAAAACGTCATGGGCAAGTAATCCATCGGTTCTTCATCCCCTCATCAACAAGATCAATCATATTGGAAGAGTCAAGATGCAGCGTGTGCAAGTGAAACTAAAGACAAATAAACCAGACTGTTGCCTGGCAACGAGGGTTGGTTTTTTTTTTTTCACTTCCCAATATAGTGGTCGTAAGATGCACTCAATGTTTTCTTAAGATGAAAAACAAAACTTTTGTGGGCGGGGAAACTTTTTAATACACCACAACGTGTTCCTCCCCACTAGGCTTTGACAAAACCCTCCCCCCCCCCCCCCCCAACCCAACAACCCAAAAAAAATCTTTAAATCAGGTTTTGGATTTATTTTCCCCACTTAACTGTTCCAAAAAATAGACTAAATAAGGTATTGACTACGAGTAATAAAAAATGTTTCAACTTTAAGCAGCTTATATAGCTTACCAATAAAGCTTTCAAAATCGTGTGCAAAGAGAATCGAAGCTTGTATGTTGTTCAAGTTATAAAATTTCATACCGCTTTATTAGTCGCAGTTTCAATGTTTTTGAGAAATTTATATTTAATTAATAATACACACATAACACCAACCACTACGTAAGCGTCATTAATTTTAACCAATTTAATGTTTAGGACTCTGTCTCATTGGCCAACTTAGTAGGTTCATTTTTTTGTCTTTATAATTTTTAGGGCATTTTTTTCGTGAAATTTATTACAATAATTATCTTGTTTTTGTATGTCATGTCTTTTGTTGCCTAATATTTTCTAAGAAGCGGTAATATATCACGTAAATGTTTATAAATATGAATACTCGTGTAATATTTTACAAATAGCAAATAAAACCTAGAATCTTATGAAAAGACTGGTGAGAAAATAATCAATTTCAAATTGTCTACACTATAAATTTACAGGAATAACCTTTAAATATGTTTAATGGCACACATTTCAATATTAACATCTTATTTTGCTAGTTCAGAGGCCAATTTGTAAGCATGATGGTCTAATTCTCGAAAGACAAGAATATTTGTCTACATATTATATTTCATTCTTATATTTCATCTGTGATCCACGCTTCCACCTCATCAAAAACATGTTTTGGTGTGAAAACTTCTATAGGAGGGTTTGTGTAGGGAGTAAATTCATGTAAGTCGTCATCGACATGGTCATGTGACGTGATATAAATGTGTATGTGTGTGTATACATATATACATATATACACACACATATATACATACACATATAGTATATATACATATATACATATACATACTTAGTGGTGCGCGCGCAGCCAGTACGCGTCTTCAGTCCCAGTACATCAATGCTGTGCATATGTGAATTGTATGTGTGAATACAGTGTTCAGATTGTGTTTTGTTCAATTTTTATTTTAAATCTTAAGTATACGATTACTGTGCAATAAAAAGTGAGTATAAAATATATTAACATTCTCATATAGATATATAGTTTGAATAACGAAGAAAACGGAGTCTTTGTAGCAATATAACCTAAAAGATAAGAATATCATTTTTTTAATACCTACAATTACTATTCAATTCGTATTTTTTAGTAATTTAGGAGTTATTTTGCTAACGTGATAAAACAAATTTGTTGTGTGATAGGCTAATATTTTTTCGTAAAAATTGCGAAAACGTTTTCACTTCTGTCGGCAGTCCTCTTGACCGCTTTGAAATTATTTTTACACGGATCGGCAAGCATTTGAAAATTCATTACATTTATCTACTAGTTAAGTGGTAAAATCGTAATAATTTATTTTAAAAACCTATGAAATAAAATTCTTGAATGACTTTACATAACTTCCGTATATATTTCATGCAGTCAGACAAATTAACATTAAAATTACAGGTGATCTGCCTACCACTACGAAGTTTCTGGCTCGTAGTTATACATTTCCTCGCGTGGTAGCGCTGGCTCCTTGATCAATGGCGGATTCTGGCGCTCTTTCTGCAGCAGTTAGTTCGGCAAGCACTCGCCAGAGTGTAGCGCCTTCCACAGATACCTAGCTTGAGCTGCCGTTCAAACTCTCAGCAACTGCCTCAACTCATACATTTCCGCTATTATGCCAAAATGTTTACAATGGAGACTCGAATGATTATTTTTAATGGAATATTTATTGTGTTCATTTTACAAGTAACTTTTTTAGTATTGTTATGATTAATTTGGATTTTTAACAGCCTTACATATTCTTTTCTATGTTAGAAACTAAAATAACAGTCATTTATCAATTATGTTTTATGACGCAAATAACTTTTTTTAATGGAACAATGTGTCCTAACTGTGCTTGAAGGAGGAAGGTTTTTAATATAAACATACATGCCTAAAGATTTTCTCACGTCAATTCTGAACTACTGTTTCGTTCCTGCTCACAATAGGCATAACATATAGAATAATTCCTATTTACCACATGGAATTTCAGGCTTAAATACACACTGCAATGCTTTATGCGTCGTTGTATTTCATTTGCTTTTTTTTTAATTTAAGCATTGGAACTCAATACAGTGCTGCTGGCATTTAGTTACATTTATTTCCTTAGTATATAACTCCTAAGCTAACTCAAAAATAAAAATCATTAGCGGTCTTATGTTGTGTATATAATAGTTGGAATAATCTGACCAGTGTGTCTTTGTGCTTAGATCCCACCTCGATTCAAGGGCGGATCCAGAATGAGGCTCAGGGAGCGGGGCCAAATAAATTTTTCTAATAAATTTTAGTTTATTTAGAATTGAAATACCGAACAGTAAGTTTAGTACGGTTCTTAATTTAGCTTGCTGCTCTATTTAACAGTGGGTTGGAAGCTGAATAATAATTTTCTAGTTCTTATTTAGTGGTGTGCATTTGATTTCTGCTTCAAAAACGTCCTATTATATATATAGCACTGCAGTAAAATAATACTTTAGTAATTTTGGAAAACTATGATTGGGAAAATCAGAAATTATTCAGGGTTCAGGGGAGGGGCATGCCGCTATGGATACGCCAATGCCTCGAGTGGAATCCAAGGGTAGACGCACAGTCCTCGGTGACCTTGAACGGCAAGGCGTCACGCTCGAGCAGCGAGGGTCGCGGGTTCGATCCCAACATCACGGCATGACTCGTACCTACGAGCGCTGAGTCGGTATCTTAAATTAAGTTTGATTCGATCAAAATATATTACATTTGAAGTGAAACTTCTGTCCTGAGGAGACTAAAATTGTCGAGCGTTACGAAAATTTTTGATCTCATGAAGGGATTAGTTAGATACATGGCAGGGGAACCGGTAGAGGATAAAAGCGCATCAGTGGCGACACTACTCCAACGCATGCGCTAGCGGTCGAATGGGAAGACGGCAAAAAAAAAAGGGGGGATAGGTACGTAGCATACCATGCTATATGCTAGTTGTAACGGCCGGAAGGGAAGACGGCAAGGGAGAGGTAGAAATGGCACAGCAGTGATGCTACGGAATTCTCGTAACGCTGCTTATGTTTGACCACTCCTCAGTTTTTTTTTTTTGAGATAATACCCTTATCCTCACTGGTCTCAATTATCATCTCGTGTTCAATAAAAATACTAATAATTTACCTCTATGCCTAATAAGCAAGAAGTGTCACTTTTGTCGCACTTGGACTACATGCACACAAATTTTTCTTAACTTGTCGACTTGACAATTTAGCACAGCCAACAAAGCCGTCAGTTTTCTTGGAAATCATAGTTACTCATTTTTCTCACAAAGTCATAAATGGTGCTCAGGTTGCTTTTTACAATAACCCATTTGAATGAACTCCGATTTATTTTACCAATATTGTGTTTATTAACAGATTGGAAATTTTTCCCAATAAAGTTTTAAACTTGTGTAAAAGCTGAAAATAGACAGTGCGATCAAATTTTGTTTTCTATATTAAAATTTTGTTTTCTATGTTATAGCCATTACAGATCAGCCGAAACTAATTTATACGAGTTCAGGCCTAATATATTTCAGTCAAAGAAAGAATTTAAAAAATCGTGTAAACGTTACTTCAGTTTTCTTACCTGTGTTTAACGATTTTTTTTTCTTTTCTGAACCTACAAAATGGTTAAACTATTATTGTAGCGCAGTTGATTATTTTGGCATAAACGTATTTAAATATATTAAATTTTTTTTTATTTTGTGACTCATGAAATATTAATTAATTTTTAATAACTGCATTGCATTCTTAATGGAAAATAATTTTAATAACGACATAAAAACTACGAATTTAAAAAGGTTTATGCATTTTAACATACTAACAATATTGGCAGACCTGATAGATAACAGGCGACCTATCAAGTGCGCAAGTTCATTCTTAGATCGGGAGATTGTGTTTTACATCCCGTGGAGACATCAACTGTCCATAGCCTGCTTTGGGAATTTTTCATAGGTTTAAATAGTTTTACAACAAAACATTTGTAGCAATTATTTGCTTGTCAAATATATGGACATATTTTCACACTGCATGTATCACCAAATCTCAGCGAGTAATGAAATGAAATATGTAGGAGTTCGACCCAGAGGATCTTGGCTCTCGCTTAGGTTTTGCGGTTTCTCGATAGCAAAGCCAAACAGTTAAGATATTGTCCCTAAATATTTAATTTTTGGATTAGATTCTTCTTATTATTACTTATTAGTCATGGCAACTTAGCTAACCATTCTATTAAAATGTTATTATTCTCTTTGAAACTTAGTGATGTGCTGACTTGTTGGTGCGTTCACAAGTTCTGTATCCGTAGGCATAAAATAATACTGCTACTACTGTTACTACTAATACTACAGCTACTAATGGTACTAATCTTATTACTGTCACTTCTGATACAACCGTTACTACTGGTACTACTGTCATTATTCCTGCTACTGTTACTACTGTCTCTACTTGTACTACTCTTATCACTACTACTGCTACTACTACAATTAATACAAGTCTACTACTGATATTGCTGCCTACTATTGCTGCTATATCTGATTCCGGCGCAACTATTGATACTTTTACTGTTACTGCTACTTCTGCAGTTACTGGTACAACTGCTTGTGTTTAAGTTTAGTGGCAAAGCACTTGAAACATTTCACTGCATCTAACCATTGTTTAGACATGATGATTATCGTGATTGGTGTGTATAGGCTGCAATAACTAGCAATGTCTAGCGAAAGAATAAAGGTGAGGTGAAGGAACACAAAATTGATAAAAAGAGGGGCCAGAGTATGAAAGTTGACCGCCAAAGCCTGTTAGGAGGAACATGACCACTTGCTTGAAGAACAGAGCTGATGTGCCGAATATTGTCCCGTCTGAACGCGCCTTTAATTAACGCCCAGTCCTCGCGGAAGGCTGAGCCCGTAATTAAACTGGAGTGAAGAAACTGCAGGAAAAGAAATGAACGATAGGCGAGGGAGGAGAGAATGAGAAAAAAATGGGGGCCGGCGGGTGAAGTTGGCCGAAGGAAAGGGTTTTCGAAGACGAAGGAAACATTTCAAGAGGCCTGAAAAGATTTCTGTTTCAATGAGAGCGACAGTTGGGTCGTCGCCCCCAACACTATTCGACTAATGGAATTTTGAGAGCACTTCACCTCTCCTCTTCACCCTTTTCTCGTCCGTTTCCCTCTTCATTGCCATCTTCCTCTGCCCGTCTCTACAAATCTCATCCCGGGCGGGGTTTGCGCGGGATAAGATGGGGGGTTACGCACACAAAAGGCCAAAGTCTCATCATTAGTGGCGCCGGCATAAAAAGTGACGCTCTCGTGGGCAGATTTTTTTTTTGAGAATGGGGACAATAAGAAAAGAAGTCTCGGCATATTAAAAGTTTTCTCCTCGTTTCCGCTGCGCTGGTATCTTCGCACCCTTCAAAAGGGAAAGGGTTTCTCCTCGCGGAGTCCCTCTGTGTTTTCCCTTATTCCTGTTCCTCGCCGATGGCACTATGACGATTAAGATGCCGCCCCTCCCCCCACAATCGGAAAATGGCGATCCGGGCGGCTCTGGGTTCTTAGGATCAGGCCGCACTTGTGCATTAGGCAAATTGGAAGGGAAAAAAATTTTCCCTACCCTGGAATTTATTAGAGCGTGCAGCACTCGGCCGACTCCACAGTTCTCACCGCGGTGCAGTGTGGTTCCTCCGACAGTTGTCTCTGATCAGTTATTCCAATCAGGGAAGTGCCACCGGCTGAATGCTCAGGAAAGTGGCTGTTTACGCCGGTTCAAACCGTGCATGCAGAGGGAGCGACGGAACAATGTAGTGTGATTCACTTCCTGTCAGTTTACATCTGAGTTATACATTTCAGTTTATTTGCAAAAACGTTTTACTAAAATTAAATTTTAAAAAAAAAATACAATGTTTTACAGTTAAGTTTGAGATTTCTAAAACCAACGAATTACTTAGGGTCCTTGATTTTCTCTTTCAACCACACATTTTTTTCCTGTCTTATTTGGGTATGCTATCTCATCAGACATTTTATCATTACAATAAATGTTATACAAACGAAACTGACAGTTTCTTATATAAAAGCTCTATATATTATATAATATTTTTAACAAAACTTTATTTTAATCATTTAAATTACTATTGACATATGATCATGCTTTAAATCGTAAAAAAATAATACAAATTTATTCAGTGCTTGTTTCTCTAACATTTAATCAATGATAAAAAAATACGGATTTTCAGTTGCACATGAACTTCTTATTAAGTACTGACTGGTTTTGAGATATAATATAGTTTGGTATCTAAAATTTAGTTCATTTCCCTATGTTTTACAGGTTTTAAAGCTCAATTTTCAAATAATTGTGTTTTCCATATTTAAAATTTTTTTCCCTGTCTGTGGAAACTCTGAAATTGGCACGCCCGAATCCCATCAAGTTTGTTACGTCACACTGACAAATGAAGAATGGTATGCAAGTATACAATAACCATAAGCCTGACATCAGTCCCTGCGTGACGAGTGATAAGTCATTGCCATAGAAACATATTTTGCAACAAACGTTGTTAATCACCAATTTTTCGATATTTCACGACACAAAAATTTGCTTTAACAAAGCACAAATAATTCTTTAAACCCGTATTTACAATTCAACACACTCATAGACAGTTTGACTTAAAAAAGTAAACAATTAATGAGTGATAGAAAAAGTTGCTGTGTTCGTATTAAAATGCTAATAGTTTGTATGTGGCTTCGTCAACTTAATTCTACAATGAAGCTGTTAATGTAACATTCTCACTGATCACATCTCATTAAAAGCAAGAATAACGTATGTTCATTGACAAAGCGAACAAGCTAAATAACTTCGAAATTCCATAATCATATATTATATTGTTACGAACGTTAGCAAGGCCACGTCACGCGCAGGTGCAGAGCTAGCTGGGCTGCATCACATGCCGCCGTAACATGATATATGCTGTGCGCACCTGAGTCGCCGCTTTATCTCCCTCCAGCCCTCCGCTCCCCCCGCGCGCGACTGTTAGTTTGACATCCGAAACCTGCCAGCTGCGGAGTTAACGCGAGCCGCCGACACGTGTTTTCGAGAGATTTCTGCCGTCGGGACGGCTCGCGATGACGCGACTGGCCCCGGCCGCTCTCGTGAGTTCTGGAATTGCGCCGGGGCCTATATATATGCCCGAGGACGCCGGCCGGAGGGGAGTCAGTTCGGAGTGTTCAGTTAGGAGTTCTCCCGCGGCGGAGTTTCCGGGCGATAGTGCCGCGGGTGCGGCAGAGTGGCGAAGTCCTTGGACAAAGGTTCCAGGGCAGGGAGTGAGTGAGTTCAGTGGAGTCGGGAGCTTTCCCGCGGCGGAGTTTCCAGGCGATAGAGTCGCGGGCGCAGCGGAGTCCCAAGCGAAGTTGCGAGCGAGGCGTCTAGTGGATCCTCGGCGAAGGGGAAGTGCGTCGGTGGCGGCGGAGTGTGGCGACGGAGTCCCGCGGCGGAGACCCACGAGGGGTGCTGCGGCGAGAGTTGCGCCAGAGGTGCGGCCCAGTGAGGTGTGTGGAACGAGTGACTGGGGAATAGACCTTTCTTTAAGTGTAATTAATTATTTGCCATTTTAGAAGATTTTTGTAAAAGACATAAGTTGTGGCAATAAATAAAACTGTGTAGTGAAATAAAATCTAATAAATGGGCTATCCTTTACGAACCCGCGGTAAAACGTAACAATGTTATAGCTATGTGATTATTATATATTTTGCATTATTTCATAATTTTAAGTGTTATTGTGTTTATTTAAGTATTGGCCAAATATTGACCTAAGAAGAAAGTTGAAAGCTTCAAAATATGTGTGGAATAAAGTTATAGTTAATTAATTGATTACAAACTCAAAAATTAAAACTTTTTTGATCATCGGTACATATATAGACTACTAATAATAAAACTGTTCAAGGCAAAATATCTGTACATTGGATGAAATGATGAAAAAAAACTATTGCAAATGGTTATTTACATTATTGAGAACTTAAATTTATAGTTTTTAAAATTTTATTTGTTTTTCTCTTTCTTCGAGAATCAATCGAAATCTATTGAAATATTCAACCCTAAGGATGTGGAAAAGGGGTAACAATAATTATATCTCTGAAACTAAGCAACCTTTAGTAAAGATAATAGTTAAACATTCAGAATCTACCCACCACAAATTTTATATTTTGCAAATTTCAAATCCTAGGGAGTGAAAACAGGGTAAGTATGTTTTAAAGTTAATAATTATATCTCCGAATTTAATTAGGAGTAATAAATAATTTTGGGTACCAAAAAAGACCAAACGAAGACTTCCATCCATAATTTTTTCTTCAAAACCCAGGGGGTAAAAAATTGGTAAGTATTTTATAAAAGTTAGTATTTATATCTCCGAATTTAATTAAGCATAACAAATGATTTTAAGTAAGTTATTAATTATAAATATACGAGTAGTATAGGATAGCCAGTCCGGGGACTGGGTTCTGGGTGTGGTGCCCGTGCCGGTGTCCGCCATCTTGGATTGTGACGTCACGGCGGCCATATTTGATGGTCGTGACCTTGACCTTTGACCTTGACCTTGACCCCGGCGGCCATTTTGGATCCGCCATCTTGGATCCGCCATTTTGGATGACGTCATTGTGTTCTAGAAAATTCCGGCGATGTGTTTTCCGCCATTTTGGATGACGTCACCGTTGCAATTTCCGTTATGGCCGCCATCTTTAACTTTTTTATTTATTATCAGATTTTAATGAAATTTTTTTTAAAAATTATAAAAAAATTAATTTAATAAAATTTTAATAAAATATTTATAAAAAACCTACATTAACGACACGGAGTTCGGAGTCCTCGGTTCGAACCCGGTGAGGGCAAACAATTTAAAAATGGCGACAGGCTACTTCCTCAATGGTGGGTGCTAGCAGACTGGCCCCCACCACTTTAACCAATGCATATACGAACTTACAAACCACCCCCCCCCCCTCCATCCAAACACCCCCCCCCCACCCAATTTTTTTATCGTAAAAAACCACCCACCACTACTACTCTAGTGTTTTCCCCTCCCTCCATCTCTCTCCCTCCCCTACCCTCCTCCGCCCCTATTTTGTGTAGAGTATAAATACACCTGTTGTCGGACCCGGGAAGCCTTCAGTTACCTGCAGTTCCTCCTCCGTCGACGTCGAGTACTTACTTCTTGTCGCGGAGACGTCCGTCAACGCCGAGTACTTACATCGTGTCGAGGAGACGGATTTTTGTTTTTTTCAGGTAATAAGTGGGGTCCTATCGGTATAAATTGAGGTCAACACCCTAGACACAGCAGTCAACAAATAGTCGAGTGGGTATAGAGCTACTGCTACAGATTCAAGCAAATGCCGTTCGATCCGTCTGCAAAGTACGCGGAAGTAACGCCAGGATTCCGCCGTGTGAACTACATCACCAAGGATGGATACTTCCAACTAGAGGTCTGCAACTTCGGTCATCACTGGACCAGTGATTGTGACGAGGAGGCTCCGGACATCATCGAGACATCCTGCAACAAGGTAGATTGTGTCGTCCATTATCTAAGACCTGACAGTACATTCCCTACAACATTCGAAGCACTTAAGGCTGCATCAGCGACTGAAACTATAAGCTCGGAACCAGACTACTCCTCAGTAAGGTGCGAGTTGCGGCGCAACACCGATCCGGAGGCAGTAATTAGTTGGAAGGAACAGTGTGACGGGTTTATTCACGACACCACCTACGTTAACCATCATTGGTACACATCCTGCAGCTCTCTACTGTGTAGGCTCTACCGCTTCACTCCACTCAGTTAAATTTGTAAGCTAAGAAGAAATTTGAAGGGCTCATGCGGTTATTATATCTTCGCGCCATGTCATTGATTTCAACAGCTTGTGGTGTATTAGGACCATACCCTTAGAGGACATACCAAGTGAAGCAGAGGATGAGGAAACATACCTTCACAACTGGTATGACATCGAGTGCTGCAGACGACAGGGACGTCGCTGGTCGCGAGACGAGCCACGGGGTCGATCCCCCGATCGTGACCTCTCACCAGTGGAGCCTATCCGTCAAGTGTTTGGAGAGGCGGGCTCTCGTCAGTTCGTGAACCACGGACCATCACGTGAGGCGTCATTGTCCCACACAACCATTGCTGGTGCTGCCCGAGAGCCTGATACATCTCGTGACGGATCTCCATCTTTGTCATCTCCCACACCGTCGAGACCATTAACGCCACTATCGTCAATTGCATCACGCCGAATGTCAAGTTCTACAATGTCTACACCGTCGTCATCGCTACCTCATCATCATCCCGTGTCGAAGTGTACGGATAGTCATCGCTCCATACCAGAGTCCACAGAAGAACAGTGATCTGCGTGACGACAAGTATAGCGTGAAATATTTACAGTGTTCAAGTTTTGTCACTCCTGTTGCGTCAGTTATTGTTCCGTAACTATATCAAAACTTTTTATTTGAATCAAGTGTGAACTAAATAATCATAATCATCAGTGACTCAAAACTACGTGTTATATTTTTTATCACCCATAAAAATTTATATGTGGTGTGTAAGACTATAAAGAAAATATACAATCAGAACTATATGTAATGAACTACACTTCATCATTGTAATGCGTCCTCTGTAATCGTCTGGTACCGGACGGGGAATTGTTGGAAATAAAATTAATCCAATTTATGTGTGTATGTTATATTAATCCGCAATCACTATACTAAATTAAAGTTTAAAAAAATATTAAATATTCTTGTTTCACTTTAAATACTATTAGTTATAAAAAAAGTAGCAGGGAAAAAATTTACAATTTAAAAGTTATTTACATTTATAAAAAAAGCTGATACTTGAAATAACACTAATGTGTTACATTTATTAAAAAGTTGATAATTAAAATAATAATGCGTTACATGTATAAAAAGTGATATTTAAAATAAAAATTTTCTACATTTATAAAAAAATTCAATATTTCAAGTTTAATGAAAAATCTTTCATATTAGATACTGAATAATTTTTCAAAAAGCCAGCACAGAGGCGGCGAGAGATCGCTCGACCGTGACGAGGTACCAGCACGAGGTGGGAGTGGAGCAGGGGAGGAGGGAAAAATTTGCAAGCGTGCATGTCCGCTCACCGGCGGAAGCGCTAGCCCCGCCTCCACCAGGGCCGCATGGAGGGGGAAATCTACCATCATTCCTCCGTTGGACGCGCCAAGAAACACTGCGCGGAGGACACCGCTCTGACCATGCACACAATTTACAGCAATTAAAAAATTTTACTACGCACATGAAACGAACGACACACATTCAACCATAACAAAAACCACAGGAAAAAAAAACGGAATGTACACACAGCACAAACAGGAAACGGAATGAACACACCGACACACAGGAAAACGAAAAGTACACACAGGAAAACGAAATGTACACACAGGAAATCGGAACGTACACACAGTACACACAGGAAACGGGACGTACACACAGGAAACGGAACGTACACACAGTACACACAGGAAACGGGACGTACACACAGGAAACGGAACGTACAAACAGGAAAACGAAATGTACAAACAGGAAAACGAAATGTACAAACAGGAAAACGAAATGTACAAACAGGAAAACGAAATGTACAAACAGGAAAACGAAATGTACAAACAGGAAAACGAAATGTACACACAGGAAAACGAAATGCACACACAGGAAAACGAAATGTACAAACAGGAAAACGAAATGTACAAACAGGAAAACGAAATGTACAAACAGGAAAACGAAATGTACAAACAGGAAAACGAAATGTACAAACAGGAAAACGAAATGTACAAACAGGAAAACGAAACGTACAAACAGGAAAACGGAATGTACACACAGGAAATCGGAATGTACACACAGGAAATCGGAATGTACACACAGGAAATCGGAACATACACGCAGTACACACAGGAAACGGAATGATCACACATACAGTAGCGGAAACACAGGCTTATTTGGAAATCAGGATACAAGAAATAAATCATACTTTTTTAAAATATAAATAATTCATTTTATTTTTCATTAGTACACACATGACAGTTAATCAAATGATTATTGTATGTAGCCAGCGTTCCGAAGTTCTTTAAGTATGGTCGATACTTCCACGATATGCGAGTAGTTCCCTCTATGAACAGTTGCCACCATCAGTCTTAGCCGGTCAACCAATATGTTTGGATCTTTCCATGATGTGGAATCAATCTCTTCTGCAACCAACTTCATTGCTTGTTTATTATAAATATTATGATCTCTGGTGTCTTCCGTTTTAACACCAACCTCAGGGTTACTTTCATCATCTAGCCAGCGATCATCACAAGCTTGTTCAGATTTATTTATTATAACACGACATTTCCATCGCTTCGGTCTCAGGACACCACCACAGTCTTCTGTCTTGTCCGCTTTAGGTTCTGCATCTCAGTCTTCGATCACGACGACAGTTTCAGAGTCACTGTAGCAATCACCGTAGAAGACATCGTCTTCACCCAGATTACCATATGAACTCGTTATAGTTGATGGTGAAGTGTCTTCATCGCCTGTATGCTTCCTTTTCAGGAGTCCATCATTTTTACAAAGTATGGTCGATCTGCTAAATATAGGCTTGAATGTATTCCCACTTTTCACGGTGTTGATACCTTCATTAGTTTCAGTCTTCCCGAAACCATCAACATCCTTCAATATTTGTTTCTCGTCACGATCGACGTGCTACGGCTTCCATCTTTTCTATATTATTAATATTATTTGTCTTAAAATCTCCGCGTCCGTGTCACTATCACAGATGTAAATCATCATCATAGCTGTCATCAATATTATCATGAGCTGCATCAATATCACTCATTTTATGATATCGTTTCCACATTTCAGTTGTCAGTGATTAACCACAATCTATGATCTTGTGAGCTCCATTCTCATTTTCTGTAAAAACCTAAGTGTTCAGTTTTATTATTTAATCCTTCAACCCATCATCCCAAACACAATTATATCATCTTAGTATATAGAGGAAAAAATCATCAAAGTTCCTTTCATTTAATCATAGGAACCGCATCATCCTTTCCACATATAGTATATTTTCTTGAGCCCAAGAGTCTTTCATTATATATACCATGCAGTGTTCTTCAAGAGATGTGGTATACTACCAGTTCTACATACAAATCCATCCTATCAATAATTTGTTTACTCAATAGAGAAAAAAATCATCTCGTTATTTTTACGTGTTTTACTAAATTATCACTTCGACTAAAATAACTACCACACCTAGTAATTTCTACAAAGGACACTTTGTCCAAGACATTTTAACCTTCATCTGTCTGAAAACAACCATGTCCCATCTATATCACAAAGTAAACGAGGGTTAGTGGGGATATGTCAAACAAGTGCTAGTCACTCATAGGGTAAGAACCATGTGTTCGATACCTATCTCAGTCAATGTAGCATCTATGTATTTTTCTTACCTCATGTAGAAAAATATGTTCCACTACATACGAATTTAAACTTATTCACGTACGACCAGGCAAAGAATTTAAATTCAAACACGTTAACCTCAAAGAAAATTTAAAAAAATTCTCAAGGATAGAGGCAGAGACTTCTCGATCGAGACACACCTACCATCACCTGCAAATGAACATTGACCCCTCGCGCGGGAATTGCAAGCTTGCAGAATGCTGCGGCAGTCATATGTTTGCTCGAGTCATACACACATCACGACGCTAGTCTTCCCACTCATTTCACGTAAAACTCCAGTGAAATCGTAATCGAGCATACGTAAAGTACTTGCTGGTACCACTTCAAAGTATGCATCACTGAACCAGAGCAGAAAATCAGCCTACGAATGTAAAACTCGATACTATAAAAAAATTTTTTGTAGTGTATATACGAGAGGAGTCGATTCGTACATACCATACTCAATACTCTGATAATTATAAGCAGCAAAATATTTTAAATCATGACCCCGGCTAGTATACATTTTTTTCGTGAACCCTAAATTCATGTTAGTAATCAGTACGAATGTGTGAGTAACTCGGACAAATAATCGCTTACCAAGTATCCAGAGTATTACTGTTACAGCCCGGCCAGTGCACCAGCATACCCCGAAGTGTGGTCAATTGATAAACATTCTTTAATTTTTTAATATCACCTCCGTAGTGTACACCAATATATGACAGGTTACGATTTAAGACCATAAATTTCCCACAAGTCTGTTAGTTTTATTTCGGGAAGTAATAAATTATTTCTCAAAAATAATAAATCAAGTTCTTAGTCAGATTTGCTCTAATTCTATGGTATTACCTCTACCCGCACTTTACCAAAACATCTCCCATAAAAATCTTAAGAATGCAGATGGCATACTCAGACTAAAATAATTTTAGCAAAAAAAAAAACTGTCTTCAGCATTATTGGTAAACAAAATAATACACATAAACAAGACAAAACGAACATTACAAATCCGACCTAAATTACGTGTCACATGAAGTTTATTACATTAAGATAAACGATGGAGGTAAAGAAAAATAAATTTAAAAAAATTCTTTAATTCAATAATTTATTTTAAATTGTACATTCATACACAATAAAATCTGACACTGTATGTATATATATCGTATACATTTTCTCAGTCCTTGCAACATTCATTTTTATTAAAATTATTATATTTCGTTTTAAGAGTGCCAAAATACAGCTAATTCATACAGATCACGATACATCAGATCAGGAGTGTAACACCTTAGAGGGACAGAGATGATGCTCTTTACAAAATTTATAATGTTTTTTCAAGTAAAATTTTCGTGTAACCTGTACACCGCACTTCTCACACAGAAATTTTACACGGTCAAGATTTCTTCTGCAGCCATTATTTTCATGGATGCGTGTACTTCGTAGTCGTTCAAAACGTTTACCACAGTAGCGGCACTGATACAGATATTCATCGCAATTATCATCGCTTCCTCGATGTTCAACTTGCAAATGAACTTTACTTTTACAATGCCTAATCAGATTACTTTTGTTTGTGAAATGTACACCACATGGGTCACACGGAAATGTCACACGATTAGCGTTTCTTCTACAGACATGATTTTCATGTCTTCTTGCATGTTGACGGTATTTAAAACTCTTATCACAGTACGTACACAGATGTTCGTTAGTCGTTCTTGAATCACCAACCATTGAAGTTTCCTTCGAGGACGAAACGAAGTTCGTAGAGTTTTCCTGTGTAGCCAGCACCACCGCCATTAAAGTCTCTCCTGCTGACGGTATCACGACTGTTGAAGTCTCCTCTTGTGATGACGTCGTCGTTGTCGACGGGATCTGCACCTTCTCCGTCATAGCTGACGTCAGGGTTCCCGTAGTCGATGGTACAACATCCATCAAGTTCATCGTTTTAGATGGTAAAGATGCCATCGAGTTCACAAGAACAGGTAATTACGCGTCTTATGCACCAGAAGAATCAAACTAGGTGCTCCTTACACCGTCGTCGTCACCAGTAACAAACTGAGCGACCTGCTGTCTAGGACTCGCTTATATACATGCACCGGTTGGAATAATACGATAGTCAAATCAAGAACCAATTACTATAATACTCGAGTCAATACATCATCCATTGCTATTACTAAAAAAAATTAGGAATTTCAAGGAATAAAAGTTTAAATTATATATTGAAACAACTAATCTCTCATCCTACATACACGGTTCATTTAGACTTACTAGAAGGATTAAGAGTCTCTGAACAATGTAACTTTCAGAAACCAAACATAGTTTTAACTACTCAAATTTAAATTTTATTATGTACAGCTACACATAACCTCCAACTACCAACTAACCTACAACACATTTCTAAAATAATTTATACGATACCGGGCTAGGTCCAAAGTCAATTATTTTTTTACCTCTCATCTGCAGTTCAGAGGTCCTTCAGTGTTGATATAGCTACAGACAAGACATGCTCAGTACCATACATCTTCAAAGCCTTCAGAGTCGATCCTTGTTAAGCCTTATGACAAAAGTCTCCGAAACAAGAGTCCTACTCTATAAGTTTACTATACACTTTTATGGTTTTCATAGCACACATCGATAAATATCTTCGTAAATAACCCAAAATATTATCAGACCACTAGCATTCGATTTATGCACATACAGTAGGACACCAACATATCCATCAACACAAGTCCATTCTGCATTAAGTTCCTCACTTATTTTCATCAGTCTACTCGGCTACACTCATCACACAAAAACTAAAATGAAGTCAATTAACAACCTAGTATTTATATACATCCAGTCATTTAGCAGCGTACCGATGGCTAGTTAAATAAGATTGACAGTGATCATGTTAGCAAAGTTTAAATTTATATAGGACCAGGGACCCATTGAACCTTCAGAACCGAGCTACACATACTCAGTGCTGGATGCAAGTTAATTATACACTCATTTGCCATCACTCATATTACATCATAGACACTTGAGTCAACACTCATTTTCCATCAATAACATGCAATCAAATGCAAATTAACGATCATCGTCACTCAATTGGACACTCATTTTACATCATTAACATGCAATCAAATGCAAACTAACGATCACCTACACTCATTTTCCATAATCGACACTCAATTCGACACTCATGTTCCATCATCAACACTCAATTTGACACTCATTTTCCATAATCGACTCTCTATTCGACACTCATTTTCCATAATCGAAACACATTTTCCATCATCGACACACAATTCAACACTCATTTCCCATCATAAAAACTCAATTCGTCACTCATTTTCCGTCATCGACACTCAATTCAACACTCATTTTCCGTCATCGATACCTAATTCTAGATACTCTTTCCTTCTTCGACACTCATTTTCCATCATCTACATACAGTAAAATGGAAACTTTCTATCATCCACACACACACACACACACACACACAGATATATATATAAATATATTCATACTCATCTCAATTCTTTAAAGTAGCAAACACATGAACTTTATTAGGACATGAATAACAACACATTTTAATAACAATTTTTAAAATTATATTTATATCCAAAATAAAAAAGTATAAAATTTCATCAGTCAATAAACATTACTAACTTATTATATATACCCTGAAATTCTAAGTTCATCAAGAATAGTCCACGTTTCTTTGATAACTGATAAAATTTCGTCATCTTGCGAAACAAGTAAAAGTCGCAACCTGTTCGTTAACGCGTTCGAGTCTTTCCACGATATATAATCAATTTCACTTGATGCCACCATCTTCTTCGAATGTTTGCTAAACATATTCTGAAAATCATTGTAATAATATTTATGATAATCTGTATCATCATCATCGGTGCTGTCCACATCTTTATCAAACACACTGACATCTTCATCTTGCATATCACAGTATTTCTAAATTTTTGACATTGGAGTACCATCATTGGCATCAAGCTTACTTGCTAATTTTCCAAAAAATTATTCGAAAGTCCGTAGAAGTCTACTATAAGACGACTTGTCACTTTTTCTGGAGATGTTACTTTCATTATCTTCTACCCTACTTATATCTTCGACACCAATTAAGCTATTTCCTTCCTCAAGACCTGGAGATATTTTTAACACAATCGCTTTTAAGGCTAGGTGGATCAATTTCATTGTAAGACATACTGTCCCCGAGCATAGAGTCTCCATCTACGTACGTTATCTCCTGCGCGAGCTTGGCTTTACAAGTTTTATCGTGTCTTTTTTAATTATCTCTTCGTGTCAACCGCCTACCACACTTGCAACAAATTAGTATTTGACGGAATGGGCTTTTAACACAACCATTCTTTTCATGTCTACGAGCAATATAGCTTTTATCAAAGAATTTGCTACAGTATGTACAATGGCCTTCAGATCGAGATCGATATCTGAGTATCATACCTTCACTACACTGTACGTACTACATAATGGATGAATAGCCACTAAATGTATCTTTTAGGTACTTCGTATTTTTATGTATGAACATTCATCAATTATTTACGAAAAAAGATTTTTTTCCCCCCTCAATTTGAAAAAAAAAATAATGTTCCACGTAGTTTTACTACCCACCTTCATATTTCCTCATATGTTATGTTGTAAAAGCAACCAAAGTTGGTTGTAGGTAACGGAATGCTCACTCACGATCTGTTGAAAAAGGTGTGCTTCCCTAGATCTCAAGAGGAAGAACATTGACATTATTTACAAATTAGTGAATAATATCATGGCCTAGCAAGAATCACAAGATAATCTATTCACATATTAGGAACCATCATGTATCAGTTGTCTGTATAAGTAGTCTCTGTTGTCTGTATAAGCAGACAATGTTTTGTGTGGGATGCGGGATGCTCCCTAACGATCGCAACAGAAGGAGGGCTTCGCTAGAACTCAAGGGGAAGGGAAATCTTCGTGTGTGATAGCGTTTCTCATTTGTTTCAAGACGTAGTAATCGTCTGATTAATGAACTTTTGTTTTTGTGTGTTTTCCACCTGTTAAAATTCCTTTTTAAGTGCTGATTTGATAATATGACTTCGGAAATTTATACGAAACTCTGAATAAAATTACCTGTCTTAGACACCAAGGACAATGCAGTTTGTCTTTCATGTTAATGCTTCTCAGCTGTCTCAAAGCATATTATTTGTCTGAGTAAGGTTATTATTTTTTAAATCCACCTGATAAAAATATTGTAAGTGCTGATTTATTGGTAGAATTTCAATAGTTAAATGCAACCTTGAATAAAAAAAAATGACATGACTCATTAAGTAAAAAATTCTTCATGCAGAGATCAATTCCTCATCAGTAACCAGAAGCACACGGAGAAAACTACCATAATACTGTCAAGAATAAACGGGAGCACACGGAGAAAACCACCATAATATTGACAAGAATAATCAGTAGCACACGGAGAAAACCGCCGCAAGTTTTCTTTGATATCATAAAATTTCAGGAAAAAATAATAATAAAAAATAAAAATAAATTAATAAAAAATTTAAAAAAAAATAATAAAAAAAAATAAAATATAAAATAAAATACAAAAAATACATAAACAGATTCTGGCTTGTACTAGAACTATATCTTTGCTCAACAATGAGAAGTTCACAAGCTAGCAGAATCTGTTTATGTATTTTTTGTATTTTATTTTATATTTTATTTTTTTTATTATTTTTTTTAAATTTTTTATTAATTTATTTTTATTTTTTATTATTATTTTTTCCTGAAATTTTATGATATCAAAGAAAACTTGCGGCGGTTTTCTCCGTGTGCTCCTGATTATTCTTGTCAATATTATGGTGGTTTTCTCCGTGTGCTCCCGTTTATTCTTGACAGTATTATGGTAGTTTTCTCCGTGTGCTTCTGGTTACTGATGAGGAATTGATCTCTGCATGAAGAATTTTTTACTTAATGAGTCATGTCATTTTTTTTATTCAAGGTTGCATTTAACTATTGAAATTCTACCAATAAATCAGCACTTACAATATTTTTATCAGGTGGATTTAAAAAATAATAACCTTACTCAGACAAATAATATGCTTTGAGACAGCTGAGAAGCATTAACATGAAAGACAAACTGCATTGTCCTTGGTGTCTAAGACAGGTAATTTTATTCAGAGTTTCGTATAAATTTCCGAAGTCATATTATCAAATCAGCACTTAAAAAGGAATTTTAACAGGTGGAAAACACACAAAAACAAAAGTTCATTAATCAGACGATTACTACGTCTTGAAACAAATGAGAAACGCTATCACACACGAAGATTTCCCTTCCCCTTGAGTTCTAGCGAAGCCCTCCTTCTGTTGCGATCGTTAGGGAGCATCCCGCATCCCACACAAAACATTGTCTGCTTATACAGACAACAGAGACTACTTATACAGACAACTGATACATGATGGTTCCTAATATGTGAATAGATTATCTTGTGATTCTTGCTAGGCCATGATATTATTCACTAATTTTTAAATAATGTCAATGTTCTTCCTCTTGAGATCTAGGGAAGCACACCTTTTTCAACAGATCGTGAGTGAGCATTCCGTTACCTACAACCAACTTTGGTTGCTTTTACAACATAACATATGAGGAAATATGAAGGTGGGTAGTAAAACTACGTGGAACATTATTTTTTTTTTTTCAAATTGAGGGGGGAAAAAAATCTTTTTTCGTAAATAATTGATGAATGTTCATACATAAAAATACGAAGTACCTAAAAGATACTTTTAGTGGCTATTCATCCATTATGTAGTACGTACAGTGTAGTGAAGGTATGATACTCAGATATCGATCTCGATCTGAAGGCCATTGTACATACTGTAGCAAATTCTTTGATAAAAGCTATATTGCTCGTAGACATGAAAAGAATGGTTGTGTTAAAAGCCCATTCCGTCAAATACTAATTTGTTGCAAGTGTGGTAGGCGGTTGACACGAAGAGATAATTAAAAAAGACACGATAAAACTTGTAAAGCCAAGCTCGCGCAGGAGATAACGTACGTAGATGGAGACTCTATGCTCGGGGACAGTATGTCTTACAATGAAATTGATCCACCTAGCCTTAAAAGCGATTGTGTTAAAAATATCTCCAGGTCTTGAGGAAGGAAATAGCTTAATTGGTGTCGAAGATATAAGTAGGGTAGAAGATAATGAAAGTAACATCTCCATAAAAAGTGACAAGTCGTCTTATAGTAGACTTCTACGGACTTTCGAATAATTTTTTGGAAAATTAGCAAGTAAGCTTGATGCCAATGATGGTACTCCAATGTCAAAAATTTAGAAATACTGTGATATGCAAGATGAAGATGTCAGTGTGTTTGATAAAGATGTGGACAGCACCGATGATGATGATACAGATTATCATAAATATTATTACAATGATTTTCAGAATATGTTTAGCAAACATTCGAAGAAGATGGTGGCATCAAGTGAAATTGATTATATATCGTGGAAAGACTCGAACGCGTTAACGAACAGGTTGCGACTTTTACTTGTTTCGCAAGATGACGAAATTTTATCAGTTATCAAAGAAACGTGGACTATTCTTGATGAACTTAGAATTTCAGGGTATATATAATAAGTTAGTAATGTTTATTGACTGATGAAATTTTATACTTTTGTATTTTGGATATAAATATAATTTTAAAAATTGTTATTAAAATGTGTTGTTATTCATGTCCTAATAAAGTTCATGTGTTTGCTACTTTAAAGAATTGAGATGAGTATGAATATATTTATATATATATCTGTGTGTGTGTGTGTGTGTGTGTGGATGATAGAAAGTTTCCATTTTACTGTATGTAGATGATGGAAAATGAGTGTCGAAGAAGGAAAGAGTATCTAGAATTAGGTATCGATGACGGAAAATGAGTGTTGAATTGAGTGTCGATGACGGAAAATGAGTGACGAATTGAGTTTTTATGATGGGAAATGAGTGTTGAATTGTGTGTCGATGATGGAAAATGTGTTTCGATTATGGAAAATGAGTGTCGAATAGAGAGTCGATTATGGAAAATGAGTGTCAAATTGAGTGTTGATGATGGAACATGAGTGTCGAATTGAGTGTCGATTATGGAAAATGAGTGTAGGTGATCGTTAGTTTGCATTTGATTGCATGTTAATGATGTAAAATGAGTGTCCAATTGAGTGACGATGATCGTTAATTTGCATTTGATTGCATGTTATTGATGGAAAATGAGTGTTGACTCAAGTGTCTATGATGTAATATGAGTGATGGCAAATGAGTGTATAATTAACTTGCATCCAGCACTGAGTATGTGTAGCTCGGTTCTGAAGGTTCAATGGGTCCCTGGTCCTATATAAATTTAAACTTTGCTAACATGATCACTGTCAATCTTATTTAACTAGCCATCGGTACGCTGCTAAATGACTGGATGTATATAAATACTAGGTTGTTAATTGACTTCATTTTAGTTTTTGTGTGATGAGTGTAGCCGAGTAGACTGATGAAAATAAGTGAGGAACTTAATGCAGAATGGACTTGTGTTGATGGATATGTTGGTGTCCTACTGTATGTGCATAAATCGAATGCTAGTGGTCTGATAATATTTTGGGTTATTTACGAAGATATTTATCGATGTGTGCTATGAAAACCATAAAAGTGTATAGTAAACTTATAGAGTAGGACTCTTGTTTCGGAGACTTTTGTCATAAGGCTTAACAAGGATCGACTCTGAAGGCTTTGAAGATGTATGGTACTGAGCATGTCTTGTCTGTAGCTATATCAACACTGAAGGACCTCTGAACTGCAGATGAGAGGTAAAAAAATAATTGACTTTGGACCTAGCCCGGTATCGTATAAATTATTTTAGAAATGTGTTGTAGGTTAGTTGGTAGTTGGAGGTTATGTGTAGCTGTACATAATAAAATTTAAATTTGAGTAGTTAAAACTATGTTTGGTTTCTGAAAGTTACATTGTTCAGAGACTCTTAATCCTTCTAGTAAGTCTAAATGAACCGTGTATGTAGGATGAGAGATTAGTTGTTTCAATATATAATTTAAACTTTTATTCCTTGAAATTCCTAATTTTTTTTAGTAATAGCAATGGATGATGTATTGACTCGAGTATTATAGTAATTGGTTCTTGATTTGACTATCGTATTATTCCAACCGGTGCATGTATATAAGCGAGTCCTAGACAGCAGGTCACTCAGTTTGTTACTGGTGACGACGACGGTGTAAGGAGCACCTAGTTTGATTCTTCTGGTGCATAAGACGCGTAATTACCTGTTCTTGTGAACTCGATGGCATCTTTACCATCTAAAACGATGAACTTGATGGATGTTGTACCATCGACTACGGGAACCCTGACGTCAGCTATGACGGAGAAGGTGCAGATCCCGTCGACAACGACGACGTCATCACAAGAGGAGACTTCAACAGTCGTGATACCGTCAGCAGGAGAGACTTTAATGGCGGTGGTGCTGGCTACACAGGAAAACTCTACGAACTTCGTTTCGTCCTCGAAGGAAACTTCAATGGTTGGTGATTCAAGAACGACTAACGAACATCTGTGTACGTACTGTGATAAGAGTTTTAAATACCGTCAACATGCAAGAAGACATGAAAATCATGTCTGTAGAAGAAACGCTAATCGTGTGACATTTCCGTGTGACCCATGTGGTGTACATTTCACAAACAAAAGTAATCTGATTAGGCATTGTAAAAGTAAAGTTCATTTGCAAGTTGAACATCGAGGAAGCGATGATAATTGCGATGAATATCTGTATCAGTGCCGCTACTGTGGTAAACGTTTTGAACGACTACGAAGTACACGCATCCATGAAAATAATGGCTGTAGAAGAAATCTTGACCGTGTAAAATTTCTGTGTGAGAAGTGCGGTGTACAGGTTACACGAAAATTTTACTTGAAAAAACATTATAAATTTTGTAAAGAGCATCATCTCTGTCCCTCTAAGGTGTTACACTCCTGATCTGATGTATCGTGATCTGTATGAATTAGCTGTATTTTGGCACTCTTAAAACGAAATATAATAATTTTAATAAAAATGAATGTTGCAAGGACTGAGAAAATGTATACGATATATATACATACAGTGTCAGATTTTATTGTGTATGAATGTACAATTTAAAATAAGTTATTGAATTAAAGAATTTTTTTAAATTTATTTTTCTTTACCTCCATCGTTTATCTTAATGTAATAAACTTCATGTGACACGTAATTTAGGTCGGATTTGTAATGTTCGTTTTGTCTTGTTTATGTGTATTATTTTGTTTACCAATAATGCTGAAGACAGTTTTTTTTTTTTTTGCTAAAATTATTTTAGTCTGAGTATGCCATCTGCATTCTTAAGATTTTTATGGGAGATGTTTTGGTAAAGTGCGGGTAGAGGTAATACCATAGAATTAGAGCAAATCTGACTAAGAACTTGATTTATTATTTTTGAGAAATAATTTATTACTTCCCGAAATAAAACTAACAGACTTGTGGGAAATTTATGGTCTTAAATCGTAACCTGTCATATATTGGTGTACACTACGGAGGTGATATTAAAAAATTAAGGAATGTTTATCAATTGACCACACTTCGGGTTATGCTGGTGCACTGGCCGGGCTGTAACAGTAATACTCTGGATACTTGGTAAGCGATTATTTGTCCGAGTTACTCACACATTCGTACTGATTACTAACATGAATTTAGGGTTCACGAAAAAAATTTATACTAGCCGGGGTCATGATTTAAAATATTTTGCTGCTTATAATTATCAGAGTATTGAGTATGGTATGTACGAATCGACTCCTCTCGTATATACACTACAAAAAATTTTTTTATAGTATCGAGTTATACATTCGTAGGCTGATTTTCTGCTCTGGTTCAGTGATGCATACTTTGAAGTGGTACCAGCAAGTACTTTACGTATGCTCGATTACGATTTCACTGGAGTTTTACGTGAAATGAGTGGGAAGACTAGCGTCGTGATGTGTGTATGACTCGAGCAAACATATGACTGCCGCAGCATCCTGCAAGCTTGCAATTTCCGCGCGAAGGGTCAATGTTCATTTGCATGTGATGGTATGCGTGTCTCGATCGAGAAGTCTCTGCCTCTATCCTTGAGAATTTTTTTAAATTTTCTTTGAGGTTAACGTGTTTGAATTTAAATTCTTTGCCTGGTCGTACGTGAATAAGTTTAAATTCGTATGTAGTGGAACATATTTTTCTACATGAGGTAAGAAAAATACATAGATGCTACATTGACTGAGATAGGTATCGAACACATGGTTCTTACCCTATGAGTGACTAGCACTTGTTTGACATATCCCCACTAACCCTCGTTTACTTTGTGATATAGATGGGACATGGTTGTTTTCAGACAGATGAAGGTTAAAATGTCTTGGATAAAGTGTCCTTTGTAGAAATTACTAGGTGTGGTAGTTATTTTAGTCGAAGTGATAATTTAGTAAAACACGTAAAAATAACGAGATGATTTTTTTCTCTATTGAGTAAACAAATTATTGATAGGATGGATTTGTATGTAGAACTGGTAGTATACCACATCTCTTGAAGAACACTGCATGGTATATATAATGAAAGACTCTTGGGCTCAAGAAAATATACTATATGTGGAAAGGATGATGCGGTTCCTATGATTAAATGAAAGGAACTTTGATGATTTTTTCCTCTATATACTAAGATGATATAATTGTGTTTGGGATGATGGGTTGAAGGATTAAATAATAAAACTGAACACTTAGGTTTTTACAGAAAATGAGAATGGAGCTCACAAGATCATAGATTGTGGTTAATCACTGACAACTGAAATGTGGAAACGATATCATAAAATGAGTGATATTGATGCAGCTCATGATAATATTGATGACAGCTATGATGATGATTTACATCTGTGATAGTGACACGGACGCGGAGATTTTAAGACAAATAATATTAATAATATAGAAAAGATGGAAGCCGTAGCACGTCGATCGTGACGAGAAACAAATATTGAAGGATGTTGATGGTTTCGGGAAGACTGAAACTAATGAAGGTATCAACACCGTGAAAAGTGGGAATACATTCAAGCCTATATTTAGCAGATCGACCATACTTTGTAAAAATGATGGACTCCTGAAAAGGAAGCATACAGGCGATGAAGACACTTCACCATCAACTATAACGAGTTCATATGGTAATCTGGGTGAAGACGATGTCTTCTACGGTGATTGCTACAGTGACTCTGAAACTGTCGTCGTGATCGAAGACTGAGATGCAGAACCTAAAGCGGACAAGACAGAAGACTGTGGTGGTGTCCTGAGACCGAAGCGATGGAAATGTCGTGTTATAATAAATAAATCTGAACAAGCTTGTGATGATCGCTGGCTAGATGATGAAAGTAACCCTGAGGTTGGTGTTAAAACGGAAGACACCAGAGATCATAATATTTATAATAAACAAGCAATGAAGTTGGTTGCAGAAGAGATTGATTCCACATCATGGAAAGATCCAAACATATTGGTTGACCGGCTAAGACTGATGGTGGCAACTGTTCATAGAGGGAACTACTCGCATATCGTGGAAGTATCGACCATACTTAAAGAACTTCGGAACGCTGGCTACATACAATAATCATTTGATTAACTGTCATGTGTGTACTAATGAAAAATAAAATGAATTATTTATATTTTAAAAAAGTATGATTTATTTCTTGTATCCTGATTTCCAAATAAGCCTGTGTTTCCGCTACTGTATGTGTGATCATTCCGTTTCCTGTGTGTACTGCGTGTATGTTCCGATTTCCTGTGTGTACATTCCGATTTCCTGTGTGTACATTCCGATTTCCTGTGTGTACATTCCGTTTTCCTGTTTGTACGTTTCGTTTTCCTGTTTGTACATTTCGTTTTCCTGTTTGTACATTTCGTTTTCCTGTTTGTACATTTCGTTTTCCTGTTTGTACATTTCGTTTTCCTGTTTGTACATTTCGTTTTCCTGTTTGTACATTTCGTTTTCCTGTTTGTACATTTCGTTTTCCTGTGTGTGCATTTCGTTTTCCTGTGTGTGCATTTCGTTTTCCTGTGTGTACATTTCGTTTTCCTGTTTGTACATTTCGTTTTCCTGTTTGTACATTTCGTTTTCCTGTTTGTACATTTCGTTTTCCTGTTTGTACATTTCGTTTTCCTGTTTGTACATTTCGTTTTCCTGTTTGTACGTTTCGTTTTCCTGTGTGTACGTTCCGTTTCCTGTGTTTACGTCCCGTTTCCTGTGTGTACTGTGTGTACGTTCCGTTTCTTGTGTGTACGTCCCGTTTCCTGTGTGTACTGTGTGTACGTTCCGATTTCCTGTGTGTACATTTCGTTTTCCTGTGTGTACTTTTCGTTTTCCTGTGTGTCGGTGTGTTCATTCCGTTTTTTTTTCCTGTGGTTTTTGTTATGGTTGAATGTGTGTCGTTCGTTTCATGTGCGTAGTAAAATTTTTTAATTGCTGTAAATTGTGTGCATGGTCAGAGCGGTGTCCTCCGCGCAGTGTTTCTTGGCGCGTCCAACGGAGGAATGATGGTAGATTTCCCCCTCCATGCGGCCCTGGTGGAGGCGGGGCTAGCGCTTCCGCCGGTGAGCGGACATGCACGCTTGCAAATTTTTCCCTCCTCCCCTGCTCCACTCCCACCTCGTGCTGGTACCTCGTCACGGTCGAGCGATCTCTCGCCGCCTCTGTGCTGGCTTTTTGAAAAATTATTCAGTATCTAATATGAAAGATTTTTCATTAAACTTGAAATATTGAATTTTTTTATAAATGTAGAAAATTTTTATTTTAAATATCACTTTTTATACATGTAACGCATTATTATTTTAATTATCAACTTTTTTATAAATGTAACACATTAGTGTTATTTCAAGTATCAGCTTTTTTTATAAATGTAAATAACTTTTAAATTGTAAATTTTTTCCCTGCTACTTTTTTTATAACTAATAGTATTTAAAGTGAAACAAGAATATTTAATATTTTTTTTTAAACTTTAATTTAGTATAGTGATTGCGGATTAATATAACATACACACATAAATTGGATTAATTTATTTCCAACAATTTCCCGTCCGGTACCAGACGATTACAGAGGACGCATTACAATGATGAAGTGTAGTTCATTACATAAAGTTCTGATTGTATATTTTCTTTATAGTCTTACACACCACATATAAATTTTTATGGGTGATAAAAAATATAACACGTAGTTTTGAGTCACTGATGATTATGATTATTTAGTTCACACTTGATTCAAATAAAAAGTTTTGATATAGCTACGGAACAATAACTGATGCAACAGGAGTGACAAAACTTGAACACTGTAAATATTTCACGCTATACTTGTCGTCACGTAGATCACTGTTCTTCTGTGGACTCTGGTATGGAGCGATGACTATCCGTACACTTCGACACGGGATGATGATGAGGTAGCGATGACGACGGTGTAGACATTGTAGAACTTGACATTCGGCGTGATGCAATTGACGATAGTGGCGTTAATGGTCTCGACGGTGTGGGAGATGACAAAGATGGAGATCCGTCACGAGATGTATCAGGCTCTCGGGCAGCACCAGCAATGGTTGTGTGGGACAATGACGCCTCACGTGATGGTCCGTGGTTCACGAACTGACGAGAGCCCGCCTCTCCAAACACTTGACGCATAGGCTCCACTGGTGAGAGGTCACGATCGGGGGATCGACCCCGTGGCTCGTCTCGCGACCAGCGACGTCCCTGTCGTCTGCAGCACTCGATGTCATACCAGTTGTGAAGGTATGTTTCCTCATCCTCTGCTTCACTTGGTATGTCCTCTAAGGGTATGATCCTAATACACCACAAGCTGTTGAAATCAATGACATGGCGCGAAGACATAATAACCGCACGAGCCCTTCAAATTTCTTCTTAGCTTACAAATTTAACTGAGTGGAGTGAAGCGGTAGAGCCTACACAGTAGAGAGCTGCAGGATGTGTACCAATGATGGTTAACGTAGGTGGTGTCGTGAATAAACCCGTCACACTGTTCCTTCCAACTAATTACTGCCTCCGGATCGGTGTTGCGCCGCAACTCGCACCTTACTGAGGAGTAGTCTGGTTCCGAGCTTATAGTTTCAGTCGCTGATGCAGCCTTAAGTGCTTCGAATGTTGTAGGGAATGTACTGTCAGGTCTTATATAATGGACGACACAATCTACCTTGTTGCAGGATGTCTCGATGATGTCCGGAGCCTCCTCGTCACAATCACTGGTCCAGTGATGACCGAAGTTGCAGACCTCTAGTTGGAAGTATCCATCCTTGGTGATGTAGTTCACATGGCGGAATCCTGGCGTTACTTCCGCGTACTTTGCAGACGGATCGAACGGCATTTGCTTGAATCTGTAGCAGTAGCTCTATACCCACTCGACTATTTGTTGACTGCTGTGTCTAGGGTGTTGACCTCAATTTATACCGATAGGACCCCACTTATTATGTGAAAAAAACAAAAATCCGTCTCCTCGACACGATGTAAGTACTCGGCGTTGACGGACGTCTCCGCGACAAGAAGTAAGTACTCGACGTCGACGGAGGAGGAACTGCAGGTAACTGAAGGCTTCCCGGGTCCGACAACAGGTGTATTTATACTCTACACAAAATAGGGGAGGAGGAGGGTAGGGGATGGAGAGAGATGGAGGGAGGGGAAAACACTAGAGTAGTAGTGGTGGATGGTTTTTTACAATAAAAAAAATTGGGGGGGGGGGGGGGTTTGGTTGGAGGGGGGGGGGGTGGTTTGTAAGTTCGTATATGCATTGGTTAAAGTGGTGGGGGTCAGTCTGCTAGCACCCACCATTGAGGAAGGAGCCTGTCGCCATTTTTAAATTGTTTGCCCTCACCGGGTTCGAACCGAGGACTCCGAACTCCGTGTCGTTAATGTAGGTTTTTTATAAATATTTTATTAAAATTTTATTAAATTAATTTTTTTATAATTTTTAAAAAAAAATTCATTAAAATCTGATAATAAATAAAAAAGTTAAAGATGGCGGCCGTAACGGAAATTGCAACGGTGACGTCATCCAAAATGGCGGAAAACACATCGCCGGAATTTTCTAGAACACAATGACGTCATCCAAAATGGCGGATCCAAGATGGCGGATCCAAAATGGCCGCCGGGGTCAAGGTCAAGGTCAAAGGTCAAGGTCACGACCATCCAAGATGGCCGACGTGACGTCACAATCCAAGATGGCGGACACCGGCACCGGCACCACACCCAGAACCCAGTCCCCGGACCGGCTATCCTATACTACTTATACGAATACTTACAACATGTTTTTATATTTTACAAAATTCAACCTCTAAGATGTAATAAAGGAGTAGGCTACGTATGTTAAAGAATTAATAATTATATCTCGGAATTTAGTTAAGAATTATTTATGATTTAGGTAACCAATAAAAGCCATTCAAAAACTCCCATCCACAATTTTTATATTTTGCGAAATTCATCCTATAAGTGGTTTTAAAAGGGTAAGTATGTTTTAACAATTAATAATTATATCTCCGAATTAGAATAATTTTAATGAATGATTTTGGGTACCAATAATTAACATAATAAATCTTACAATCACAAATTTTATAGTTTGCGAAGTTCATCCCCTAAAGGTTGAAAAAGCGGTAAGTATGCCTATGTTTTACAGATTAATTACTATAATTCCGTGTTTAATTAAGCGTAAGAAATAATTTTGGGTATCAATAATGACCATACAAAACCTTCCACTCACAATTTTTAAATTTTCAAAATTCAACCCCTTAAGGCGTGAAAAAGGGTTTAGTATATTTCAAAGATTAGTAATTTTATTTCCAAATTTAATTAAAAGTAGTTTTAAATATTGTGTACCAATAATTTTTACATTATGCAAATTTCAACCCTTAAGGTGTGATTAAAAAGTATGTATTTTATGATTATTATTTATATTTCATAACTTAATTAAGCTTAATAAATGATTTTTGGTACAATAATAAACACACGAAAACTACTAATCACGTGTTTTATATTTTGCGAAATTCAACCCATATGCACAGTGGGGCCAAATCGCAAAAAGCTAGCCAAAACCCCAGATTAACTTGTATTCAAACAGAAATTGGTATACAAGGGTTTTCAATAACAATAACAAAAAATAATTACTGTGAACAAAATAACGAGTCCAATATGGCGGATAAAAGTGGAAAAATATCGAAATTAGATAGCAAAATTTTTGGTGAAAAGGGGGGGGGGGGGGAGAGAATTTAGATGTGGTTTGAAAATTCTAAGGGCTTATGATTAGTACGAAACTCACCATTTCAAATACTAAAATAATAATAATAATAATAATAATAACAAATTATAAAATCATTTTCATAAAATCCACAATTTTTTTTTAATCTTCGGTTTAGTTTGTCACTACAAATGTTATATTAAACTATCTATATGAATATTCTTAATTACATAAAATAAAATGTATTTTTTACAAAAACGAACTTTTCTAATTGGACCACTTTTTGCAGAATGGAACCAACACACACAACATAAGAACTGAGATAATGATAGTCAAAGTGTATCTTCAATAAACAATTCAGAAGGATGTGTAGAATGTCAATATTCACTACTACAGCTCTTTTATTACTCCTGCAGCATCCCTCCAAATTTCAGTAAATAAAGTTTATTATTTAACACTTAAAATAGTTTTTTTTGTTTATTGGTTCCTTTATGCAGAATAGAATAATATTGTTATTTAATTTGTTGGATGATCCAAGCTGCACTATTAGTGTTTCTGATTTTATAAATTAATAGTTTTTAATACACTTGATTAACAAAAATAAATACGACAGAAAATTTAAGTAAATTCATTAGTAAACATTTTGTAGTTTTTTTAATAAAAAATATAATTACATACAACTACTAATAAAATAAAAGTTTTTCCTTGATAAACCTGTTTTATAGTAACATGTTTTATTAAAATACTTACTACTAGATACTTCAAAACTATAAGTAGGTAGTTTGTTAGTAGTTTAAAACCCACAGCTATTTGCTACACTTCGTCAAAATGTGGTACTCCTTAGATGCCAGCGACATCATCTTTTACATGTACAGCTCCGAACAACGCTTTGTATAGAACTGTTTGTCATCACCAAGTATTACAATCATCACTGATTCTATTTAAAAATTTGGTTTTGTAGTCTGAAAAACAGTAACATCTGCTACACTATTCCACATCAAAATCTGGTGCTCCTGAGAAGCCATCAACATCATCTTCTACTTGTGCAGCTCCAAACAAGGCTTTGTAGAACTCTTTGGCATCACCAGGTATTAAATCCATTACCGATTCTATGTCACGAAGCTTTGGGATGGCTATTGGTTTACCATTTTCCCACAGAGGTATTAGTTTATCACGGAAACCGGTTAAAGGTCGGCCACTTTGACGTTTTTTGATATAAATTTCTGAATATTCACTTACAAAGTCTTTTCTCAGAAAAATAGAAAAAGGCTTGTTCTTCTCTAGCATTATTTCTCTGGTTTGTAACCAAGAAACCTTTTCTTTGTTCACATCTATCTTCCTATTGCTAACCATCTGTTCCAGCTGGGATGTTCCGATGAATTTTTTCATTTCAACCACTTCAAGAGGATTTCTTTTTCTGCATGTCTTCATTACTTCTTTGTAGTCCTCGGGAAGGTAAAGACGCTGCTGATGTTTGAGAGCAGTTTCAATATCAGAAAAGTCAGCATCGTTTGGTAAGAAACTGTGTCCTGATACAAGAAACCGTAAGTGAATTTTTGTCAACGAGGGATGAGATTCCAAAGCAGCTTTCAAAATGAGCGTCAATTTTATGTTTCGGTTTTGGCCACCACAGCTATCAGACCATAAAATAAGTGTCTTTGTGTCTTTCTCAATCTTATTTTCAATATGGTGGAGTAAACATGATCCAACTTCTTGTGCACCACGACCTGCCTGACCTTCAACCCAAACGTAGCACAAACCTTTGCTGTATTTTCCAGAATGAATGCCACAGTTATACAACCACAACTGTCTCTTGTAAAACATGACATTGGTAGGAATCCTGGGTAGTGGTAACGTTTTTTCCATGTCGAATGTCAAACATTCCATTGCAGGTTGGTCTTTTGCATCCTTCATGTTAGTCCTCATAAGTTTTTGAGCCTCTTCTGCAATATCAATGTGTTTGTCGTGATCCTGCTTTATTTTCAATGTCTCTTCTTCAGAATACGGAGTCTGCAATTTTGCTGCGTAGGTATCACACGAATTGCATGTGTCTTTTTTCAATGCTTTAAATCTCAGATTGAAGTCATTTAGAAAGATGCGCCTATAAGTGGAATAACTAACAGGCTCAGAAACTTCAGTTTTGTAGGCTCCATACATATCTTGTAAGGTCATGCCTGGGGGAAGAAATTTAGCACCAGTTTGTTCCCGTCTGTAATGAGATTTATATTTTGGTATTTTGGAAATCTGTCTCACTACTTCTTGTTTCTTGCCATCCGATATCTTGTTCTTCCCACCTTGTGTGTGGCCTCTTTTGTCAGTAATGGAAGAAGTCCTTAACTTTTTTAGTGCGGTATTAACTCTTTTAGTTGAAATTCCAAGAGTAATGACAAATATATCCCTACATACATTTTCACTGCCAAATCTGTAACGTCTTGAAAAACATCTCTTTGCTTCATTTTTTCCTTGGCTTCTTTTCTTTGTATTTTCAGACACATGAGCAGCAATGAAATTGGTTTGTGCATCATAAGAACCAAGCTCCCAGTATTTTATATACTGTTCTTTTCGCACTTCTACTGAAAGTCTCTCGTGACACATTTGTGAGCAATTGCATCGGTAATCTTTGAAAGATTTTACAACTTTTACACCTTTGTTGTTGTAATGTTCTTCATTTCTATTTCGTTTTGCTTTGTTTTCTTCTCTTGAAGTTTCATGCTTCCTCTTTCGCCCTCGCTTTGGCCGCGGATCACATCCTTTCTGCGGAGAATCGGGTGGTTTAGGTGCGAAGTCTGAATCGGTATCAGCATTTTGGTGAACTAACATTTCCTCCTGGAACAAAAAATTTATTTATAAGAACTTAAGTTTCCAAGCACTTTTTGAGTTTGTTGCATGAATAAAATTGTATTTACACTAACCTCACTAATATTTTCTTCTCCCTGAAGAATATCATGGCTTGTAGATGCTACAATGTTTGCATTTTTTCTGGTTACTTCTAAACTAGTTTCATCAGCAGGCAAAAGTTGTACACTCTCGATGGGATCAGTATCCTAAAATAGTTAAATTGTTATTATTAAAATGTGTACTTATATTATTTTTAAACAAATAGGCCAAGAATAATATTAATAATAAATTTAAGGTACTAACGTGTATTTCAAAGCCAGTCCCATTTATCTCTGTAGTTAGGTTTCCAGCCAGGGATGTGTTTGTGAAGTTAGCAGTAATGAACTCTATTTCAACTCCTGGTACTGGCAACAGTACTGAATCAAAGTCATTTTGCCAGAGAGTTACTACTGGAAGTCCAGTACATTCAGGGTCCTGAAATAATAACATATAATTGAATTTAAAAATCTTTATTTCCAACCAATAACTTATATCAATATTAAATATAATATATGTTGCACACACCTGTACATTATTATCTCTTCTATTTCCCTCTTCTTCTTGGAGTATTATATCAATGTTGCTTTCAGTTGTTGGATTGCTAACAGGATTATCCAACAACATTTTATTTCCAGGCCAAACATCACATGTTTTATTATCCTTGGAAGCATCCTAAAATAAAATAACACATTTATATCATGATAATTACTTACATCGACCAAATAACTAGATTATTATTTTTGTTATTAAAGTCTGCACTTACCTCAATACTCTGAACTTGCCTCAAACTCTCTCCTGCTTCACAATCACTATTGTTAGCTGGGTTTTGTAATATACAAAGCTCTACCAATTTTTTACCCCTGCTAAAAATGTCCATATTTTTTAGACACTAACCACATTAAGAATCTGTAATAGCTATTTGAAATCTATAACTAGCATTATTGTCTGTATCTGAACTCTGTAAACATCAATGTTTACTTTAAACAGATCATAGAACAATAGGTATACATTTCTACAAAAGGAACCAACTCACACGGTTCTGTTCTGCTGAAAAAAATTTCCATTATATGTTTTCTGCAAAGAAGAACCAAACAACATGGTTCCTTTTTGCAGAATGTAATACATCCCAAGTAACTTTCAGTCCTTCTTTAAAAATCACATAGATAGGTGCACAAAATAGTTAGAGGTTGGTTTCTTTCTGCAGAATGTAGAATGAGATATCATTTTTCAAGTAACGAGGTTGGCTCATTTTTCCCATTTTTGTGGGTTGGTTCCTTTCTGCAGAAAGTGGTCCAATTGAAATCTTCATCAGTCAACATCCGAGTCGGCATCAATATCCAAGTCGGGATACAAGGTAGGGCCAATTTCAGTTTTATTGTCAGTGGTTAATGCAGGAGAGAGTAGTAAGTTTATAGCTTCCTGGCATAAACTCTTTAATTTCTTCTGTGGTAATTTTCTGATACTTGAAATGTAGGGATCGGAAGTAATCATGAGTCTACTAAAAATATCTTCCATGGTTTTTGTTCTGGAACACTTCCGTGAGAAGTCTTCACGATATCTTTTTAATATCTTTGTTACGAGCTTCTTGAGCATCTTCAGATAACTGGCCAATTGGCAACAATGCGTGAGCGATTATAATAGGACCATGAATTAATACTTTATGCACCGAAGTTGGCATATAATACCAAGGGTATAGTTCAACAAATTTTCTTTCTGTTTCCAATGCATTCACTTGAAACTTATCACAGTCTATATCATAGCCACTCGAAATAACTTGCAGAATCACATGAAAACGTTTGATTAAGATTTCGTCCAACCCTGTTATCGAAGCAGACACGGCCGAGTTTTCAAAAAAACGCCGCGCTGTATTCCCATCATTTGTACTTCCGTATCCTGGCTTTGGACCATCAACTGTTAATCCTAACCTTACACGAAATTCTTTTTGAAGGACTCTCTTGCAGTTTTCAGTCATCTGCTTCTCTTCCACACTGCGAATTTGCCACTTTTTAATGCCAAGTCTGTAGGGCAAATGCAAACAGCATTCAAAGACACGTATCCAAGCATGTAATGTCGACAATCCATACTTTATGTTGGCTTCATCAACCTTCTTTTTTAGAATAGAATCAATATCATTAAAATGTTTGCTTGTTGCTCCACACAGATAGCAACGTAGCGCAGATTTCGTAGATGTCACTGCATTGCAAACTTTAGTATCGATCATTGTGAATGCCATATTGTACATAATCGTAATTTCTTTTTAATCGATTACAGTTTCGAAAGGCACAAATTTCTTTATCTGTTCTTCGAAGTGTTGCCCTTCATCCACTGTCGTCTCTCTGTCTTCGTGCAAAAACTGAAGTCTTAGTGGTCTACAGAATCGGGTAGACGAAGACCTAGGATTCTTCCAAACTACTATTTTTGCCTTAGATTTAGAATCAACAGAAATAAGTTGTAATGGCACAACTGAAGTAAATAACACATTTGAATCTGATTTGCTGCCATCCACAAATGTCTGCTTATATTCACTTTGTCCAGAACTTCCATCGCAACCCCACTTACACAATAAGTTCATACTGCTTACATTTTCTTGAGACAAACTTCTAATTATGTCACTTTGGAGAAATAAAATGCGCTCAACAGTATGGTCCAATAATGCTTGTAAATTTACTTCTGCACTACTTTCTGTAATAACAATAGCCGTTGGAAGTGGAAATCACCTCTTTTGACGTTACAATGTCTAATAAATCGATGAACGCTTGCTGCACGCACGAAATTGTCCCACTACGGATGTCCCACTACCGATGTCCCACTACATGCGTGGCGTCTCTCTGGTATGTTGCGGACGGTACAGAGAACTCAGCCGGCACGTGGCGGCGTACTGGTTCGAGGTTAGAAAATGATTTTCGAGTTCCAGCTGCGCTTCGGTCGAGGACGGACGTGTCCCGGAGCTGCTCTACCAGATCTTCAGTTGTGGCTCGCACCTAGTGCAGCCCAGCGCTCACCGCCCAAGCTGTGGATAGCACTTCTTAGTGCTACCCAGCAATCTTGAAAGGTGCCTGTGTGCTAAATGCGCACAGGCGGTAACGGTAAAGTGTATGTGGCATACGAGTGACGTCAGACGAACTAAGCAACACCCGGGGAGTTAGATCCCCTATAGCCTAGCCTGAACCCGGCTAACTAGCCCCGGGGGACGGTCAGTGGGTGGAACTGAGCGGCAGGAGACTAACCAGAAAAAGACAATGACCAGCGAAACAATAGACATGGCAGTGAGCGAGGCCCCTTCAGGGCCGAGCTCTGACGACGCAGGCGGGTGGTCAATGGCCACCGGCAAGCGCACGAAACGCCTGCACGCGGAGGTGTCCGGTGCAAGCAGCGACGACGAGGCGGGCCCCTCCCCCCCTCGCCCACAGCCAACTACAGGCCATGCCGCCGGAGCTGCGGCACCGCCCAAAAAACACAAAGTGAAGCTCCTGTTCGTCTTCTTGGACCAGGGGCACACGTACCCAAGGGTGTACACCACCCTCAAGCAGGCCCTGGCAGAGAAGTTCACCTGCCAGAACCGCGGCAAGGACGAGATCCAGGTTAATCCTGCGTCCGTCCCCGACTACCAAAGGGCAGTCCAGGCCCTGAAGGCAATAGGCGCCCAGCACTCCGTCCTCCTTCAGAGTGACGAAGTGCCAAAAAAATTCGTGTTGCGCGGAGTACACCGCCACACCCCGGCCGATTTCCTCCAGGAGGAATTTGCAGCCCTGAACCTGCCTGTTCAGAACCACTGGTTCTTGGAGAACAGGCAGCGCAGGGAGAAATGTGACGCCCTAGTGATTGAGGTGCCTCAGACGTGCGATTCTGAGCGCATCTACACCCTGACCGAGTTCGGCGGCATGCTGGTGCGTGTTGTCGACTACAGGCGCCCCTCCGGCCCCGCCCAATGCAGCGTCTGCCAACGCTACAATCATGTTGGCAAGGCCTGCCACGCAGCCCCAGTGTGCCGGTGGTGCAGCGGGCCACACCGCGCCCCCGACTGCCCTAATGGGGGCAACCCAGAATACAAGAAGTGCGCGCACTGCAAACAGCAGCATAGCGCAAACTACAGAGGCTGCGAGGCCTATAAGAAGGAGACTCGCCGTCACCTGCCCCCCGACGTCCGCAAGAGGCGCGAGCAGCAGTCTCGCCGCGATGTGCGGGATAATAGGCGGGCTGCACAGCAGCAGCAAGCCCAGCCTCCACAGTCAGGCCCCTCAGGCCACCAGGGCCCCCAGGCAGAATCCCTGCCCCCCCCCCCCCCCGGTACCCACGGCCCGCCACTTTCGGCCAGTACATGGCCCAGGCTGGCGTCAACCCCTGGACACCGCTGCAGCAGTGCAGCCAGGGGTACAACGAGCTGGAGTATCCAGTACGGGCCAACAACCCTTGGCTGCGTGGGGCCACAGGGGCCCAAGAAAAATGCCACTGGCCACAAAAATGGCCAGGGCAAACCACAGCAGCCCCCCCAGGAGAGGGCACAGCAGCCTGCTCGCGACAAGCAGCCTGCCCAGCCCAAGCCGCTGGCCACCAGACTGGTTCCAGCAGCACCGGCGCAGCGAACTCCCCCGCCCAGGCAGCCTCAGGCAGCACCTGCACCCGAGGCAGACATGCTGATTGACCTGGCCCCAGAGCAGCCGTCAGCCCCGCCCATGCGCACGGAGCAGCCAGCCCAACCTGGCATGGCTGACTTCATGCAAGTGCTGACAAAGTCGAGTACCTTTAACAAGGACTCGACTCTGGCCGAAACAATCGTCCCCATGTGCCAGCTCATGGTAATATGGTGCGACCCAGCCATCTCCCTGCCCGTCAAAGTCCACGCCATGATGGGCTTCGTCCAAACACTAGCTGCCAAGCTTAATGGCAGCTCATAATCCGGCCCAGTGTTGCATACCAACCGCGGCCCATAGTCTTAAGTCCCTCCTATTCTGGAATGCACGCGGCATTAAAAATAAACTGCCGGAATTAATTCACCACTTAGACAAATACAAAATAAAAATAGCTGCGATCAATGAAACCCACTTAACTCCGACTGATAGAATTACTATATTAAATTATGTAATCTATAGGCGCGATAGAGAGAATCATAGAGGCGGGGGAGTAGCCCTTCTTGTTCATAAAAGTATAAAACACACAGAGTGGCAGCTCCCCGTTTTTCAGAATCTAGAAGCGATAGCCATTAACCTAACTATTAACAGGCAAAACGTAAAACTTATTTCTATGTATGCGCGACCAGGCAGGTCCCTAAGTGCGGCGGATCTGGACGCCCTGTATGGGGCGGCCCCGACCTTCCTCGCAGTAGGAGACATAAATGCAAAACATAGAGAGTGGGGCAGCAGGCGAGCCACACCAAATGGTACAATCCTTTACAACCACCAACTAAATAATAACTACCAAATTCACGCTCCCTTAGAACCCACACACGATACAGGACGTGTGGGAGTTCTCCCAGATGTACTAGACATCGCTATTAATAAACGTGTGAACTCGGGATTCGAACTCGAAGTTGTACACGACCTAACGTCTGACCACTTCCCTGTTCACGTAATTTTTGACGACGCAAATGTCGAATCAAACCCACCTCGTAAAGTTAGGGATTACAAAAACGCGGATTGGGCCGGTTTTAAAAATTTTGTGTCACTTAATCTTACAGAGATTGATGAAATAAATAATAGTGATAATCTAGAAACCGCTATAACCAATTTTACCGAGAAAATTCAAGACGGAATTAGCCGGTGCATCCCAGAAATGGAGGTTAAGTTAGTGCATGACGAGCTGCCAGCATACATTTGCGATATGATATAGCAAAAGAACAGACTGCGCCGCGAATACACACGGCGACGCACGCACATTATTAAACGCAGAATCAACGAGCTTCAAACTGCTATATCAGATGAACTCTCGTTGTGGCGAAGCAGCCAGTGGGAAGCCAAAATTGCAAAGCTCAATGTACAGGACGGGAGTGCCTGGACAATGACTAAGAGAATTTTGAATAAAGTAGATAAAATTCCACCCCTCCAAACAAATAATGGACTTGCCTTTCTTCCCCAGGACAAGGCGCATGCTTTCGCAAGCACTTTAGAAACTGCATTCCAGCCCAATTTGCAGCCTTGTGACAGGCCATTCACTGCACAAATTTACCGTGAACTCCGCGCTAAACTGCACCAGCCCACTATCTCTGAGCCTCTCCCCACCCAGGCCCAAGAAATTAAGCGCGCTATCAAGAATATGAAGCCGCGAAAAGCCCCTGGGAACGACGGCATACAAGCAGTTGTTCTCAAACAGCTCCCAGACGAAGCCTTAGAATATCTGGCTGAATGCATTAATGCAATGCTCAGACTGAATATTTTTCCCTCCCAGTGGAAGGAAGCTAAAGTAATAGTCTTCCACAAGCCGGGCAAGGACAAAACACTGCCCCAGAACTACAGGCCAATAAGCCTCTTAAGTACTGTGTCTAAAGTTGCAGAACGCATAACTTTACACAGACTCAACGTACACATACACGAACAAAACTTGCTGCCAAATGAGCAATTTGGCTTTCGCAGTGCTCATTCGACTACCCATCAACTGGTCCGTCTCACCGAAGAGATAACCAGCGCATTTAACGTCCAAGACTACGTACTTGCTACGTTTCTCGATGTAGAAAAGGCCTTTTATAGAGTTTTTCATGCAGGGCTCATACATAAAATGTATGAAGCAAACTTCCCGGATTGCTACACTAAACTCATAGCATCCTATCTAGTAGGCAGAACCTTTAGAGTGTCATCTGAAGGGGCAACGTCTGACCTAAAATTAATTAAAGCCGGAGTGCTGCAGGGCAGCATCCTAGGCCCTGTACTATTTAATATATATGTACGTGACATGCCTCGCCCCGCACATAGACTAGTCAAGCTAGGCTGCTATGCAGACGACACTGTACTGTATAGCAGATCTCATAACCTACAGCTAGCCACTACCAGGCTCCAGACTGCGCTCACTGAAATTGAACAGTGGTGTACAGCCTGGCGCATAAAAGTAAACACGACCAAGTCTGAGGCGATTGTGTTTACACGCAAAAACCTCCCGCCAGCCGACAACAGGCCGCAACTACGCCTATTTGATGAGCCAATCCCTCACAAGGACGTAGTTAAATACCTAGGTGTCCACATGGATAGGAAATTACTGTGGGGACACCACATAGACATCAAACGAACTCAAGCTCAGGTTAGAATGCGCGCACTATATCCTGTAATGAGTAGGCGATGTGGCAGCACAGTTAAAAATGGCTTACTGCTCTACAAAGCTCTCGTACGCCCGATAATCACGTATGCAGCCCCAGTCTGGGCTACCGCGGCATACTGCCATCTAATAAAACTACAGCGAGTTCAGAATAGATGCATTCGAATAGCTGCAGACGCCCCGATGTACTGTCCAGTAGAGAACTTGCACAGTGAAACAAACACAGAAACTTTGCAAGACTTTTACGTCCGCACAACACAAAATTTTTACGATAAATGCGCAAATAGCTTAAATCCTCATATTTCCTCCCTTGGTAACTATGATCCGAATAAATCCTGGCGCACCGCCCGCCTTAGCCGCGGGCGAGGCGCCCCCTGATTGGCCGCGCCTGACAGCCAATCGGCGCGCGACCCCCTCCAAACAAAACTAGTTGCCGGCGCTCGGAACAGCGCCACAGAATAAATAAGGGATATCGGAAGCGAACTCCACTGGCCAATCACGAACTCGACCGCGTGGACGGCCGCCATGTTCTAACTGCGTTTCCAACGTATTCGTGTGCTTAGTGTATAAGAGCGACAGATTGTTTTGGAATAATATTGTGGTGATTTTGTGCAATCGGATTTACTACTAAGATTCGTAGGAAAGTAAATATGTCTGCAAGAATTTCCATTCAAATTTTTTTAATGACTTGATTCTTTGAAGAATGTAAAAACGTAAATAGCCTCGCGGGACAACGTACTGTTAAGCATTTAATTGTTCGAACAACCGGAGGCAAGCTAAGAAAAGAAGTGTCACCAAGTGTTTGTTGTGTTAATGCTCAAGATTACCGCCATCTGAATGTTCCAGAGCAGAATGCGTTAGTTTACATTAGTGGCTATCTTATGTCTAAAGCTCTCATTCGACATTTTTGTGGAGTACCTATGTGAAAACTATGCACGTGCTAATGCCATTCTCACTGACAGTTCACAGTTGTTAGGTTACTTCAGAGCATATTAAAGTAATCGTGGAGATTTTGGAGCTTTCATGATGCCTTGTGAAGATTTTGTTAGTTTCATTGTTAAACTTGATGAATTGTTCCAGCTGTTGTTTGAGAAACATAAGACACGTGTAATTGCACACAACAATTTTACAAGCATTTGAGCTTGTTGACATCTGCCATCCTTGCCCCAGTTTTCCATAATTATTTACTATGAAGCTATTTTTAAGAATGAAGATATACCATTCTGTGAAACTGTACAACAGAGAAATATATTTCGATCGACTTCAGAAGAGAAGAAACAGGAAAGCCAATAAAGTTTTACACAGGTTTCATTTTTTCATTTCATTTCATTTATTAGCGTCCTATATTTACAGTACATATGTCCAGGTTTTGTCAGCAACATTATAAATAAAATACAACATCATAATACACTAACAAAACAATATAAAAAAATACATTATAACACAATAATATATGATACAATAAAAAATGATAATATAAAACAATGCAGCAATTTATGTAGATGCACTGAGGAATTCATTGACAGAGTATGGAGCTATTCGTAGTAGGTAATCTTTGAGATGTCGTTTAAATATGGTATGTGATTGGGATGCTGTATTTAACAGGGATATCGGTAGAATATGTATTAGTTTAAGGCCCATGTAAAAAGGGTTCAATTCGTATTTTTTTGTTGAATGAAAAGGAATATGATGTCGCGGTAGACACTCCCGGTGTCACACCACCACAAGTTAGACACCCGTCTGGGAACAGCCTTCAACATTCCAATCTTGTTTATCTTTTTTAAATTATTATTTTGCACGCTGCTCCGATAAACGAGTGCCCCAAAATTCATAAATAAATTATTCAAAAAATTTTTAGAAATGGAAGAGAACAGATTAATAGTATTTAAAATAAAAAGAACGTAATTACTTGCAATGTCAAAAACTTTAATGAGACCATTTGCGCATGAGCATGGTAAGGAATTTAATTTAAGACCAAATATCAAAAATATTACAATTATATCTAAAACCTTTTGCCCTATAAAGTTACAGAGGCTTTTAATATAGCCACGTTTTAATATATACCAATAAATAATAAATACTGCAATAAACGCATAAATAAATTCAGACATTGATACAAAAACCGCTCTAAAAAAATATATATGTATAAATAATAAATTACAATACTATTCAAATAAAAGTTAGTAAAAATTAATGTCACTCTAAAGCATCTTGATTACACCCGGGTGATTTTATTTTACGACGCTTCATGGCAAGCTTGATGGAAGGTTCGATAAAAATGAGTACGAGGACGCAACATACACTCGACGAGGGAATTAGGGTCTTTTGGCAAAAGTTATTTTTAAATTGTTCACTGTTATGGTGGGCAAAGTTTATATCAACGCCCCGGGGTTACAGGGGCAAAAGTTCGGAGCCGGAATCACTTACTTGGATTGAACGTTGTACGTCGCATCCCACCCCGGACCTCCTGGCCCGGAGTTTAGCCGGCTGTACTTTAGCACACATGCTAAATGCTTTATTAACGAAAAATGTAGCGTGGACTCTTCATCCTCTTGGCAGCACCCGCCACAATCTCAGTATTTCCCGAAGCTCAATATACGTCAGCTGATTTATGTTAAAAATTATTCACGAGTCCCCGCCGGCCCAATACCACAAGCCATCACCGCGCTCGTCACGCCCGAAGCGCATACACGTTCACCACGGCGATCAGCTGACGACTCCCTCATACAGCTCATTCCGTCCCTCTTGACGTATTTCCCCCACCACCTTATTGCCTTGGAACAGTCCATTTGAATGTTCACGGGGGGGAAGCGTCGTACACCGTATTATGATTCAAAGTCCAAAACGATATAATTAAATATCAAGAAACTAAACCATTTAAAAAAAACATAATATAAAAACATATTTAAAAATAAGATTAACAAAACTTATAAAAGACCAATACTTATAAAAAAAAGGAAAAGGGCAAATACTAAAACTAAAATTACGTCACAGCCATAATTAAAAAAAAAAATATATATAAAATCAAGTGGCCATGCCACCTATGGCCACAATGATTCTTATAAATGGATCTGGTAAAGTATTTATGTATTTCATTATTCTTTACATACTTAATATTTTGAATTACATAAATGACAACTAAATATATATAAATGGCTGGAAATGTTATTCAGGAAAATAGGCCTACAAGAATCTGTCTTACTAAGATTATAAATAATTCTAATAACACGTTTTTGAAGCTTAAATATCTTTAGCCAATTTAAGGAATTTCTCCAAAAAATAACACCATATCTCATTATTGAATATATGTTTGCATAATACATAGCCATTACTGCTTTATGTGAAGTTACAGTATTAATAGTTTTTATGGCAAAACAAAGAGAACTAAGTCTACGACACAGAAAAGATATATGATTATTCCAATTTAGATTCTCATCAAGATTCAGTCCCAGTAATTTTTCTGTTTTTACAGTATTAAGAATATTATTGTCAATAGTCACTTCAATATTATTTAATATATTTATTTGAGAGTTAAAATATATAATAGAAGATTTTTGAATATTTAGAATCAGTCTATTATCAGTAAACCAAGTTTGCATTTGGTTGAGGGTTATGGAAATTCTTTTTTGTAGTTCCTGTAAAGTCTGGCCTGTTACTATAATGGAGGTATAATCTGCAAACATGATAGTCTGGCCATAATCTAGAAACAAAGGTAAATCATTAATAAAAAGCAAAAACAAAAGTGGACCGAGAATTGAACCTTGGGGAACACCAATACCAATTTTCAAAACTTTTGACCTAGAAGTAGTGGTAATATTATTATAAGTCACATTAATACTAGTAATTTGTGAACGATTTGATAAGTAAGATTTTATAATATTGTTTGCAACACCTCTTATACCATATTTACTTAATTTTTCTAATAAAATATCATGGCTTACACAATCAAATGCTTTGGTTAAATCTACAAGTATGCAAGCTGTCAAGACTTTATTATCTAAATGAGAATAAATACTATTGAGTAGAGTGAACAATGCTTGTTCCGTTGACTTGCCTTTAACCAAACCATACTGATTACTGGTAATTATATTATAACAATTTAAGAATGAAAGCAACCGTTTTAATATAATCTTTTCAAGAATTTTTGAAAAATTTGGTAATAAAGCAATTGGTCTATAATTATTAATGCAGGTAGTATCGCCCTTTTTATGTAGTGGAATAATTTTCGCTATTTTGAGCCTATCAGGAAATATGCCATTTTCTAAGCATTTATTAAATATATAGACAAGGGGCTTTTTAATGTGTTCTGCACATGATTTTATTACAGAAATAGGAACATCATCAAGACCAACAGAATTTTTATTTTTTATACCTCTTATTATTTGAGTAATTTCATTTTCATCTACTGGTGTTAGGTACATTGAATGCAAATGCAAATGAATATCAAGTATTCTAGGTGATATTCCTGTATTTATAATGGTTGAATTGTTTTTTATTAAAGAGGCTGCAATTTCCGTAAATAATCAATTAAAGAAATGTTATGTTTATTATTGAAACATTTCATATCATTATTAATTATTTGCCACATTGTTTTACTTTTATTGGTGGAAGATAACAGTTTATATTCAATATAAAATTTTTTAGCATCTATAACAGATTTATTAAATTGTTTTTTTAAATTTTTTATAATCATCTCGAATGTATGAATTTTTGTTGCGGAGAAGCTTCTCCTTATAATGATTTAAAATTTCAAATCCAGAGGCAAGATCACTATTAATCCAAGGAGAGGACTTATTGTTAATGCTTATCCATAAATAGGGAAAGTATTGATTAAAATAAAGTAAAAATGTATTTATAAACAAGTTATATGCCTTATTGGGATTGCAAGTGTTATAGATTTCTTCCCACAATACAAGTGCAATCTCATTACAAAAAATATCTATTGTATAAAGTTTAAACAATCTTTTCAGTAAATGAGTAGTGGAACTATCATTAGATCTAAGTTCAGTGTCACTTAATTTTAATATTATATGTTGAGCCAAATGATCAGAAATAGCAGTATCAATAGTTTCTGCAAACAAAGTACTAGGGCTACATCTAATATTAGTAAGAATATTATCGATACATGTATTAATTGTATTGCCAATTCTTGTAGGGGTAAGTATCGTTCTATGTATACCATGTTGCCTAAGTAGACAAAAAAAAATTATTGTTTGTGTTATTTTCCTCATTAAAATTTATATTGAAATCACCACATATTATGACATATTTTTGTATCCTTAGAACTTTTTTTAAAATTAAGTCAAAATAATTTTAAAACAATTCAAAATGACAAAATCCAGGGGGTCTGTATATACCAACAATACAGCTATGTATTGAGTTTATAGATATACAACAGCATTCAATTATTTTATCAAAGCAGTATTCAGATATATCAATGATCTTGTTCACAATATTTTTTAGAGTATAAATACAAACAACCCCACCTTTACTAATAGTTCTGTAATAACAAGAAGCTAAGTTATAACCATAAAAAAGACAATAGTCAAGTTCATTATGTTCAAGCCAATGCTCGGAAAAACAAACAATATCAAATTTATAAAGACATAGCAAATGTTCTAAATTATGTTTTTTATTAAATATACTACATACATTTTGATGAAATATTGATAATTCTTGTAGGTGCGATTTCATAGGTTTTAACATAGATTTTAACATAGGTTTTAACATAGGTTTTAACATAGGTTTTAACATAGATGGCCCCTTCATATCCATACATTGCAAGGGGCCCTCTAAAAGTTTTCCTGACTTGGGAACTGATGCCAACCCAAGGCAAGTGGTTTAAGATTTACAAAGCATTGAGCACTATTTTGTTCATGCATTATAATTTTTCTAATCTCATTAGCAAGGCGATCTTTGCCTCTACCATTTAAATGGAGGCCATGATGAGTATGATTTTCCCGAGTCAGGTTATTTACGTCAATTACTGTAACATTCTTAAAAGAACTACAAAGTTTGCTAATATTTTGGTTCACCTTTTTTGTTTCCACATTTACACAAGAGTCATCAATAATTGTGCTTCAACAAGTGTGTGTGTACTCTTGGATTACAGGTATATGGAAAACAGTGCAAATTATAGTACAGTTAATTTTTCTCTGGTTAATCCAATTTCTGTTACTCTACTGTATTCTATTGTATTGCATCATTGTTAGATTCTCATGAGATACGTTTTGTCTTTAAAATTTTGAACACTAGTAGCAAAGCACAGTTAGTTGATCATCTTCTTAGTATATAAATATGTAAACATGGTACCCTATATTTATGTAGTTTCTGCATTTATGCCAAGTGATTGTTGCACTTTATTTGTTACTGCATCAACAGTGGTAATTCAGTTTGTGTTGGTATTTTTGTTTACAGTGATTTTCTTAGCAGTAATTTGGACTTAATTTTTTTTATGGAAAAGTCCTTGTGCAAGATTTTTACAAATGTCCATTTTATTTGCTACGTATTTATTATTATACAGATGGCAGTGAAAGGTATGTCTCTTATTTCCTCTCATAGGGTTTTAGGATACATAAGATATAAAATTTAAAAAAAAATTATTTCACTTTAAATTGTGAATGTAAAATTATTACCATGTATCTTGTATTTATAACATGTACCAAATGTAAAACAGCCCAGAGATGAATTTAGGATTAATAAATAAATAAAAATTAATCAGTTAATTATTTGTGTAACTATCTGAACTAAAAAAAAACTCCCTATCCTCCCCTCATCCACCCTAAGAATCTTACCTGTACAGTTCCTGTAAGCATGTAATTATATTCAAGACATTCTATGAAAATAAATAAGGTAGGTATTGGAAAGAATTCTGCTGTTGGAAGCTTTTTTAATTGCCAAAATGTGAGGACTTTTCTTTAGTTTTAAGTCTTTCGTGAGACTTTTGTAACAGAGGCCTACACTTGGTACACAAATTGGTTACCTATATCAAACTGATGTGATTGGATCACGAAGAAATGGACAAATACCTTTTTATTAATTTGCAATGTAAGTAGGCCTACTTATGTTTATCTCATTTTTATGTTGTGAAAACAGCAGATGCCAGTTTTCCTATAGTAGGGTTTCATCAAGCCAATCATTTATTATAACTTACACTTTCAATACGAAGCTGCGTGATATCTATTATATAAATACCACTAAACTAATTAGTAGGCCTACATTTACTATAAACAAACGACTAAATGCATAACTCATTTATAGCAGTGCTAACCTTGAATCACGAACATGTGTTCTGTTGCCAAACTAAAACATGCATTTCTATATATATGCGTTTACCATTAAAATTTCCGATGAATTTTGAATACGTATTAATAAATTAGTAGCATTTTATGTCTTATTTTCTCGAAATCCTACACTTCGTAAATTGACATAACAATAAAATACCTGTCGCGCACTGCACAACTATTGCAACCACCCAAAAAAACAAACACTATTACTCGTGCAAAACCACATTTAATAGATAAAAAGGACTTGTCTTCCATCAGAACAGGTGATTATTCGGGTAAAATAACCAGTCGGCATCAGCTACGCAGGTTAATAAAATAACAAGTTTAAGATCAAAATTTTATCATTTCCTTAAAAAACGTTTTTCTATTACGAACCGTAAGCTTCGGCGTGTTTATGAAATTGTTTTTAATTATCTCAATCGCAAAGAAAAAACATATTTGACGATAAACATTTCACACGAAAGTACATTGTCGTATGGGTTGTTTACCTCGGGAACGCAGTTACAATATGGCGGACATAACTAGCCAATCAGCGCCCGAGTTCGCTGACATCAAAGGCGCCGACTCGCTAGTTCGCTTCTGATGTCCTTATTTATTCTGTGACAGCGCAGTCCCTCTCTGGCTTCGCGCGTACACCCTCGCGCGCGGAGCTCGCGTCACCCAAGCAGCTCATAGAACATGATATGAGTAGAGCCTTCCCACTAGGCTTACACGGCGCACACCAGTCAACACACAATTACACGCACAACCAACCTGCCCACACAGTGCGACACTCGTATTTCTGGCAGCTCGACCAATTTAATTTTAAGAATATTATCTTAATAATACTATTATTAAGTATAACACTAAGTAACTAAATGTAACTACGCAGTGAGCAGACTCACTATTCATTAATAGGTGTCTGACCACGTCCTGCGGTGCAAATAAGCAACATTGGACTAGCCAATGATTGACATGCCCAGGCTGGCAGCACACTGTGTCGGCATACATGGCTGCGGCATCTGGGGCAACCTGGGTGCTGCGGACATAAAATTATGTAATTCAATATACATATTTAATTATTAAGTGAGCAGACTCACAGTCGTTTAATGGGTGTCTGACCATGTGCCTGACCACGTCCTGCGGTGCAAATAAGCAACATTGGACTAGCCGATGATTGACATGCCCAGGCTGGCAGTACAATGTGTCGGGCATGCATGACCGTGGCAGCTGGGGCAACCTGGGAGCTGCAGTCATATAATTACAGCTGTAATATGCACTTCTCTTTCAGCTAACCTGGCTGGCTGGTAGCCTGGCGGGAAACGACGAAAGTCGCCCCCTAAAAACCAGTCCTACCAAAACTAAAATGCGGACAGAAATGTCCAAGTGCCCGCCCTTGCTTAGTAGACATTTTCTACTCTACCAACTCTTCTTCCTGAGCCATCCTTCTACTCCCGTAACCAACCAGCATGAAATTAATGCATGAATTTTTGCATCCCGCATGTCAGTGCCCAGGGTTTTCCCTGTGTCTATGCAGGTTTTACCTGGGCCCAAATTATCTAGTTTAGTCTAGAATAGACAAGTGAGGGGAGTTAGTCATGGCGCCAATTGCTGCCATGGCTGGCCAATCCCCCTCCTTAGCACATATGCATGTTCCCCTTTCTGCATGGTACCCCCTGCATGATTAGAGCGTATAGGCTTCGGCCTAAGACGCACTTAGTCTCTCCCTAACCCGGACCCCTCCCAATACACTTAGTTTTTAGCTTAGGTTAGGAAAAAAAAATTGTTCGAGGTTATTGTTGTGCACCGCGCCATGGGAGTATATTCGCAAGGAAATGGAGTTCTTACAAGTACGTATTATTTTAATTACTAGTGTAAATCAGTATATTTAAACAGTGTTGTATGAGTATTGTTTTAGCTGTGTAACTAAATATTTATTGCTGGTATGATACTTTTCACGCTTTAGTTTGAAATTGGTAATTATTTGTCATGAGTTATTATTTGATCAACTAAATCAGACACCGTATTATAGTTATGAGCCCACGAGCGTGTAAATATTTCGAGTCCAACAGAGAATATGCTAGTTAAAAGAAAATCAAACTAATGTCGTGCGTAGAATATTATTAATTTAGACGATCTGAATCGATTTGTTCTCAAAATGGACTCGTGGTCGTGTGACTAGCGTGGATGACTTCCAATCAAAAGGATATCGGTTCGAATCTAGGCAGCTGCGAAATATTTTTGTACTTGTAAAAATAAATACGTCGCACGCAACATTTCAAAAGTAATAAATATATTTGAATTAATGAATGCAAATAAAAGTAAATTTATTAATTAGATTGTTCATTTCATTTCACTCATTTGTAACCATACAAAATAGTGATAATTCAATAAAATTGACTCAATTTTATTCATAAAAGTATGCAGAGGTATATTTTATCATACAAAAAATATAAAAGCTAAAAAATTATTTAATAATTCTAACAATTTTCTAACCATAGTAAATGAAAGTTTCAGTGTAAAGGATGTCATAAACTTTGTTAAAATAGTTTGTGTGAATTTAAGAATTTTTTAAAAAGTTTAAGTGTGATTTCATCAAGGTAAAACATATCTTCGAATACTCTGAATCAGAAGTTTATAATCAGACAGTTAATATATACCAAAAAAAAGGGGGGCCTACTGATAACTACTCCAACATATTATTCTCTAAACACTTAGGTTATGAAATAAATATGTTGTGCATCTGACAATTTATTTTGTCTATTTATTCAGTAAAAATGTTTGAAATTAAACACAAACTTTTTAAATGTAAAATTTTAGCAATATTCAGAAATTGTGCAAGCGAAGCCTTGAGTTATTAGCTAATTAAATTTTAAATTCCCAAAAAAATAATAAAATTAAAAGAAAACAATTTGACCCTTTTGAAAAAGTATGGGAAAAAGAAATGAAAACACTAAGCATAAAAAATTCAGGCCATATTTACACATCCTCTGTGTGCCTATGTACGCGAACATAAAAATATTATTTTATGTGTACAAATGAGCTAGTCAAGCTTCATATTTTACGACTGATTTTCTCTTACGCTTATGTGTTTTAACAATTAAAATTCTTTCAAGGAAAGGTGTAGGCTGTGACGTCTGGAACAAAAAGTTACGAGAAATATTTTAGTGCAATATTCTTCAATCTTCTTTTGTACATAAGTGCCTCTTTAGTTTTGGAAGTCAAATAATCTGTATGTGTTTAACCTTCAGCAGTTAAACATAATGTAACGTTTTCTTTGTGAAAATAGTATTTGTAACTATATTGAAAACTCATTTGTAGCTATGACATTATCTTCTTTCAAACTAAAATAAACACGTGTTAAATTTTCAAACCTATAGTTATTTTTATAAATTTTTGACTGTTTTAAAAAGGGAAACACGTTCTTTTAATTAATTCAAGTGAGTTTAAGCTGAGGCAAAAATGTGACTAGTTGTGTTACAACGTAAGAGACACACGCGGAAAATAATTGTTCGACGCAATTAACCGTACCAATAAGATACATCTGGTTTTTTTCTTGTTTGTACCGAGGACGCAGTCATACCGGTTTATGAAAGATGTTGGAGCTCCTGACTACTGAGGCATAAGTTCCAGGTTCTATTCCTGGCCGAGTAGGAGATTCTTGATTGCGCAAAATTTCTTTCCTGGGTTCGAGACAGTGTGTTGCCGCCACTTCACCTTCAAACAGCTGAAGGCGTGAAGGGCCATTGCCGATGGAGGTAAGAATCTCATTAATAATACATATATTAATACGATTTAATAACTTTTTTCTTTACAGCTTTTATATATTCGACCCCAAAAAAGGATTGAAAATACAGTCAATTTTTTAAAATTTCAAAAGTCATATCTCTGAAGCTAATCAAGCGAGATGTAGATATGCCGTATGATTGACAAATTTTCAAAATCTACCAACACATTTTTACTACGAATGTCTACTTCTTAAGGGACGAAGCATTGTAAATATGGTTTTAACATTAAAACATTGTGTACGTGAAGTTCACGTGCGACAGAAATGAGACTTCCCGATTACTAAGGTACAGAGATAAATAAATTCTTAATATTTTTTATTGAACAAGAAATAATAATGGAGAATTGTAAGGAGGCACGTATGATCTGAGATGAAACAAAAATGCTTCTTTCCACGTCCGTTACTTTTGCATCCGTTCTTTAGCGCTAATTTACGGCCTTTATGGCGGTTTATTCTCACGTTTCTTTTGATAATACATCTTATCTACTTCTGCCTTTTTTTTTTTATCATTTTTAGGTCAGATACTAATTGAATATCTCAATCTGAATTAAATGAAAAAACCAAAAAACACTCCAATCGAACATAAATTACACTTATAAAGTCTATCTCACCAGACTATAAGTCCGTTTGACATTTAAAATCAAAGTGTTCACATACCAAAAATAAATTACCCTTATAAAGCTAACCTCTTAAAGTCTCAATTCTTATTTTTCATTTTCAATCACACTATTCACATAAAAATGAATGATTCTATGAAGTTAATTACACAAATCGATAACTCTTTTCCACAAAAATAAATAAATTGAAGATACTTTAATTAAAAATAAATATGGTAGCGTCAATCGTTAGCAGAAACAAAAACTGAGGAGTACACAAACACAAATAGCGTTACGAGCATTCCGTAGATCACTGCTGCGTCATTTCTACCTCTTCCCTGTCGTATCCCGTTCCGTTCATTAAAACTAGCATATAGCATGCTCTGCTACGTACCTATCCCCCCTCCTTTTTTACCCTGTCTTCCCATTCGACCGCTAGTGCATGCGTTGGAGTATCGTCGCCGCTAACGCGCTCTTCTCCTCTACCGGTTCCCCCACCACGTACCTGACTATTACCCTCATGCGATCGGAATTTTCGTAACGCTCGAAAATTGTAGCCCCCTCAGCAAAGAAGTTTCTCTTGAAAAAAAATTAATTAAATCAGACTTCATTTAAGATATTGGAAATTATTAATAAATTTGCCTTAACGAATGCAAGAGCCAGCCTTGTCATCCGTTATCCAGCAGAGCGCGTTGGTGTTGCGAGATGTGCAGCGCTTGGCTCGGGCGAGACCACGGTCTAAGAAGGGGAGGTCTGGACACTCCCCAACCAGGCCAGCATGCAAATGTGGCACACCTAATGTCTCCGTAGTTCCGCTCCGCTCCACCAGCTGACCTGTAGCGCTGCTTGTTCTGCGGTGGTATTTTAAGCTTTGTTGTTATGAACAACTTAACATAATAATCATTTAAATTTTCATTTTAATGTTAAAAATGCATTAATCTCCATATATCGATACAGTATTAAATTGGATGTGGTTTTGTTTTATAAGTTTGGGAATTATTTCATAAATTAGGTAAATTAGGTTACGTAGTGGCTCCACATTGGCATTGGCGGGAAGCCGGGAACTTCATTGTGAGCAAGGAGCATTGATTTTTAGTAAAGAGAATAAGAGTATATTATTGTAATTGTGAAAATGCCTAACCATTGTGTTGCACCTGGGTGCAAAACAAATTATCAGGCGAAGTCGGACGAGAAAGTTGCGATATTCCGAGTTCCCAATGATGACAATGTTAGGCAATTGTGGCAGAAAGCAATTCCACGAGTCAAGTTTGTTATTAAAAGATCCCATTATGTATGCGAAAAACATTTTGTGGAAGACGACATTCTCACAAAAAAGGAACACAAAAATCATTTCGGAAACGTCATTGGAATAGTAAGTTAAATTTTATTATTTGTATGAATGTACTCTAAAGATTACTTATTTTTGTATAGGCCCGACTATTTCAAAATGGAATGTATTATGTCTAATTTTATTAATGACTAGCACAACCCTGATAATACCTGTTTGTAAGTAGTTTGACAATACACCATTAGTTATTAAAATACAAAATATGCAAAACGAGTGCGGTCTCTTCCTTAAAAAAATAATAAAAATCCCAAAAAAACTTTTATTCAGTGCTGTAAACTTTTCTTTGTTATTTCAAAAGGCGGATATACGAAATTCCAACTTGTTTAGGAGTAATCGCCGTTTGTTATTTACATAACAATACCTGTGCATTCATGCGGTAGTTTTATTATTTTTGCTTGCTGTGTATGTGCGTGTTGTTTGTTTTTGACAACTTATAAAAACGTATATATATTTTTTTTATTTGGATATTGTAATGCAATGTAAATTAAAAAAATTAAAAAAAAAATTACGTCCCTACTATGCACCCAAGCTGAAGCGTCAACCCTTGACAGGTTTTTATTTATTTATTTTTTTCCAGTATGTAGGCGCGAAGTGCCGACAAGTTACGTGCAATAACTCGTAACTTGACGTATATAAGGTATTATTATGTTGGATACACGGAACAATATTTTCTTTTATATGTTTTTTTTATACGTCAAGTTATGTGCTATTCCAGGTAACACGTGGGTGCTATGCGCCTCTATACTGATTAAAAAAACGATAGTAGTATGTAAATGGGGCTCCTGGCACAGGCGCCAGGCGGTGGATGAAAGATTGTCGGTCCGCCATCTTGGATTGTGACGTCACGGCGGCCATCTTGAATAAGCGTAACGGGACACAGTGTAACTGGACACAGTGTAACGGGACAAGTATATCACGGCGGCCATCTTGGATCCGCCATTTTGGATGACGTCATTTTGTTTTCTCGGACATTCCGGCGTTGTGTTTTCCGCCATATTGGATGATGACGTCACCGTTGCAATTCGTTACGGTCGTCATCTTTAACTTTTTTATTTATTATCCGATTTTAATGAAATTATTTAAAAATTATAAAAAAAATTAATAATAAAACTTTAATAAATTTTTTATAAAAAATATACGTTTACGACATGGAGTTCGGAGTCCTCGGTTCGAACCCGACAAATGCAAAAAAATAAAAATGGTGGCCGATCCTTCCCTCACAGTGGACGCAGGCAGACTGACTCCCACCACTTTTTTCAAAGCATATATATCGCCAGTGAGCATTACGTCATGTCCGCCATCTTGTCTTCGATGCTGGAAGCCATCATCATTGTATCGTCGGCGAGAGGGCGCTGACGCCATGTTAGTTTAATTCTTATCCGCTAGAGTGCAGTAATCATTTATTACTGTGACACCCGCCATCTTGAAATTTGGATGCCATCTTGAAAATCCGTAATTATTTAGCTAGAAATTCGGGAAAAGTTCCAAAATTCATTAAATAAATCACTCATTAATTTACACAATTGATTCGATCTGCTCCTGTCCTCGGTTCGATACCCGATCGATGCAATAATGTTTAATTTCATGTAAAAAATAATAATTTCAATAAACCATGTTCAACATTCTTAAAGAGACTCTAAATCCTCTACTACCATCATCCTATCAGACATCAAGACCACCATATTGGAAATTCGTAATTATAATGCTAGAGATTCGGGATAAAGTTCAAAATTCATTAAATAAATTTGTAATCTATTTAATGATTGATTGGATCGACTAAGGTCCTTGGTTCGATCCCTGGCCGATACAAAACAACTTTAATTTAAAAAAATACTAAAAAAGTGTTAGGTTTGAGAAAATAAAAACACCACAAGTTCTATTAATAAAACTTTTATTACATAAATTCTACACTACTACAAGTACAAAAAAAACACACAGACAAATTACTAAAGCCTTTTGGATTCCTCGATTTCCGCATCAGCCACCCACAAATTAAAGCGAGGTGGAAAGCCCCACCACTTGACGTAGGACCGTCCTTTTCTTCGTTTTATAATCTTCTCGACCAAGTACGTATCGGGATACAACGTAGGCTGAATCTCTTCGGCATAGAAGCCGCCATGGATAGGTTTGTGGTTCAAATCTTCGAGGTAGTAGGTCCTAGGCTCTGATTCACGAATATGTGTCACACAGAAAAGTTCGGGACTCCAGTTCGCAGTGAAACCTTTCTCGAAGATACCTTTCTGCTTGGAGATTCGCACAATGTCACCGACGTTAGCTTTACGCTTTCGTGGATCTTTCTTCTTCGTGTTGGAAAACACTGTTTGAAGCAGGCGATTGTCCGTTACGTACTTTGGCTTCATTTTCGTGGTAGAATGCACCGTGGAATTATACTCGCTTATTAGTTTCGGCAAGATGTCAAGCCACTTCTAATTTCCGTTAGCCGTGAACTGCCGCCACATCTTGGAACGCAAAGTTCTGTTAAAACTTTCGACAACGGAGGCTTTGACGTTACTAAATGTAGAGTAGTGTTTGATGCCATACTTCTTCATCAAAGCCTTGAAGGTTGCATTGTAGAATTCTTTCCCGAGGTCCATTTGTAGGTGCGACGGTACACGTCCATCACGCAAAATATTGTTCATGGCCTTGGCTACTTCAGTTGCAGCCTTTGATTTGACAGGTCTAGCCCAAGCGAACTTGCTATAAACATCGATGACTGTCAACATGTACTTGAAACCTTTATTCACTCGGGAATATGGTATCATCTCAACAAGGTCCGCCTGGAATAAATCATCAATTCCACGAACTATGACTTTGCGACGAAGGTATTTTCGTCTAGCAGGAGCATGAAGTTCGTGAGCGATTCCGGTTCGACTCATTGTATGTAGCCGGCTTCCTTCAGTTCTTCAAGTATGGAGACTATTTCATTGATGTGCTAATAGTTTCCTACACTAAGCGAAGCATGTAGAATTCTAAGGCGATCAACTAAATCATTGGGGTCGTCCCAATATACATAGTCAAATACCTGATCACTTTCTAGCTTTTTTAAACCTTCGCCATGTATTGTTAGTTCACTGAAGAGATTAGCGAGAATGTCGATTTTTTCATGATCTTCGTCTTTATATACACCACTATCTGGATCGTTATCGCGAAAATGTGCATTGGTTAGCTCTAGCAGTTTTTTGTACTCTTATAAGTCTTTGTGAGAATAACCTTTAGGCTCCCTGCGAAACATCAATTCGTACAGGCCCGGAGTCCCGCGCATTTTTAACTCTGCTACGCGCACGATATTTCCTGGTAGAAAGTCTATTTCTTTAGCACCGAGGAACCACTTATTATGTTTTCTGTACACTCCGTAGGTCGTGTCATTATTCCTGCTCGTAAACGATATCAGGTATGGTCGGACCATTGCATTAACTTGGTGTCCCTTTTTCGGTATTTTCTTCTTGTGCATGGACTCTGCACTTGTTATGTCCTCTTCTTCTCGATCTGGTTCATACTTTCTCTTCTTTACAGTTGGCATTTCATCTTCAACTTCTGCCTTCACATTGATGGCTGGTTCTTCCTTGTTTTTAAGTTCGTCGAGGCGACTAGTGATTGGTTTAAATATCTCCTCATTTTCCATCTCACGTGCAAGTCTGGTTCGTCTAGCAAGTAAATATTTTTCACGAACAGACTGTATAGCTCGATGAAGGTCACTGGCCAGGTCCGACATTGTACTGGCTGGAAACATATTGCAAGACCTCCTTTTATACTTTTTTATTCGTTCACAGAAACTTATTTCTTGTGTTTGGCTAAATCTGAATTTGTTGACAAGTGAGATAGTGTGCGTTCGATACATCGATCATGTCGCGAATGCGAGAATCCGAGGCTTCCACACGCTGGTCGATGGCAACAAGGTACTCTAGTAATTCCTTTTTCACACTTTCTACCTTTTGAGCCAGTAGCGAAATGTATTTGCGGATATCGCCGTCATGAGACTTGAGAGCAATACGGAAGTCTCGACTGCTACGACCGAATTTCAAAATGCTATGACTCATGTTTGGCGATAAACTGATCGAAACCTCGTCTGTACCTGCCCTTATATAGAGGCCAGTCTTTGACTATAACTAGGAAACCGTGTTCTTCTTTCCATTATAAGGAGCAAATGTCTTTGAATTCCTGGAATGTCATGTCGGTGTTTACGTGATCGTCATAAGCGTGGCGTAAATTAAGTTCGTCCATGCGAAACAAAACAATGACATTCGCGTTGTCTCGTAGGAGATGTTTTGGAATATGACTGTACGTCTGACACAGGTAAACGCAGAGTACCTTGGCGTGTCTGCCCATGGAAAAGTACTCTTGTATTATGCCTTGTTTCTCGCACATTACATCGTCGAAAAGAAACACGGAATTGGCTTTTGTTTCGTTTGGAGGTACAACATCGGTATTATCGCTAAACGGAAAATACTCCAGACCATCCACCGAGCGTACAACAGTAGCTAGGCGCTGGTACTTTGGCTGTTGCAACGACTTGGAATACAAGTAAACGTTCTCGAACCGAAGACCGTTTGGCCCCTCCAGTAAACTCAGCAGAACGCACGTTTTGCCGCAGTTGGACGGACCCGCCATTATGCAACGTACGGCAGAAGGCAACAGTAAACCATGTCGTGATTCACGCGCAATAAATACATCGTCTTTCGTAATGCGCACGGGCAAACACACGTCTTTCTTGACGACCTGCATTGTACTAAAGTAATTGTATAAAATCAAACACATTTATACTTTCTGGTCAGTTGTGCGTAATGACTCGAAGAGGTAAGAACAAAAAACACATCAGTGCAGGACTCGTGAACTCGCTGATAAACAATCTACCATTTTAGCTACACATTCCCGGCTACAGATTCTGTGGCCCCGGCACTAAACTAGCGAAAAGGTTAGCTCGCGGTGACGTGGGCATTAATTCTCTCGACGAAAAGTGCAAGCAGCACGATATCGCATATTCATTAAGCAAGGATCTGGAATCCAGACACCGGGCCTACGAGATATTGGCACAAGAAACCGAAGATATAAGTAAATCGTCGAACGCGGGACTAGGAGAGAAAATCGCAGCGTGGGGCGTTTCCAAAATCATGAAGGCAAAGACGAAATTAGGACTGGGTGCTCGTCGAGCCAGCTCCATCAAGTCAAAGACTAACTCACGCAAGACCAAACGCAAGACTGGTGCAGGCGTGCAAAAAGCCAAGCAAAAATTACAGACTCTCGACAAGAAGATTATAGGAGGATTTCTTCCTTTGCTTTTGCCTGCATTGGGTGCTCTCGGCGGCCTCATCGGTGCAACGAGCGGTATAGTGCGGGCAGTCAACACTTCGAAGAATGAGCGCAAGCAGTTAAAAGAAGCACAGCGACACAATGCCAGCATGGAAGCCACTGCCATGGGTAAAAAAAAAACGGCGCAGGACTCTACTTGCAACCTCACAAATCAGGTCGAGGCATAAGAAAGAAACGAATGAAAAAATCCTAAGTTCTTTGCCGAAACGTCCGCTCACCAATATAGATTTGTTCAGGTATGCTCGAAAACTGAAAATACCAAATTTCCGCGGCGTGTTTATGCGAGACACTTTGCCCAGCAAGCCAAAAACGCACGAACGTGCCATCATTAATTTAGACACGTCGGCGGGTCGAGGCACGCAAGGGTGGCATATATAAAGTCTGGAAAAATGGCCAAGTACTACGATAGTTTTGGAAATTTACGGCCTCCGCCAGAACTGCGACAGTACCTGGGCCGGTCCACTACGTTGTTTTACAATTACGAAACGGAACAGAGGCCTAATCAAAAAAACTGCGGACACTTGTGTCTTCGCTTTTTTACAAACAAAAATTAGCTGACAAAAAAAATTGCTACTTAAGGGTTGTGCAGTGATGATAATTTATTAGTAATGTCGATAACACTTACATTGACAGGTCACGCATCTGAGCTGCGGGTGGTTCATTTCCCGCCTCTGGATTTAGACGGAGAATGGTGTATCGGACTCGTAGATTTTCAAACGTATAATGCCATACCGAATATCGACGAAGAAAACTGCAAGATCTGCTTCCTGAAAAGCGATGGGACCGCTCATAAAATACAGTTACCTGTTGGATCTTACGAAATTGACGACATTGCAAAGTACATCAGGGATATGTTACCACAGGATGTAGACTTTCAACTGCGTGGAAATCCAAACACTCAAAAAAGCATTCTAACATGCAGTGAAAATGTCGACACTACGAAACCTGGGACCATAGGTACGATGCTCGGATTCGAATCAAAGGTGTATGATACAGGAAGAACGTACGAATCTACGCGCGCAGTAAACATTTTGCCTGTGACTGTCATAAGAATAAACTGTAATTTGACAAGTGGAACGTATCTCAGCGGAAGACTAAGCAACATGCTGCACGAGTTTTCGCCGATGGTCCCGCCAGGATATAAACTGGTAAAAGTACCGCAAAGTATCATTTACGTTCCAGTCGTCGTGAAGTGCGCACACGAAGTCATCGTCAGAATCGTTGACCAGCGAGAACGATTGGTGAATTTTCAAGACGAAGAAATTACATTACGTCTACACTTTAAGCGATGGGCATAAAGTTCGTAACACCGAACAGTTATAAAAGAAATCGTATTGGCGGTTATAATAACAGTTCTCTACCAGACATCGGTGCATTAACACCTGACAGCATAAAGTATCTTCTCAGTATTGGACAAGTGCCGAATAAATATGGAAGACGATATCCTCAACGTGGAAGATCCGGTCATTTTTGAAGACAGCATTACGAAAATGGAATTGCACGAGTACCAGTCTTTCCTGCTCGGACCGTACGCACTACCATCGGAATTACGCATTGCAGTACAGGACCAAGATATTTGTACTTTACATTCCCAGTCATTTCTACGTATAAGAGGCACGCTGACAAAAGCGGATGGTACGCACCCGACAACGACGTCAATATCCTGCAATGGTATTCTTCACCTAATCGAACGCATTACATATGTACTCAATGGTGTCGAGGTAGACCAGACGAGAGATGTAGGCATAACATCTGCTATGAAAAATTACCTTTCGCTCACGCCAAATGAACTGTCTGCTGCAAAGATGGTCGGTTGGGCTCTGGAGGATGAATATAAGCTTCCGGTTTATGCCAAAGGGAAGTTCGAAGTTTGTGTTCCTCTGTCCATGCTTCTTGGATTCGCTGAGGACTACAAGCATATAATCATTAATTCGAAACAAGAGCTCGTACTGCTTCTAGCCAACACACACATTAATGCAATTGTCGCCGCTGCAGAAAACCCTCAAGATGTCTCGCTAACACTACAGTCTATCGAGTGGATGCTGCCCCACATCCAAGTGAGCACCGTTGAACGAGTCAAGATGTTGAAGAACATAGAAAATGGCAAGAACTTCGATGTGCCATTCCGATCCTGGAGCCTGGAAACTTATCCTGGCTTGCCTCATAGTAAGCGTATCAATTGGATAGTAAAGTCCAGCTTCGCTACGGAAAAACCAAGATAAATCATCGTCGGGCTTCAGACCGGAAGACAGCTCAATGCAGGAGTGAGTCGCTCCGTATTCGATAACTGTCAAATACGTAATGTAAAAATATTTTTAAACAGCGAAAGTTATCCGTGCGTAGACATGAACATGGACTTTGAAAGTGGAAGATTTCTTCTCGCATATCAAATGTATGCCAAGTTTCAGCAAGCTTACTATGGACGGAGACAGTCACCGATACTGAGTCCCGACAGTTTCAAGAACAAGGCTCCGTTAATGGTGTTTGACGTTTCCAATCAGGATGATCGAATAAATTCAAACATCATCGACTGTAGGATCGAAATAACGACTAGCGGAAATATTCCGCCAAACACCTATTCTTTTTGTCTGATACTTCACGATCGGCTTGCATCGTACAATTGTCGAGACAAATTTTTAAAATTCTGACATAAATACTGTTTCGTTTTCGATAATAATTTAGTTACGACCGAGCATTGCTAGCGACAAGATGTACTGCAACCTGCAAGGTTTCCAGAGTCAAAATGTATTCGTGCTCAAGGAAATTAGCGTCACCTCCGGAGACAAGACTCGAACACGCACTTTCCGACCTCCGTATCTGTGGAAACTACTAGACGAAGAAAGTAAACGGTCGAATGAATGGCTATGTAAATATTATCACGGATTAGAGTGGGACGAAGGAAAAATTCCGTACCACCAAGTGAAAAACACTATTGAAGATTTACTAGTTCAGAACGAAATAATCTACGTTGCCAGACCTGAACAGAAGAAATGGCTGAGCAAGTTGTGTGATGCGTCAGTTGTAATTGTAGACTTACAGACCGACTACGGCTGTCCTTCCCTGCGCAAGCTTAGTGCAATATACGACGTGCAGCCACGTGACAAGTTTGAACGTGTCTGTGCCTGTACAAACTCGCAGTTAATGCAGAAATGGCACGCACAGTGTTAGTAGGAGCCTGCATATATAAATGACGTACCTACTTATGTGCCTTCAGTTGTCGTTCGACCTGCAAGAAGATGTTTACGTTTCATCCTAACGTGTACGTGAGCGCAAGACCTAGCTTCAGCAGTGCCGAGTACAGCTACTGGGATTCCGGGTATCTAGGTACATATACAGAAACCTGTGATGGAGGCGCTCAGCATTGGCGGTTTGCGTACTTTCCTGTGTCCTACGAACCGACTCAGCAGCTGGTAGATTGTTGTGAACCTGAAAACTGTACCGTCTATCACATGAGACCACACACAATCCTTCCTGCTAGCATCGCTGAGGTAGTCGCCTCGTCTGCATGTGGAACACCAAAAATGAACGTGTTGCAACCTGTTGCGACCTGTGATGCTTCTACGCAGACGTCCAAACGGTGCGCGTCTCGTCGTCGCAGTTCTGGCAGTGAATCTGTCCCAACTGGCACTGAGCCAAAGCCCAGGCGTAGACGTGGTCACAGACGTAATCGACCATGTCTTGTCGGAGTTGTCGACGTCGCAGAAGATGACCAGCTGGAAACCTGTGTTCCTGATCCCGTGGCCTGCGAACCAGTTGGAACCGGAGTCGATGTTACAGTGCGTGCGGCAATAAAGATTTTGCTTGTGAAAATGCTTGATTCCTTAACCTAATGTGTATTTGTGTATATTTTATACATAAATGTGTAAAACTTGAACTTGTGTGTGTTTTTATTTCTATAATTTTTAGGTACCTAATAAAAAAAATAATTTTAAATACAGACAATATTTTGACTCATGTAGTATACCAGTAGACCGCGGGTATATAAGCGAGGTTCAGACGACTGGACCCGCAGTTCACCTCTGACCACGGTGCAGTACGGACTTGCTCTCTTCAGGTAGTTTCGTGAGGTTTAGATATGTCGACCGGAATAGACTGTTTACCGTCAGCAGCGGGGACCTCGATGGCAGCAGCGATGATGGAGTCGGAGATCCCGATACCGACTGCAGAGGAGACAACGATACGTGCTGTTCCATCATCAGCTGAATTTTCATCATCTGCATTTCAGACTTCAATTAATGAAGAGCGTACAGCGCATCAATGCAAATATTGTGGCGCATCTTTTACTAAACCTACAAATGCCCGCAGACATGAAAGAAGCAGCTGTCAGAATAATGCTCAAAGAATAATGTTTCTGTGTATAAAATGTAATAAACTAATTTCACATCTCGAAAGCTTACATCATCATTATAAAAAATGCTCCGAGAAAGTTAAGTTCGTGTATAATGAACATGGTTATTGTTTGGACTCATGTGTTGTACCAGCTGATGAGACTTTATAAGTGAGCCCCTGGTGATATGAACTTCAGTCCGTCTCTGACTGCGGTGATGACCGGATCGGATAGTTAGACTTGATTAATAGACCAGTATCTAGCTATTCTTGAGAACTAGATGGCATCATTACCACTATCTACACCAACCTGGATCGAACATCTACCATCATCAGTGCAGAGCACGATGACAACAATGTCTACAGCTACACCCTCTCTCTCAGCACAGCAGGAGATTTCGATGCGTGCAACATCTTCTGAAGATCAGACCTCAATGGCTTCAGAAGTCAACATGTCAGCAGTGTTACAATGGTTGTCAACAGTTCCAGTGTCATTGATGAAGGAAGGAGCATCCAGCGGTGTTCCATCACCAGACTGCACCTACTGTGAGAAGATCAAAAACTTGAAATTACGGGATTATGTAATACACAATTGTAGTAATAACTCTGAACGCATTAAATATCAACAAAACTATAGTAATTTGTCTGTGTGTTTTTTTTGTACTTGTAGTAGTGTAGAATTTATGTAATAAAAGTTGTTTTAAAAGAACTTGCGGTGTTTTTATTTTCTCAAACCTAACACTTTTTTTAGTATTTTTTTAAATTAAAGTTGTTTTGTATCGGCCAGGGATTGAACCAAGGACCTTAGTCGATCCAATCAATCATTATATTGATTACAAATTTATTTAATGAATTTTGAACTCTATCCCGAATCTCTAGCATTAAAATTACGAATTTCCAATATGGTGGTCTTGATGTCTGATAGGATGATGGTAGTAGAGGATTTAGAGTCTCTTTAAGAATGTTGAACATGGTTTATTGAGATTATTATTTTTTACATGAAATTAAACTTTATTGCATCGATCGGGTATCGAACCGAGGACAGGAGTGGATCGAATCAATTGTGTAAATTAATGAGTGATTTATTTAATGAATTTTGGAACTTTTTCCGAATTTCTAGCTAAATAATTACGGATTTTCAAGATGGCATCCAAATTTCAAGATGGCGGGTGTCACAGTAATAAATGATTACTGCACTCTAGCGGATAATAATTAAACTAACATGGCGTCAGCGCACTCTCGCCGACGATACAATGATGATGGCTTCCAGCATCGAAGAAAAGATGGCGGACATGACGTCATGCTCACTGGCGATATATATGCTTTGAAAAAAAGTGGTGGGAGTCAGTCTGCCTGCGTCCACTGTGAGGGAAGGATCGGCCGCCATTTTTATTTGTTTGCACTCGTCGGGTTCGAACCGAGGACTCCGAACTCCATGTCGTAAACGTATATTTTTTTTTATAAAAAATTATTTAAATTTTTTTTTAAATTTTTTTATAATTAGAAAAAATTTTTCATTAAAATCGGATAATAAATAAAAAAGTTAAATATGACAACCGTAACGGAAATTGCAATGGTGACGTCATCATCCAATATGGCAGAAAACACAACGCCGGAATGTTCGAGAAAACGAAATGACGTCATCCAAAATGGCGGATCCAAGATGGCCGCCGTGATCTACTTCTCCCTTTACGCTGTGTCCCATTACGCTCATCCAAGATGGCCGCCGTGACGTCACAATCCAAGATGGCTGACCGACAATCTTCTATCCACCGCCTAGCGCCTGATCTCGGACATACATTCCTATACTACTAACGATGGCACTTATTTGTGTAATAAATAATGTATTGTAAAAGCAGGTTTGGTATTGTTATTCAAATACGTAAATCAGCCAAGTTATGTACTTTGATTCAGCCTTTAATTGTAAATGTTAAAATATAGTGTAATTATATTAAAATTCATTGCAGTGCATCAAATACTGTCGTAACTCTCTACTTTTGTAATTATAGATTAGAGGGCCACCATAGAAATAAAAAAAAGTAAAAAAAAAACTTTTTTTACTTCCTTACAAGATTCCTGATCATTCTGAAAAACGGCATTGGGATATTTCCTGTAATTTGCATATAATTACCTTTTAAACGAGTGTATTATTTTAAGTTTTATAGATATTAACATATTAGGTTGCGGAAACGTGGCCCAATGCCCGATTATCACGTTACCTTGCGTCCTCCGGCGATTATTTTAAACTATCGTTGTATCGTATATTATTTACCTCTTGCTTGTTTTCCACGAGAATTGACAAATTCACAATAACTCCTAGTGATATATTTCCACCGCAAGACACCTAGCGGTGAGTTGAATAGAGGACGTCGAGCGAACTATTGAGACAGTAAGTTGTCACTTTAGTGTCCAGACCTCCCCTTCTTAGACCGTGGGTGAGACTCACCCCGCACGCGGTTAAGGAACATCCCAAAATAAATTATGTATAACTCAATGGTGCGGCGTTTATTTGAAACCAAAATAATCGAAAAATACATTCAAAAATAATACTGACAATAAGTTTTTAACTTTAATCTTAGTTTTTAGGGGAGGGGTGTGAACATCTACTCTATTTTTGCACAGTTCTTCACCGACCTAAGGGTCATGAGTTTGAATCATGTGTAATTTTTTGTCTAGTTTTCCAGCATAAACTAAATTTTATCAACAAGCCTGAATAAAACAAAAGTCAGATAAATCAATTTCAAGCAACTTACACTACAATTATTTCCTCACAAATCAACATAAAATAAATATGGGTGACTAATTTGAGTGATTTGTAGGCTCAATCCAGAAATTATCTTCAATATACATATAATTTTGAAGCCTTAAATTTCCGTTCGTTTTATTAGGATATACTAGTTTTATGTTAGAAAAAATATCAAATTACGTTTCTTAGGCGATGACATGGTTTTCAATTACTGTAATTTAAAAAAATTAAATCGGCTGTTAATACAAAATATTAATTTTTTGTGTTTGTTCGAGTGCCTTGGTAAAAACATTGGCTCGAGCATTCATGCTGTGTTGTTAGATTTAAATAAGGTTGAAAGTTTGTAATCAGTCCTCTGAATAACTTTATACCTTTAACTAGGTACAAAAAAACTTATGTATATTTATTGAGTGAGTAGATTAAAAAATGTAAGTGTTTATGGTCAATCCCTTGATAAGCTTTCCACCCACCGAAAAGTGCGCAGACCTATCCTCAAAAATCGTAACGGTAAGCCTACTCATATTTTGCTTTTAATTTTTTGCGTTGACAAATATATTTTTATTTTCTATTTATTTTTGTTTAAAATAATTTACTATTTATTGGAATAGATGAACAGGAAGAGAACTCAAGACACAATGTGTTTATTAAAGTTAAATAAATATAGTTTATTGGCATGTTTTGAATGAATGTTTTTAGTTCTTAAATATTGTATTTTGTGAAAAATGTATTACAGAGCACACACTGGTGTAAACAGAGAGTTAACTCACCACCCTACTTCTAAAATTAATATGTCCGAAAGTCCTCTTGTTACAACTGCTGTGCCGTGCCCTACGACACAAATAAATGGTGTACCATTTTAAACATTCCTTTTGGCAATAATTAGTTTTTACTTTCTTCCATTTTCTATAATTTTCTTGGAATGTTGTTCTTGCAAAAAATATATAAAAAACTAATGCATATGACATATACAAATATTTCACCACACATATATAAGTAACACATTTATAGGGGCGTGTAAACAGTAGACTATGATGGTCAAATATTTTATAATCCGAAAGTAAAATTATCGAAGTGATTGCGAATAGTTTCGAAGTCGAATAGTAATCTTACATTTCAATTATTGTATAACACCACAAAGAACATAAGAAATGAAAATAATAATACTATTGTTACAAACGCGAGAGACGAGACCACGTTGCCAGGTTTGGAGCTGTCTGGCGGTCCTGCACGGCCAATGGCGTCACGCGCTGTGTCACGTGCCGTCCACTGACGTAAGGCATGCTTACGCGCCTGGCCAGATTCCAAGAATCATCAATATCTCCCTCCACTCCCCGCGAATCGTCCTTCCTTGGCGCTGTTATCTATTGCTGAACGGCCTTGGGAATTTCGTGGGTCGCCACGCGGAGTGGCGCGAATAAACACCGCCTTTCTTGTTATTTCGGGCTGTGGTGACCCGGAGTCGCTGATCGACTCCTGATACATGTACCAAGGAATATAAAATAATTATAATTCCGGTTTATTGTAAGACTATGTTATGTGCATGAATAATTAGATGACAAATGATGTTTCATAAGGGTTACGTATATTGAATATTAAACGTAGCTTATAGTTAAAAGGCTAGATTATGCGCGTAGAATGTTTGTGAAAATATTAATCATAGTGGACTAAAGTCTGACGTCAAGGAACCACGCAGTGGCAGCAATGTCAATAAACATGTATACTTGCTCGTTGCCCTGTGCAAACGAACGCATGAGTATGCTTGTGTACTCGTGGAAATGTGGAAGCTTCGATGGAAGGCAGGCCTCGTGACCAAGAACTGTCCGATGGACTTGGGGGAGGGGGAAATCTGTGGTAGAAGGCAAGACATGGGAAGGTTGGTGGACACTCTGAGTGTGGGACTGATTGGTGTCGGACGTGCCATGTAATTCTGTAAGCTGTTTCAGTAGAGAACGTATATGAAGTTTAAGATGTGCTTACTAAATGAACAGTCTTCAAGTTGAAGCCTGCAGTTACTTCTCTGGGGTACCTATCCCTTATACTTGGCAACGATACACGTCCGCTCGGTGTAGGAACACTCCACGGTCCGGCTGCGACTCCAGGCTGTCTACAGTGCAGCCGGACACTGCAGGGCGCCGGGTCGGCCCGAGATAACGCGACTCGTCACCGCCGCTCTCGTCGGTTCGAGAAGGGTGCCCCAGGTACTTAAGCAGCGACGACGGCCTTCGCGGGAGACCCACGACGAGTCCCGCGACGAGTTCCGAGAGTTCGGAGAGTTCCGCGAGTTCCGCGAGTGAAGGGAAGTGCGACATCGGCGAAGAGGGTGAGAGACCCCCTCGAGAGTGGTGCTACGAGGAGCGACGGGATCGAAAGAGTTCGACAGAGTGACGCGAGACTGCGTGTGCGGACAGGCGTGATGTAAGGGGTCAACCACTGTGGAGCCTAGTTCCAGTGAGGAGTGCGAACTGTGTAACATGAAAAACATTGAGTGACATGCGAATAAACAATTTTTTTTAAGTGCCAGTGCCTGGTCATCAGACATTTAAAAGTACAATAATTTATTAGTAATGTAAATTGTAGTAACTAATAAAACTGTAATAAAAACTTAACTGGGCTAATTCTTACGAACCCAGTTCTCCCCTCATTTGTTCGTAACACTATATTCACTTTTGTAAACAATTTGAAGTTGTTACCTAGTTAATTAACTATTGAAGTAATGTGAAGGTTTCTTTAAGAGTTAAAATTTTTAATATTATATTTTCTCAGTGTTAAATATAAAAAAATACATTGTTGAGCATTGTAAATTAAATACGTAGCTAAATCCCAATTATATGATCACCAGGGGGAAAAAAGCCCTCTATATGTAAGGACTCATTTTTGGAATCGTTTGAAAATTGGTTGAAAAACTTTAAATTTTGAAGGAAGTAGTCTAAAAAGTAACTCTTGGCACTTATTTTGGGTGCCGCGTGTTGAAAATCTCTTCGTGAGGAGTGTACTACCAGTCGGCGCGTGTTACCCACCCAAGGTTCAAGGCCCATTGAAAGAGTGGCTGGAATCTGAGACTCAGCGCTTCGTGTTGACCTTGGACGCCCGCACGCGCGCGCACCCGCGGAGGCGGACATTCCCCCCGGCTGTCAGGGAGAAGCGGCAGTCTCGTGGGAGTTCTGCTGACCCCTCCCCGGTATTGCCAGGCAACCTGATCAGACCCCCCGCCTCATTCTGTGGGCCCCGTTGCTAGAAGTCATGATGCCCCTTCCCCCCTTTTTTTTTCTAACAGAGATTAAAAAAATTTTTTTTTATTTATATACATTGTTTTAGCTATATATATTTTTTAACCTTTTCACAATTATTTTTAAAACACATTAAAACTAGTTTCAAGTCAGTGTTTCGATTGTCAACGTAAATTTATTTTGGATAATGGCAAATAAATGAGTGTAAGTAAGTGTTCTGCACTGTCAACATGGTGTCACGTCAATTGGTGGTGGTTTTGTTACTCGCAGTTGTAGATTAAGACACGTTCTGAACGCACAGAATATTCCGAATAATATTACTCTGGTGTAATATTTCATCGGTAACTAAATTGTAGGCCTTACTGTTTAATTGTTTTCTATGATTTTTTTAAAATTGTCTACTTTTTAGTTTTAAGTTTTTTTTTCTTTCCTTCGCAGGCCCCCTATACCCATGGGCCCCGTTGCCATAGCAACGGTAGCACCGGCCACGTGGGGGCCCTGGACCTGACACGTCCCCGTTTTCGAGAAGTTGGTAGCGTGTTCGTAGGCGGCGAGTGCTGCGCTCCAGCGTTGCCAGCTTGTGACGCACACATTTATAAATGCATTTCGTATGTATATCCACTTGGTTTAGCCATTTACTTTTTGACGTGGTAACGTCTTCTAAATCGATGAGCGCCGGCTGCACGCACGAAAAATTGTCACGTTCCGCCTGAGCCGAGCGTGCAACAACCGGCCAACCACCGTCCGAGAAAATCTTCTATAATAACAAACAGGTAAAAGCGGGCTTTTTTAACTAATTGTTGGTGATTATATTTAAAAAAATTATTCAAATTCTATTTGCAAAAACTGTAAATAATATTTGAAAATTAAAAAGTATGCCATTTTTCATCAATGTTTTCTTATGACGTTATCACGTAAAATTATCGTTCGTAAACCGACTTTACAGACACCTTTAAACGTTAATGCGGTACCAACAAGTAATCAGTAAGTAGAAACCCGATTTAACTATCACGTAGTGTTTTCCAAACAGAATAGTGACTTTTTTTTTTTTTTTTTTGCGAAGCGTCATAATACGACTGGGCAAGTAGCGTCAGTCCGAACTGCCACACACACTCATAGTGTACGAGATACCATCGCGTGAAATACGGGAGACCTAATATGCACATAAAGTTCTGCCATTCCCGATTACACCTGAACAATTCACCTTCGTCCAACTTCGGGATTTGTTTTATTTTTGCGCAGGAAAAATGAATTCAAATATTAAAAGTGGTCGGTTAGGTAAGCTACATTAAAACACTTTAAAACACTATGGACGGTTAGTTAGGTTAGTATAGCTACATTAAAATAAACAGAGAAATATATGTATATAAATAAACCCGAGGTTGACCGAAGGTGAATTGGTCGGGTGTAATCGGGAATGGCAGAACTTTATGTGCATCTTAGGCTTCCCGTGAAATACACACCACGTAACTTGAAGTCGTTCTGGTTTCCAACTCTACAAAAACAAATTCCCGTAACTGCTATTTGCCAAACGTACGGTATCCTTTTTGGACTGTTCGCACAAGCAGCTTTGTCTGACGAGGAAAACCGACCACCTTCCCGTCACGCGCTATTTATTGTTTTGGTATCAAGTGAAATCCTGCATGCAGAATTTATAGGGTATCATTGTTCTCGCAAGACATATATTAAAATAAATTAATAACTCAATATAACTGTTTTTTTATTTTCGTGCTAAATAAGGTTGAACACGGCCTTCATGCACACAAAGCGATTATTTGGTTAATGGACCGGAGATGGTCAAAACTGGTCCACGTGGCAATGATCAATTTTCTCCCCTTAAAAATATCCCTGCAATAATCAAACAGGTTTAAAAACTGGAATTTTATTAACTTAAAATCGCTGCATAATATACCAAGTTTTTTTTTCATTCGTAACCCTGAGTGTATTAGTAATAAATCAATTATTTTAAAACTTCGCTCAAAAGGGATTTTGGCTGTTCCATAAATATGTCTAATGTATTCACCCATCTAAGGCATAATGTTTCAAGTTACCACTTTTGGCTCACATTGAAATTAACTGCTAGCAAATAAATGGAGGGGGAATGAACTGGCTCACAGCCAGTACCGTAGTTCTCATGGTAGTCGAATTAAGTGGAAAAATATGGCATGAGTAACCAGCGTTGCAGATAAATTAAGTTTACTACTGACGATATGCGTTAAAATAATTTACATTCTCAATTCAACATTTATCCATGGCGTAACTTCGACATGAGTTAAAATCCCCAATTTAAACCTAAGAACTGAAACAATTTTACATTAAAATATAGGGCACTGTGTTTTTTATATGTAACAATTCGTTTGACAGTCAACTATAATTAACAATTTGGCTCTGACCGCTTAATACTCGCGAGAGCGTGAAAATTAAAATATTTTCATGCTTGCCTATTCTAATGTTCCACACAAAACTGTTTGTTTTCTACATTTTCAAGCTGTAGAAGTAAACGTTTGAGGCCGGGCCCCATCAGAGTCCCAACTCCCACTGCAAGCACAAACTCTTGTTTCCTTCCACAAGGTAAACACTTGCCCAGATGGGGCCTAACCTGCATATTAAATTCAAAATCAAAACAAAATCAAACCTATGCTGAAAAATGTAAGGTGGCAGAACATTGACCGAACACATCAAATATATTCCAATGTTTATTGTTCATCTTTAACATCTCATAAATAGTACAAAAATAGTTAGATCTGTTATGACTAGATATATCTCAAAAATAACAAATATTTTATAATTTACACACAATAAATATATCTGACTTTAATGCTTTCTTTGGTTTCAAAACTCTAGGCTAGAAGAGCCAACATTTATTATAAGGTACATTTAAATGCTTCATGTCTTTAAACCAAAAATAAACAAACTATTAATCAACTCATAGGAAAGGTCTTTGGAGAGCTAAAATCAATTATTGAAAGCAATATGGCCGCCACAAACAAGAAAATGCACAGGAGGTGCAGCAAATGTAACAAGTGCCAATCCACAAATGAGCACCTAAACAACACTTAGTTTAAACAGGTGCATCATATTCACACAAAACACAAGTCCAACAGATACTACACAAAAATCTCAAAGTTATTTGCATCATTATAAAACATTTAAACTCTACTGGCCATTTCATAACAAATAATTACAACACTCATACTTGCTCTCCAAAACACCTTGCCTGCTGTCAATCTCTCTCTCTCTCTCTCTCTCTCTTTCTCTCTCTCTCTCTCTCTTTCTCTCTCTCTCTCTAATGCCTCATGATGATGTTGTTGATGGTCCTGCTGCTCCATGCCTAACTGGTCAAAACCCCGGGCTTATATACCCATTTCTCACCCCCCCCCCCCTTTCCCACCTATTGCCCCTCCAAATCTCGGGATTAATAGAGATGATTTTTGAATGTTCTAGAAGGATCTTCATACCAGTTCACATAATCGATAAACAACCAATTTCCGGGATTTATTCTTCTTCTTGCTAAATCCGGAGTTGGTAACACTGAATTCGATGTTGTGTAGGAATGAAGTCTCCACTTTGTCTATGGTATTTTGTTTGAAAGTGCACTGTCTTCTGTCGCACACAGCCGTAGCCTATCTATGAGTCGTGACGTCACAAGATGTCAGTTTATTCCTACACGTCAACATGAAAGGTAAGCTACTTCATGTCAAATGTTTGTGTGCAGGGTCGCAAATTAACGTCTCGTGACCACACACGGGCACACGTTTTATGTAGCTAAAAAAAATCTGCATGTTTCTTGACTGCAGAATAGTTTAGTTTAGCAAAGCGTCTGTTGATCAGTTTTCAAACATAAAAGTGAAAGATTTTGAAAACCACATAATGGCAGAAAATATATTTTGCTCAAACACACGTTCAAATAAATGAAAAAATATATTAAAATTACAAAAAAAAAAATTGGTTTACTTTCTCTTCAGGCCTTTTGCTTTTCGCACCACAGCCATGCGGCTCTGGATTTATTTTTGGTCCCAGAAAAGACACATTTTTATTCTTTTTGGCTATCTTCATGTAGTTTACACAGTTTTCCAAAGCATTCGGAATATTTAATTGCCCTTTGGAGGAAGATTCGGAATCCCGTTGGCCGAGAAAGGGTCAGAAGTAGTGGCAACGTGGCAGGTGACTGCGGCTCCTACGTGCAAGACAGGCGTATGTGAACCTGCTCGCGACCAGGATAAGTAGCTGAAAATTAAAAATATTTTTTGTTCTAATAAAATTAGGCATATGCCACCGCTGACTATTTTCATCTTCACTTTAAAAGGAAAAATCCAGCAGAATCTAAATTTTTGTATCTCTCACAGCCTGTTTCTCAGACCATTTTTTTACATATTTTTTTTTTTTTTTTAGATTTTCCTGAATATTATATTTTTACAAAATTAAAATATTTAAATAGCCAATGATTAATGTTGTAAAACTGAAGCCAAAAAACTATGTACAAAATTTTCATCTGTACAAAGCTAGAAATTGTGGAAAACAAGTTTTCATCTACGATTCCCCTTCAAGTTTCCGGACCATGGATGGTCTTAAGCTACTTTCTCTTATTTATTTTTCTCCAAAATATATCACACCTCTGTTATGGAATCCACTAAATCAGTATTGGCAAGATAAACTTATACTCAGTAGAAATGTAATTTTATTATATTTATTAAGGAGTTTACGGGATGGTGTAGTTTTTATTTGGTTAACGGATATTGCCATTTTTACTTAGTTCTGACTTATTACAATCGCATCCCTGTGGGAAAAGGAGGTGTAAAAATTTTGGGAATTTCTTTTTAAGTTTAACTTACCATAACCATGAAATACCTTATAGATTCGATACAAAATTTGATTTCTGTATCCTACATTTCAAATAAAGATGCGATTTGATCAAATATCTAGTTAAAATACTTGAGTTATTTGTATTAAGTCGAAGTTATTTAAATATTCTTAGCATAGCCTTAACAATGAAAATATTAAACGTTAGTGTAAACGATAGCATAAACTTAATTAAAATCAAATATGTTTTCTGTTTATCCATTTTTAAAATTGTATAGCTTATGAAAATAAAAGGGGGTTAAGTCTGATTTTATAAAGGTGAAGTGCATCCTCGAACACTCCGAAACAGAATTTATAAAAAAAACACTTTAAAAAAATATCATTCTTAAACGGTTTTGGTATGAATCAAATCTATTTTTTTTGCACCTGACAATACTTGTTGTGCCTATTTCTTTAGTAAATATGTTTGGGATGATTCACATACTTTTCTTTCAGTGGTAAGATATCAGCAATACCCTTAAATTGAGCGAGAGAAGTCGTGGGTTATTAGCTGGTGTTAATAAATCATTACCATGGTTTTTTTTATAAGTATATTGAATTTTTTTTAATCACAGTACACTATACAAATCATTTGTGTGGATGAGGCAGTCGCTGGAGGCGGCTGGAGAAGGTGCTCCGCTAGGGGCGGCCGGCCCCCGGGGGCGGCGGCGGGGGCGGGCACTCGCCCTGCAGCAGGGAGGCGAAGGGGTGGCGCGCGCCCTCGCCGCACCTGGCGATCAGCTCCTGGAGGCGGCGGTCCTGGCACTCGTCCTGCTCCTGCTCGGCGCGCGCCTGGCTGCGCTGCTCCTGCGCCTGGCGCCGCTGCAACACGCAACACATCCTCCTCGTGGCCCCTGTCGATCGGCCGGAACAGCCCGTGGCCAAGCGGTGTTTCAAATACACGCGATAGATAGCGCCACCATAGCACGCTAGTTCATTTGGAAATCCATAGAGAGCGTTAATACTTAAATTGTTAAATAATATTTGAAATGTTTATGACGAAATTAAAATGTTAATATAAATAATAAACAGTAGAGAACAACATATATTGCAATTTAAATATTATTATTTTTTATTAAAAGTGGTGTTTTTTTACGGTAGTATTTTTACCACTTGTTCGCTTCTATAATAACTGAAGAAAATGGCATCTGCTGTTATAATGTAATCAGATCAGTTCTGAAATTGTATCGAGCATTCTAGGAATAAGCAATTATTTGTGGCGTTCGTTTTTAATATTAGTACTGTTCTGTACGAGCCCATGTTCGAGCGTAAAATAACCGTTGACAGTAGATTTTCTCAGTGCAGTCTATCGTCAGGCACTCTCGATCACATTACCTACTTCATTTTGTAGATTCAGAGATGGCAGTGTTCTCGATGATTGTATGTCGATACAGAAAATACACGTTGAGTTCCAGTCTTTCAGGTATATAATCGTTGGACAGGACCTACGATGGGCTTAGTGTACACTAAGGATTCCCTCCAACTATACCAACATCAGAATGTCATTCACATTCAGAGCTGATTTAAAGAAAATTTTTAATAACGTTACTTGTGAACCAACTGTTATTTTGCTTTGTTTATATTATTATTTTGACACGTACAATATTTACGTGTTGATGAAAACACTTAAGAATTTTTTTTTAATAAATATGTTAATCAATTACTGTTCACCGTCAGGTCAGGATTTCTTTTAAAAGTAAATTTTAGGTAAATTTTTTAAAAAAATACTAATATTGTAGCCATTGCAATAGTGTGACTCTCAGAAATTTTTATATAGTTTATCATTTCATGAACCATAGACCACAAAACAATCGTTAACTCAAAATGCACCATGCTCATTTATTAAGGTCAGTGAAAACAATCCAAAACTTTCAGCACTTTTATGGTAAAAAAATTAAACTGAAATTCGCCATTTTGGATTTATAAAGTGCTACGCCAAATAAGTTTTGTATCGTTAAAATTTTGAATTTGGCTTCGTTCAAGCAAAATTTGTAATCAGTGGAGTGCCTGAAGTTAACACTAACATTCTGAAACTAATAGTTTTCCGTTCCCACAATTACGTTTTTGTCTTTTAGTTATAATTTATTTTTTGGAAAGCTGCATCTTTAATGTCACTGTTGGTACACACTCTGATTATGGGCGATTTAAGCAAGCTAGAAAATAAAATAAAAATACGACAGAACATTGTTTGCGCTTATAGTTGTTCATGACAACATGGAGCGCAAACATATCCTATTCCTCCGACAGAAGCTACTAAACATAACCATGCAGTATATAACAATAACTTACCCATTTAAGGACTACCTAAAGACTGCTAAGGTGCGTGAAGTAAGACGCGCTCACGTGAACCCACCTTCAGCGCCTCGCTGTACTCCCACTGCTCCTTGAGGTCTTGCGCCCACTGGCGGCGGAAGTCCTTCAGGCGGCGGTCGTGCTCCTCCTCGTCGCGCCTGTGCTTCTCGCGCTCCAACTCCGCGTACTCCGCCTCACGCGCACGCTCCTGCTGCTCCTCCAGCGCGCGCAGCTTCCTCTCTTCCAGCTGCCGCTCCCGGCCTTCCAGCGTGTCCTGCAAGCATGAGGGGTGTCAGTGTTACCTACTCCTTGTGCACGAGTTGTACTCCGCTTCACGCCGCTGGGGCTACTCCTACAGCTGCCACTCCCGGCCCGCCACCGTGTCCTGCGAGCATGCGGGGTGTCAGTGTTATCTACTCCTTGTGCACGAGTTGTACTGCTCTTCACGCCGCTGGGGCTACTCCTACAGCATCCGCTCCCGGCATTCCACCGTGTCCTGCGAGCATGAGGGGTGTCAGTGTTACCTACTCCTTGTGCACGAGTTGTACTCCGCTTCACGCCGCTGGAACTACTCCTACAGCTGCCACTCCCGGCCCTCCACCGTGTCCTGCGAGCATGCGGGGTGTCAGTGTTATCTACTCCTTGTGCACGAGTTGTACTGCTCTTCACGCCGCTGGGGTTACTCCTACAGCATCCGCTCCCGGCATTCCACCGTGTCCTGCGAGCATGAGGGGTGTCAGTGTTACCTACTCCTTGTGCACGAGTTGTACTCCGCTTCACGCCGCTGGAACTACTCCTACAGCTGCCACTCCCGGCCCTCCACCGTGTCCTGCGAGCATGCGGGGTGTCAGTGTTATCTACTCCTTGTGCACGAGTTGTACTGCTCTTCACGCCGCTGGGGCTACTCCTACAGCATACGCTCCCGGCATTCCACCGTGTCCTGCGAGCATGAGGGGTGTCAGTGTTACCTACTCCTTGTGCACGAGTTGTACTCCGCTTCACGCCGCTGGAACTACTCCTACAGCTGCCACTCCCGGCCCTCCACCGTGTCCTGCGAGCATGCGGGGTGTCAATGTTATCTACTCCTTGTGCACGAGTTGTACTGCTCTTCACGCCGCTGGGGCTACTCCTACAGCATCCGCTCCCGGCATTCCACCGTGTCCTGCGAGAATGAGGGGTGTCAGTGTTACCTACTCCTTGTGCACGAGTTGTACTCCGCTTCACGCCGCTGGAACTACTCCTACAGCTGCCACTCCCGGCCCTCCACCGTGTCCTGCGAGCATGCGGGGTGTCAGTGTTATCTACTCCTTGTGCACGAGTTGTACTGCTCTTCACGCCGCTGGGGCTACTCCTACAGCATACGCTCCCGGCCTTCTAGCGTGTCCTGCGAGCATGCGGGGTGTCAGTGCTACCTACTCCTTGTGCACTAGTTGTACTCCTCCTTACACCGCTGGGGCTACTCCTACAGCTGCCGCTCACGGCCTTCCAGCGTGTCTTGCGAGCATGCGGGGTGTCAGTGCTACCTACTTCTTGTGCAGGAGTTGTACTCCTCTTCACACCGCTGGGGATACTCCTACAGCTGCCGCTCCCGGCCCTCCAGCGTGTCCTGCGAGCATGCGGGGTGTCACTGTTACCTGCTCTTTGTGCAGGAGTTTTACTCCTCGTTACACCGCTGGGGCTACTCCTATAGCTGCCGCTCCCGGCCCTCCAGCGTGTCCTGCGAGCATGTGGGGTGTCAGTGTTACCTACTCCCTGTGCAGGAGTTGTACTCCTCTTACACCACTGGGGCTACTCCTACAGCTGCCGGTCCCGGCCTTCCTGCGAGCATGCGGGGGATCACTGTTACTTCTCCTTGTGCAGGAGTTTTACTCCTCTTCAAGCCGCTGGGGCTACTCCTACAGCTGCCGCTCCCGGCCTTTCAGCGTGTCCTGCGAGCATGCGGGGTGTCAGTGTTACCTACTCCTTGTGCAGGAGTGTTACTCCTCTTCACACCATTGAAGCTACTCCTACAGCTGCCGCTACCGGCCTTCCAGCGTGTCCTGCGAGCATGCGAGGTGTCAGTGTTACCTGCTCCTTGTGCACGAGTTGTACTTCTCTTTACGCCGCTGGGGCTACTCCTACAGCTGCCAGCTCCCGGCCTTCCAGCGTGTCCTGCGAGCATGCGAGGTGTCAGTGTTACCTGCTCCTTGTGCACGAGTTGTACTCCTCTTCACGCCGCTGGGGCTACTCCTACAGCTGCCGCTCTCGGCCTTCCAGCGTGTCCTGCGAGCATGCGGAGGGTCACTGTTACCTACTCCTTGTGCAGGAGTTGTACTGCTCTTCACGCCGCTGGGGCTACTCCTACAGCTGCCACTCCCGGCCTTCCAGCGTGTCTTGCGAGCATGCGGGGTGTTAGTGCTACCTACTTCTTGTGCAGGAGTTGTACTCCTCTTCACACCGCTGGGGATACTCCTACAGCTGCCGCTCCCGGCCTTCCAGCGTGTTCTGCGAGAATGCGGGGGGTCACTGTTACCTACTCCTTGTGCAGGTGTTTTACTCCTCTTCACACTTCTGGGGCTACTCCTACAGCTGCCGCTCCCGGCCTTCCTGCGTGTCTTGCGAGCATGCGGGGTGTCAGTGCTACCTACTTCTTGTGCAGGAGTTGTACTCCTCTTCACACCGCTGGGGATACTCCTACAGCTGCCGCTCCCGGCCTTCCAGCGTGTCTTGCGAGCATGCGGGGTGTCAGTGCTACCTACTTCTTGTGCAGGAGTTGTACTCCTCTTCACACCGCTGGGGATACTCCTACAGCTGCCGCTCCCGGCCTTCCAGCGTGTTCTGCGAGCATGCGGGGGGTCACTGTTACCTACTCCTTGTGCAGGAGTTTAACTCCTCTTCACACCACTGGGGCTACTTCTACAGCTGCCGCTCCCGGCCTTCCAGCGTGTCTTGCGAGCATGCGGGGGGTCACTGTTACCTACTCCTTGTGCAGGAGTTGTACTTCTCTTATCACCGCTGGGGATACTCCTACAGCTGCCGATCCCGGCCTTCCATGGTGTTTTGCGAGCATGCGGGGTGTCAGTGTTACCTGCTCTTTGTGCAGGAGTTGTAATCCACGTTACACCGCTGGGGCTACTCCTATAGCTGCCGCTCCCGGCCCTCCAGCGTGTCCTGCGAGCATGCGGGGTGTCAGTGTTATCTACTTCTTGTGCACGAGTTGTACTGCTCTTCACGCCGCTGGGGCTACTCCTACAGCTTCCGCTCCCGGCCTTCCAGCGTGTCCTGCGAGCATGCGGGGTTTCAGTGTTACCTGCTCTTTGTGCAGGAGATGTACTCCTCGTTACACCGCTGAGGCTACTCCTATAGCTGCCGCTCCCGGCCCTCCAGCGTGTCCTGCGAGCATGCTGAGTGTCAGTGTTACCTACTCCTTGTGCAGGAGTTGTACTCCTCTTACACCACTGGGGCTACTCCTACAGCTGCCGCTCTCGGCCTTCCAGCGTGTCCTGCGAGCATGCAGGGGGTTAGTGTTACCTACTCCTTGTGCAGGAGATGTACTGCTCTTCACGCCGCTGGGGCTACTCCTACAGCTGCCGCTCCCGGCCTTCCAGCGTGTCCTGCGAGCATGCGGGGGGTCACTGTTACCTACTCCTTGTGCAGGAGTTTTTCTCCTCTTCAAGCCGCTGGGGCAACTCCTACAGCTGCCGCTCTTGGCCTTCCGGCGTGTCCTGCGAGCATGCAGGGTGTCAGTGTTACTAACTCCTTGTGCACGAGTTGTACTCCTCTTCACGCCGCTGGGGCTACTCCTACAGCTGCCGCTCCCGGCCTTCCAGAGTGTCCTGCGAGCATGCGGAGTGTCAGTGTTACCTGCTCCTTGTGCAGGAGTTGTACTCCTCTTCACACCACTGAAGCTACTCTTACAGCTGCCGCTCCCGGCCTTCCAGCGTGTCCTGCGAGCATGAGGGGTGTCAGTGTTACCTTCTCCTTGTGCACGAGTTGTACTCCGCTTCCGCCGCTGGGGCTACTCCTACAGCTGCCGCTCCCGGCATTTCAGCGTGTCCTGCGAGTATGCGGGGTGTCAGTGTTACCTGCTCCTTGTGCACGAGTTGTACTCCTCTTCAAGACGCTGGGGCTACTCCTACTGCGGCCGCTTCCGGCCTTCCAGCGTGTCCTGCGAGCATGCGGGGTGTCAGTGTTACCTGCTCCTTGTGCAGGAGTTGTACTCCTCTTCACACCACTGAAGCTACTCCTACAGCTGCCGCTCTCGGCCTTCCAGCGTGTCCTACGAGCATGCGGGGTGTCAGTGTTCCCTGCTCCTTGTGCAGGAGTTTTACTCCTCTTCACACCGCTGGGGCTACTCCTATAGCTGCCGCTCCCGGCCCTCCAGCGTGTCCTGCGAGCAAGCGGGGTGTCAGTGTTATCTACTACTTGTGCACGAGTTGTACTGCTCTTCACGCCGCTGGGGCTACTCCTACAGCTTCCGCTCCCGGCCTTCTAGCGTGTCCTGCGAGCATGCGGGGTGTCAGTGCTACCTACTCCTTGTGCACTTGTTGTACTCCTCCTTACACCACTGGGGATACTCCTACAGCAGCTGCTCCCGGCCTTCCAGCGTGTATTGCGAGCATACGGGGTGTCAGTGCTACCTACGTCTTGTGCAGGAGTTGTACTCCTCTTCACACCGCTGGGGATACTCCTACAGCTGCCGCTTCCGGCCTTCCAGCGTGTCCTGCGAGCATGCGGGTGTCAGTGTTACCTGCTCTTTGTGCAGATGTTGTACTCCTCGTTACACCGCTGGGGCTACTCCGATAGCTGCCACTCCCGGCCCTCCAGCGTGTCCTGCGAGCATGCGGGGTGTCAGTGTTATCTACTCCTTGTGCACGAGAAGTACTGCTCTTCACGCCACTGGGGCTACTCCTACAGCTGCCGTTCCCGGCCTTCCAGCGTGTCCTGCGAGCATGTGGGGTGTCAGTGTTACCTGCTCTTTGTGCAGGAGTTGTACTCCTCGTTACACCGCTGGGGCTACTCCTATAGCTGCCGCTCCCGGCCCTCTAGCGTGTCCTGCGAGCATGCGGGATGTCAGTGTTACCTACTCCTTGTGCAGGAGTTGTATTCTTCTTACACCACTGGGGCTACTCCTACAGCTGCCGCTCTCGGCCTTCCAGCGTGTCCTGCGAGCATGCAGGGTTTTAGTGTTACCTACTCCTTAAGCAGGAGTTGTACTGCTCTTCACGCCGCTGGGGCTACTGCTACAGCTGCCGCTCCCGGCCTTCCAGCGTGTTCTACGAGCATGCGGGGGGTCACTGTTACCTACTCCTTGTGCAGGAGTTTTACTCCTCTTCAAGCCGCTGGGGCTACTCCTACAGCTGCCGCTCCCGGCCTTCCAGAGTGTCCTGCGAGCATGCGGGGTGTCAGTGTTACCTGCTCCTTATGCAGGTGTTGCAATCCTCGTCACACCACTGAAGCTACTCCTACAGCTGCCACTCCCGGCCTTCCAGCGTGTCCTGCGCGCATGCGGGGTGTCAGTGTTACCTACTCCTTGTGCACGAGTTGTACTCCTCTTCACGCCGCTGGGGCTACTCCTACAGCTGCCGCTCCCGGCCTTCCTGCGAGCATGCGGGGGGTCACTGTTACCTACTCCTTGTGCAAGAGTTTTACTCCTCTTCAAGCCGCTGGGGCTACTCCTACAGCTGCCGCTCCCGGCCTTTCAGCGTGTATTGCGAGCATGTGGGGTGTCAGTGTTACCTTCTCCTTGTGCACGAGTTGTACTCCTCTTCAAGACGCTGGGGCTACTCCTACTGCGGCCGTTTCCGGCATTCCAGCGTGTACTGCGAGCATGCGGGGTGTCAGTGTTACCTGCTCTTTGTGCAGGAGTTGTATTCCTCGTTACACCGCTGGGGCTACTCCTATAGCTGCCGCTCCCGGCCCTTCAGCGTGTCCTGCGAGCATGCGGGGTGTCAGTGTTATCTACTCCTTGTGCACGAGTTGTACTGCTCTTTACGCCGCTGGGGCTACTCCTACAGTTTCCGCTCCCAGCCTTCCAGCGTGTCCTGCGAGCATGCGGGGTTTCAGTGTTACCTGCTCTTTGTGCAGGAGTTGTACTCCTCGTTACACCGCTGGGGCTACTCCTATAGCTGCCGCTCCCGGCCCTCCAGCGTGTCCTGCGAGCATGCCGAGTGTCAGTGTTTCCTACACCTTGTGCAGTAGTTGTACTCCTCTTACACCACTGGGGCTACTCCTACAGCTTCCGCTCTCGGCCTTCCAGCGTGTCCTGCGAGCATGCGGGGTGTCAGTGTTACTAACTCCTTGTGCACGTGTTGTACTCCTCTACACGACGCTGGGGCTACTCCTACAGCTGCCGCTCCCGGCCTTCCAGAGTGTCCGGCGAGCATGCGGGGTGTCAGTGTTACCTGCTCCTTGTGCAGGAGTTGTACTCCTCTTCACACCACTGAAGCTACTCCTACAGCTGCCGCTCCCGTCCTTCCAGCGTGTCCTGCGAGCATGAGGGGTGTCAGTGTTACCTACTCCTTGTGCACGAGTTGTACTCCGCTTCACGCCGCTGGGGCTACTCCTACAACTGCCGCTCCCGGCCTTTCAGCGTGTCCTGCGAGTATGCGGGGTGTCAGTGTTACCTGCTCCTTGTGCACGAGTTGTACTCCTCTTCAAGACGCTGGGGCTACTCCTACTGCGGCCGCTTCCGGCCTTCCAGCGTGTCCTGCGAGCATGCGGGGTGTCAGTATTACCTGCTCCTTGTGCAGGAGTTGTACTCCTCTTCACACCACTGAAGCTACTCCTACAGCTGCCGCTCTCCGCCTTCCAGCGTGTCCTGCGAGCATGCGGGGTGTCAGTGTTACCTGCTCCTTGTGCAGGAGTGTTACTCGTCTTCACACCGCTGGGGCTACTCCTACAGCTGCCGCTCCCGGCTTTCCAGCGTGTCTTGCGAGCATGCGGGGGGTCACTGTTACCTACTCCTTGTGCAGGAGTTGTACTCCTCTTCACACCACTGGGGCTACTCCTACAGCTGCCGCTCCCGGTCTTCCATCGTGTCCTGGGAGCATGCGGGGAATGTGTTAGGTACTCCTCGCACAGAAGGTCCGAAGTATGCCCGAGGCCCTCCAGTGCACGCACGACTTGATTGTCATGTCTAGCCAGGGCTTTCTGCGGTCACCACCGGATGAATCCAGGTACGTCCGGGCTTTAAATGGCGGTAAACCTGTCCGACAATTATACTGCATTCGGAGGGTAGTCTGAGGAGACGAGTATTTCCAGTGGAGTGATTCTTAAGTGTGGCGGTCGGCTAGCCTGTTGGCAAACAGTCTCATGCCGTATAGACATCAAGTTGGTAGTAGTGCGGGAAGAATCTATGAAAGATCGAATGTGCCCCCGTTGATGTTTCTTCCAAGGCTCTGGATTCTGATTGGATAGGACTCGTTCTTGGTAGTGGTGCTCCGATCGCTTGGAACAGGCTCCAAGGGATCCCTAGCCTGATGTGGAGTCGACGTGGTGAGTGACGTCACAGCTCCGGTACTAGCCTGGACAGCTAACAGAGGTTGGATAGACCTCCACCGGACCACGGGTTCACTGTGTGTTTTGAGGGGTCCCGGTGTGATGTGGGAGATCGGGTTAGGCGCCAGCAGTGCTGATAAAGTCTCAGGGCTCAGGAAACAGACAACTGTCTGGTCAGCTGAGGGAGGTACGGGGCTGAGGCGGTGACTATGCTGGGTTGGTGGCCCAAACCGCTGGTCATTGCCGAAGTTCTAATACCTTCCCGATCAAAAAAAGAATTTGTGAATCCTAGCAGTTCTGTTTAATTTATATAGCTCTGGAATGTAAAAAACTAAATGTAATTTTTCGCACTCTACCCAGATAGGGTGCACATGTGGGAGGGACCGTGAGAATGCCGGCTGTAGGTCGGAACAACCTGAAACCGGCGTCCCGGGCTGGAAGATAAAGGTGGCATGTACTTTAGGTTCACACCTCATAAATTCATCAAAACTCCCGCAGGCATTTGAACCCGTAAGGGTGTGGTCCTGCTTAGGAGAAAGATGGGTCTATTACATGCCAGACACTGTTACCAGTGCCTAACATGGGTTCCGAGAACCGGGAAATAGATTCGCCATTTCCAATCGCGGCATGTTACTGGCGAGCGCACGGCTAGGTCGAGAGGTTGAGGAGACCCATCCCAACTTCGGCCCCACCGACTCGCCCCCAGCTCCGCCGTTAAACCCCCAGACCACCTAAAGAGCTAGCCCCCTCGGTGGAATATGAATGGAACCGTCACGGAACCATACCTCTCACATCCCTGGGACCCCTCGGTCACCCAGTTGCTCGTGATCCAGCTGAGGCCTATCCAACCTCTACTAGCTCAGCAGGCTAGTACCCGAGCTTAAGTAGCTCAACACTTCCACTTGTCAGCAGGGCGGGGACCCCTCAGAGTGTTCTCCAAGCATAGGAGGACCACTACCACCACGTTTCCTACTCCCATCCTTATCCTGAGCCATTAGGGGAAATCTCAGCAGGGAACTATCACAGTAAAGGATCAGTCTCATGACACCCTTCATCTTCAGGTATAGTGCTTTCCCGGACAGCTCCACGGCGGCAGAGCACCCCCGAATCAGGGAGGGACAGTGAGGATGCCGGCCGGAGGTCGGAACAACCTGGAACCGGCCTCCCGGGCTGGGAGATGGAGGTGGCCGAGTGACCTGGAGGAGCTTGAAGCGCGCCGTCCGGAGCTTGGCGCGCGCCTCGTCGCGCCGCCGCTGCAGCAGGTCCATCTCGCGCTGGACTGCAGCGTCCATCTGCTGCTGCTGGAGCCTGCGCTCCTCGCGCACCGCCTCCAGGTGGCGCTGGAACTGCTGGATCTCGCGCCGCCGCGCCTCCTGTGGGCAGCAGTGGCGTAGCCAGGATTTGTGTAGGGGGGGGGGGGGCTAGAAGCATGGTCCCCCCCCTATCAAAGCGGGGGGTCCGAGGGTCCTCCCCCGGAAAAATTTTTTTTTTTAAGGTGTCAAATAGTGTTGTTTGAGCAGTTTTCGGTACTTAACTTTAAATATTGTATTGGTAAAAATATTATTAATTTTTTAATAAAAAAATTGTTTCAGTGATGAAGTAAGATATTAATTAAAGATATTTTAATCAATCCGAGTGCCTTGTCCACGTCCACTCAAAATCATAAACCATGCTCGAAGCTCGACAATCTAAAAAAAAAAAGAAGAATAAAAATGGTTGGGTTTCGGCAGAACTGGCCTATTCCTGGAAACAATTAGCTTTAGCTTGAAGAGTTACCCAGTCACCACCTGCTTATAATTACCGCCCTGGTTAAATACAATAGGTGTAGATATTTGAAAACTTGGGACCCGTCACGGCGTCACAACCTTATAGCTTCTGCTCGTGACAGGGGTAGGGGAAGGGCAGGAGAATCGGTAGGGCTCGCTTACTCTTCCCCTCCAGTGCAGTGGCCGGTGATAGCAGTAAGACACCCAGGCTTTTAGCTAACCTGCTTTCAGATAAGAACCAAAATGGTGGCTAAGGGGGGGGGTTAGAAACCCTAACCCCCCCCCCCCCCACCGGCTACGCCCCTGGCGGGCAGCATCACTTCACTCCACCTCCCCCTCGTCACGCACGCTGTTTCTAACAACTCAACGACATAACAGCAGAATAAAATATCCGAAACTCTTAAAAATAACCTACTGATCTCATTACAATTTTCCACCCCTAAGAGAATAAAAAAAAAGGTTATGTTTGTTAATAAAGATCGCAGGCTTTCCACGGCCAACCAGAAAACAGCCACCCAGACACCAGTGTATAAAAGGACCTGCATTCTCTGCACCAGTCAGACTTTAGTCTACCTGATGATGGCAGCTGCAATGACTGCCGAAACGTCGCAAGACAATTACCTACCTGACACGACCTACACCCAAAAGCCAAGAAAATGCAGGTTAGGTTTGTGTTCTATACAGAGAATTTATTATCACTGTATCTACTTCAGTGGTAGTTAAAAAAAAAAAAAAAAAAAAATAGTTCCGTTCTATGTCTAATCCATTTCCTCTAAATTTTGTCCGCAAAGTAGTCTACTGATTGCTTTGCAGGGGCAGGCATGCCACGTTGGGTTAAACAGCAAGAACTAGTGAGTCGAGTGCGCGAACAAATATTGCATTCACCACACAGCGAGCAACTCGGCCTGCTCGTGACGAAGGCAGACAATAACTGGCGCTTCTGTCCTCGCAGGCCAGTAAACAGCCCCTTGATTGGGGGAGGGGGTGGTAATCCTCTTGGCATCCGGGCTAACGGAACTCCTGCATCCTACCCCCAGCCCCAGGGGTGTACACGCGCACAGACATGGCAGCTCCTGCTGATAGCCACAGGGTGGGCGCAGCGCTGCAGGTGTGGTGGCGACGCACCGCCACAACTATTCATAAGTTTTTGAAGTTACAGAAATTATTTTTTTTCCACAGTAAAAAATAGTGCCACTGTTGGCAGTAAATTTCCCATCGGTGTAAGTGTTACTTTACACCAACATGTGTTGGTGTGTTTTTAATCTTGCTTTCACGTAATCATACTGTCGAAAGTGTAAAAATAAAATTGCTATGGTGTGGTAAATATGTCATGCATTCATGTGTGTATATATATCCAAACTGTCCGTTTATTTTACTGTATCGTTGAGTAAATATACATAAAAAATCAAAATGCTAATTATTATTACTTCAATAACCAATTTATTTTTTGTAACTCATAGTTTTTAATTGACAATGTACACTTCAGAGTGGTTTCTAATTTTATCCTTTAACTGTTTGAGTAAACAATTAAATGAGGCTTTGTCAGTATAAATTGCAAGAAAATAAGAATTTTTTTTACTGTTTATTGGTAGCTATAAATCTCCTCTTTTACACTTTTACGATGACGTATTGTGTACCTAAATGTACGGTGTAATGACAACAACACTGGTCAATGATTAATTTAACATTTATTGTAAATGTAATGTTATATCTATATTAGAACGTGTAATTTAACACATTAGTATGTGTAAAGACAGATAACTATTCGTGTAATTTGACCGAAACCTATAGCACAATTTGACACTCTAGAAACATTTGTGTAAAATTACACCAACTGTATTAGTTTTTCAAAACCACACGAAACCAATATAAAATAATTTAAACTTTGTAAATGCAGTATCACATTTTTTACCGTTTTTGTTTTCAAGTGAAACTTATTAACATCTGGCAAGTTAATTTGAGGCGATGCCATCAGAACTTTACTAAAAGCAGCGTAATAAAACATATTAAACGATCAGAACGTTACCTACGTAAAGTGTAACGATCAGAGAGATATGATGTAAATGCATGCTATTATGCGAAATATTTGTTCCACTTTCACTTCCACAGCGACACCGAGCAATTAGATGTGGCGAGGCCCTGTAGCTGCGGATACGTCAATGGAATATTACACGCGTTATAATGGAGATTTATAAACACTTTAAAAAATTTTACTTTCAGGTTTATATAAATTAGAAAAAAAAACATAACTTACATATAAATTGGAACTGTACCAAAGCCCATCGAATCAATTTTTTTTAAATTATGCTTAAGCTTAAACTTACTTGCTGAAAACACAGAAAGCAGGTGCGGCGATTTTTGTGAGCTGTCGTAAACAATTCTATCACACGTGTTGGCTACGCTTCCGTGAGTTTTCTTATTGAGGAATATCGTTGTTAACTTCGTGTACTTCATAAAATTGTTAACTATGTACCATAGTGACGTAATTATAACAAACAGCTACAAAAATATTACGAAAAGAAAACTGTTGGCTTTAAGATGTGTATTGGGGCTTTTTTTTTTTGTTTACTAGCTGCGACCAGCGGTTTCAGCCGCGGGTTAACAGTTATATTTAACTAAAAAAACCGGTCAAGAGCGAGTAGGACTCGCGCATCACGGGTGCCGCACCTCCACACTATAGGACGCTTAGCTCGGGTCAGACCCGCTCTTGGCAAAATATTATTATTTGTTGTTGTTTGGATTATAATCACACTAAGACTGACTGTTGCATTATTATCCTTTATGTGATAAAACTTAATAAAACAAGTTGAAAAAGTTGAGTTATCAAAACTACTTTATGGAAGACATTTCTCACCCACTGTCAAGAGATACTAATGTAACTGTATGAGATAGTAGGAATAATAGGAATACGTGGTATAAACACCATCTCTCCTTTGGCTCCTCCGGTGATGATGGTGGCCTGTACAGTATGCCTTTTCAGCTCTGTGATGCGTAACCTAGTGCCACTGCACAGCCTTAGTGCATCCAGGTCGCGCATTAGTATGACAGGCACACCGACCTTCAGGTACAACTTATGGGACGGCAACCCAGATAATTAAATGAGTTTAAAAATTCAAGAGGGTATGAAGTTGCGTTTTCATTTGTCATCATTGTGTCAATATATGCGTAGATTGTCTCCTCACCTGGTACTTGATGAATTTTTTTTTATTAATATATCCTCTGTACTATATGCTATATCCTTATATATTTATTGATATAAAAAAACTTCCTGGTCTATATTGTTAGAGTTTAGTGATAATACTACCGTACAGGAACCTTATTTTTTTCCTGGATGGAGGAATTTAGTTTGTAAAAACTGCATAACATGTTAGGTGGTCACGTTTAAATGACGTTTTAGAGACGTTGATCATCCCACGGGAACAGCCAATTTTTTTCGGGATGAAAAGTAGCTTATGTGTTAATACAGTGTGAAGAAGTAACAAAAATGCACACACACTCACAAACTTTCACTAGACGTGACGGTTGCACCAAACAATAACGCGTTTAAAATTTTAATACAACGCCATCTATTGACGAAGTTCTAAACTAAACCGTTACTATCGCTGTTAATCCGCTAGCAGCCGCAAGCTTCCCTAAGTGAATGTCTTCGCCAAGGAAAAGGATAGAAAGTTGCCAGACCTATATTATAACCTTTTAGCGGACATAGAGTATTGCCACAAACTCGCGGTTTGTGTGTATATAACCTACTTCTTAGGATTTTCTATTATATAACTGATTTTATTCTTCCTTCACTCCCTCTGGGATGGAATTCAATTATTATTTATGTAGTTTGTCACTCTCCGGCCCATAAACTACCTTTGTGCAAAATACGTGGCAATATGTTGTTCCGTTGCTGCGTGTAAGGACAAACAAACACACTTTCGCAATTATAATATTAGTAGGGGTTATTTTAACCGAGTAGAGCGAATTCAGAACTTTGTAAAAATTACACATGGTACAAAGTTCTGCATTGAAGTTTTCTAGTCATATCGCTGGCAACTGAGTTTTCAAAGAATTTCTCTGTTAAAGTACAAAATTATTTTGAAGTATATAAGGTTCTTAATTGCTGAGCGTGCCACAAATATTCCTCTACCTCGTTCAATACAGCCGCTCGGACAATGTTATTATTAGGAAAACATGACAAACTTAAATCAGGACTCGAAAATTACAGTTCCTTCCGAATAAAAGTTAAATATTTTGCCACTTTACCACCTCTAAGGACATTTTATACAATCTCCTAGCGCTTTTTTTAGGGAATAGTTTGCACTGAGTTCTGATACTAGTTAGCATTGTCACTTTAAGTTTTTGTTGTAAGTTTTGTGTTGCTTTTTTTTGTTTCTGCTGCAGATTCAGCTTTTTTGTCTAAAAAGGGCTAATCCACCTTAATACATATTTAGTTAATTAAATATTTACGCATATGCGTAACAAGATTGCTTAAAACGTTTTAGGCCATTATATTTTGTGGCTCTATAGATAAAATTGTCTTTCTTAAGGAACATTTAACTCAAATCAAAGCAGGAAATAACCATCGGTGAGTGACTCTAGCTTATAGATTAGCTCGGTGGACATTTTAATTGATGCGAAGTGATAGAAAAATAGGATGCAGACATATAGTGCATTCCAGTTAATAAAAAAGTTAAGAATCGAATTTAAAAATATCATTCATTTCAATAACTTTTCTACAAATAGCTAAAATGTGGCATTTATTTTACTTGGTCTAACTGAAAACATATAATCGCAAGTAATTAAATACTTTAACGTCTTTCTGAATTACGTAACACCATAATAAAGTGTTAAAAGCGTTTTATTTGTATGCTAATTATGTTGTGAATCGTATATTCATGATTGTTATTCATGATGCGGTATGAAACCTGAAATGTTTTATTTTTTCAATTATTTAAATGGAAAGGAAAATGTAGGATTTTATTATTCCACACATGAAGCTAAAAAAAAGTTGTTTTAAGGTGATCCAGAACAGGTTTTTGTCACGCTGCAGATATTTAAATTAGTTTAAAAATAAATTAATCCAAATAAAGTAAAAACCGGAAATGCTTGTCAAAATATAATAGATTACACTTGAATGCTCATAAACTGGCTGTTTTTACCAAAACAATTGTAATTAAATTATTAGTTGATTATTTTACTATTACAAATGTTACTCTATAGGTATAGTGCTTGATAAACATCAAAACCAAACTAATATGTATGAACTGTGAATACGGAAGAGCATATTAATATTTTTAGAAAATTAGCAAAACTATGGATTATCACAAACTATTTGTCTGACCAGTAGGGAGGTTTTGACCTCAAAATTATAAAAAATTTAGCAGTTTCAAAAATTCTGTACGAGGGAAAATAAACTGTCATTGAAAAATTCATGTCAAATACCAATTCAAATTGGTGATACGCTTCTCGTAACCCCTTTGTTTCGATGTTCTTTTGTAAGCAATTACTTCACATAGTATGAAATAATTATTACTTAAACCTGTGAAGGTAAAGTCCGTATGCCTATTGTGGAACTACCTACAGACATTTCAATTCCTCGGTTTCTGTTGGAGACTCGTATGCGTGCAAGCACACAAGCAGATGAGTAGCAATCGATTGCGATGAAGCCTGAGCATGAAACTAAACCCAAGATTGTGTTCGGTGCATTACAGGTGAATGATAATGGCTTCTACTTGGCGCAGTCTGCATTTCGTGGAACATTGAAAGACTACTATTATCTTAATACGTTTAGTGAGTCGAAATACATTTGTACTTTTCTTGACGATACCAGGCAGAACAAAATCAATCAGCTTACTGGTGATGTAGCAACAAACTGTCCTTTAAAATATAACCTGTGGCTTGATTCTATATATGGAAAACCATATCCGTTCGATGACAAAGTGAAGAAGTGTGCATTCAAGACATCGGCCGCTGTAATTTACAGTTCTGACGACTTGAAGCAAACTGTTAAAAATGGTGTCCAAAAACTCTGTCAAGAAGAGGAAGACTATGTCTGTAAAGGTTCTGTAGTCTTCAGTAAACCGATTGGAGCTGGAAATCAGTCAGTTCAAGCCAATGCAGAACTAAATGTTTATTATATTGCTATCTTTCACAAGTTTTTTGTAGCAGAGTATAAATTACGTAATAAAAGTTTTAATTGTAATTCTGTTTTTTTTTATTATTTCTCAAACCCGTAAATTTTATATTAATTTGAATGAAATCATCTTTTTTGCATGTCATGCATCGAAGCAAGGTGGATTTTTGGATTTTTTTCCAAATTTCTAATTTAAAAATTATACTATTTTAAGATGGCCACCAAATGCCAAAATGTCGGATGCCACAGTTATAAATGAACACTGCACTATAGCAGGTAAAAAAATTAAACTAATATGGTGGCAGTATCCTCTAGCAGACGAAAGCTATATGTCGAATCCAAAATGATGGCATCCATGGTGTCTTACTGGCTGACATAATATTTCCTTTCGCATTAGTTGTGGGAAGTCAGTCTGCCGGTGGCTTTAATTGATTGACCTCGCCTGGTTCGAAGCGAGGACTGCTAGATGTAAATGCGCTTTTTAAATAGAATTATATTAATTTAAAATGTTTTAATTTTACAATTTTTCCCTAATTTCTAGCTTTAAAAAAAGTGGTATTGCAATGTGGTGGACGATTTTCGAAATTGCGAATGTTTTTTATAAAATAAGTATTTTTATTAATTTATTTAGAAATTTTAAATTTTTCCCGATTTTTTAGTGAAAATTATAGATTTTCAAGATTGCTGTCATTACCAAAATTTCTATGATAACAGTCGAATTAAGTCAGGTCAAATCTCCCCACCAGAGGCTAATTGGAGGCTTGTGCACAGGGAATTTAAGCCTTAATGGGGAAATTTTAAGCCTCTGGTATTTCAAGGAATAAAACGGGAAATTTTTCCTCAAAACCGGATTTTTTTTTTAAAAAATAGGTAAATATTTAGGCATTTTGAAGTAAAAAATTTAAAATTTTGGGGAAATTTAACACAAAGAAAGTCACAGTTATGTCATAATCCAAGATGGCGGACACCAGACCACAAAGCACACTCTGAACCCTGTTTCAGAACCGGCCAAGGTATACTTCTCTTGTACCTTGAAGCCCAAAAATACGCACTTACCCATGGAGCCAACAAATTGTTGGCCAGTATTTTGTTATCAATGGCGTAATCCCAGTATTATAACATATTATAAATTTAAAATTATTTCTTATTTTGACTCGTTCGGTGCATAAAATGTATTCCATAATAGTTTTGTGATCACAAAGATTTATTTGGCACACCGATACGGTCGATACGTCCCCTGTTGTTCACGAAAGCGAATATATACAGGTTAATGCCACCGTTCGCAGTCAGCTGTCTGGGCGACTTCGAATGGTGGCGTGGGTATAGAAGGAACGCGCATGCGTGTTAGAAATTAACCTGTTAATCTTCCGCGACATGGTGCCAGTGCATTTCGTTGCATTTCCAGTGACCGAAAAAAAATTTCACCCTCAATGCGCCGAAAGAAATTAAGCTTTTAAATAGGATTTTAATAACGTACAGACGTCAGACCGAACATTGCCCACCATTTACTTTTGCAACAGCGATTAAAAAAAAAATAGGAACGCCGATTCATCATATTGCCATCCGGGGCAGTAATTTAGAGTGTTTCCGATTCAAGAGGCCGGGGCAAGGTGTAAAACGTGTCCGGGGTTCGATACCCCTCCTCCCTCCACGAGGGAAGGTCATATTCCCAAGATTTTTCGAAATTCAGGAAAATTAAAGTACGTTGATTTTGACGCGCTCCCAAAATCTTCGGGCACCATCAGAACCCCTTGGGCGAGGCCAGGAACCGAAGTTTCTGTAACACGCCAAGTGCATGGTAACTCAGGTGCACCCCACACTGGTGAAGAATCATTTGAATCTACGGCGGGGGTGCGTGTCTTGTGGGATATGTTTTGGCACACGGGCCTGTGTGTGCGCTGGTAGGTTGTGTAAAAAAAATATATAAGAAGATGGCGGGAACGTGGATTATTCAGACGCGTGTCTCGAGGTCGATGGAGGACCTTCTTTTCCCCCCGCGTTTGACGGCTAGAGGGGGCCTCTGACCTTGTCGTCGCCGGCGGCGGCGCCGTGGTCGCGCGGTTCGTCCTCGGCGGCCCTGCGCATCGCCTCGCCCTCCAGCCGCTCCCGCAGCTGCAGCTGCTCCAGCTGCTCCCGGCGCTGCTGCATCTGCAGCTGCAGGTCCTCCGCCGCGCGCAGCTGCTTGCGTCGCGCCTCCTCCGCGCCTGCGCGGGCAGACGGCCTCCAGTTCCCCCACCAGTGCCTTTTTCCGCGGCGTGGCTTCACATCAACTGGGGAAGCCTACAACTCACGTAGTTTCGGTTCCCTCCACGAATTTCCGAAGATTTCCGAAGTTTTGCGTTTTGGTATCAACGCCAATTCAGCCGCTAAACCAGAATTTTCCAATGAAAACAAGCATGTTGTGACTGACCTAACCTAACCTAACCCTTCTATTTTTTTTTTAATTTCAATTTTTGATAGAAATCCGAAGCTGCACGAACGTGGTAACCGAAACTACGTGAGTTGTAGGCTTCCCCATAAACTGATCATTCAACCTAAATCTGCCTGTAAAATAGTTTATCCAATAAATCTGCTCTCAGCTATATTAAATTATTTCGTATAAACTTTAATGCACATTTATATGCTAATCCTACCATGAAATGAGATCATTATATCGTGAGTACCCATAAAGTTTTGACATATGAATTTATTGTTGTATTTATCGACCCTTTGTAGTGGTTGTCTGGATAAGAAATTGTTTCAGACAAATGTGCTATGTTAATATTTGTAGGGTCTGTAAACAATTTGTACCTGATAATGGAGTCATGAATATTTTTGCCATTCAACCTCTGTTTATTTCACCCCTTCGCAGTAATTGTAGGTCGTATCTAATAAATTATTTCAGACGAAAGTTTTAGATAATAATTCAAGGTTTCGCAATAATTTAGTACGAATTTGATAGTGTACATGGTACGGAAATTATTAATTTACTTTTAATTCTATCCCTGTTTTTTTTTTTTACCCCCTGCAGCAATGGGTCATCTATCAAAAATTGTTTCAGATAAAAGTTTAGATAAAAATTATAATATTTACAAACAATGTGAGGATTTGATGGTATGATTACTAAGGGAGTTATTAATTTGTAGTCAAACATGTTATTTTCTACCCCTTGCAGTAGTAGTTGGTCGTATAAAAAATTATTTCAGACGAAAGTTGTGGGTAATAATTTATTGAATTACAATAAATTAGAATGGATCAAATAATGTATATGGTACGGAATTCATGATACCTTTTTAAATTCTACCCCTGTTTTTCAATCCCGTTTATGCAATGGTTCGTTTTATCAAAAATTGTTTTAGACAAAAATGTTTTAGATAAAAATTATACCATTTACCAATAATTTGAACATATTCGATAGTGTGCCTACTAAGGGAGTTGTGAATTTTTTTGTTCACCAACCCTTGCAGATATGGTTGGTTCTATCAAAATGTATTTGGACAAAAGTTTTTTGTATTAACCCTAAGAGTTTTAATACGTTTAAACGGTTGAGATATTCATCATATTATTGGAGTAATAGCGAATTTTCTGTTTTACAGAAAAACTTTCTCCATTTATACCCCTTTGGTCGGATATTGCCCATTAACTATTTGGAACAAATTTTTCCATGATTATATTTTATGTATCAGTTTTAAAGTGATTTGTGAAGAATTACGGCAGTTATCGTGTTTCTAATAATGTGATATATATACTATTATAGCACTGTATCTGTTTGTTTGTTTGTTTGTTGTTCGAGCATCACGCAAAAACCCTGCACCGATTTTTATGAAACTTTTTGTGTTTAAAAGTTTAAGATTAGTCTTAAAAACTGGTACATATTTTATCTCTCTAGAACACGTAGCAACTTGAAAGCAATGAAATATTAGGTTGTGTTTATACAAACATGGCGTCAAAGATATTTAAAAGGTTCCATAAAGAATTACGAAAGAGGTGATATTTTTTTATTACACTTATTTTTTTAGCTTCACTTGTAACTAACTCTGTAATCAAATCTTGAAAGTCGATTCTAACCTACTTGTAACTGTCGTATCGATTTGAAACTTTGCGAGTATATGTAATCCGGATAACAATACAATACGCTTATGACTATAAGCTGTAGAGAAAGGATGGGTGGGTCACAGGGCTGAGGCAGAAACCCGCTTCTTTCGAGCTATGTGAAGTAACCATGCTTTTGACGTGACAACGTCTAATAAATCGATGAACGCCGGCTGCACGCACGAAAAAGTGTCCCGTTACGCACTTTTTTCCGTTAAGATGTGTTCTGTTACGCACATTGTTTCGTTACGCTGTGTCCCGTTACGCAAATTGTTCCGTTACGCCGTGTCCCGTTACGCACATTGTACGCTTGGGCCGCATCTATCTCTCTTCCACTCGACTGTTTATAAAGTGAAGTGAAAAGTTAATGTGGTTTTCATTGCTTATTACAAAAACAATTTCGGCAATAATAGCTAATTATTCATGTATTTTAAAAATCTGATTACTAGTATAATTTCTAGTAATTATTATTTTATTATTAAAATAAAAATGATTTTATTTTATTCATAAAGTATGCAATCATTTCATTAATCTTTTGTTATGACGTCACGTTAAACTATCGTCCGTAAACCAACTTTACAGACAATTTTTTTAACATTTAATTTAAAGTTAGTTTGTTTTGGACTTAAAGATTGCAAGTTTTTTTGTGTATTTATGAGGCCCGGGCACGGGAAATTCTCCGGTGGTCGACCATCCGCCTCTAGGCCCCCTCCCCCCCTTTTAGGGTCGAGTGGGCAACACCCAAAATTTATAATATTTCAAAAATAGATTCTCTTTCAATTTAGAGTGTTTCCGATTCAAGAGGCCGGGGCAAGGTGTAAAACGTGTCCGGGGTTCGATACCCCTCCTCCCTCCACGAGGGGAGGTAATTTTCCCAAGATTTTTCGAAAGTCAGGAAAATTAAAGTACGTTGATTTTGACGTCCTCCCATAATCTTCGGGCACCATCAGAACCCTTTGAGTGGGGCGTCGGTTCTGGTGGTGTTAGGTGGGGGGAAGGGGAGGTAAATTATCGCCGAAATTTTCGGGACTCCGAAATTTTATTTTGTTGTGCACTAAGAGATGTATTACGAAGTCGGACGTCCGTCGGTGAAACAATCCCCCCTCCCGGGGGGGAGGGGGTGGTTATCCTGGCCTTTTCAACGAATTATTCATTTTCTAAAAAAAAAAAAGTGTTTATATTGGGTCACTCTTCAAGTCTAAGATGTACTTTAGTTCGCCAGACTACACGAAATGGTTTTCGGCGACTCTGTTGTGTTGACAGTTACTATACAATGTGTTTGTGTCACACGCTATGTCTAACATGTGCTATGTGGGGTATTGTGAGCATCGAAGAAGATAATCGTGCGCCGAACCTCAACGAAGGTCTAATCATTTTGTCGTAGAACCGATGACACACAATAATTTCATTAGTTTACGTAAAATAATTTCACGGGGAGGGGGAATTTTACCGCGACATTCGAGGATCTAACCCCCCCCCCCCCCCTTCTGACAGGGGGCAGGTCATTTTCCCCCTGATATTTTTTAAGTCGAAAAAATTAAAATACGTTGATTCCCAGCCCTTCGGGCATCACTCGCGAGGTGGGGGTCAATTTCCCCCAAAATGTTTGGGTCATTGAAAATTGATTCTGTTGTGCATTTCGAGAAATTTATAAAAAATTGTATTCAATACGAACTAAAAAGTAAAAAAAAAAAAATAAATATATTTTAAAAACTAAAAAAAAAGCTTTCGTTATTGCATGAAATAAAAAGTGAAAATAAATCCATTAATTTTAAGTAATTTGTTGAACAGCGATAGAATAATCTACAGTCTGTATAAAGTATTTTTTAAATAAGATTAGAATAAGAACCCAGCAGTGAACAAAAAAATTTAATTAAAGCGTGGAATGTACTCTTCTTCCATTTTCATAATGATTCTGTTCTAAAGAATAGCAGTAGATATTATGTAAATGACGGAGCTGTGACTGGGTCCGGGACGAGGATTAGGATTGTCAGTCCGCCATCTTTGATTGTGACGTCACAGTAGCCATTTTGGTGTCAAATTTCCTCAGAACTCCTCAGAAAGACAAAAAATTCCTCAACAATCATAGAAATTCATAGACTCTGGTGAATCCACTACAAAATTTTTCGGGGCGCAAATGTTTCTTTGGCAGGTTCGTATTCTGCTCTCGTTCCGGTTTTTCGTACTTTGAGGCGATCCCTACAAGTACTCTCCATGAACCTGGTGATGATTTCAGCGACGTTTCATACGTGTTAGCGACTCGGCAGGGGACCGAGGCGTTTGCGCCGCGTGTTGAGAGAGAAGCCTAAGATGTCCATCAAGTTCTGTCACTGCCCGAACACGCCCGAATATTCACCTTCGGCCAACCTCGGGATTTGTTTTATTTATGCGCAGGAAAAATGAATTCAAATATTAAAAGTGGTCGGTTAGGTCAGCTAAATTAAAACACTTTAAAACACTATGGACGGTTAGTTAGGTTAGTATAGCTACATTAAAATAAACAGAGAAATATAAATATATATATATATATATATATATATATAAATGAACCCGAGGTAGGCCGAAGGTGAATATTCGGGCGTGTTCGGGCAGGGACAGAACTTGGTGCACATCTTAGGCTTCCCGTGTTGAGACCAGGTGGTGGGTCCCGCGACCCTTGTGCAAGCTTGCGAGTCCCACCCCGCGCGCTGGCAGGCGGGTCTCTCGCTCTGCTTGGTCCAGCCTCTGCCTCCAGCTACGAGGAATTTTTTTTTTTTTTAACATTTTGTGGTTAACTAGCTTGAATTCCTGTACTTTGACTAGTCGTACGTGAATACATTTACCTTCACAGTCATTGGAATGTATTTTTTTTTTTTTACATGAGGCAAGAAAATATAATACAAAGTTGGCGGTCCTTATCACATGAGTGCCCGGCACCTGGTGTGTGCTAACTCCTTATCTAACCTGCTGTTTCACGCGATAGTATTTTTGACGTGACAACGTCTAATAAATCGATGAACGCCGGCTGCACGCACGAAAAAGTGTCCGTTACGCACATTGTCCCGTTACACCCATTGTACGCTTTCGCCGCATCTATCTCTCTTCCACTCGATTGGAACAACCATCGATTTAACTTTTTCCAGGCACATTAAACTTGAAACACTCCCATTAGTTTCCTACTGTTCCTATCATCGTCCTATCCTTAACAGAATAACACAGATTGGAAGAAGTTAAATAGCAAACATGTATAAAAGTTATAGTTAAAATAATCTCTTCGTTAAAGTAATAAACATATTTGAATTAATGAGTGCAAATAAAAGTAAATTTATCAATTAAATTGTAGATTTCATTTCACTCCTTCTTTGTGTCCATACAAAATAGTGATAATTCAATAAAAAATGATTCCATTTTATTCATAAAAGTATGCAATCATTTCATCGTATGTTTTGTTATGATGTTGACACGTTAAACTGTCGTCCGTAAACCGTCTTTACAGACAACCAATTTTTTTTTAGTTATTGTATCCCGGACCTTATAGACTGTTTATATATAAAATTAATCAATTTAATTAACTCTGTGCTGCTTGGTATCCCAACCGCGGACATGAATTCATCGAATCAATCATTATTATAACAAGCTATTTTTGATTAATTTTGGAGTTTTTTTCCGGATATTTAGCTTCAAAATTACAAATTTTTTTATGAAGCGGCCAAATGACACGATGGGGGGGGGGGGGGGGGCAAAAATTAAATTGATACGGTGGCAGCGCACTCTAGCAGACGAAAAATTTATGTCAACAGCGACGGTCAGCAGATGAAAACAATTTACAACATTACATCATACTGGCTGAAATAATATCTGCCTTAGCATTAGTGGTGGGAGAACAAACTGCCGGTGGCTTCAATGGAGAAAAGATCCATCACCATTTTTAATCGATTGCCTCCTCCGGATTTGAACCCAGTACTTTATTTTATAAATTTTATCATCGAAATTTAATTACATCATATTATTATGATTTTTAAAATTGTCCTGTTAAAATTGGATTATAATTATGGTATACAAGTTGGCATCCGTAACGAAAATTACATAATTCGGGGATTGGAGTGCTTGGTTCCAAGATAATTAAACTCAAGAAAGCGTCTGAGATCAGAGTTTAAAGTTATGGCCAAGTTTAAAAGTCTATATTAAGGCCAAATGTAAAGTTCTAGGTCAAGGTCAAATTTCTAGTTCAAAGTTAAATGTCAAGTTCAAAGTCAAATGTCATGTTGAAAGTGAAATGTCATGTTCAAGGTTAAAGCTCTCAAGGTCAAGGTCAAAGGTCACCTGTAAAATTAATTAAATATTATTAAAATGTTTTTTTTTTATAAATTTTAAAGAGTTTTCCATTAAAATCGGATAATATTTAAGGATTTTCAAGATTACATCATAACGATCATTGAAACGATGACAACAAACACAGCCAAGATGGCGACCATACCGAAAAGTGCAGCGTAGGTACTAGAATCCAAGATGGCTAGCGTAACTAAAATACTGTAGAATACTATAATTCAGGGTGGCGGTTGTAACAAAAATGCAAATTTGAATTAAATATTTTTTTTTACATTTTTGGGAATTTTTTTGGATTTATTTGGTCAAAAATTAAAGAATTTCAAGTTTACGGTCAAGTCAAGGTCATGACCTCAGTGGCTCAGAGCGTCTTGATGACAGGGAATTGAAACCGCTTCGCTGTGGGGAATTTTCATTTTTCTAAGACAAATGGCTTTTGAGGCATTTCAAATTTTGAATTTTTTTAATTTTTTTAGTAATAAAATGGGAAATTTTCTCTCAAAGCGGGAATTTCTTCCTCAGGATAGGGTAATTTATAGGAATTTTGAGTCATTTTTGAGGGATTTTGAGGGATTTTGAGGGATTTTGAGGAAGTTTTACACCAAAATGACCACTGTGATGTGACAAACCAAGATGGCGGACTTACAATCCTAATCCTAGACCCGGACCCAGTCCCAACTCCGCCATTTACATACTCCTAATAGCCATTAGTGTTACAAAATTCAAACCACTTATATCAACCTTGCGTTGCTCTCTTTTTTCATTTTCATATTGACTGTCCTAATGAATAGACATTAGTGATAGAAAATTTAAGACTACTATCATCATACACCTCACGTTCATAATCGAAGATGTTGGAATGTTTATTATTAAAATGTTTATTAATTAATTTCTTATTCATTTTAAATTTTAATCTAGATTTCCTAGCATAAAAATACGTATTTTCAAGATAACGGCCGTAACGAAACGTGCAATAAATGACGTCAAACACATCCAAGATGGCGGGCGTAGCTAAAAGTTCAACGTTTCCAGAATCCAAGATTGTGGGTGTGATGTAAGCGATTTTATATTTATATTTTATTTAAATTTTAATGAACATTATTTAATTTTTATACATAAACTAATTGTTTACTCTCGTCGGGAATCAAACCGAGGACCGAAATGATTATGTTACTAAACATTTGAAGTAAGAATTTTTTTTATAATTTTTTGGAATTTTTTGAAATTTTTTATTAAAAAATTCAATATTTCATGTTTACAGTCAAGGTCAAGGTCGTGATCTCGGCCGCTCAGAGTGACTTGCTCTTAGGACTCTTAAGCCGTTTTTAGGATTTTTGGTTCTTTCTAAGGCCAAATTCTTTTGAGGTTTTTTCGGATTTCGAATTTTAGAAGTTTTGAATTTTTGAAGAATAAAACGGGAAATTTTCCTTTCAAAGCGGGAATTTTCCCATAATTTTTTTTTTTTTTTTTTTTTTTTTTTTTTTTTTTTAGCAGAATTAATTTTCCAAAAAAACTGAAAATGTTGGTGGACTTTGTCAAATTTTGTGCATCAAAGATGGCCGTAGTGACGTCAGACGGCTATCCTATACTACTCTTTTTATTTCATATAAAGTTGCGATTGTATCAAATATCCTCAAATAATGAGAGGTATTTGTAATAAGGTGAAATTAATTAATTATTCTAAGCATAGCTTTAACCATGGTAAATGAAAATATTAGTGTAAACTATTGCTTAAACATAGTTAAAAGGAATCTAATTTGACTATCTCATAAAATTGTCTATCTCATTAAATGAAAATTTCATCAAGGTAAAATTTATACTCGAACACTCTAACAGAAGTTTTAAAATCAGATACTTGATATATATTAAAAATTAAGAAGACCTACACATATATACCTTAAAAAATATATTCTTAAAACGTTTTGTTATGATATAAATCTTTAACGCACTTGACAAATGTATTATGTCTGTTTATTTAGTAAAATATTTGGAATTAATCACTTCTTTTTCCTTTAAATGGTATGTATTTAGAAATCCTCTGAAATTGCGCGAACGAAGGCGCAATGTAATTACAGAACTGTTCTTCTCATTTTATTTCATTTCACTACTTTGGGAGTCGGGGAAGTTTTTGCACTAATTTATCTTATTTATTAAGATCAGCATGCATAGTTATGGAGAAAAAATTCAATTTTCTTCCAAAAATGTTCGTCATATCGTTTTAGCTAAAAAGTATACAATGTATTTTTTTTAAATACAGTTGTGTACGTGGGTTAATTCATAATTATTAATGTTGAATCGCAAACTTACTGTATCAACCACGCTTTCAATGAAAAACGACCATAATTTATTAAAAAAGTAATTATTGATAGGTTATGAGCTTAACAAGCTATTTTTAAACAAAAAACGGCATTGAATAACTTAATTGATCATAAGAAACCAGAACATGGTTACTATTTTTCTCCCCTTCAGTTTGAGAGTGTATAAAAAATCGTAAAACGACATTCCTATAACATACGTAGGATCTGCTCTGAATGACGTCCGTAAACCGGTTTAAGTGCAGTGTATATTTTTTTTCTTTACGTCACGTGAAAGGAGTATCGGCCGGTAAGGTCAACGCTGACGTCAATGCATAGAAAACCGGGTTTACAAATGTAGCCAGATCTAGTCTCGTAAAATGTTTTACGCAAGAACGGTGTGTCCGTCCTAAACAATTGGTAAAAATCCGTTAAACCTCTTACATGTATTTTCAGGATTCATGATGATTACTTCTAAATACACTAGACTCAAAATCGGTTCATTTAGAACTGAGATGTGGGATTGCCAAATCAGTTTATTATGTTTTTATTAACGATTCATAAACTATTTATGAAGATTAATTTCATACGCAAGCACTTACTTTAATTGAAATAACGAAACAACTAAAGCCTACAGTAAAAAAATTAAAAGAAATTTTCCCTTTTTTAAAATGGAAACGATGGTTCATTGTTATAATTTAGTTTTATCTGACTTTTTGCATTAATTAATGTAGAATATGAAGGTAATAAAATAAATCGTAATATTTTTAAAATTTTCTTGTTTCACTATTAAAAGGTATATTTCAAACACATTAGACATTGAATTGAAAAATTAAAATAATTTATATCGATTGAACAATAATAAAAACTAAATGCGTTAAAGCCTACATTACAAATGTAACTACCAGAATTTGTCGTATGTGCCTTCTGCACTCAGCCTCAGCACATTATTCTATTATTAGGGAAAACTAAGCGATCAGCACCTGAAATATTTAAAGCACAATATTAAGGTCGTTTGACCTTAAGAATCATTTACAGTGCTGTACAAAAAGAAGCAGTAGAGCACACTTCCAGGAAAGTCATCGTGTTGGAAGAAGTTTACGGTACATGTTTGGGTACTGGGTACTTAATTTTAATACGTGTGTACATGTCAGTTTTTTTCAAACGAAAGACTCCTTGGTGTCAGGGGACTATTAACTAAAGCATTTCTTCCTCTTTTTGGCATTCGTAACAATTTTATTCTGAAAACTAAAGTCCTAAAAAAATTAAAAATAACAGTACAAACGACCTGCAACTATCACGAAGTCATGATAGTCATATCATGTTCTGCTAGGCTGCAGCAGTAAGATTATTTTTTTTATATATTCAAAAAATATGTTATTTGACTATACCCACTGTAAAATAACTAAACCAACGGGCTGAGCTATATATTTAAAGATATTATAGCGTTATTTAGTGAAATAAGTTTTAATATAATAATCGTAAGGTATAATGTAAAATATAAAACCATTAGTTTAAAAAAATAGAAAAAAATAGCTTGTAATAGGATTGATCCGTAAAACCTGGCGTTTTGAACACACCACTTTACCACTGCGCAACAGTCACTTTGCGGTTAAGTGAAGAATCTTCAATAATTCATACCGTAATCCCAGGATAAGAACGTAGTTTAAAAGTTACATCATATTTTTTTTTGTGACTTTAACGTTTATAAAATGTATTCTTAGATAGTTTTACTTCCGCACAGATTTATTCTACACAACCATACACTTGGTACAATCTCCCTATGTTCATGAAAGCGAATATATACACATTAATGCCGCCATACGCAGTCGGCTATCTTGACGACTTCCGCTCATGGGCGCATGCGCATTATAGACTTATTCATGATAAACTTCCGTCCTAGGTGCGTACGCAGATGTTTTCATTTCCGTTGCATACAAAAATTTTACCTCCGAAGCGCCTAAAGAATTATAAATTAAAAAAATCATATGCATATCAATTAACGCCTTTAAAATAGATTCAGAAACAGCGATCCTTTTAAATTTTGCTGTGTCAAATTTTATGTTAGTTTTCGTACTTGTCAATTTTTATAATGTGTAACGTGAACCAAATTTTTAAAACATATTTTATTCTAAACCAATTAAAGTTAGTCAATTTCTTTTTTTAAAAACATGAGGTGTGAGATCGAGTTTTTATAATAAATCATACTGAGCAAACATCGGGTCTTCGTGCACAAACAGCCTTATTGTGAAAGTGGTTTACTATAAGCTTGTAATAACATTTTGTGGAGAAAATAATCAAATGGATGTTGCAAGTTCACGTTTTAACATATAGTTGCAATAATTATTTATAGAAGCGTTCAGTTAGGTCTGAACCTATATTATCAGGTTTGCGATTTTAAATTGAAGAATCATTTTTTTTTCTTACTAGTAAATACATCTTTACAGGTCTTAAATACTTAACTGCATTGCATACAATATTTGTGTAATGCAGAATTTTATGTAGCTATAGTTTTATAGGACAGGTTATTTCATGGCGACGAGAAATGCAAATGTTTTGGAAGACCTTGGCGCCCGCGTACGCACACACACAAACACACACACAAACACACACATATAATTATATAATGTTCATCATATATTTGAAACACATGGGACATCCCTGCAAGATAGAGTACATTTGGTAACGACTTAAATATTACCTAGATATTTTCCTAGACCAGTGATGGACAACTTACGAACAGCTTAAAGAATATTTCAATAAAATACCGTAAGGTTTGTTTGTAAATGCTTTGTTTGAAATAATAATTTTTCGTTTTTTCATGAAATGCCACATATTTTATTTGTTGATTGCTCGACAAAATAATACGACGTTAATAAATCGTTGTTAAAAATTTATGTTTATTCATGTGTGTCTAGCTTTCAGATTTGTTTGATGAATGATATTCGGGCCTCAAATAAAGTTGACCATCACTGAAGGATACAATTGGTTATTTCAGGAGAGTTACATTGGCTAAAACTAGTTTTTACACGATCATTCTTACAAACCAATAAAAAAATCACTTTCGGCACAGCTTACAGGCAACAGATTTCTAAATGCCTACTTATTCTGGAAATGTTCTGGAAGCTTCCATAACATGTTAAGAAATTACGTACCTAACATTCTATATGTTCTCAAATATTCTACAACGATCGATTAAAAACTTTCTCATATACCACGTAGCGAAAATGTTTCGAATTTGTTTAAATCAGTGCATTCAGCATCGACTAGATTTTATATTATATTATATTAAGTCTACTTAGGCAGTTAAGATTTGTTTTACCTTCAAACAATTTTACATGCCTTGCACTAATAAGTGATCGTGTTAAAATTTTATTTGGAGTATGGCTTAAGATAATATTAATATTGTTTAAAATAAATTGAAACAAATTTGATAGCTAAGAGTTTTGACATTTTGTCAACTCCATTTTTTACGGTAATAGTTCGTCTCATTAAATTAAATAGTTTCAGACAAAAGTTTTCGATTATTTTGAGGATTTTTGCAATCAATTATAACGGTTTTAATAGTATACAAAAAAATGAGTGCGTGTTCTTTGTAGGCGCTTTAGAAGTTATGCTTACTTGGCTTACTAAATAACTAACTTTAATTTTGCATACAAATAATAAATAGAAATAGAAATAAAAATATAAAACGAATTGGGTGATATAAATACGTTCAGTCAAATATAAATTCAATAAAATAAAAAAAATTAAATTAATACTTAATATTCAATATTTAGGTACGTATATAAAAGGTTTATAAAATTAATTATTTAATTTATGACCAGTATTCAATATCAATCACTATAGTATAAGATTTAAAAGCACTCATATAATTTTTTATTTGTATGTAGCTTTTTTTTGTGAATTTGGCCTTTCATTCATCCTGTGAAAATTTCGTTGCATTGTGTTCACACATCGTAAAATTTCACTCTCTTTTTTTTTTTTTTTCTTCATAACGCGCCTAAAGTGATGACAATTTTTTCCAGGCATTGTTATTCCTACTCTTTGAGAAATGGTTGGTTACATAACAATTTATTTTAACCGAAAGTTTAAGACAATATTTAGAAAGTTTAGAATAAATAAAAACACATGTTTTATTAAATTTTTTTTTATTCCAGCCCCTGGTTTCTTTTAATTCTTGCACTAACTGTTATCTTGCCAAAAATTGTTTCGGGAAATGATTTTAGATAAATGTTATAAAATTTACACTAATTTTGAATGGATTTAGTAAAGTTTTTACTAAGGAAGTTATGAAATTTTTTGTCCTTTAATCCCAGTTTATTCCACCCTTTGCAACAAAAGTTGGTTGTATAAAAAATTGTTTGAGACAAAAGTTGTAGATTTTTATTTATAAAGTTTACAAAAATTTTCAATGGTTTTAAGAGTGTGCCTACTTAGGGAATTATGAACGGTTTTTTTTTTTTTTTTTTTGTCATTCTACCATTTTTTTACCCTTTGGGTAATGGTCAGTTATATAAGAAAATGTTTTGGACGAAAGTTGTAGTTAATATTTTAAGGTTTTACAATTAATTATAACGAATTTAATAGTGTACAAGGTATGGAAATGATGTATTTTTATTCTGCACCGGTTTTATCTAACCCAATGCAGCATGGGTTCGTCTTATAAAAATGGTTTCAGAAAAAACGTTTTTAATAAAAAAAATACCATATGCAAACAATTTTAACAGATTCGACAGTGTCCCTACTATGAAATTTATTAATTTTTTGTTCTCTAATCCCTGTTTGTACTCCTTTTGCAGCTGTAGTTAGACGTTTAAAATATGTAATCAAACAAAAGTTTTTGATATTGCTTCTCCGATTTAAAATACGTTCAAACTAATGCGATATTTTCATATTATGCGAGCGATGGAATTTATCTTCTATTTAAAAGACCTTATTTTTTTCTACCCTTTCGGTGGTATTTTGCCTATTAACAAACTCGAACATGATTTTCCATTACTATATTTTATTTATTAGTTTGGAAGTGATTTTTAAAAATTACTGCATTCATACTACCCATATATGTATACTTTGCAACGGTGACGTCATTATACATGATGACGTCAGAGGCTTATCGGAGGCTGTAGACATGGTTGCTTAAGCCTATATATGGACATTTCTAGCCTCTGGTATTTTTATGGACTAAAAATGAGAAATTTTCCCTTGAAACGGGAATTTCTCCCTCAAAAAGAGAATTTTTTAATTTATCAAAATTTTTGAGATTTTTGCGGAATTTTTTTCCACAGAAATGGAAATTTTGGCGAATTTTGAGGAATTTTGGGCAATTTTTGCCCAATTTTGGCAACTTTTGTCAATTTTTATGGTCAAATTTCAAGGTCAAGGTCACGACCATCCAATATGGCCGCCGTGACTTCACAATCCAAGATGGCGGACCGGACACACAACACCATACCCTGAACCCTGCACCCAGTATGCCCTATTATATACTACTGCCAAATGTTTCCGAAAGTAATTTTTATTAAATGTCCAGAAAAAAATGTCCATGGGTGGATGGTTTGAAGTATGAAACCGAAGAAGGACACTATCAGCGCAGTAGATTTAAAACAAAAAAATAGCTAACTATACTTATCTTAATCTTATTTATATTTACCAATGTATGATTAATGTGTTAACTTAAGCGTATACAAAGGGCAATGCAACTTACGGGCTATTTCCTCTTGTCTCAGCTCTTCCTTGATCTTCAACGCAGCCAGCTCCTCTTCCTTCTGCCTGAGTATCTTCTCCTTGTCAGCTTCCTCCTTCGCCCTCACCTGCTCCTTCAGGAAGTCCGTGAGCGCCCTCTGCTCCTGAAGGCGCCTGCGAGCTGCCTGCTCGTCGCGCTCCAGCTGGGCGACAATCACACCAATCAGCTCACGGCTCGTGGCTGGACTTTGCCACTAATACCAACCTTTATTGTGATTTTTAGCTGTACAGCCAACCTATATAGATATGTAAGGAATGCTTCAGTCACCAAGTGACCTCATAAGATGCCAAAAACCTAAAAAAATTCTGATTTACGTTATTCGTTGCAGGTTTGAAAACAACGTAATGTGCACAAAAAGTATTAAGTCCTGCAATCTTGGATTTTTCCATATTTTTGTTAATTCTAATTTTTAACTGATGTACCTATTTTTGGCATTTCAAAGCATAATTCGTATCATTTAGATCATATGTTTCGCAACCACATATATACTAACAGGCTCCAGTCTGTAAGCGCTGCGATAAAATGACTAATTATTTCACGCGGGGGACTACCACTTTAATGATAATCACACCTGTTCAAAAGTGTTAACTTCAACAAGTCGACAAAGAACTTCAACAAGTCGACAAAGCTAACTCCTATGCAATGTCAAAAAAATAGAACAGTGGTGTCAAAATATTTGAAATTGCAAAATGGTGAAGCCTAATCCTCCTCAAAGCTGTAGTGCACTTAGGGAGACCGAGGGAAGTACCAACCTTGGCCTGAAGCGCCCTCCTCCTCGCCTCGTCGCAAAAGTCCTCGATCTGCTTCTGCCGCTGCTGGATCATCATCTTCTCTTGCATCTGCGCGAGCTGCGCTTCCTTGGACAGCACAAGGTTCCTCTGCTGCGTCATCGACCGGACCACCTCGCAGCGCTCTCTGCGCGGACACAGATGGCGCTTCAGTGTCGCCACTAACAGGCCCATCAGTCAGGGGCAGCTGGCGAGATGAGTAACAGGCGATTTGCCTAAAGGCGGTTTGCCTAAACATGAATTCGTTACGGCAATTTTCCTAGAGTCATTTCGCCTAAAGGCGTTTTGCCTAACGTCGAATTGCCTAACGGCGATTTGCCTAAAGGCGATTATCCTAAAGGCGATTTGCCTAAAGGCGATTTTCCTGACGGCGTTTTCCCTAACGGAGTTCTGCCTGACGGCGATTTGCCTAACGGCGTTTTGCCTAGCTCCGAATTGCCAAACGGCGTTTTGCCTAACTCCGATTTGCCAAACGGTGTTTTGCCTAACGGCGATTTGCCTAACGGCGATTTGCCTATCGGCGTTTTGCCTAACGGCGATTTGCCTAACGGCGATTTGCCTAACTGCGTTTTGCCTAAAATGTTACTATGAAGACAAAACCTCGTTTTGCCTAACGGCGTTTTGCCTAACGGCGAATTGCCTAACGGCGAATTGCCTAACGGCGTTTTGCCTCATTGCGATTTGCCTAACTAACCTATCCTAACTTTTGCCAATCGGCGTTTTGCTTATCAGCGGTTTGCCTAACGGCGATTTGCCTAACCGTGATATGCCTAACGGCGTTTCGCCTAACGCCGAATTGCCTAATGGCGATTAGCCTAACGGCGTTATGCCTAACGGCGTTATGCCTAACAGCGTTATGCCTAACGGCGTTATGCCTAACGGCGTTATGCCTAATGGCGTTATGCCTAACGGCTTTATGCCTAAAGGCTTTATGCCTAACGGCGTTATGCCTAACGGCGTTATGCCTAACGGCGTTATGCCTAACGGCGTTTTGCCTAAACGGCGTTTTGCCTAAAATTAAGCAAAACGCCTTTAGGCAAAATGACACATGCCCGGCGAAGATCGCTGCTTTCATTTAACGAATTTTCAAGTGGGGGAGATTGATTTTAAATGATTTAAAACATTTTGTATTGGCATAATCCGATGGTGAGTAACTGTAGAATTTGCAAGGCAGGGCCCACGGAAATTCTATTTGGGATGGGGGGGGGGGGGGCCAATCGTTTTGCGCATGAGTTTCTTGTAAACTGCCCATATGTTGGCCTATATGTCTGCAATTAGCAGAAAACTTTTAAATTATATACAGAAATTTTTTTCCATGAATATAGTTTACACGTTTACGTTTCTCAATCCCGTTTCGCAGTCACGAATTTGAAAACGCAAGCATGTCCCGTCAGTGAGGTGGTTGTTTGCTCCGTAGGGGACCGGGCCCCGCCTTTCACCCCCCCCCCCCCGGGGTTATACGCCCATGACATAAGCCATTGCTGGTTTTCACAGTATATCATAAATAAACCATAAGAAGGGACAAGGAAAAAGAATGCACAAACATTCTTAAAAATAAGCTAAAATCAACCCAATTCAAAATTTTATTAATAGAAAGCCCAGAGAAGGAAGGAATAATTGGTTGTCTGTAAAGTCTGTTTACGGACGATAGTTTAACGTGACAACGTCATAACAAAACATTGATGAAATTATTGCATACTTTTATGAATAAAATTGAATCATTTTTATTTAATTATCACTATTTTGTATGAATACAAAGAATGAGTGAAATAAAATCTACATTTTAATTGATAAATTTACTTTTATTTGCACTCATTAATTCAAATATGTTTATTACTTTAACGAATAGATTATTTTAACTATTACTTTTGTACATGTTTGCTATTTAACTTCTTCCAAACTGTGTTATTCTGTTAAGGTTAGGACGATGATAGGAACAGTAGGAAACTAATGGGAGTGTTTCAAGTTTAATGTGCCTGGAAAAAGTCAAATCGATGGTTGTTCCAATCGAGTGGAAGAGAGATAGATACGGCGCAAGCGTACAATGAGCGTAACGGGACACAGCGTAACGGGACAATGTGCGTAACGGGACACTTTTTCGTGCGTGCAGCCGGCGTTCATTGATTTATTAGACGTTGTCACGTCAAAAAACGTATGGTGATAACGAAGATTTAGTTGCAACTGAAATATAATTCCAGACAAACAAAAACCTTGACCAACACAGCTTCACACAGACGAACCCAATGATGATACTGGACCACACGACGACGCCACAGGCAAACACGGTAGGCACATTTATACACTACAAATAAAAGTGTTGCTAATGTTCAGATGGCACACATTAGAAATGAATCACGGTTTCGTCGCTGATATGAAAAGTATTTAAATATCTTGTACACTTGGCATAACTTGTTTAAACATGTCTTGGCGAATTTTCTGGTGATGAATCTTTAATTTACATACCTTAAATAATTGTGTCATTTGAGTTTATTTGTTTTATGGTTTATTACAAGAGTGATAAAAAGAAATAATTTCTTAGAACCGGACCTGATATTATATACCTTCTAAATATTGTACGTAAAACGTTTGGCTGAAACCATTTTTGAAATGACCAAGCATTACTGCAAGGAGTACATTCAGCTGAGAAATACGATTGTTTCAGCGTGCAAGATTGGAGACGCCTACTAACTCAGTCAAGGACGATATTTGCAAACATAATTTGTTGATACCTAGACGACTATTTGACATAGTTGACGGCGGCGTGAATCGGATCCTTGATAGTCATGTTAGTACGTTGAAGGCCGTGCGTATTGCATTTCACCCCACGCCATCAAATCCAAGTACTAGATTACAAGAAACGGAATGATATCCTTTGAAATTTCACGTATGAAACGAAACGCGGCCTAGAAAATTTTTAAAGGTGTGTTTAGAATGAGAACTAAAGAATTATTAGTTAATTTTGTGTTTATCTTAAAATATCAGTTAATGTTTACAGTGGTAGTGGTGTCTGATTTTCTTAGGGTATAAGGGTCGTGATAGGTCGTGTGTAAATCAGCTGCTTTAATAAATTAAGGATTTTTTTTTAATTTTAATACTTAAAAAAACCTTTATCAGATAATATTATTGGCGCATTAAGCTCTTAGCCTGGTAAAAGGCGATTTTGTTGCATTACTACATTAGAAGAAAAAAATAATTAGGAGAAAATTGTATCAATAATAAACAGTTAATATTACTAATATTTTTTTATTCTGAATCTGTGTTTTAGTTTTTCTAAAATGTTTCTGGTCATTTTTTTACAACACAAAGCTATAAAAAATATTTTCACTGTTAGTAAAGGCATATATAATAAACTGTACAGCAATTTGAATAGGAAATTGGTGTTTTTAGAATTAAATGCAACCATGTTTTATGGGTTTTGGTTGAAAATATCGTGGTTATTATTTGTGTTAGAAATATAGGTTACGAGCAAAAATGCTATAGTTCAGAGTTTCAGTTTTAAAAATATGGCTTATATGATGTAAAGGTAACATGTAAAATGTTTACATCAGCAATGATTTATAAACAAAATTTATTTAAAACTAACGAAGCTCCCTGTTCAGATTGTTCAGTCCGAACTGACAGTTTGGACTGAACCTAGGCCCTGTGCACACACGATCAGTAATGATGCTCAGTTCGGACCGAACAGTCCAAACTGACAGTTTGGACCTAACTGAAGCCCTTCCCGCACACGATCAGTCTTGTGGTTGTTGTTTCTGTTGGATATAACGTTTCCTTTTTGCTGACATTACATCTGTTTGATAGTTAACCCTTGTCTCATCCAAGAGGACATTAAATGCCACACTTATTTAGCATAATTTGTTTACCCAAAATATGTGAATTTTTTTGTATTGTAGGTATATCTTGGTGTTGTATGCCACTAGAGAGGATGTCAACCGGTGGTCAAGCGGTAAAATGGGAAATTTTCCCAAAAGTGGGCATAGTGTCTCATACCTCTGAGGTACAGCCACGGGATGTGCACTCATTAGAGAGATGCTTGAACAACGTTTTGTTTGTGTGCACGGCCGTAAGAGCGCTAGTGTGCTCACGGCTCAATGTTTGTTTACGATTCGTTGCCAAGGCTCACTTGTAATGGCGGCAATTTTTCTTTCGTATTTTTGTTTAGGACTTTAGGTTATTTGCGTGCTACTTGCTTATTGCTTCGTAGGTGAAAACTGGAAAATATCTGGCGTTTATTTATTCAATTATTTAGTGGTCATATTTTCATTGAGGTAAGATTTTTAAATTGAGTATAAAATTACGTATTAAGTAAAATACAATGCCACCACGTGTACGAAAATGCTGTGTGCATGGTTGCGATGGTAAATTTGCTGTTAGACACCGCTTCCCAGTTTACGAAGAAACGGTATACAATGAATGGATAAAGAGAATAAACGTCGAGAAGCTGAAAACTCTCCACCCTCTTAATGCTGTAGATGTGATTGCAAACTTCAATAGTAATGCTAGCTTGTGACATAGGTGGTTTTAGCATAAATAGCTACTTATGTCATTCTTCCACCAATGTTTATACGGTTAGTACTGTGCACGGCCACAACAGCGCTGCAAATAAGGTTCTAGCTGTTATTCAGAGAGTGGCCTTTCCATCCCTCCCTTTCTTTTCTATGGGTACAGCATATTTCTGTGCTTGTTGCGTAAAACGGGTAAAGTCTAAAATCACAGTTTTGAGAAAATCACGATTGAAAATTATCAGGTTTCTTTTTTTTAGCTTTATTAACTGCTTTAGAACTTTGGAAACTAATTAAGTGATAACTCATTTTTAATCATTTTTGACTTAACCCCCTTTACGCAACAAGCACAGATTTGTTTGACGGTATATCAATCTAAAATGCACGTTTGTACTAAAGAACAGAGTAAATGACCTATTTTCTAAATGACAAGCAATGAAACCTGTCATACAACCTGCTTGTACGTCAGACGCCCCTCCACTGACCTCTGTTTCACTCCATCGACAATCACTTGCATATCCAGCGAGTCGCGGCAGGCAGAACCGGTCTAGCGGCATCCTTGACATCACAGCAGAGCCTAGTTTAAGGCCGAGTGTCTTGAAGGCCGCCACTGTCAGTTCAGACGCGAAAGCAGCGATTAAGCAATATTACATAATTATCAGGATTGAATTAGTCGTCGATAATTTCAGCCAGTCAAACATACAAGAAAACTCGCTCATTGAAAGGGATGTATTTTTTTACGTGCTAGATTCGTTAGTTTTAAATCAATTTTGTTTATAAATCATTGCTGATATACACATTTTACATGTTACCTTTATACCATACAAGCCATGCGGCTTAAACTGAAACTGTGATCTGTAGCATTTTAGCACGTAACGTAGATTTCTAATACATATAATAACCTCGAGATTTTCAACCAAAATCTATGAACATGGTTCCATGTAATTCTGAAGAAAAAAATCTTAATATATCCAAATACTGTACAGTTAAAAATATATGAATTTACTAACAGTGAAATATTTTTATAGCTTTGTGAAATAGAAAAATGATCAAGAAACACTTCAGAAAAATAAAGCACTTTTTTTTCTCATTCTTTTGGGTGCTTAATCTGTACAAATGCCTTAAATTTTCCCCACAATCGTTAGTTTAGTTGAAGTGTTGGTTGAAACGAAGGTTACTGTTTAAAATCCTCAAGTTTTTTCTTCGTTTTTTATCTACCTAACAACACAGTTAAAAGGAAAAAAATGTTTTGAAAGTACATTTTCAAAACTATTATTTTCGTTATTTTAAGTGAGTGTGTAGTTTCAAACGCATAGTCTGTGATTTGCCGGCTGGGGTACGATACCAACTAGAAACAATTTTTTTTTTTTGCATTTTAATTTTATATTATTACTCGCAATATTAAACAATAAATTACAAAATTTAAATATATACAAACAGTTCAAGAAATAATTGGTTGAGATTTTGAAAAATATAAACATTTAAAAAATTATTTGAAGTAATTATCTACTCTGCTTTTTATTTATTATTAGAAGAAACGTTGACTTGTTTCCATTTTCAAATAAAATAATATGATTTTATGACATATAGCTGCAGACACGTAGCCAGACGCTGTTCGTAACTATAGAGACTGTTATAAACTGCAGGGAAAAATGGTTAGTAATGACCGACTCAAGGGGAATTGAAACACCTGCCAGAGCTATGTGCTCTGAAGGCATGAAAGAGATACAGAAAAATGGTCAAATGGGGATATTACGACAACAAAACGTTACTATTGAAGGACAAAGGTTTAAATCACAAACCACTTTTGACAGTAAATATAATTCCAAAATGTATCATTTAAATCATTTTCAGTTTCAATATATTAATTAACTTGTTTAAAGAAAACTTTACTAAATTGAATATATTAATTTTTAATATATGCATTTAACTGTTAAAAAAAATATATATAATTTCTGTAATTAATTGTTAATATTGTCAAAAATTAAAATGTAAAAAAAAAATTAAACCCAGCAGGAGTCAAACCCGAGCATTCAGAGTATCACTCAATAAGTCTTAACACTACACCACGCCACTAACTTATCGAATAATGAAAAAATAGTTTATATTATACTTAAAAATCTTTTTAAAAATTTTTTTCTGGTTTCCAAGGACCACTCAGACGAGATATTCCAGCACATTGAAAGGGACACCTGCCTGCTTCTACTCACTCAGTCTAAGCCAAGTCGAGCCCCGACTCGGACCCTCCCCTTGTTAGATCAATAATAATTACGGATTTAAAATAATATTTTTAAAAAATATATATAGTTTATTGAAGATTAAGATGTACAGCAAACGAATATTATTGATTAAAATAAGTTTTAATCATTTAAAATTTTGTTTTCTTACGCAGGATCCCAGTTTGTTGTGGATCCGCATTCTCAACACTCCAACGTATAACTGACGATTGCGGCCATGTTACAAGTTGTTGCTATGCATTAAACCCCTTAAAAACTCAAAAAAAATTTTTAAAACCTAAACTTTACCCGACGTTTAAAACGAAATAGAGTTTTTAAACAATATCCACACTTTTATACTAAACTCTCATTTAACACAATGTTAAAAATGGGCTCGCCTGATACTGGCGCTGATAGTTCGCAGGCCACCGCAAACTTCACTAAGCGGACGAAGAAGAAGGATAAAGGTAAGTTGCCAGACCTGTCTATATGACCGTGTCGTTGATATCTGTATACGGCATTTGGTAGTAGCAAGTTCGTGAAAATGGAACGGAGGTCGTTGAACATAAATTTGACAACAATATGGCGGACCCACGTGTAGCAACTTAAATCCGTATATTGTCATTTTTGTAAACGTAATAGTACATACCAAACTATCAATGTTCTAAATGAAACATTGTGGTAATGAATCTAACCTGGAAGATAGTCATGGTAAAAAGTAATCTAAAGTTTTGAAATACCTAATAAATCTGGCATTACATTGTTTATAAAAAAAATCATCGTTAATAAATATCCAACAAGCTTAATAGCACAGCAGTAAAGCGTGCACTTATTAACATCAAGGGACTTGGTGTTAAAATCTCGTCACTGGGATTTCTTTTTTTTAATAATGTTTTAAAATAATAATAATAATATACGGCAATAATTAAAGCTCATTAAGATTAAGGTTTATTTGTAGGAAGTACTTTAAGATATATTTGAACGTTTAGGCAAAAACAATATATAAATATAGGATGGGCTGCGCTCATACTGTGCTTTTAGTGAGTTGCTGTTCCTAGGATGGACCGCGCAAAAACTGTGTTGTGAGTGAGTATCTGGTCCTAGAATGAGCCGCGCTCAAACTCTGCTATGAGTGATTTGTGCGTCTTAGGACGGGCCGCAATAAAACTGTGCTATGAGTGAGTTGTAAATACTAGAATGGACCATGCTAAAAATTTGTTGCGAGTAAGTTACTGGTCCTAGGAAAGGCCGCGCTAAAACTGTGCTGTGAGTGAGTTGCGGGTCCTAGGATGGGCCACGCTAAAAGCGTGCTGTGAGTGATTTGTGGGTTTTAGGGTGGGCTGCGCTAAAACTGTTTATTGAGTTATTTACGGGTCCTAGGATGGGCCGCCATAAAGTTGTCTTGTGAGTGATTTGCGGGTCCTAGGTTGGGCCGCACTAAAACTGTGTTGTGAGTGAGTTGCGGGTCCTAGGAATGGCCTTGTTAATTCTGTGTTGTGAGCAGTCGTGTGCCCCCGGCTGGACATCACTTACTCTGCCACTGGAAACGAGAGACACAGAGCGAGCGGTGAAGTGTCGCGCGCAAGAGGGACTCTAGGGTCTGTTGTGACGCGGTGCGAACGCGTGTACTTTAGTGGATATATTTGGACCAGTGGATTGCGCCGATGACCGAGACATGTGATACGACTGCGCTCGGGAAAGGGCAGACGACTTCCGCGTGTGTGTTTTGAGGGAGCCGATGGCATGTGATAACGTTTGCTCGACCTTGCGGTACCCGATGAAAACGAGGCGGTCGTGCTGTTTACTGCCCGCATATGAAGGGTAGTGTGGAACGTAATATTTTAAACTTCAACTATGCAAGTGCTGCTAAATAATCTGTAAGTACTGTCTTGGCCATTTTTAGCTGGTGTTGGTGCGACACATTTTGGTTTTGGTGTGGTGCTCAAACTGAAAAGGAACAAAGGAAATTTCGAAATTCATGTGGTTAAGACGTTTTAAAATAAACCTTTTAATACGTGCGTAAAACTAATAAGTGGACTTGTCACAAGCTAATGGTGTTACAAAGTAGAGGATTAAGCATGCTTAAAAATGTTGAGGCCAAAAAACTCCCACTTACGAGATACATTTTAAGACAATATTTTTAATAAAAATTTATTTATGGTCTTGTTTAAAAAATTTAGAAATTATAAACTCAAGTAAAATTTAATTTTTTAGATGGTCATAAAATAATATGTGTTATATTTTTTAGTAATTGGCGCTGGAATTTTTTATAAGTCGTAATGGTATATTTCACTAAAAAATAATAAGTGTATTGTCTCTTGCGGTTAACTAGTGAAATTAAATTTTACCTTGAATTCTTATTCAACTATTTTAACTAACATTAATAAATTTATTAAAATTGGTCATGTTTGCTTCGGTTCACAGTTTGTAACATTTTTGTGCACCCTTTTGTTCGTTGTTGGCAGTGAAATGAATGTGAAATTAGTGTTTCATCTGAGTGTTGTAAATATAATACGATTCAATAATTCGATAATTCAAACAAAATTTTGCATTGAGTTTTTGTTTCAGTTAAGTTTTAAGCCGACTTCTAGCATAGGTATTCATTCTGATGAAAATTAATGTGATGAATATTTCAAACTTAATAAAAGTTAAATTGCAGAATACCAGCTGCTTAGTCGGATGTTTGTTCGGTCTCTCCAAGAGAAGAGGGCACTTTAATAAGCTAAATTTTTAAAACGAAGCGATAAAAATAGTTTTAGCTTAAGGCTTGAAACCGAAATGGTATATTTTAGACCTATATCCTACCCTCTAATGGGCGTATATCCCGTACTAGGTTGTTATTATTTGTTACTTTAACTTTTTGAACATCAAAAATTATATATATATAGTGCATACGTTTTGCATATTTAGCTAGCTAAGTTGAATTTTTAACATTTCTGTGCAGTATGGATAAAGAGAGGTGGAATAATCAACTGATAATTTTTGTGTTTAAAGGCAAGGCTGATGGCTACTAGGTGGTATTTTTAAATTCTTTCCAAAATTTTTAATTAATTTTATTTAGCACTTTTTATTCATATAAATTCTGATGATTTTGAAAAGCTAGGAAAAAAAAATTTTTTCTGAAAACCTTTTTACTATATCACATAGCAGACATAAAAATTGACTTTAAACTTAAAGATTTCCAGTTTTGTATTCCATCTTTATTCTATTCATCCATACTGCACAAAAACTTTAAAAATTCAACTTTGCCAGCTTATTATGCAAAACGTGTGTACTATATATATATATATATTTTAATTTTGTGAAAGTTTGGTCACTCAAAAAGTCAGCAAGTTTAACCGCGTGAAAGCTAACTGTAAATAATGACATGGAATGGGTCATTCACATTTAGGCTTATCCATTAGCACATCGTTCAAAGTTGTTTGTTGGTTGCAGTGTGCCTTACTGTCTGAGGGACCCTACATTCGAACCAATTTTTGGTAGTATCTGAGCCGTATCATTATCACCACACGTAGCAACTAACACACATGTAAGCAAGTCTTACATGTACTGCTGTAGCCGTTTCTTTTCCACCGTTTCCTTGTGTTCTGCCTCTTTCCTGTTCTTGATTTCCTCAGCCCGACGCTTTCTCTGCTCCAGTTCCTCTTCCCTCGCCTTCCCTGTTTCTTCCGACCTCTGCGCCGAAAACCTCTCGTCCTCTTGCCGTATGATTTGTCGCAACCTGCAATTACAGACAAATATAATTTCATAGCCACTGAAGAAACCAATCGAAACCCACTTCTGTTGTTTGAGTGAATAACTTTCATTGTATTCAAAAGGATAATAGCATCAAATATCATGAAACTAGATATTAACATCCAGACCAAATAAAAATAATTGTAAGGCCACTTATCTTATTTACGGGCTTATTGTTTTATCTTTACTAAATAGGGGTGGTCACCTACATAATAAATATATATTTTTTTACATGTTTCAATTTTTGGTCGAGAAATGTTTTCAAAATAAATTCATACATTCAAAAATGTAACATAAATCAGCTGTGAGAACTCAATAAATGAATTTCTAGTGCATGATAAGGATGTAAACAGGCAAATGAAATAACTTCCAGACCTTTCAACAAAGCTGATTACATGTATCAAATATCTGGTCACAATATTTAAAGGCATTCATAGACCCAAAATATTAAAATCTCACATAGAGAAACTTCAGAGTTAATGTTCTTAAACCTTGGAACATAGGTACGTGGCCTCCATGATCGTTAGAAGGGAAACTTCACAGATAAGAGGGATAGAAAAATTTTAAATACACTAATATATGAAACACGCATAAACGTGCGTTCAAACTAAACCTTTATTCAATGTAATCCAAGAATGAATGAATGGGTTCATGACGGTTAAAATATGAAACAATGTCTGTACAAATTGTCACAATTCTAATTCCAACACCGATATAACTTCATAAATGAAAACTTGCATTTGCGAATTACGAAGTTGCTAAATTTTGCAAAAGTATGCGAACATTTGCAAAAGTATGCCATTATATTGCAAATTATGCAAAAGCATGCAAAAGTTCAAATCACAATATATAAAATTATGAAAACGTTCGGGAAAATATTCAAAAGGTATGAAAATACGTAAACGGTATGAAAATTAAAAAAGGAAAGAAAATTATGCAAAAAAGTAAAAAAAAATTGGGTGCATGTATTTTGTACACGCGTTATAAATTATACTTGCTTGACGTAATAAAAAAATCACTTTAATTATGAATGAAAATAATTAATAGAAATAAAATAATAAAAGGACAGAAATTATATAATTAATATGGTTAACAAAGTACAAATTCGATCAAATTAAATAATTAAATAAATACTCAACATTCAATATTAATGAAACCACGTGTATAAAATTACTTAATTTTAGGACTTAGTAAAATATCTAATACAATTTTAGTTATAATGTAAAATTAATATATACGCGGATTATATATTATAATATATCAATTTTTAATATTTTATTAAATAATTATTTATAATGAAAATAAATTATACATACGAGAACATTAATTCACAAAACACTCCCGTGGAAACGTCCAGGAGACTACTAAACCTTCCAATGACACTCCCCGCCAGCTACAATGGAACCTTACAAACAACCTGGCATCGTTATACATACAGTACACTCCCGATTATCCGCGAAATTAAGTGGCAGGGCCACCGCGGATAGTGAAAATCGCGGATAATCCGCAAAATAGCCGAAAATGGGAAACATAAATGGAAACATTAATTTCAACTTAAAAATCTAAACATTTATGTACAGTAAAAGTTACAACTAAAGTACAAAATTTTAAATGATGCTAAAATTTTAGTATTTTACTGAGTAATTAACATACAATATATTTCAGTAATGTAAACATAAAAGTGTTCAACCATACGACTAGAAACAAAGTGCGACAGAGACAAAAATAGCAACGCATGCCAGCTTACTGGCACACAATACACTCGTCAGTAGAGTTAAAATTTGCTCACTTGTAATAAAATGACGATTTACATATGTGCTGTTTTTTTTTTTTCGTAGCATGCACGGATAATCCGCACCACGGATCATCCGCCCGCGCATAATAGGGAGTTTACTGTACTGGAACATTAATTCACTTTTCAAAATATACTTGGCAATACACTTAAAAAATTTATGAACACAATTTCTATAATAATATTCACAATTAAATATTTGTTTAATTATATGGACCAATATTCTATATCAATCACTAAAATATATTATTTAAAAGCAATATATAATTTTAATTTGTATGCAGCCTTTTTTGTTTTTTCATCCTGTGAAAATTCCGTTGCATGGCGCGCGCATATCGTAAAGATTTGCTAGAGTGTGAAGTTAATTCGCTCCCTAACTTGCTTGCATGTGTCCACTATTGTGTCACTAGTGCCTATTTTAGCGATGCCGAAGCCTGTGGTGTAGGCAACACCAATCCTCGGCACTCCTGAAGCCTGAAGCCTGTTCCTGAAGCCTGAGGAATAGGCCACCTAGCGTGCACCCAATAAAAAGCTGTCACAGTGTAAAAAAAATTTTAATATCAACACCGTATATGACATCGGTAGTCCGCTATTGTCGCCAGCAACCAGAAGTTTGTAGGAGAATGTTCTAGAATGCTCAAGACGAGTATATAAGGGCCTGATCTCGAGGAGCAGTCGCAGTCGCCCGCCGCGCCGGAAGAAGATGGTGCCAACGATCCGACTCGCCATATGACGTCATGCTGCCCGTCATAGCTGGAACTTCAGGATCGGTATGATCGCCCCAAACTAAGTTAATTTTGGTGATAGAATATTTCGTCGAGTTCTGCAGGTGATAGAAAATATTCACAAGGGATCGCTGCAGGAAGAGTCGGAAATTATTGTAAGTCCGGTTCGGAATTTAACTTTAGTGGTCAGGCAGCACGACTAGGAACTTTACTTATACGGCATTATGTATGGACTTTTACAAAGAATGTACTTCTGATAATGTTTGATGTCGTAGAGCTTGTTGGAGGCATTGGGAGGCTATCACCCTGGAATGGACTTCGATATTTTCAGAAGAAACTTTAGCCATATGTAAAGATAAATATATATGTTATGTAACAGGGTATACGTTTTACGTATTGCTACGAAAGTGAGCAAGGCCGCGACACGTGCAGGTGCAGAGCTGGCTGGCGGCTGCCACAAAATGATATGCGCCGTGCGCGCCTGGAAGATTACAAGGATTGTCGCCTTACCCCCTCCTTCCCAACACTCCCCGCGCGGCGCCCTGCCTTTGACACGTAACTGACACCGGATAGCTGTGGAGTTACGCGAGCCGCCGACACGTGTTTCGAGATATTTCTGCCATCGGGTCGGCGCGGAATGACGCGACTGGCCCCAGCCGCGCTCGGGAGTTCTGGAAGGTTTCTAGGCCTATATATATGTGGCCGGGACGCCGGCCTTGAGAGAGCTAGTAGAGAGAGTTCAGGTGGGAGCTTTCCCGCGGCGGAGTTTCCGAGGCGATAGTGCCGCGGGTGCGGCAGAGTGCCTAAGTCCTTGGACGAAGGTTCCAGGGCAGGGAGTGAGTGAGTGAGTGAGTGAGTGAAGTCGGGATTTTTCCCACGGTGGAGTTCCGAGCGAAGTTCCGAGCAAGGCGTCGAGTGGATCCTCGGCGAAGGCAAGTGCGTCGGCGACGGCGGAGTGCGGCGACGGAGTCCTGCGGCGGAGATCCACGAGGGGTGCTGCGGTGAGTGTTGCGCCAGAGGTGCAGCCCCGCGAGGTGTGTGGATTGTAAAAACGAGTGACTAGGGAAGCAACATTATTTTTAAGTGCAATTGATTATTTGCCATTTTGGAGGATTATTTGTAAGTGAATTAAGTAGTGGCTATCAATAAAACTGTGTGTAATAAAATCTTTAATTGGGCTATCCTTTACGCGGTAAATCGTAACAGTATGATGAAAGTCACTATGCTGTAATTGACTCAGCATACGAGGGAATTAATGTAAATGGGGTGGTTAACGTGAATTCCCAAGTTGCAACCACTGTGTTTACAATTGGCACTCGCCCCTGGAAGAATACGAGAGCGGAAATGCTACACTCTATGGATTTCTCGCACACTCCGCTGTACATGACCATGTGGGTGTGTGTGATAAAAGTGTTAAAAAAGTGACTGGAGGTTTTAAATGCATGTGCTTACATTTACGTTTGCGAAGAAGCTCGTCCTTACGCATCAAAACAACGAGAAAAGCTGGGATACTTTAAGCACGGGGAATACTCGTCCGGCGGCGTGGCTACTTGTTGCTACACTCGCCCGCGGACAGCCCAGGCGCATGCCAATGCTTCTACGAGACACAGAGAGTGGGTACTCGTTGCTCGAGGGACTGTGAAGCAGGAAAGTACCGGCGTGGCTACTTGTTGCTACACTCGTCCGCGGACAGCCCAGGCGCATGCCAATGCTTCTACGAGACACAGAGAGTGGGTACTCGCTGCTCGAGGGACTGTGAAGCAGGAAAGTACCGGCGTGGCTACTTGTTGCTACACTCGTCCGCGGACAGCCCAGGCGCATGCCAATGCTTCTACGAGACACAGAGAGTGGGTACTCGTTGCTCGAGGGACTGTGAAGCAGGAAAGTACCGGCGTGGCTACTTGTTGCTACACTCGTCCGCGGACAGCCCAGGCGCATGCCAATGCTTCTACGAGACACAGAGAGTGGGTACTCGCTGCTCGAGGGACTGTGAAGCAGGAAAGTACCGGCGTGTTTTATGTACCACTTGGATTCGCGTGGTAATTACATCGAGACTCTCAGACACATCCTTTAGGTAAATATTTTACGAGTAACACATTTTGATGGTGAACGTTTGGTGATTTTGCATTGTTAGATAAATCAAGTTGAGAGAGTGTAGTCAGGGAATCAAACAATAATTTGAAGTTCTATATAAGCATTTATAAATAATATAATTCTTTTTTTGATCAACTGAAATCAAATTAATTTTTATTAATTAAACTCCACGCTTATAACAATTCAAAGAAATGTAAAAAATGTTGTAAATGGAAAAGTACCAGTTAATAGGAATTCAATGTTTAATAATATGTTGATAATCTATATTTCGAATTCCATATGTGTCTTATTAATTGATTGTATAAATAATGTTTTTATAGCTTAGGTAATAATTAAAACGTCCTATGTGTTACAGTACCCATCATAAGGTATAATCGTAACGAGTCTTGGCCAGCATTTAATTAATGTCAAGCAAGAGCATTACTTTCATTTTATTTTTGTTATCGAAAGGTCATTGCTGGTTACATTAGTGAATAAAATTGTGTTTGTAGCTCAACGCACCTACTTTTTTTATTTTTATGAATTCTTCCAGAATTCACCCAGTTGTCGAGATAGGCAAAAAATTCATACTTCTTTTTTAATAACTTGTATAGAAAAGTATAACCTAAACTAACTTATATAAAAAAACTTGAAAATACAGTTGAAAAAGTTTATAAACGCAATTTCTGTCACTAATTTTAACGATAAATAATTTGTTTTTAAACATGTACCCGTATACTAGGTATATAAACCATTAAAGTGTAAGATTCAAAAACACAAAGGCCTACATAATTTTTATTTGTGTGTAGCCTTTTTTTTAGCCTTTTTATTTATCCTGTGAAAATTTCGTTGGGTGCGAGCGCATCGTAAAAATCCACTCTTATATTTTTTTTTAATAACGCGCCTAAATATGTGTAATTTTAAAAATTATGAATAAAAATGTTTTTCAGTGAATGTTAAACGTATTTTAAAAGGTGCCTATCCCAAAGTTTTCAAAAGGCACGCATTTATGAAAAAATTATGCTAAATGTATGGAAATTGTATGGAAATGATATGGATAATGTATGGGAAATGTATGCAAAAGTGTTGAAAGTATGAGAAACTAGGTATAAGTTTACAAAAGTATTGGAAAGTACAGGAAATTATGCTTACTGCTGCCATCTGTAACCGGCTGTAAAGATGTTTCAATTCAAAACTATTTTAAAAAAAAAAAAAAAAAAATTGTGTCATTGAGCAATACTCGTAACATACCGTAAATTAGTACACAATAAAACTCCGTTACCTACTCACTTCCATCTCCCTGTGATACTGATAATACTCTACCGGCTGTAAAATATTTTCACATAAAAAAAATGCAATAGCCCGAGATGGGTGAGGGTGATCCTACAAACCTACAGTACACAGAATAACAAGCCAAGATGAGTTATTGTCAAAAACAGTATATTTAGTAGCGTTCAGCTACTTGAAATAGGAATTAAGTTGGTAAAACAAAAAAAAAAATATTGTTTAGGTACTTATGTACACGCGTTAAAAAAATAATATTCCTTGGCGTACTAAAAAAACTAACTATAATTTTGCATCCAAACAGTTAAGAGAAATAAAATAATAAGTACTGAAGTACTATCATAAATATGGTTTGTAAAAGTATAAAAAATCAAAATAAAAAATTAAATAATAAAAAAAAGTATTAAATATTAATATAAACACGTGTATAAAATAAAATATTTGGAAGAATAATCGAGATAAATTTTAATTATTAATTACAATAAATGAAGATGCTGAATGTTCTAATTTTTTATTTTAATTATTTATTGAATAAAATATAATAATTTATAAATATACAAGTTATACATACAGGAAAATAACCTCGCTTTTATGAATACCTACTCTTGATAAAGTTTATAAACACAATTTATATCACTAATATTCACAATAAGTAAATGATTTTAATTATACGGACCAGTATTCAATTCCAATCACTGTAGTATATGATTTAAAAACACCAATATGAATTTTATTTACATGTATTCAATTCTTCACCCTGTGCTGTGCACCTAAGGAAGTATAAGGTCAGATTATTCCGACCTACGGCCGGCATTCTTACGTTCCCCTCCCACATATGCGCCCTATCAGGGTGGGGTGGGAGAAACTTCCATTTCGTTTTATATACATTGCAGAGCATAATTGGTAGAGACTGGAAAATTTCGCGGTTTCAATTACCTATAGGATAGACTCAAGGATCCTCTATGTACTAGGACAAATTACACCTGCTCATTGGATAATGACTCGTGACACGTGTCACTTGGGATGCTTGTGATTTGATACTACTTTTGTTGAAGGTTTTTCACTGGCTTAGAATCCTTCAGGTAAACGGTGGTCCGATCACTGACTCAGAATGATGGTGAACGAGTTTGGAGTCCGGCCTACCGCGAAATGAATCCGCGAATTGTTCCGGTCTCTGATGATTGTAACAGAACTGTTTGGGGATCGCTCGCTGTTGTCTGGTCGGGAGGGTGTTACAGCAGCGGCACGGACACAAGAGGCGCTCACCTCGCCCGCCGGTCCTCAGTCTGCTCGTCAGCCTCCCTGAGGCAGGCCTGCACCCGGCGCCGCACCTCCGCCGCCGCGCGCTCCATGCCGACCCCGCCGCCGCCCGGGCCCGCCCACAGCGAGTCCATGCGCGCCCCTGGCGGACCAAGGCTTCACTACTTACTCTGCTACCTAATACATTCATTTCAATAAATTTTATACAACCTTACATCCTTGCAAGGGGTGTAAAAATACAGGGCTTGAAGGGCGAAAAATTAATAATTCCCTTAGTACATTATCAAATCCTTTCAAAATTTTTGTAAACCTTATAAATATTATCTGAATTGCTGCTAATGGTGAAATAAACAGGAAATAAACGTCAAAAAATGTATAGCTCCAATATTAGGTCAAATATAAAAATATACAACAATAACTAAAAATTATCTAATTATTTGGTCAAAAAAATTTAAGACGAAGCTTTACTGAAACGGGTTAAAAAAAACAGCGTTTTGGAATAAAAAGAATAAATAAAAATTCAGCGCCATTTACAAACAAAAATAATTACTTTTTAGTAGGCTACGTATAAAATCAACTTCGTTACAATTTATTGCGAAAATTCTAAACATTCGGCCGAAATAATTTTTGATGAAACGAACTATTACCGTAAAAATTGTGTTTGAAAGAAAAACTATTCAAACTTCCTTCTTATCAAATTCTTTCTAAATTCTTTTTATCTATCTTAATGTTATCCTAAACCTCGGTCCAAAGCATATTTTTTATTCGACCACTGTTTATTGCAAGGAATTAAAAATATTATTTGGAGGTCAAAAAATTCGTAACTACTTTAGTAAGCATAATACGAAATTTTCTTAAGATATTTAATGCCATTATTTTTTTCCTCGACTAATATCCTTCAACGAAATTCTTGTGCTGCATGATACTTATATGTAGAACATGTTTTGTCCATGCTATCGTCGCTGTGTTGTCCACAATACTGGTTTAGTTTCATCGTTGGTTCCGTTTGTCCGACATCAGATGATTCCGTCTTGTTTTCTGGGAATTTTTTATCTTCGTATTTTATTTTATTTTTTTTTTTACTTTTTCCGTGACAAACAATGTAAAACTACAATAGCGTATGTCCAAAGAAAAATTTATTAGATCATGAAAAATAATGTTTTGCTATCCAGATGGGAATGTAGGGGGGGTGTGTGTTTGTGTGTGTGTATGTTCAGGGTTTAGGGTTGGGGAAGAAACAGTTTCATCCTTATACTTAAAATAAAGTCGGTTAACGGATGATAGTTTAACGTGACAACGTCATAACAAAACATTGATGAAATGATTGCATACTTTTATTAATAAAATTGAATCATTTTTATTGAATTATCACTATTTTGTATGACTACAAAGAAGGAGTGAAATAAAATCTACAATTTAGTTGATAAATGTACTTTTATTTGCACTCATTAATTAAAATATGTTTATTACTTTAACGAACAGATGATTTTAACTAGGTAGGTAGCTATAACTTTTATACATGTTTGATATTTAACTTCTTCCAATCTGTGTTATTCTGTTAAGGATAGGACGATGATAAGAAAAGTAGGAAACGAATGGGAGTGTTTCAAGTTTAATTTGCCTCGAAAAAGTCAAATCGATGGTTGTTCCAATCGAGTGGAAGAGATATAGATGCGGCGCAAGCGTACAATGAGCGTAACGGCACAATGTGCGTAAAGGGACAATGAGTCATCTTTTTTCGTGCGTGCAGCCGGCGTACATCGATTTATTAGACGTTGTCACGTCAATATTAACTTGGCAATGATGGACCACACCGACACCCTAACGTCTTACCTCCATGTGTGTGCCTGTCGAAAGACTTGGGAACGACTGAAGTAGGTACCATTGCACCTCGGTGACGTTACGGAACGCGGCCTCGCTGCACGAAGCGCACGACGCGCGACCTCCGGAAGCGACGGGACCGGCCGGCGCGAAGTGACGTGACGAAAGCGCCCGTCCACGAGGGGTCGGCCATTGGGCGAAGCAATGGTGCCAACCTTTCCCCTCCGTGGTCCCGCGGAACCGACGCGGTGTTTCCGCAACCGGAGGGGGTTTCACGGCCGTGGCTCCGGTCTCCCGGAACGTTTCCGGACCGGGACATCCCCTCCTCCCCTCCCACAAACTATCATTACCTTTCCTCCACTCTCCCCCATCGACACGAACACAGACCTCACGGGGAGGGAAAAAACAACCACCCTGCCTCTTCACGGCGTTGTTTTAAAGCGGTCGTTCATGACTCACGGCGGAAAAAAAAATATATTCAGTGGTCCGGCACTGTACCTTTCACCACAGCTAGTCATCTTTGACCTCTAAATCGTGAGCTAACGATTATGTTCACTTGACGCTTCCGAAATCGTTAATGTCGGTTATAAAACTAGTGACACATTTTTGAGTTTATTTTTAACTTTGTTAATTCCGCCAATAAAACGCTAAGAAAGTTTTTTACTTGATCAGTTTCGATATCTTGCTATTCAAGAAAAAAAATATTTATTATTTTTAACGCTCTTACTTTAAATACAGTTTTTGTTGTTATTAGCCTTTGTGCGACAATTAAATATCTAAAGTAGTTAATAACTGATCAATAAATACAATTTTATAACCAACATCATACCATCTTAAGTCATACTGTAGCACGCCGTCAGATTTCCCAAGTCGAATAAGCTACTTACATAGAGCCCTGTATGTTTGATGATCTGTCGGAGTATGCTTAACTTCTTAAGTAGCGTTGTAAAGCTGTCTCCTTTTGCTTACAGCATAACTTGATTCATATGGAAAGTTAATGAATATTCTTTAAATTAATGAAGCACTTATTAGTATTTGCTGTTTTTGGTATCATGTATTTCCTGCCACTGTTATAAACTTATATGTTGCTATAGTTTCATAGATATGTCGAAACAGGTAAGTCCTTGTTTTCGTGCTCGGCTGCACAATGCGCTGTTAGTAACGAACAAACTACTAAAGATAATCTAAACCTGGACCCTCAGTTGAGCGAATTTTAACACAGCTGAAACCTGAGTCGCTGATTCACAGCACACAAATTTCAGTTCATGCAGTCGTTTGGTTGAGAAAACATTTGCTCAATTTGTCTAGGACACCGCTAACTGATTAAAAAAAAGGTTCACCGATATGATCTGCTGCTAGCAAAGCTATTATAAAAATACAAGTAATCACTGGGTTAAAACTAAAAGCCAAAATAAAATAATTATAACACTTGAAAAAAAACCTGACAAATTGATAAATGCCTTAATATGCTTTAAAAACTATGGCTGGTTGTTATGGTGTTAGACGTGTTGACAATTGCTCAAAAATTCTACATTAAATAGTTCAAGACGTTTAAGTCAAAGAAAAAAATGTGATGTAGTGTTGCGGGTTTTCTCAAGCGAGGCCAGAGGAACTCCAATTCCACGCGAATTACTTCATGTGTGTGTGAGACTCAACTGTTTTTTTTTTTTTTTTTTTACGTGACAACGTCTAATAAATTGAAGAACGCCAGCTGCACGCACGAAAAAGGATTACTCATTGTCCCGTTACGCTCATTGTACGCTTGCGCCACATATATCTCTCTTCCACTCGATTGGAACAACCATATATTTGACTTTTTCGAGGCATATTAAACTTGAAACACTCCCATTAATTTCCTACTTTTCCTATCACCGTCCTATCCTTAACAGAATAACACAGATTGGAAGAAGTTAAATAGCAGACATGTATAAAAGTTATAGTTAAAATAATCTCTTCGTTAAAGTAATAAACATATTTGAATTAATGAGTGCAAATAAAAGTACATTTATCAATTAAATTGTAGATTTCATTTCATTCCTTCTTTGTATCCATACAAAATAGTGATAATTCAATAAAAATGATTCAATTTTATTCAGAAAAGTATGCAATCATTTCATCAATGTTTTGTTATGACGTTGTCACGTTAAACTATCGTCCGTAAACCGACTTTACAGACAACCAATTTTTTTAACAAGAAGGGAAAAAATGCGTTTAGTCATGAGCAAGCAACAGTCCGCTTGTCCGCCAGCTACGAGTGACTTCTTTACACTACGCCCCACCTACAAACCCCGTTAAGTCCTGTTCGTATTTGCAAATGTAGGGGAAAGAAGCTCGTTACCGCCGGCGCTGGTTCGACCGCTAACACGAATCTTTGTGGCTTCAGCTTTCCGCTTATGGACCAAAAATAATTGTGTGGGTGTGTAGGCGCTCTACACACCTACACAATCTTACCACTTCCCAGGCTCGAAGGCAATGAAAGCCAATGTAGAAACAGTATAATTTGTATGCCTAACTGAAAAATATACAAATAAATTTAAAAAATGTTAAATATTTTAAATGTAGCAGCTAACTTAATCAATACAAAACAACCAATCACATGAATTTCCCTTTATATTCTAAAAACAGCTGACTTATCCTAATCAGCCAGTTAAACGGAAAGCTATTGGTAAACAACTACTTATAGTATCGCAAGTTTTTTTTACAGAACCATATATAATGTTAGAAAGTTAAAAAATTGCATTAGCAAATTTTTAAGTTATACTTCTTTAGGAGCGTTATGGAACAAATGATGAGAGTGAATTTTTGCGATGCGCACGCACTTTGCATCCAAATTTTTACAGGAAGATGGCGGACCCACAAGTATGAACATAGACCCGCATCCTAGTCACTTTCATAACAATTAGGGGACATAACATACATATTGGTTTGCCAAATGAATCTACTAAAGTTAAACTACCCTGGACTGTATTTGGTAAACTAAAATAGTAATAGTAAAGAGTAATTAAGAGATTAAAAAAACATAAGGATACTAGTATTACAAAAATTATCATACATATTCTCTTCATATCTTCTCTCAGACTTCTTAGCGCCGTGGGTAAAGTGCGCGGTTAATAAGTTAAAGGAATGTGATACAAAGCTCGGAAGTATTTTTTTTTTTACATTTTTTAATGAGAGATTACTGTATTTTACAAATTGTGCTTAAAGCAAATATATTTGAATAAAATATATATTTTTTACAGTCGTCCTGTAATATTATTACATACATACATAGCTCAGTCCATTGGCTTGATTATTTCATACTAAGTAGACCTATATCCCATATTTTTACTTAAATCATTATTAAATTAATAACGTTGGTTAGGAAATGAATTTCCATTAATTCTTCAATACCTAATCATTTATAATGATCTAACGTGGGCGGAAACTATGTAACAATAACTTTTAAATGAATTTTGACATGGTGGTCAGTATTTTAATAAAATTCCTTGTCAAAAATCAAGTCCAATCGGGGTTTATTAGTTTTTCAAGTCTTTTTCGTTTTTATCGGAGACATTTCATTATATAATTTAACTTTGCGCTCTGCAAATCGAATGATTCTGTAGTCGACGTAGCTGCTCCGGTAGCGATTTCTAGCGGCTGATGCCGAACTACGTGAGAGTCATGTTCCGAAATTTAGTGATTTATATGGAACATAAATATATGACTATAAAAAAATATGAATATAAATACATATTATTAATTTTCCTTGAACATTCGTGGTATAAATAAGGTAACTATCTGACGTAGATACTTTTTAGAACGGAAAGAAAAAATCGGGAAACACGGTTTTCACACACTACACACGTCCCTAAATTTACTCCCATTAGATGGTTTCGTATTCCTACTAGTTTGTGAAAAATAATAGTTTATAGCTTACATTACTATACCAGCATTGGACGTCACGGCTTCTTGAAACTAAAAGTAGATAAAAACGGAAAATATGTTGTTTCAAGTACTAGAGACTAACGCGCGTACATTAGTACAAACTTTTTTTAAGAATGCGCTTTTTTACTTGGCAATAATTAACAAATACCAGAAAAAGATTCGCAAATTTGGGTTGTGTCACAGTTTATTTTTCACATTATAAAATTAAACTGAAGGAATTTCTTACTTCTACTGAATCTATAGTTTTAAAAATCCACCATAAATTCATAGTTGCCAGTGTTGTCAATTGTAATTAATGAGAAGCTCGTGGATTAAATTATTTAAATAATTTGCAACAATTCACATCAATCAGTGACCGGTGCGTGGGGTTTAACGGTAACAGTACGACAGGGCCAGCTAAATAAAACTGGAACTACACATCTACATTTACAATAATAATATTTAAACAAACTATAAACACATTACTAGCAGTAAAACGCTACTCACAATTAAGGTTAAACATTAGAATAATATAATAAATCGTGAAGTGTTCTTACCCAACGTAGCGCGACAAAGCAATGCCTGCACAACGAGTCCACAGGGCAGCTACCACGCCATGTTGTTTACGACAGAGCCACATTACGTTGCCATGCCAACAGAAGAGCGGGTGTGTGCTTTAGCGCGCTTGACGAAAGACAGCTGTGGGGGCGGTGAGTTGAAACGGTTTTACACAGCTGTTTCCTCTCTCCTACCTCCCCCTTCCATCAACATGCCGAATTTATTGATGTGTTTCTCTGTATACGGCAAGGAATATTAATAAAATACTGCCCATATTATTAAAATTCACTAAACCGTTAATACTATAAAATTTCCCATTGTAAAAATGAACTTTGGTTATAGATGGCAGCACCATGATTGTATATTTCCTTTCTATTCGACTTCCGTTCCATTCACGAAATTACTCAGCACTTCTTAAAAATAATTTATCTCCTTGGGATAATACCCCGGGAAAAATAATTTTTCATAGTAAAAACCTCCGAAAAACTAATATTTATAAAATATTAAAAAAAATATGTGCTGTCACCATCTACGTAACGTAAGACGTAACAAACCACGACTTTACACATGTATAGCACAAAGATATAACAAAAACAGACATAAGACTTATATGTGAAACGTAAATTCAACACTCGTTCCTATGATAGTAACAATAAAATTCTGATATAGTAAAGTATTCAATGATATTAAACATAATTATATATATATTTAGTTTTGACGAACGTAAACATCTGTACCTTATTTTTAGGTTATGTTTAACAAAGAAATTCACGAAAGAAGCAATGATTAATGTTGCTAAACGTATAACCTTCGAAACGATACCAACACCATTTTTAAGAAAGAAACCCAAAGTTGCCAACTTGGTTTCAAATTTTAAGATTTTGCAATTTGTTATCATGTAGGCTATGATCAAAAAGTAAATTACAAAAATTGAGAGTGTGACTCTTAAGTGGAAATGATAATTGTTGACGGTAAATTTAATGAAATAAAATCATCATAACTGCATCATAACTGTTCCGAAACTACCTGAAGCGCATAAAATCCACCTATTTCATAACTATCCTGTTACCATTCCCCAAGATATTGTACTTTCAACATAATATGTAAATAAAATTACAAAAGGTATTGATTCTGGAAACTTAGATTGTGATACATCAATTTAAAGAGTACAATTTTTAAACACCACACTTATTTTTTTATTTGTCGTACATAATTTTATGTTGGACTCTTGGCACCTAGATTCTGATTCGAGGGGTATATTTGAAGTTCACTCTGGAATTCGAATTCTAGATTTGGATTAAGAAAATTTAACTGGACCCATCACTACAAGTGGGAAAAAGTTGCATTGATTTGCAAACTAAGTAACAATATTTTGCCAAAATCTTCATATACAGTTATGTCTATTCCGTGCCCAATTTTAAGCTAGTGGAGGGCTTACTACTTCAAGGTCTTTATAGAAATATGCAGGCAGGTCACCACGGTTATCAGCAACATTCCACCGCATCCTACAACAAATCCTACTAATATGATAAGAGCGAAAGTTTGTGTGTATTTTTGTTACTCATTGACGTCCGAACCGCAGAACGGATTTGGATGATATCTGGCATACAGCTGACTCATAGCCTGGATCAACACATAGGACACACATAACTATGAAATTAAACCCTATTTGAGTTATAAAGAGGTAAAGTCATTATAAAACAGAAAATCATAGGTCATAGACACACAAACAGTGAGTGTGTGTAATTTCTCTATGTTTGCCACACGATCATACATATTGTTACGATTTACTGCGGGTTCGTAAAGGATAGCCCAATTAAAGATTATTATCACACACAGTTTTATTTATTTCCACTATTTACATTACTAGCTAATAATCTAAAAAAATGCCAATTAATCAATTGTACTTAAAAATGTTGCTTCCTCCAGTCACGCGTTTCTCACAATCCACACGCCTCGCTGGGCCGCACCTCTGGCACAACTCTCGCCGCAGCACCCCTCGTGGTCCTCCGTCGCAGGACTCCGTCGCCGTACTCCGCCGCCGCCGTCGCACTTCCCCTTCACCGAGATCCCACTCGACGCCTCTCTCGGAACTCCGCCGCGCCCGCGACACTATCGCCCGGAACTGAACTCGTCGCCCTGGAACCTTCGTCCAGGGACTTCGCCACTCTATCGCCCGGAAACTCCGCCGCGGGAAAACTCCCGACTTCACTCTGAACTCACTGACTCCCAGAACTCTGCTGAGGCCGACGTCCTCCTTTTATATATCAGCCGCCAATTCTGGAACTCACGAGCGCGGCCGGGGCCAGTCGCGTCATTCCGCGCCGACACGACGGCAGAAATCTCTTGAAACACGTGTTGGCGGCTCCCTTAACTACGCAGCTGTCTGGTTTCAATTACGTGTCAAAGGCAGGCCGCCGCGCGGGGATTGATGGGAACGAGGGGGGAAAGCGACAATCCTTGTTATCTTCCAGGCGCGCGCGGCGCATATCATGTTGCGGCAACCACCAGCCAGCTCTGCACCTGCACGTGTCCCGGCCTTGGTCACGTTCGTAACAATAAAGTAAGATTTTGCAACTTCCTATCCTTCTCCTTGGTGAGACCCGTCCGCTTAGTGGAGCTCGCGGTAACTAGCGAACTAATGGCGTTAATAACAGTTTAGTTCTGAACTTTGTCAGTAGATGGCGTTGTCTTGAATTTTAAACGTCCTATCGTTTGGTGGAACCGTCATGTCTTGCAAAAGTTTGTGAGTGTATGTGTATGTTTGTTACTTTTTTACACTGTATTAATACTTAGGCTACAATCTATCCCAAAAAAAATTGGCTGTCCCTATGGGATGATCAAAGTCACTTAATGTCATTAAAACGTGACTGCCTAACATTTGATGTAAAGGGTTCGTAATAACCCGTTTTTACCCGTTTTTTACAAACTAAATCCAGGAAAAAAAGAAGGTTCCTGCAGGATAGTATTATCACTAAACTCTGTAACAATATAGACCAGGACTTTTTTATAACAATAAATATATAAGGATATAGTATATGGTACAGAGAATAATTCAATAAAAATAAATTTGATCAAGTACCGGTTGAGGAGACCATATACACATCTATTGACACAGAGATGACAAATAATAACGCAACTACATACCCTGTTGAGTTTTTAAACTCATTTAATTATCAGGGTTGCCATCCCATAAGTTGCACCTGAAGGTCGGTGTGCCTGTCATACTGATGCACTAAGGCTGTGCAATGGCACTAGGTTAAGCATCACAGAGCTGAAAAGGCATATTATGCAGGCCACCATCATCACCGGAGGAGCCAAAGGAGAGAGGGTGTTTATACCACGTATTCCTATTATTCCTACTATCTCATACAGTAACATTAGTATCTCTTGACAGTGGGTGAGAAATGTCTTCCATAAACTAGTTTTGATAACTCAATTTTTTTCAACTTGTTTGATTACGTTTTATCACATTAATGATAATAATGCAACAGTCAGTCTTAGTGCGATTATAATCCAAACAACAAATAATAAAATCTTGCCAAGAGCGGGTCTGACACGAGCCAAGGGTCGCACAGTGTGGAGGTGCGGCACCCGTAATGCGCGAGTCCTACTCGCTCTTGACCGTTTTTTAAGTTAAATTTAACTGTTAATCCGCGGGTGAAACCGCTGGTCGCAGCTAGCATTAAATAAACTGTTTCAAGAGGTTTTCTAAGCGTTCATAGTACGCATTCCGCTTCACTACTTTGCACGGGCCTACCCATTGGTTAATTAATTTCTTTGAACGCCCCCTTCTCACTGATTTATCATAAATTAATAATCCCTTAAAATTCTGTTCGTTCACTGTCCTACCGCAATATTCTTTACTACGTGGTTGTTATTGCACCGGCTTCTCGCGAGCTAACTGATTCATGGAATGGAGTCCATTTATCATTTTATTGATCCATATTCTTCCTGTTCCGACAAGTAATTTTCCATCTTTTTCAATAATACGCCTGATATGTTGAAAATACTACAGAAAATTAATTCCTGAGAACTAAAACTACCACTGGAATGTGGTGTAGTGTTGAAAACAAAATTATTTTGTATTATCAATTATTCCAATTATTTTTTTATTTATTTATATAACATTTTACAAATTTTGTTAGCGTCATGTTAGATGTTTCCACAAAATTGAATAGCGGATGGAAACTGTATGTGCGTATATGTTTGACATGCAAGATCTCATAAATATTATTTCACTCGAAATATTGGACCCTTCTCTGTAATATGTACTGTGTTTGAAGGAAAAAACTAAAATATTTCAAATTTTTAATCCTTCATTCAAGACAAAATTATAATAGTTTTTACTGTTCCACACTGTAAGAATTTCTCACGGGGGTTATTCATTATCTATATTTTAGATGGCACAAAAAAGATGTTTCCACTCAATATGTTTTTGAACTAAAATGTAAATTAAGCTTTATTTTTCTTTTTTGTATTCCTACATCTCTATTAATTTATCGTATAAATTCACGTGTTCTTGGCATGAGAAGGCATTGTACTGTTTTCTGGAATGGACCATACAGAATATAAATCCAAAGATTCTTTCTTAGCTCAAATGGAACAGTTAGTAAAAAAAATTTGTTCTCAGATTTTGAGAGTGTCCTTCGAGTTTTTATTACTGTAAATCTATTTGATAATCAATTATTAAATCATGAGATTTTACATATCTGTTGTTTCAGCTTCTTTGTTTAAGTACAGTTCGGAGTTCCCTTTATCGGAATGTTCTCTCTTCTCCGCTCAGATAGCTAACGAAGTAGCAGAAGTAAGTCTGAGTCCGAATTCACCTGAAGTATGCGCACTTATCTCGGAAGTGGTATCGCAAGTACTATCCGAACTGGTAATGAAGTATGAAAGTATGCAAGTAAACTATATGTTTACTTATCGCGTGCTTCGAGTTAAAGAAATGTTGCCATAAAAAAATCATTTGTAGGTTATATTTGATATAAAATTTAAGTAATATAAAAACTAGTTAAACCATCATTATTTCTATATGTGAATGTTATTAATAAATTGAATAAAAACATAATATTTAATCTTTTTTATGAGGAAAATCCAACAAATATAAGCACCTACGTACCGTTTGTAAATTAAATTCTTGCGACACAAATAAAATGTTTAATAAAACTAACTTAGTTAAAAATAGTTTTTTTTTCTAAAAGAAAATATGAAAAAATATATATATGTAAGCAAAGTGTTCAGCTGGCTAATATCGTTTGAAGAGCCCAGACATTGAACCCATCTGGATTTATTCAAGTACGCAAGTGAATTACGTAAGGTCGCAAGTAAACAACTGCTTACTTGAATTCGGAAACAGCGCAAGTACTGCCGAAAGGCAGCGGTGACAGGATCCGCAGTTGCGACGGCCCGCGAGGTGGTCGTGACTCGCTGGGCCTGGAGAGAGCGGCGGCAGACGGCAGATAATGGTGCGATGGTCGAGGGTCAGCGGAGCGCCATGGACGTCACGCGCAGAGCGAGGACGGCAGAGGCCCGACGAACGGCCGGCTCCCACGCGAAGCAGCGGGTCGCCATGGTGCCAAGCAGCCTGTCTGGTCAGGATCGCGTTCGCAGCCACCTGCAGCTGAGACGAAACCATACTTAGTTCACGGTCCTACCAAAACTTTTGTTTTGAAAACCATACTTAAGGGCTACTTAGAGTTATTATTTGGACCCAAACATTCTTCTCAAGACGTCTGCCTACCTACAGCCAGGGGCGAAAATCTGTATAATTCGCAAAGGGAACCCTAGTAAATTGGGGGGGGGGGGGTCAAATACTTTTTCATGTGGGGTTATCCGACATGTCATCTCTGGCTACGGTGCTTGTAGGTTGTATACTGTCCATGTAAATACATTAAAATATATATAAAGTTTTCCGTAAGACGTGGTTTAGACATCAAACTCGTTTCGCAATCACGCTTTTGCAAGTGCAGGCAGGCATTTCAGTGAGGGGCTTCATTGTTCCAGAATTAGGTGGGGAGGAGCCGCCCGTAGATATAAGTCATGCCTACAGTTTTAAACCCTTCTTAAATTTCCTGCATACCTGCGTGTATTACTTTCGATTTGGTCTACGTTGAAATCCCTGCTCTAGGGGTCTTCCCACAGGCAGTTATTACTACTTAGATACCAAAATTTCTTAAAGCTTTCTTTAAAGGTGTGCCTAATTATTGGAGTTATTGCTTTTTCGACCCCATCAATTTTGAAAGCCTTGCTTTAAATAGGTTGTCAACCTACATTTGATTGTATGTGGTTTAACATCGCAAAGTAATGCATATTGGCTTTGGGCGACGGGACATCGAAGATCATCTATCTATATAAATAAAAAATATAAAAATTCGTTCGTACAAAATCGTGAATTCATGAAAGTTCTTCACCGATTGCTTTGAAATTTTTACATCACGTTGCATTCGAATACACGCTTGTTTTTATATACCTATGCCACACCTGTGGCAGGTAAATGATAGATAAAAACATAGATAGGTAAAAACATAAATTTTAGTATGTTAATTACTTAGCCAAGGGCCAATCGTTAGAATTGTACGGTTTGGGTCGAGATATGGATTGCTTCTCACGTGGACAATTATATGTTGCGTATTCTAGAGTCGGCAAACCGAACAAGCTCTATATCTACACAGACGATGGAACAACAATTAATATTGTATACCGACAAGTATTGTGTAATTAAACATATTAGAAATGTGTGCTTTCTCTTTTCTTTCTTTTTTATTTAACCAGACTGAGCCACAGCAACGCGTGGCTTGGTACATCTAGTAGTAAATAAGCTTTGAACCACTTGGACACCAACTCGGTGATCAGAACTTTGAGTGATGGGACCTACAAACCTTGCCGCATAAAGGCTTAAAGGTCCCTGTCCATCTGCAGTTAGTTGTTTTTTGTGACATGAAGAACGGAGCGCCAGAGTGTCACTGGCACACCTAACCCCTCTGCATGAAATTTAGTGAGCTGGAGTGCGGTCTTAAAGCCCCCACACACACGATCACTCCAGCTGCTCATTTCGGAGAGAACAGTCCTATCTGACGATTTGGGTTGAACCGAGGCCTTCTCCAAACACGACCAGTCTTGTAGTCGGTGTTGATGTCGGATATATCGTTCCATCGTACAACGAGGAAGAAACTTTGGATTTTGCAACTTCAATTGCAATCAATACTAATATTATAAATGCGAAAGTAACTCTGTCTGTCTGTCTGTCTGTCTGTCTGTCTGTTTGTTACCTTTTCCCGACTGAACGGCTGAACGGATCGTAATGAAATTTGGCAAGGAGATAGATTATTTCCTGGGGATGGACATAGGCTATATTTTGTCTAAAAAAATAAATTTTAAACGGGTTAAATAAATATATCTTAATTTTATGTAATGTGTGTCATAGATATAAAAACTGTTAGTGACATTCCTCTATGTCTGCCGATCAATAGCTTTCAAGCCATTACGTTACGTTTTGCTATTGTAAGGAACTAATTAGAGAGTAAGAAAAAAATAAAGATCTTGACAGTTTGTAGTGTCGCCATATTTGTTTCAATTTTCAATACCGTTTTTGTATATTATAATTTAAATTGCAGAAAAAAATCATTTTTCATAGACACATAAATAGTGAGTGTGTGTAATTTCTCTATGTCCACGAGGTCTCGCCGCGTCAATTTTCTCCTTGGGGCGAACCCGTCCGCTTGATTAAATAAACAGCTTTTAACGTTGCATGATTTCATGATTTATTTCATGAAAATCTGCTCTCATAAAAAAGTTAGTTTTATAGACATTCAATAGGTCTCTCTCTCTCTCTCTCTCTCTCTCTGAAAATCAATTTATAAATCGTTACAAATTTATTTCCTTTATTTTTTTTTTAGTTTGATTTGATACAATGTTATGATTTCACTAAAAAACAATTTCTACCTTTTCCTATTTTCATTTCCACATTACGAAGTTTCACTTCTTCCACGTGGAGGGACTCCACGCAATATTTATGCTTGCAATTAAAAACTATTTTTTAATGATGCCAAAGAAGTATAACTTCTCATGCGCGTACCTAAGTACACGCACCCATTATTTTTATTTAATTTCTACTATATATATATTTTTTTTTCTCCCTACGTAGGGCACTCATAATTCTTTTAAATTTCATGTGTATGTTTTCAATGTCATTCGAGTTGTACAATTTTTTTTTGTCAAATTGGTCATTATTTATACTTTGTTTCATTTTGGAAACATACGTATTTTAAGAATTATGACAAATAAAAAAAATTGTTTCACTAACATTCTTAGGTTTTTATTGTGTGGATAGTTTGAAGTTTAATATTATGTACGTACATAAATTCTTAAACTTATAAATTTCTTCGAAATTTATTCATTCTATGTGTCAATATTGTTATTTTTTACAGTACCTACTTATTTGCAAGGAGTTTGGTTTAGTGATTATAATTTATCTGCTGAGCGTCAAGAGTCTTAGGGCTGCCGAGACCGAAGACCAGAAATATTTATCAATTATATAATATATTGTTGAAAAAATTTTAATTTTACTATTTCAGGAAAATTGTTTTTTTTTATTAATTAGAATAGTTACGTGTAATTGCCATCTTCCTTTATTTCATATTAAACATTATGTTTGGTTGAGTGTGAGATGATTTTATTTATGTAAGTTTTAATTTCATTTAATTTCTTATATATATATATATTCTTACCTACCTACTTCTATTAAATTTCGGGCGGATGTTAACATTGTCATTCCAGTTGTATAAATTTTTCTGTCAAATTAGTTGTTATTTATACTTTTTGTTTCATTTGGACTATGTTTTTTTTTACTTTCAAAGATTTGTAGTGTGTACAGGGAGTGAAATCTCTATTAATTTCTACACTCCTTTGGATAAGCGGAATATTGCCACCACAGTATTACATATAAACTAATCCTACAAATATTTTAAACATTATGACAAATAAAAAATAGTTTCACAAACATCCTTAGTTTTTTTTGGTGTGTATAGTTTGAAGTTTAATATTATGTATGTACGTAAATTCTTAAACATACAGTTATTTATTAATTTATTTAGATAATTATTCATAGGTAGGTAATAAGCTTTCTATTGGTCAATATTGCTATTATGGTAGATAGGAGTACAGTAAATGCCTTTATTCTTATATTCCTTTATATCTCTTTCGATTTGGAGTGTTTCCGAGCCATTCGGGGTCCTCAACATCACCCCCTTCCCCCCCCCCCCCCCCCCGGTTGGTTAAAGACCCCAAATTTTGAAAATTTAAAAAATTTAAAAAATCTATATCTTTCGATTTTAAGTGTTTTCGAACCATTCAGGGTCCTCGAACCCCCCGCCCCCCTCTGCGAACAAAGCCCCAAAATTTCGACAATTTCAGGAATTTCAAAATTCTATTCTTTCGAGATGGGGTGTTCCAAACCATTCGAGGTCCTGAACATCCACTTTAAGCAAAAGTGAAAGCCCCAAAATTTCGAAATATAAGAATATATATAATTGGATGTTGGCATGTATGACGTCGATAAACTCTTACACCGTTTGACCGATCGCCATGAAAGTTGGCACATCGAAGTGTTTTTATCATGGAGAAATTTTATACTAACCATTTTTTTTTGTAAATCGCCGCTAGATGGCGCTGTAGCGCATCAACTTCTAAACCTTTCAACCAATCGCCATGGGTAAACAGAAAACCATAGGTCACAGATACACAAACAGTAATTATGTGTCATTTCTTAATGTACAACACACTGGAAATATCGCTATCCATTTTGCTGTAACTCGCGGACAATATATCACCCGGTGTTCAGCCCGGGCAAAGCCGGGTACTGCAGCTAGTTTTAGTTATAAAAAGGAAATAAAATAGCAAAGTAAGCAAAGGGTATGAGCATATATGTCTGCAATGGCAGCCAGCTGATGGACTTATCGTTCGGACTGACGGTATTTGACTGGCGAGACGCTGTTCCCAAACACGGGCATTTCGGACAGAGTGCTCTCGAGCTCACGGTCCGATCAGACGGGGAGACATCAGTTCCGAAAGGTCAGGCCGTCGTCCTTGGTCAATCACGGCAGTTCCGGCTGATAGGACTGAACTGACAGTTCGGACTGACCGTGTGCGGGTTACGCACGCACAGGCAATGCTGGAGATGGAGAGCCGGTGCCGGCACCGGATGACTTTCAACAGCAGTTACTCACGGAGAACTGCATGCACAGGCCCGGGAGGCAGGGAAACCGGTCCGGAGTGCAGACGGATGATGACCTCCACATTCCGGCTGTCGGGCCGGCACTGGGCAGGGGGCACGTGGTGTCCTCGCCGCAGGGCATCTCCACCGCTCACGCAATGCAACACGCACACTGGCACAGTGCAGCGCAGACTGTGTCCTCGCCGCAGGGCTTCCCCACCGCTCACGCAATGCAACACGCGTACTGGCACAGCGCAGCGCAGACTGTGTCCTCGTCGCAGGGCATCCCCACCGCTCACGCAATGCAACACGCGCACTAGTACAGCGCCACGCAGACTGTGTCCTCGCCGCAGAGCATCTCCGCCGCTCACACACTGCAACACGCACACTGGCACAGTGCAGCGCACGCAGACTGTGTCCTCGCCGCAGGGCATCTCCGCCGCTCACGCAATGCAACACGCGCACTGGTAAAGCGCAGCGCAGACTGTGTCCTCGCCGCACGGCATCCCCACCGCTCACGCAATGCAACACGCGCACTGGCACAGCGCAGCGCAGACTGTGTCCTCGCCGCAGGGCATCTCCACCGCTCACGCAATGCAACACGCACACTGGCACAGTGCAGCGCACGCAAACTGTGTCCTCGCCGCAGGGCATCTCCGCCGCTCACGCAATGCAACACGCGCACTGGCATAGCGCAGCGCAGACTATGTCCTCGCCGCAGGGCTTCTCCGTCGCTCACGCACTGCAACACGCGCACTGGCACAGCGCAGCGCACGCAGACTGTGTCCTCGCATCAATGCATCCCCACCGCTCACGCAATGCAACACGCGCACTGGCACAGCGCAGCGCAGACTGTGTCCTCGCCGCAGGGCATCTCCGCCGCTCACACACTGCAACACGCACACTGGCACAGTGCAGCGCACGCAAACTGTGTCCTCGCCGCAGGGCATCTCCGCCGCTCACGCAATGCAACACGCGCACTGGCATAGCGCAGCGCAGACTATGTCCTCGCCGCAGGGCTTCTCCGTCGCTCACGCACTGCAACACGCGCAATGGCACAGCGCAGCGCAAACTGTGTCCTCGCCGCAGGGAATCTCCGCCGCTCACGCACTGCAACACGCGCACTGGCACAGCGCAGCGCAAACTGTGTCCTCGCTGCAGGGCATCTCCGCCGCTCACGCACTGCAACACGCGCACTGGCACAGCGCAGCGCAGACTGTGTCCTCGCCGCAGGGCATCTCCGCCGCTCACGCACTGCAACACGCGCACTGGCAGAGCGCAGCGCAGACTGTGTCCTTACCGCAGGGCATCTCCACCGCTCACGCACTGCAACACGCGCACTGGCACAGCGCAGCGCAGACTGTGTCCTCGCCGCAGGGCATCCCCACCGCTCACGCACTGCAACACGCACACTGGCACAGTGCAGTGCACGTAGACTGTGTCCTCGCCACTGGGCATCCCCACCGCTCACGCACTGCAACACGCGCACTGGCACAGCGCAGCGCAGACTGTGTCCTTACCGCAGGGCATCTCCACCGCTCACGCACTGCAACACGCGCACTGGCACAGCGCAGCGCAGACTGTGTCCTCGCCGCAGGGCATCCCCACCGCTCACGCACTGCAACACGCGCACTGGCACAGTGCAGCGCACGCAGACTGTGTACTCGCCACTGGGCATCCCCACCGCTCACGCAATGCAACACGCACACTGGCACAGCGCAGCGCAAACTGTGTCCTCGCCGCAGGGCATCCCCGCCGCTCACGCAATGCAACACGCACACTGGCACAGCGCAGCGCAGACTGTGTCCTCGCCGCAGGGAATCTCCGCCGCTCACGCACTGCAACACGCGCACTGGCACAGCGCAGCGCAGACTGTGTCCTCGCCGCAGGGCATCCCCACCGCTCACGCACTGCAACACGCGCACTGGCACAGCGCAGCGCAGACTGTGTCCTTACCGCAGGGCATCTCCACCGCTCACGCACTGCAACACGCGCACTGGCACAGCGCAGCGCAGTCTGTGTCCTCGCCGCAGGGCATCCCCACCGCTCACGCACTGCAACACGCGCACTGGCACAGCGCAGCGCAGACTGTGTCCTCGCCGCAGGGCATGCCCACCGCTCACGCACTGCAACACGCGCACTGGCACAGCGCAGCGCAGACTGTGTCCTCGCCGCAGGGCATCCCCACCGCTCACGCACTGCAACACGCGCACTGGCACAGCGCAGCGCAGACTGTGTCCTCGCCGCAGGGCATCCTCACCGCTCACGCAATGCAACACGCACACTGACACAGCGCATCGCAGACTGTGTCCTCGCCGCAGGGCATCTCCGCCGCTCACGCACTGCAACACGCGCACTGGCACAGCGCAGCGCAGACTGTGTCCTCGCCGCAGGGCATCCCCACCGCTCACGCAATGCCACACGCGCACTGGCACAGCGCAGCGCAGACTGTGTCCTCGCCGCAGGGCATCTCCGCCGCTCACGCACTGCAACACGCACACTGGCACAGTGCAGCGCAGACTGTGTCCTCGCCGCAGGGCATCCCCACCGCTCACGCACTGCAACACGCGCACTGGCACAGCGCAGCGCAGACTGTGTCCTCGCCGCAGGGCATCCCCACCGCTCACGCACTGCAACACGCGCACTGGCACAGCGCAGCGCAGACTGTGTCCTCGCCGCAGGGCATCCCCACCGCTCACGCACTGCAACACGCGCACTGGCACAGCGCAGCGCAGACTGTGTCCTCGCCGCAGGGCATCCCCACCGCTCACGCACTGCAACACGCGCACTGGCACAGCGCAGCTCAGACTGTGTCCTCGCCGCAGGGCATCCCCACCGCTCACGCACTGCAACACGCGCACTGGTACAGCGCAGCGCAGACTGTGTCCTCGCCGCGGGGCATCCCCACCGCTCACGCACTGCAAAACGCGCACTGGCACAGCGCAGCGCAGACTGTGTCCTCGCCGCAGGGCATCCCCACCGCTCACGCACTGCAACACGCGCACTGGCACAGCGCAGCGCAGACTGTGTCCTCGCCGCAGGGCATCCCCACCGCTCACGCACTGCAACACGCGCACTGGCACAGCGCAGCGCAGACTGTGTCCTCGCCGCAGGGCATCCCCACCGCTCACGCACTGCAACACGCGCACTGGCACAGCGCAGCGCAGACTGTGTCCTCGCCGCAGGGCATCCCCACCGCTCACGCACTGCAACACGCGCACTGGCACAGCGCAGCGCAGACTGTGTTCTCGCCGCAGGGCATCCCCACCGCTCACGCACTGCAACACGCGCACTGGCACAGCGCAGCGCAGACTGTGTCCTCGCCGCAGGGCATCCCCACCGCTCACGCACTGCAACACGCGCACTGGCACAGCGCAGCGCAGACTGTGTCCTCGCCGCAGGGCATCCCCAATGCTCACGCAATGCAACACGCGCACTGACACAGCGCAGCGCAGACTGTGTCCTCGCCGCAGGGCATCTCCGCCGCTCACGCACTGCAACACGCGCACTGGCACAGCGCAGCGCAGACTGTGTCCTCGCCGCAGGGCATCTCCACCGCTCACGCACTGCAACACGCGCACTGGCACAGCGCAGCGCAGACTGTGTCCTCGCCGCAGGGCATCCCCACCGCTCACGCAATGCAACACGCGCACTGGCACAGCGCGGCGCAGACTGTGTCCTCGCCGCAGGGCATCCCCACCGCTCACGCAAGGCAACACGCGCACTGGCACAGCGCAGTGCAGACTTTGTCCTCGCCGCAGCGAATCTTCGCCGCTCACACACTGCAACACGCACACTGGCACAGCGCAGCGTAGACTGTGAGGTGGCAGGGTTCAGTCACGACGTTGTGACGCTGGTTGAGTTGCTAGAAACCAGACCGTGTTTATGGGACAAAACCAACGATACTTCCATAGATAGTAAATAGAAGCATAAATCATGGCTGGAAGTGTGTGCTTTTTTGGAGCTCAAATTTTTATTTATGAATATGAAATAACCAATAAAAATAAGGATGTTTATGTGATTAAAATTATTTGAATAAATTTAAACTGTCTTTACATATGACTTTCAGTCAAAATTATTTACGATACATAACTAAATTACCATATATAATTAAAATACAACTAAATGTTGACACATCACTTAAAAAGCAAAAAGTATGAAAACCTCGATCGTAAGAAATAACACATCTATGAATTTGATTGCGATTCTGTACTTACCATTTCTAATGACTAACATCACGACCACGGTCATATAGATAGGTCTGGCAACTTACCTTCATTCTCTGTCGGCTTAGTGAAGCTCACGGCGGCCTGCGATACAGCGGCGCTAGTAGTAGTTGAACCCATAATTAGCACTGTATTAAATGGGAGTTTCGAATAGAAGGGGGCATATTTTTTAAACTTGGTTTAGTTTTAAATTTTGTTAACAGTTCAGCATTTTAAATTTATTTGGGACCTTTTTCGGGGCATTACAATAACCTGTAACATTGCCACAGTGGTCAGTTAAAGGTTGGAGTGTTGATAATGCAGATCCCTACAAACTGGGATCTCCCATAAATGTTAAGTGCGTATTTAAATCAAGAATTTTCGTTTGTTATATCAGTTAAGCTTCGAGCAAGTGTCATTCATTAAAATGTATTTTTTTAACCAGTAATTAATTATTTTTAATCTAACAAGGGGAGGGTTAGAGTCGGGGCTCATCGTCTTGTGTGTGTAGAAGCAGGCTGGTGCTCCTTTCAGACGTCCTAAAATATCTCGCCTGAGTGGGCCATAGGAAGCGAGAAAAATCTCTTTTAGAGTTTAAATTATATACATATAACACTGCTTCAATTATCGTCAACTCAGTGGCTTGGTGCAGTGGTCAAACGTATGGCTTGGCAATCTGTGGACTCGGGTTAGATTCCCACTAGATACACTATTGATCTGATGATATGGCCTTAATAAGTTTAATCGTTCGTAAGACTGCATAACACAACTTTCAAATACATGATTTGGAGTCCTTTATAACACAAGGCTATGACTACGTATCAAAAGAAAACTGGAAAAAAAAATTATAAAAGACGAAAAAAAAATTAGAAGAAAATCTGTGGAGAATTGACACTTCAAGATGACGAGGAAATGTTTGTGATAAGTTTGGTCTCATCAAATTCATCCCAGTAATCTCCATCGCCCCAACCGCATTTTTCTCGTCAACCCTGTGCTACTCTTGTGGAAGGGTATAAAATTTAGTCAGCAGTAGTTACAGTGATTAAAAGGTATATGTTATTAATTTCTTTATCTAGTTTACTTTACAATTTTACTTTAGTATTTCGTATGAATTCGTATCAATGAGTTATGTTAACGGTTTCTTGTTGTAAGTTAAAGTAAAAAAATTGGTACTTTATTACAAATTTATAAGCCTAATTATATAAAATATTATAAATTATGATATGAGTTCTTAAAATGCTTCTGGTGCAATCAGAATTTTAAAGAAACATATTTCCTGAAATTCGTAATGTGTGAAAGATTTGGCAACAGCGCAACTAACTTGTTTCACAAATTCAAATTTTCCTGATGGCTATATGTTAAGGGTAGAAATTGACAGAATAAAACTCAGCACTGTACTTAAAATCAAATGAATTACTGTTTTATTGGTGTATTACAACTGTAGTACTTGTTTTGTGTTACCACAGAGTAGTAACTCAGATAAACTTTTAAACATTCGATGGTTACAGAATTTTTATGGTATTATTTGAAAGAAATTATTTTAAGCTATGGTAATTTTCTTTGGTATGGTTTAATATTTCATCAAATTTTAATTAAGTGGCTATGCTGGTGACTAAAATTTTCATCGTAGTGAAATTTATTTAACATTATCAATAAAATATTATTATTTCCTAAGTGGCTGGGGCATAACTTATATTAGTTACTTTTCAGTTTATTAATATTTAACATTTAATTTACTGTTAGAGTACGAGTTTCTTTGAGTTATTTAATATGTTTATTACTGGTTTTGTATTTAATTACAAATGGTATATGTAGAAAGTCCGTAATATATTAATATTGTGAAATTAGAACACATATGTTACGTTGGCTAGACGTGACAGCCATTATCGCAGAAACCATTTATATGTAATAATATTTTCATGATTTATAAAAGCAACTAGTGAACGTACAGTGAGATCCTGTCCGTACGGGACCAAGGCCGTGCAAGATTTAAACAAGTTTGTCGGAAAGTTGATAAATTATCCTCAATGTTTATGTGCGTGTGATACATGGACTTGTTAAAATATATATTACTAGCTGCAGTACCCGGTGTTGCCCGGACTGAACACAGGGTGAAGGGGACCTTTTTCGAAATAAGATGTAGTTAGTAATTTTCTTAATTTGAATGGCAAGTGTGCAAAATAATTTATATCACTTTCAGATCCCGACAGACGTTGTTCTACCAGTGTATAATTATTTACCTATATATATATATATAAATTGGTGGTCTGTATGTAATCTAGACTCTATAAAGCACTATAGAAAAAAGCTGAAAATAAGAGATAACTAATATTGAAAAGATTCCATTATCTAGCTAATGCTTGGCATGCATTGCAATGCCTAAATCAGTTTTGTTTTGTAATATGTTTGAAGTAGTTACACATATACAAATCATTTATACATCTCTCTAAACATATATTTATCTCTATCTGCATCTTTATATATCTATGTATCTCTCTATCGCTATTTATCTCTTAATATATATATATATATATATACCTCACACTATCTCTATCTCTTCTATATACAAATCTCTATATAGCTCTGTACATCTATATATCTCTTTATCTAACCCATTTAATTCACTATACCTCGCTCTATCTCAACTTATCTCTGTGTCTCTCGATCTCACTCTCTCTCTCTCTCTCTATATATATATATATATATATATATATATATATATGTCTATCTTTTATATTTAAATAAATTATGTCATGCGTGCGCACTAACACAACAAAAACAGACAAAGTGTTGAACAGGAATTAGCCTTTATATGAAGTGGTAATCGAAAAATTATAAAAAATTCAAAATATTTTCAAGGAAAAATATACGAAATCGCACACAACCGCTGCGTAGGGAGCCGACCGCGGGAGTGAGCCGCGCGGCACTTAATTTAGTGACATTGACTGCCCTCCCGCACCACAGTGACGCTGCTGTTAGCTAGCCGAGCGGGGTGTGGGCGGGGCGCGGGAGCAGAGGCAGGCGGTGGTGGGAACGCGAGCGTCAAGAGAGACACGACGACGACGGACAGTTGCTAGTTACTGAATTACAAAGATAGAAAAATTAAAATATGTTGCTTAAATAATGTGGTTAATAAATAACGCGGTAAAAAGTAGCCTATGTTCATCAGGGATAATGTCGGCTTCTAATGGAAAAAGAATTTTTCAAATCGGTCCAGTAGTTTCGGAGCCTATTCAATACAAACAAACAAATATTTACTCTTTATAATATTATTATGGATGATCGTTTAGTAATTTATTAAGGAACCATTTCACGATTTATTCGTGAATCATTATCTTGTTTAAATACAGTATTTTTGTTTTAACAATTCGATATTTTATATGGGCAACACGAGTACATCTCTCATCGCCAAAGGCAGTATAAACATAGTCATGCCGAACATTAAGCAACAGCTCAAAGTTTGTTTCGAGTAGCCTGTGGTAAAAAAAAATAGTAAGTGATGTTATAGTTAAAATTATGAATTACCCTTTTCTCGCCCACGTGTTTTCCCCATAGTAAAAATTCATCGATGGGGGAAATATTAACATCTTGTTGTCAGAAAACAATTAAGCATAATTACCGAGTGACGATTAGGTATTATAAAATGTGTGCGCTAAAACTGGCTCGTTACTAGAAAAGAAAACGTTTTACAAATAAAACATAAAAGTTTTGCTAGCAACATGTCAACTAATTTTACCAAGGTTGGGGAATGTTTAATATTTCTTTATTATTTTAACACCTCATTTTCGTCACCGAGTACAGCATGAGTAAAAACGATCCGCGAGGGAAATTAATTTTTCCGTGGCTTTTTAAGTTGAAGAATATTTTATCGATACATAAATTCATTTAATTAGATAAGGTGTATTGGAAATAAAGAGCGTTCTCAATGGTTAAAAATAACCTTGAGCGAGCTGTGTGTGCGACGGGAGAGACTAGCCTGGGACAGAGAAGTAGAGAAGGGGGGGGGGGGCGGTTGAAGAACAAAGAAAGCATTGTACTGCGATGTCGCTTGTACCTGACTTGGACTTGTAGGCACGAGTAGTGTTAAACAGAGTATTTATTTTACCTACTGGGTCGTAAAAAACTAAGGGTAGAAGCTACAACCCCTATAATTAATCATTGTTAGGTAGTTTAGCAATAAATATAACACAGGCACACTATAGTTTCGGTGACGCGATATTTGAATCTGATTCCATATGAATTTTATGCCCTGAATTCAAATATGGCATTAGTTTTTGCCTATGAGGTCAAATTTCTAAGATATAACGTTTTAGTGAACTGTACATTTTATGTTTTTTTTAGGTTAAATTCATGAATCACATCTAAAAATTATACATTAATTTTTTTTTAATTATACAAATATAATTTTATTATACAAATATCATTATAGTGTACAAATATTAGTAGTTTATACTAATATTCTTATATATACAAAGATATTACCAAGTCATCGATGGAACCAACTGGTCACTCAACAGTTCGGAAGCTTCTTTTTCGTGAACTTCTTGAATATATCTTGGAACTGTCCCATTTTAAACTCCAGCAATAATCTGCCATCATTTGCGTATCCCATCTTCCTTGATGGTGGTCCTCCATAATTTTAATATCCTGATGAAATCTTTCACCTTGCTCCTCACTGCTGTCTTCTAAATTTTCCAGGAAAACTGTCCAGGCAACTGCAACAAATGAAGTCCAGGTTTTTCGCTCAGCCTCATTCATGGAATTTATGAAGGCTTGGTCTTTAATGATTTCTCTTATTTCTAGGCCGTTAAATAGTCCTGCTTTAATTTTTTTCTTACTCAAGTAGGGAGGCATTTTTTCCCCTACAAATGCAAAGAATGATCCGTCCTTATCGAGAGCCTTTACAAACTGCTTCATAAGGCCCAGCTTGATATGCAGTGGAGGAAACCTGAATTTCTTTCGTTCAACTAAGGGTTCGTTAATGATTTTTTTTTCTCCAACGACAATGTCTTCTCTCTTAGGCTACTCGTGTCTAACTCAGTGCTGTGATTTTTCTCTGCTATCCCAGATGCACTAGAAACAAAGTGTGGCCACTTGTCTACACAAATCACCCATTGATGTTCACGATAATTTATCTTCTCCAAGACCAAAGCTATGGTGCTATAAGATTCTTTCACTGTCGTTGAGTGAACAAATGGTATTGAACCATATTTCTTCCCATTGTGTATAAGAACACATTTCAAGCTTCGCTTTGAGCTATCAATAAATAGGCGCCAATCATGTGGAAAATATTCAGGAAGACTATTTTTTTTCCCCATGAGTCCTCTAATATCGTGACAAAATACATTTTCGTCTTAAGAGAAGGATTGTAGCAAATTATTTTCTCTTGTAAGATTACAAATAATTTTGGTTCCTTGTTCCAATAAATGTTTTCTCTTTAACCTGGAAGCCAGTAAATCAGAAGCTTCTTTTGACAGGTTAGAAACATAGAGAAATTGTTGACATCCCCTCATAATCACTGTCACCTTCATTAGTATCAGAAGGACGAGCGTTATTAGGGACAACAGTCGTCCTCAGAAAACTCTGGAAGCTGGTGAAATGCTGGGATTGACACTACCTCTGACTGAGGGACCTGGCGTCTGGCAGAGACTAAATCAGGATAAGTCCACTTGCTTTGGTTGTTTCGATTGATTCCAGTAATATTTACTAGACAGAAATAATATTCATCAATACCAACAGTCAACAAACCATCAATATGCCGATTTTCAAACGTTTTTCTCGCTAATCCATTAGCGTAAATGTTGTGTTACAGTTTTACAATCTTAATGGGTTGCCCAGGATTTATCCTGATCACCGAGCTTAACATCAAAGTATCCATGATTAGCTCTCTTTACAATGTCACTAACAGTCTTTCTGGTGGATTCTAATCCAAGTTATTTAGATTAGGCACTCAGTGCTTTGAGCACTCGGCTACTGAGTCAATCATATCGAAGGGTAGATTATAAGTGTTTAATAGTTGTAATGTCGAAATGTGATAGCTTGGACCTCTGGAATGGAATACATGCGCCTTTTACCGCATGGTCATTGAGAAATTTACCATACTGAAAATTAAATAAGGTATATAAAAGTAACTCACATATCAGGTCTTGTATTTTTTTATTTTGAAGGAATAACAGCATCAACTGCTAAAGGGCATTGTCGGCATATGTAGTTTCATTACTTATATCAGGAGCACTAGTTAACACACATCGTCAGCTAGAGGAGTCTGCCACCATCCTGTTTTCAGTAATCGATACAAGGAGCGATAGTGTTACCTAGTACATACGCAATTTTCTAGATAGCGTTGCAGCCATATCATTTTAATTTTTACCTGACATAGTGCCGATCACCAAACCATCATGTCAACAGTCATCTTGTCGACCGTCTTGGCCGCCATCTTGAAATTCTGTAACATTGACATAGAAATTCGGGAAAAATAAGACAAATTCATCAAAGAAATTCAATTAAAAAAAATAATGATTCATTCGATCGATATCTGCTTTCGGTTAGATCCTTGCTTGACGCTAAAGTATACATTTTCAGGTAAAAAATACTAATTTAGTTAAAATTACCATGAAGGTTTCATGTTCAAGAAATAAACAACAAAAATTAAAGTAAAAAAAAGGAATAAAAAAACTCTTCAAGTACAAGCAAAGAATTTACTAGAGTTTCTAGTTTTATATAGTCTTCATAGAAAGCGAGTCATTTGCCCGCCTTGACATGTATTCCCCCCTCCCCCCCCCCCCCCCCCCCCCCGTACATGAACTGTTTAAAATGTTCGCCAAATATCGACGAAAAGTACCTTTTAGCTACTTACTGGATGTTTCTGACAACCTACTGGATGCTTCTAGCTACCAACTGGATGTGGCTGACCACCTACAGGACATGCGTTCCTGGCCACTGAGCAGACACTGCGTGCTACCGACTGCGTACCTTGCCATCAACTTAACGTGTTAGCCCGACCAACCGACAGGACCTGGGTGTCTGAATAACCTATCTGACGTTCCAAGACAACCAGCTGGACGTGGCTGTCCACCTACTGGACATGCCTTACTGTTCACTGGACAGACGTGTCTGGCCGCCGACTTGGCGTACCTTGCCACCAACTGGACACGATAGCCTTTCCAACCGATGGTCGTGCGTGTCTCGCCAACCGACTGATGTGCATGGTCACCGGTTGGACGTAGCTGGTTAATCGACTTACAAGGTTAAAATACACTGAAAACAAATGTCAAAACACGCAAAGGACTCGCTTCGCTTCCTAAGAAGACTGTAAACATCGATAAATGTTGGTTGTTTGTTTTTTGTACTCGTAGAATTTCTGTAATAAATTTTCTATTAGTTTTTTTTTGTTGCTTTTTCTCGAAACTGGCATTTTTTGGTAACTTTAATTAAATTATATTTTATTGCATCAAGAAAGGATCGAACCAAGGACAGAAATAAAGCCTAATCAATAAATATTTTAACAAGTGATTTTTAAAGAATTTTGAAATTTTTCCCGAACTTATAGCTACATAATTAGAGAATTTGAATATGGCGTCCAAATGACAAGCTGGTGTATGCCACAGTAATAAATTATTCGTGAACTCTAGTGGCCAAAAATTAAAATAATATGGCGGAGGTGCACACTCTGGCAGGTGGCGCATGTACTATGTGACATTAGCACTTCTTGTACCAATTACTGAAAACAAGATGGTGACAGCACTCTCTTAGGCTACTCGTGTCTAACTCAGTGGTGTGTGTTAACTAGCGCTCCTGGTAGCATGTATTGAAAAAATAAATATGATGGCTCTGTATCGAACAGTTGTTGATATTTGTTCCTTCAAATTAAAAAAAAAAGTATAAATATTTTTGTAAATTTTTTATTGTAATTCACTTGTCTTGATTTAGGAAAACGTGCGTAAGTTTTCTCCGTGTGCTCCTCATAATTCTTGCCAATATTTTGATGTATTTATCCAAGTTCTTTGGTCATTCATAGCTGCGCTTCTGTTGGTTTTCACTGCTCCTGGTAATTTCTGGCGAGACTTCTGCCGATGTTCTGAGTGCTCTTGTTATTTATGAGAAATCAATCAGTGCTTGATTTTTTTTACTTAATTATATATTAAATTGTATAAAGAGTTACATATAATTTATGAATTTCTGTTATTAAATCACCACTTACAATAATTTTATAAGGTGGGGTTTAAACAAAAATAAATTACACACTCAAATAATATGCCATGAGACAACTGTGAATCACTAACATGCAAGATGAATTTCCTTCTCCATGGTGTCTAGCGAAGCCCCCCTTCTTTTACGATCGTGAGTGAGCATCCCGCATCCAAATGCAAGAGCGACTACTTGTTCAAAAAAGCATGTGGTGCCAACTTTTGCAAAAATCGGGACTTCTTCCAATAAGTTATTTGTATGAGATAAATTAACTCTCGTTGCTGAATGGAGCTCTTGTAGCCAGTCGCAGCCTTGTAGACTTGTATTTTCGTAGCCTCATAGTCTTGCAGTATTGTACTCATGTAACCTCATTGTCTCGTATCCTTGTAGCCTCTATTGCTTCGTAGTCTTTTAGTCCTGTAGCCTCGTAGTCTCGTAGCCTTTCTTGCAATGTAGCCTCTTAGTGTAGTAACTGCATAGCCTTTTAGTCTTGTATGTAGTTGGAGCCTCGAAATGCGTAGTCTTGCAGACTCGTAACTTTTTTGTCTTGTAGTTTAATGTCGCCTGAGCTGTTTGGAGCTATATCCTATCGTATCCCTGAGATGAGATCGTATTCGAGGCTATACTTATCAAGCCAAGTTGAATTTTTGTCCAAGTGTGCTTCCGTTTTGTCAAATATGTGTACAGTGTCTTTATTATGTGTTCATTGCGAATCCTTGTGTGTATTGTGTGTTCGTTGAGTGTTGATTGCATGTCCAGTATGTATTGTATGTTCGTTGCATATTCATTGCATGTTCTGCGTGTGTACTGTGTGTTCATTACATGTCCATTGCGTGAATTGTGTGTCCATTGTGTCTCCTGTGTGTTTACTGCGTGTCTGGTGTGTACTGTGTGTCCATTGTATGTATGTGTATGTACTGTGATTAAATTTCGTGTCATGTGTGTATATTGCGTGTTCATTGCGTATTCATTGCGTGTCCAGTGTGTGTATTGAATGTCCTGTATGTGAGTTGTGTGTCCGTTCCTTTTAACGAATGTGCTTCTAAATTTGCTTCTTTTCGACGAATGAGTATCGACAAGTCTGTACTTAAAACATGATTAGCCTCGTTCGGAGATGCTTGGTCTGTAAGCACGACATTGAATATTACCTTTTTTTAAATGTTAGTCAAGTATCGACAAAATAAATCTCTGAGTTCGGAGACGCTTGGCCAATTCAGATTTCTTTGTTCATGACCTGTTTAAAATGTTCGATGAGTATCGACGAAAAAACACGTCTTGGCTTATGACTGGATGTTTCTGACCACCTACTGGATGCGCCTGGCTACCGAATGTATGTGCTCTGGACACCTGATGGACATGTGTTCCTAGCTTCTTCATAGAAATGCCTTGCCACCAGCTGGGCGTGTTAGCCTGACCAACCGACTGGACGTACGTGCCTTGCCAGTGAACAGCCGTGCATAGCCACCGAGAGGACGTACCGTGCCATCAACTGTAGGTGTTCAGCCAACAACAGGACGTGCCTACCTGATAACTGGTCATGTCGGCCAATAATTAAATGTACCTGGCCACTGATTCAGTTCCTGGCTACTAATTACACCTGCCTAGCTACCAACTGAGTGCGTCTTGCCGCCTACTGTACGTGCGTTCCTGGCCACTGTATAGTCGTGCTTGGACATTGACCGGTTGTACCGTACGGATATCGATCGAGTCAATCATTATGTTAGTAAGTGCTTTTCTTTATAAATTAAGGAATTTTTCCCTGAATTTATAGATTAATAACTATGGATTTTCAAGATGGCACCAACGACGACCGACAATATGGCAGACTCCAAGGTAATAAATACTACTGCACTCTAGCGGATAAAAATTAAAATACAATGGCTACAATGCACTCTAGCAGCTTATATGTACTATGTGACACAAGCACTTATTGTATCGATTACTAAAAACAAGATTGTAGCCTAGGTAGTATCGGCATGCTTATTGGAGACTTCTGGTTGAGGAATTTGTCACTTTAAGGTTTTTTACATATTTTTTTTAAATAAGAGTTTTTTTACATACATTTTCTTTTTTTGTATCAAGAAGGACCAAATCAAGGACAAGAATATACTTAATCAATTGGAGGCTGGTAGATGAATTTATTTCTCTTTTATAATTTTTTCACCATATTTCATTAAAATTGTTTTACCTGAAATTACAATTTTTGCAACGAGTACGGTTGGAACCATTTCATAAATCAACCAAATCAATGATTATTTAATAAGCGAATATTTAATGATTTCTTTTAATTTTTTTTTTTTAATTTATAACTAAATAATTACAGAACTTCAAAAATGTGGATTCCAATATGGCCAATATCGACCTCCCGAACATTGTCATCAAGCGGCGGACACGCCCGAACATTGCCGAATCCTGAAAATTGGTAAGCCACCACAATAATCCAACACATAATCTTAGTCCCATAAGAATAACATTAGGCCAGTATCCTTATTTTCCCTCTACTAATACTATGTTCCTTTAAGGTTCACGATAACACTTGTAGGTAATGAAATATTCATCCTTACCCTAATGAGATGGAGCGACCTAGAAACAAACACCAGGAACAAAAATGGCCAGTATGCGAAAACAAGATGGCGGCCAACAGCAGATGAAAACAAGATTGCATTCTCCAGAAGACGAGAAAAAAGGATGGTTGAATACAAAATGTTTAAGTATTTTATAAAACTAAATGGTGGCAGTTAAGGTAAACCTGATCCGAGAAGGTGGCCATGAATCCAATATTGAGGTAGGCTACATCTTTCAACTGCGACTTTAGGGCGCAGACCGATATTCCTTTACTAACATTATGAAATTAAATTTACAATTTTTTTTTATATTTTGTGCTATAATATTGTAATATTTTTTAAATACTTAGGTATTTGAATTAGTTTCCAGAGCTTATTTAGGTCATAAATTATTAATTTATTCTATTAATATTTATATTTTTTAATAAATATTACAAATTTGTACTAATAATTGTGGCGGTACATCGCCACTACATCTGCTGAGTCCACAGTGTGGCGATCAGCAGGAGCTGCCATGCCTCTGCCTCTGGGTGAATAATCCAGCGCGCCCTTTAGGAGTTCAGTTAGCCGGGCTGCAAAAGGGGATTATATTCCCCTCTGACCCAGGGTGTATCAAGGCCTGCGAGGAGACAAAACAAACACCAGTTCTTGTCGGCGTAAGAGCAGGCCGAGTCGCAGTTGTGCAGTATTTGTTCGCGCACTCCTACCAGCTCACCTCTTGGTTTTATTTAACGCGGCCTCCTTTCCCGGCATAGTAATTAGTATTCTCATCGCTACAGTAATCAATACTAAATATTTAAAAAATCGTTGAATTTTATCTAAATAATTTGTGGATATTATTAGGTTTAATTTTTGTTTTTTTATTAGTAAAGGTAGTTAGTTGTAATCTCCTGTCATGAGGCCACGTGCAAGAGCGAGACGAGTGAACAGAGGAATGACGCGGCGAGGGTCAGTTCCGGCGGCGGGCCACGCTCCGCTGCGCTCTGCCACGGCGCGGCTATATAACGAGCCGGCGGCGCTGCGCCGCGGGCCATTAAGGAGCAACTCGCCGGCGGGGCAGCGCGCGACGAGGAAGGTGGAGAGGGAAGCGTGCGCGCGCAGCCTCAGGCTCCTCCCCCTCCCCCCTGGCCGGCCCGCAGCCCGCGGCACACGCGCGCGCCGCGGGCATGGATCTCGTCGGCACCAAGGTGTTGGTGCTCGTCTTGCTGGGGGCGCTGCGGCTGGCGTGCGGGCTGCTGCCCCTGGCCGTCACCACGCGCCTGGGGCTCAAGGGGCCGCTGCGCCACGGCAAGGTAACCGCTCCGCCCCGAGACGCCGGCTCGCGCTTCGCACGCCCCTCCCACCACTCTGGCATTTCCAATTACATCTTCAACTCGTCTTCTGGAGACTGCCACATTGTTTTAGTCTGTCGTAGGCCGCCATCTTGTTTTTTTTTTTCGTATACTGGACGCAGCCATTTTTGTTCCTAGTGTGTGCCATTGTCGCTCTATATCATTAACGTAAGGTTAATCTTTACTTTACCTTCAAGTGTTGTCATGAACCTTATAGGCATACTGTATTAAATATTTTGTACCAAATATATGAGCAGCGAGGTTATTCGAATCATAACAGGTCAGTCCTCCAGCACGCCAGGCACCGAAATGGCATGCAGTCTTCTCGTCGGTAACGCGTCGCTACGGGACTTCAAGAGGGGACCTTATAACTGTAAGCTGGAACATCGCACTTTCCTATACCACTTCCAATACTGTGTGTAGAATGTTTCATACCTAAAATTGTCCGTGAAAATTCCTGGCTTACTTTTTTTTCACTGTTTTTAAAGTACAGGTTGTAGGCGAAACCAATGGATCAGAACTTTTATGAACAAGTGCAGTGGCTCTGAAATGCTATTCGTAAACAGACACTTTAAAATAATTAATTAAATGGGCTCGAGTAGGCTACTTATGTACGCACTTCAGAATTTAAACTTATTCGGTGTAATAAAAACTAACTTTAATGTTGCATGCAAATAATTAATATAAATAAAATAATAGGATTGAAGTAATATTATAAAAACGATCGGTAAAGACTAATTCAATCATATTTAAAATTTAAAATTTTTCAGTTTTGAATATTAATATAAACAAATGTAAATAATTAATTAGTGAAATAATATAGATAAATTTAAATTTATAAAAAAATAAATATATATTGAATGTTTATTATTATTTATTAACTTTAATTGTTTATCAATTAATAATGTAATCATTTATGATGCAAATATATTATACGTACGGGAACATAACCTCACAAATACTTCCATGCAAACGGTCAGAAGACTACTAAACCGTCCACATACTCCCTGCCAACGACAATGGAAACTTACAAGTAACCTGACATCGTTTTACTTACGGAAACATAACCTAACTTACATAAATAAACTTTAAAATACACTTAAATATTTTTAACACAATTTGTATTACGAATACTCACAATAAATAAATGTTTTAAATTATATGGAACGGTTTTCAATATCAGTCACTAAAGTATAAGATTTGAAAGTACATATATAATTTTTATTTGTATGTTGCCTTTTTTTGTATGTAGCCTTTTTTTAATTCTGTGAAAATTTCGTTGCACGGTGCGTGCGCATAGTAACTGTAGGGTCTCATCATTTTTTTCATAACGCACCTAAAGTAGTTTTACTCCAAAATCTGGAGCGGATTGTAAATGACTCTCTCACACCCGGAGCTCTGCGCGCCATTCGGCGGCCCATCCCTTAAGGTGTGCTTCACGTGGCAGTGGCAGGCTTTATGGACTCGAGAGTGGTATATCAGACGACCAATCAAATAATGGTTTCAACAGTTTTTATAACTAAACAACTTTTTTTTATCATTGCAAGTTGACCTTCGGGAAGACAGCTATCGCGCTTTAATATATTTTCAATGACCATAATATTAGTGTGTATGAGCTGCATGATTAAAAAGGTAATAATTCCCAAAAACCGATTCCATGTTAAATTATAAAACATAGCTAACTATTTGTAGCAGTTCCTCACTATTAACTTCATTCAATATATTAATTGTGTGCTTTAAAAAAGGCAAATATTTAAAAACAATCAACACAAATATGTTGTGGCCAAAAAATAAGTCGACAACAAGATTCCATTCTTCTGTACCTATCTCTCCCGCTATCATTCTGCTGAAACACTAATATTAAGCAATATTAAAACAAATAATTAATTAAGTGATCAAGTACTTGTTTTTAAAAACTGCTTTGGTAGGGACTTTTTTGGAAATTTCAAAATAGCACTATGATTTATAATACTCCACTATTTTTCATTAAGTCGTAATAAGGATACATCTTTATTACGAAAAAAAAAACTATCGCGTTGTGTTTGGTCACCATATACCATAAAGTTTCGAATTATCACATGGATACTGATGCGCGCGATTTTCCTGGCCTAATGTTTGTGTACTAAGGATTAGTGTGTGCATAAAGATTATATCTTCACGTGTTGGTACGGGAAATGGTAAAAGGTAATAAAAAATATGATCGCATTATTATGTATTTTGTTTCTTGTTAAGCGGAAATAAAATAGGAAGTGTTTCAATAAGCTCACTGAGAATGATTTAGGCAAGCAGTGATATACGTTCTTAAGTTAAGATTGTACACTATAAAGTGTTTATTTTGAATTGCCCTTTAAAGTCTCTTTAATAAATAAATGCCTTAATAGGTGCTGGAACGCACATGTAATACATTTCATCTCAGTCTAAATACATCCTTTGTCTATAAACTTAAACTACACATCACATGGAAATAAATAGATATTAATTTTTTTGTAGGCAAACATTATATTTTCTAGAAGTTATCTTGTTACAATAATAGAATTTTGAAGCACTGGCATAATTATTCATAACTAACTGCAATACACACACACACACATATATATATATATATATATATATATATATATATAAGGTTCTCTTTGTGATTAAATAATAGTTTCAATATGAAATTAGAATAGCGCGATGAAACCGAAATAAAATAAAATTATGTTTTAACATCGTCCAAGTCAAAAACAAATTATTTATATATGAATGTTAATGCCTTCCCCCCCCCCCCCCATCAACCCCTCTTCGGCAAAAACTCGAACAACTTGTTGCACAATCATTCGTTTAATCGTGTTCGTCACATCAGCTTGGTGTCTTGGTGATCGTTGCCATAATTATCTGCTATTATTTTTTTATTAAGTTTCTTTGAGATAAAAATAATCCTTTTGCATAATGAATTAAGTTAATTTCTAACGTGTTTTCGTATATGTATTGTAAATATGTCCACCACATCTTAATTCCAATCTGAAAATATGACTCAAGAAAACGAATATTGAATAAATTTAAAAGAAAATATTTGTATTTGTATTTCATTTCTTGAAAATTGCTTATGACTTCATCTGCTGATCCTATAGAGTACTAAACTACAAAACTGTCACAATTTTATGTTATAACCTCTTTGCCTTCTGTGGTATTGAATTTAAATATGTTGGGACCTGTATATTTACCAGCTTTTTTCGACTTTTAACTCCAGTAGTAGCTCATATTACACCTGAAATTTGATTTACTGACAAATAGAATACTTAAATTAACAAGCTAAAAGGATTAGCTCTGGTTTTACTGAAATATTTTTGCAAATATGATTAAACGTTAATTGCGAAATTGTGGAACCAAAATGACATTTAATGAGCACTTTGGTTGCCACCTGGGTATCTTATTTTAAAGCCCCTATTATCAGGGGAATGTTTCACAATGTATTTAATCACGTTCTGACTATCGATATGTGCCCCAATATTTTGGATACGTTACAGTAAGATTATATTGTTTTTTGTAGGTAAGTAAGGGTATTCCTCAGAACTGATGAGCACCGAACAATGGTTGATTAACCGTAGCTATATGGAGTTGGTGTAACTAGGACAGGATGGTCGAGATAATTCTGGAGTGAGCCGCCATTTCCTAACACATTGTCTATATGAAGGGAACACAAAACATTCAAATCAAACCTATGCCCGATGAGGAAATTTTATCAGAGGTAAACCGACTCGGCCGGGAATCGAAGTTGGTATCATTTGATAACCAGCCAGGATTCCTGGAACGAGACCTAAAAACCGCATAGAAGTGTTTGGTAACTATCGCACGTAGCGATCTCAGCAAGAGATAAAAGCGTCGCTGATTCAGTGTTCCCTTTCTTAAAAGTTAGTCATACTACAAAAAATATTCTTTGTCACGTCTTACATTGAAAAAGAGGAACAATTAAAGAAAAAAACTTGTTTGTTAATATATATGTGTACATGTGTATATATATTAATTTATTCAAATTCATTATAAATATTTGAAATAATTGGATTCTATGTGGCGATGCTGCTGAAACGAAAGTAATGAATTTAAAAGACTCAATTAAGAATACAAACTTTTAAGAATGCTCTGTGTCCTAACTCAGAAAATAATTTTTTTTACACAGAAGTAGTTTATTTTTCTCTTAAATATGTTTTTTACTGTGATATTATTCCACAAGATTAATAACATATTTTTTTTTATTTTTTCTGCGGTTGCTATAATTGCTATAATTCTGTTCATGTTAGAAATGATTGCCATTATTTTATCCTCGCAAGTGATAGGTTTTAAATTCAAAATATTTCAATATATTTCCAATTGCCATTGAAACCGTTCCTTATCGGAAAATACATAACATTACTGCGTTGCGGGGGTTTTCGAGACCCGGTATACTGTTTTGAAATTCATCAAATTCATATTCAAAATTTTTTTTATTAACACAAGTTTACACTTTACAGATTTGTTACTTATGACGAGACATTCCAGCACTAAGTGCTTTTTTGCCTAATCTAATTTATATATGTATAAGAAAATTATATTCATCTAATTGCGGAATAGTTCCAGCGACTCTCCAGCTATGGGTGAGGTCGACAGCCTGTCTCGTAACGCAGTCCCCGATGAGTAATCGCCAGTTATAGCATCCCGGCCCGCTTGCACGGAACCGTTACGAAACCAGGCCGTGGCGAGGGCGACCGAGCGTGGAGACAGTTTCTACCGGCGCGGCGGCGCGCCTCGTCAGACGTGGACCGCGCCGAGCGTATTTGCTCAAACACGAGCGTGTTTGCTCAACACGAGCGTGGTCGCTCAACACGAGCATGTTTTTGCTCAACACGAGCGTGTTTTGCTCAATACGAGCGTGTTTTTGCTCAATACGAGCGTGTTTTTGCTCAACGCGAGCGCGTTTTTGCTCAAAACGAGCGTGTTCGTTTTAAAACGAGCGTGCTCGCTCACCCCGTCATGCCGGTTGACTGGTCGCTTAGAGCTCTTCCAGAGGAGAAGATAATCTTCTGTACTTTTTTTTACAAAAGATACATTTGGAAAACAGTTGCCAGTACCACAAGAAAGAAATTGCAACTTTTTACTATACATGGCTATGGTTATTTTTGCACATATGGAATACTTTTTTTATATAATACTTAGTATTTCTTACAAAAATCTGCGCATAATTTTATCTTTCAATCTAGGTTTCATTCAAGTATTATTTGTTTTTAAACCATTAAAAATATAATCGGATATTCAACAACTTGACTGTATTTTCTTGTATGATGCTTAGTAATGTGCACAGTTAATACTGGATAGCTATTCAGGGAATGGTTTATCAATAAATTTAAATATTTGAGGTAATGGGACAACAAAAAAAACATAAATGCTCGGGGTAATAAACCGAACCCAGTGTTACTGCAGTTGTGTTCATGTAAATGTACAAATTTACAAATATCTCTAATTTTTTCATGAGTATTTCTGTTCCATTTTCAAAAACAAAAAAACCATTTTCAGTGCACTCTGATGAGCGAACGCGGAGAGTGGCGACACGGCCTGGAAAGCTAGTAGATGGATAGGCTGCGGCGGGATCACAGACTCTCTGGGCTGTCTGAGCGGTCCCGGAGATGCAGGGCCGGTGCAAGGTCAATTGGCGCCCTAGGCGAAAAACCTTAATGCTACCCCCCCCCCCCCCCTGCTGGACTGCTGGCCCTAAAAAAAATTTTCCTTGCCTTAAAATACATCACGTAAGCCTAAGATTTTGTCAAGAATTAAATGTAAGCAGGCTTGTGTTTTTTTTTTACTTTTTTACTTATTACAAATCATAAGCAGGTCACCATGGACTTTAAATAATTGCTTATATCAATATAAACATTCCAAACTGTTACAAAAATCCATTTTCATCTAGTTTCAATAATCGTTAAACATATTATATGAGCTGTTATGTGTCGTGCTGCGCCGCCCCCAGCTACTTGGCGCCCTAGGCGGTTGCCTAGTTCGCCTATTTGGTCGCGCCGGCCCTGCGGAGATGTGATGGACCGGCCCTGCAGAGATGTGATGGACCGGCCCTGCAGAGATGTGATGGACCGGCCCTGCGGAGATGTGATGGACCAGCCCTGCAGAGATGTGATGGACCGGCCCTGCAGAGATGTGATGGACCGGCCCTGCGGAGATGTGATGGACCGGCCCTGCAGAGATGTGATGGACCGGCCCTGCGGAGATGTGATGGATTGGCCCTGCAGAGATGTGATGGACCGGCCCTGTGGAGATGTGATGGACCGGCCCTGCGGAGATGTGATGGACCGGCCCTGCAGAGATGTGATGGACTGGTCAGGAACCTTGCGGTGTTCTGCAGTTGGGGCTCTTCTCTGAGTCAGCCGCAGTTTATCATTGAGGGTGCTGGGTGGCATCGATATCCGGATGGGTTGTCTTAGCCTCTCGTTGTAGCTCTCCGCCAAACATTTGTAAACGAAGCAGAAATATTCATGTAAAATATGTAACAGATATTGATTAATTTATAAATTTAAATTTAAAACAACTCTATCACTACGAAATAGTGTTCGCAGTGATACTATGTAGGTTCGGATGATTACCCGGGAATTCATGCTTTGTGTTGTCCCAGTATTTGTAATACGTTCCCCGAATAGCTTCCCAGGATTAACTGTGCCCATAAATAAGCATAAAAATACACAATACAGTCCAATTATTTATATATTTTCCACAACTTAAAAATACTATGCTTGAATAAAATTAATTAAAATATAAAATTATGCGCCAATATTCGCAAAACAATTCGCAGTATTATCTTGAGGAACTTTCTTTATAAATGTATATGTTTATATATATATATATATAAGGATGAGGAATGATGGAGGGATAGAGGAAGATGGAGGCATTTTACTTTGGTGACCCAGCCACAGTCTGGACGTAGTTGACTATGATGATGTTGATGATGATGATGATGAAGACTTGCACACGAATAAGTAATATATATATATATCATCAACATCATCATCAACATCATCATAGTCAACTACGTCCAGACTGTGGCTGGGTCACCAAAGTAAAATGCCTCCATCTTCCTCTATCCGTCCATCATTCCTCATCCTTCACTTTATTCCAGTCTTCTTCTCTGTCCTGCACTCCTTTAACTATCTGTTCTTGTTATTACAGTTGTGGCCAGTCTTAAAGAAAAAAATTTAATTGAATACTTAGCACTAATTATTATTGCCCAAGAGAAACTATTTGTAGCAGTCGGAAACCATTATTTACAAAAACTCGTTGAAAATTAAGTGATATGCTCAAACAGCGCCAAAACCTTTAATATTAAATGCTATAAAAATTGTTAAAACCAACATGGCGTTTTTCAACTACATATCATTAAGAGTATAAATTGAATAACAACAGATGATGCTCATAATGGAATATCGAGAAAATGTATTTACAATATTCTAATTTCAAATTTTCAATTTTAAAAAACAAAGTTTAAAAATATTTTTTTTTAAATTTTCATTAAATAACAAAGTTTTGTTTAAACTAACTGTTCGTGTATATATATATATATATATATATATATATATATATAACAATGTGTTGTACAAAGTTACAATGTATTTCTTGTAGTATTACAATCTATTTCTTAGCAACTGGATTTCAAAGGAATCTTTTGTAAAAGCACAGAAAAATGTTTTCTGTGCAAACTTGGGTCGCGGTGGGATGGCGGGTCCCTCCCCACTGCCAGGTGGTCACACCGATCCACTTCCACCTCTTTCGGGTAGCACACGTTGTCAATGAAAGAATGTCCCTTTTTCAGTGGCATAAAACAGTTTAACTTAGACTGTTTGCTACAAACCCTACATCAAATTAAAGGTCAACTAACCTAGTTTTTCTTACAAATGATCAATAGGTGCACGTTTACTTATACGGCAGACATCTAACCTAAAATCCAATTTTCCCCACACTTTGCTTAACACGTCTGGAAGCAATAGCCTCTTCAATTCTGTGTCTCAACTCTGGCAGATCATTAGGTAGCGGCGGAACGTGGACTATAGGGGAAAAAAATCACAGGGCGTTATGTCAAGAATATTTTTTTTTCCTTATGGATTCATAACCTATGTTATTATCCTGCTGTTTTAAGTAGATTCAAAGAAACACTGCCTATTGTAGCCGTTACCATGGAGCGACTTTCAGAAAAATTTTATATAGTTTTTTATTTCATGATCCATAGACCCCAAAACCATGGTCAACTTAAAATTTTATATTTATCATAACATTGTGGACACAATAACTGTCGCAAGTTTTACATACCACTTCCAAACTGGTACTTGAAATCTAGTAGTGTAAACTCTCGGTCGAGTTCGTTATGGGCAATATCCGACCAAAGGGGTATAAATGGGGAATGTTTTTTAAAAACAGAATAATTGCTGTAACTAACATACTATAGAAAATAAAACATCCGTTTTAACGTAGGAGTAATACCAGTATATTTTGTGTGAATAGGTTTTTTAAACGACCAACCATAACTGCAAGAGGTTGAAAAAACAAGGGTTGGAGGACAAAAAAATTCATAACTCCCTTCGTAAGCAAAACATCGAATTCGTACAAATTTTGTATTAATCTCATATTTTTTTAACTGTCTAAAACATGTTTTGAATAAATTAACTATTGCTCCAAGGAGTTAAAAAAAAATTAAGGGGCAGAATTTTAAAAATAAGTTGTAACTCGCTAAGTATGTACACTATCAAATCCGTTCAAATTGTTTGTAAATCTCTTAGTTTTTATCTAAAACTTTTTCTAAAACAATTTTCGTTAAGACAAACCGTTCAAATCCATTCAAATTGTTTGTAAATCTCTTAGTTTTTATCTAAAACTTTTTCTAAAACAATTTTCGTTAAGACAAACCGTTGTTGCAGGGGATTGAAAAAATAAAAGGGCAGAATTAAAAAAAAAATCATAATTTTCGTACCATGTATACAGTAAAATCCATTCTGTTTTATTGTAAAACACAGAAATTTTATTTTCAACTTTCTTCTGAAATAAACGTATATAATACCAAACATTACTTAAAGGGCTGGAAAAACATGGGTTGGAGAACCAAAAAAAATAAAATAAAATAATAACACCCTTCGTAGGCATCACCATCAAATTCGTTCAAATAATTGGTATTTATTATAATTTTTATCTTAACCTTTTTCTAAAACATTTTTTGATTAGACGAACCATTGCTAAAAGGGGGTAGAATTTTTAAAAATATTTATAACTCTCTTAGTAGGTATCAAATCCGTTCAAATTGTTTGTGTATCTTATAATTTTTACCTCAAACTATTGTCTAAAACAATTTTTGATAATACAAACCATTACTACAAGGAGCGGAAATGACATGGGTAGAAATACAAAATGTCACTATCATTTTAATAGCTATAGTATCAAATCAATTTTAATTTACTATAAAACGCCTTAACTTAATCTAAAACTTTTGGCTGAAACAATTTTTGTTGAAACGAACTGTCACCGTAAAAACAGGGGTTAAAATTTAAAAAAAAATTAAATTCTTAGTATCAAATTCGTCGGAATTTATTAATAACATCTTAATGTTACCTCAAAACTTTGTCCAAAAAGAAAATTTTAATACGACTTCGTATTATTACAAGGAATGAAAAATAATTTTTGAAGAATAAAAATATTTGCATTAACTACCTTAGTGGGCATACTATGAAATTCGTTCAGACATTCAATGTTGGATGCATTAAGTTAAAAACATTAAAAATATTTTCGCTGCATGGAATATGAGAAAATGTTAAAGAGATCTTTTTTTTAATGTTGGCTAACATATAGGATGTTATGTGGAATTCATTAAGTTCTTAAATTTTTCAAGGAGTTTATAGAATTTTCCAAAATATTTCCAGAAAAAATAGGTACTTTAAAATCTGCCTAAGCTGTGCCGAAAGGAATTTTTCATTTAAATTATTTTGGTAAATTACTGGAAGTCAACTAGGTATATGACGCAAATAAGGCAAAAATGGATTTCTGTATTTTAAATTTACAAAATTATATCACTTGTGCCTTTAAACACACTGAAAGTTTTGTAATACTTAGTTTATAATTTAAATATACCTTCCTCTTAGAGTGTCAAATCATACAATAATACAGCGTATTTTCAAGTTGTTTATTAATCATGCGAAAACTGATCTTGAAATTTTTAAAAACTTTAATTCTATCCTTTTTAAGGTTTCGCAATGTAATTTTTTTTTAATTGCTTGTTGCTCCTGCTTTGCTTTATTCTTCTATTATTATGATTTATTTTGCAATTGTACAATTTACTCTTATCTTTTTCAATATTTTTTCTAGCAAATTTGAAACAGAGCATGGCATATAAATTTTGTTAGTACTTCACTGATGTTAGATTATTGCCTAGAATACATTGAAATAATTTTTGTTCACAGAATACTTAATATGGCTACATGTATTGTATCAGCTTATTATAAAAGATTAATGACGGTTTTCAACTTAAATATGTAAACGGAAGTAAAAACAAAGACGAAAGTTTATTAAGAAGTCATCGTAATATTCTAAAGAAGGAAGGTTTTATTTTTAGGATACTTTATTAGAAACTTATAAACAGAAAGTTTCGTGTTTATATTGCGTCATCAGTAGGCTACTTATCAACTTTGCTAGCAAAAAATTAAAATTGTGTTTTATGCGGCTGTAACATTGTGTCTGTTTTTTTTAAACTAAAACATGACCTTCGGATCAGAGCGGTAATAGTTACGCAACAAGCGCTGGAGATAATTGTGACCAGGTTTGACGTCAACGCGAGAAAAAGAAGAAATCACCGCGTAGCCTATTAACCGGTTATCGCTATGACTGAAACAAAAATAAACACCTGGAGAGTCAGAGCATTCCTTAGGAAAAAATCTCAATGCGTTTAGTATCCCCCTCGGACCCATAAGAGCACATTTGATTACTTTTAGATTAGTTTGATTCAATAATAAACTTCTGAAAAATTAACGAATTAAATAGTGATCCTCTTTTACTTCAGAATTTTTTAATAAATCCCTACATACAGAGGTAAGTTTGTGCTAAAATAAATTTATGATCTATGTTCATAACATCAAGAATATTGCCACAGATCTAAGATTTCAAAACACTTTTTTTTATAAAAAAATTTTTCTCTATATCAATTTCAGGTTACGCCAACTTCCGAACAAAAATGGTAACAAAACTCTGAAATGTTTACAAATTAGCTAATTAAAAAGACTTACATAAATGTGAAACTTATATCAATTTATTGTTCTATATTTACTGCTTGTAAGTTATGCATTTTATTTACTTGAAAAAGAAAATTTTTATCAAACTACCTTAAGAAAAAAAAAATATTAATATTTACTTGTTACAAATAGTTAACTGACTTTTTGACAGCTTAGAAAATACCAGAAGTTGTCAAATTAATTAAAGAGAAATGATATAGGGTTTTGGGAAAAAAACGGTGAATAGTGTTAACCTGAAAAATAATAAACAAAGTTAAGAGAGAAAATATTTTACGCAACCGATAAACAATTAGATATAAATAGAAGACGTTACATAACTACAGGTTATTGAACGAAGAAAATAACATTCAAATAAAGTTTTAAAACATACAGTGGCAATTGACAAATTAAGTATGGTAGAAGACACACAGCTATAAAATGAAATAAACCATAGAACTCTTAGTTTTTAAACTCTTCGTTTAAAGAAAACGAAGAGTTAAGTAATTTAACTTTATTGAATGAAATATTCAATAGCCCATAAATATTACTAGAACGAAATTGATGGGAATTTTATTTTTTCGAAATTAAAAAATACTAAATTACGTAGGATTGAATGGTATACATGAAAGCACAAAACGACGTACTAAGAGCAAAAAATTTTGTGCTAAAAACACAGGAGAATAAATACTGAGAATTAAATTGACAAAGTAAGAAGTAGATCTGAATAAATTATATTCCGATAAAGATCAGTAGGTTAAAATGTTTTGATAGATATCAAATTTGTTTTGGTTTGTGTGTTAAATACATGCGATGGTTTCAGAGTCCACAAACACTTTATCGTGATATTAAAATTAGTTAAAACAGGGCAAACAAATACGAGATACACAGACTATAAACACTAACCTGTAAAATTTATAAGGCATTGATAAGTGTAATTGAGCGTTGATGAAAATCATTGATCCGGAAAAGAGTAAGTCATAGGTAGTGACATTTCTCTTACTATTTCATTAATGACCATATTGTTAATAGTGAGTAAAACAGTTCAGAAACGATAGCCCAATTTTTTGATTACAGTTTTATTTATTAACTAATAGTAATATATAAAAATATGTTCGGGCGCAATGTATTTCTTGTTGGACTACGATTTTGGTAGTAGTGGCCTGCCAGTCGTAAGGATTTGGCCACCTTGGACTCAAAATTCCTCAAAATTCCACAAAAATGACTCGAAATGACACAAAATTCCTATAAACATCCCTATTTCAAAGGAAAATTCAAGTTGTTGAGGGAAAAATTCCCGTTTAGTTCCTCGAAAATTCAAAATTCTATATGCCCCAAATGACTTTTTCCTTTGAAAAAAGAAATTCCTAAAAGCGGCTTAATAATCCTAAAAAAAAGCTGTAATTCTTAAATTTTTGACCAAAAATTCGAAAAAAATCCAAAATTAATATAAAAATTATTTTATGAAAATTATTATTGATTCGATATATTAAGGTCCTTGGTACGATCCTTATTCAATGCGAAAATTTTAATTTCAGGTAAAAAACAAATTCCATAAAATAAATTAATAATAACTACCTTAAAAAGGTATAAATTCCTCATCTACCAGCTTCCAATTGATTCGATCGATCATTGTCCTTGGTTCTATCCTTGACCAATATAAAAATTTAATCACTTATTTAATCAAACATGAAGAAAAATTCCTAAAAGTGGCTTAGATTCTTCCTCTACTACCTGTAAGTAAGCTACCGATGCTATCTTGGCCGCCATCTTGGAAATTTGTAAATATTTCGCTATAAATTTGGGAAAAATTCCAAAAATCAACAAAAAATTAAATTATTGACTCGATCAGTACCCGTCCTTGGTTTGATTCACAGTCAGTAATAAGAGTAACTAAAAGATAAAATATATTTTTTATTCTGTTTCCCATTACATTTTGTGGAGTTTATTAATCATTCTTTCTACAAAAAAAGGACTCTGAACAAGATACCTGTCCGGTGTAATATATACATTTTCGCTATGCCTATCCATTGAAGTCTAATTTGAGTACCTTCCAACCAGGTCTTGCACAATGTTAGACGTATAGGCCAAGTGTCAGACCACGAGGCAACGCCATGTACAATGTTGGCTATAGACCACATGTCTCCGAACCACGGGGCCAATCGCCCCGGCTACAGACATAACGATTCAGATTCAACAGTAGGATATGATCGGTCGCAAGATGCGGTAGGATACAATGACTCCAAATGTCTATGTCTACATTTGTATTTGGCTCCAACAGTCTTTATCTCCAACTGTCTTTGGCTCCAACAGTCATTGGCTCCAAAAGTCAATGCTCTAATGCTCTAATTGCTCCATCAGCTCCAAGCGCTCAAAGCTGTAAGTACTCCAATGTTGAAATTGTTACAATTGCTCCAACAGCTCCAATAGCTCCTACAGCTCCTACTGCTCCATCTACATTTGGCTCCAACTGGTTTCATTTACATTTTTTGATCGAATTTGGCCTGATTGCTGGTATGAATTTATTATTACTCTCCATTTTATCAGTCAGTGGTGATGATTTTTACATCTTTAAGTTAGAAGTTTATCACGAGAACTCGACATTAGATAGAAATCCGATTTCGAGAAACAAAACAATTACTTTTGAAATCCAAAATATTATTTTTTCTTTCAATTTCATACACTGCAATATATACAAGTCGTTATGTATGTAGCCAGCTTCCCTCAGTACCTACTTTGAGTATGAAGGATAATTATTTGGTGTGCGAATAGTTTCCTGCACAAAGCGAATCATGTAGATGTCTTAACCTATCGACCAATATGTTAGGATATTCCCATGATGCGTACCTAATCAATCTCTTCTGCTGCTATCATCTTCCTTGCATGTTTATAATAAGAATTATTAAGATCTCTGGAGTCTTCCATTTCAACATCAGCATCAAGGTCACTTTCGTCATTGATCCAGTGATCATCGCAAGCTTGATCAGAATAATTAATTTTAACACATCGTTTCCAACGTTTTGGTCTCAATCCTTCATCACTGTCTTCGATCTTGTGAGCTGCAGGTACGTCATCACAGTCTTCGATCGTGTCAGTCTCAGATGTGTCATCATAGTCTTCAATCATGTCAGCTTCAGATGTGTTATCGCTGTCTTCGATCTTGTCAGCTTCGGGTCGTTATTCCATGGTTCGCATTTTCATGGAGGTGACTACGTATTAATGCATTAATTGAGAAATGCTAAAGTCTTTATTTATTTGCTTGTTTAAACATGTATTACATGGTATAAATAATGTTTGTGAAATGTGTTATTTTATTTTTTGAACTTGGAACATTAATTTAAATGGTGAAATATTAACTTAAGTAATATTCAATTAACTAAATATTTTTGAGCCTAAATTACATTGTTGCATCTAAAAAGAATCTAACCAAGGAAATTTACTATTCAAACCAAATAATAGAATATTTTTTTATTATTTTTTGGATCTTTTAATATTTTTTTGGTTGAAATATACATATTTTTAATATAGCTGTCAAGATGGCCGACAAGATGGGGAACGCGAAAATAGTTGATTGTATACTGATTTAAAGTACTGAACTCTAGCAGGTAAAACATAAACCAATATGGCAGCAATCTAGGAGATGAAAACAAAATGGCGGATCGAAGTTGGCCGCCATGATATCATTTTGACGGAACTAATATATTTCTTGGTCAAATTTGTGTGGATCAGAACGCTGCTAGTCCCCATGGAAGAACAGCCTGTCGCCATTTTAATCGAATGGCTTCGTCTGGTTCGGACCTAGGACTCGAAGGTATTATTAAAAAAGTATTTTTTTTTATAAATTCAAAACATTTTTTCTGATGGGCATGACTTCATAATCCAAAATGGCAGAATCATAAATGGCCCAAATTTCTAGAATCCCAAGAAGCTGATTACAAAATGGCAGCCTTGTTCAAACAACATCAGAAATTGCATTCGAGGTCAAAGGTCAAGGTCAAATACCACAGTCAAAGTCATCGAAGATGGCCACCGTGAAATCATAAAGCAAGATCGTGGTCGTTTATTGACCTGCTCCTTGCTTCTCAGCCTTCAACCTGTGCAAGACTCCACCATTCCATAATACTAACTTAATAACAATTTATTTCAAAACTAAAAGGCACGCTACTGAAGCACAACATTTATAAACGTATTTCAATATGTGCCTTCCTTCGTGTTTAAGAGTTTACAAGTGTATGAAAAGATAATCAATTATTAGGCTACAGTTTGTTTATAAAAGTGACTACTAATGATCATCTTCATTTTCTTGTTTCTTCCAGATGGAGGCCTTCATATCATACTTCCTGTGCTTTGGCGGCGGAGTGCTGATAGCGACCAGCTTCATACACATCATACCCGAGGTAAGGGAGGCCATGGACGCCATCAGGACGAAGGGCGACAGCATCATCCCCAAGGACTCGGTGTTCCCGTGGGGGGAGCTGTGCATCTGCGCGGGCTTCTTCCTCGTGTACCTTCTGGAGGAGGTGGTGCACCGGCTGTTCGACGCGCCGCACGAGGAGGTCCGGCAGGAGGTCGCGCCGGCGGGGAAGACGGTCGGCAAGATCGTGCCCACCACGTCGCAGGTCCACCTGCTGGTCTCGTCCTTGTCCATCGACAGGCTGGCCAAGGACTCGCCGCAGGTGCTGCCGCCTGTCGGAGGAGGAGAGGAAGGTGTGACCCACCACCACCACCACCACCACTGTCGGGTGCACGACACCGGGGAGGCGCCCACGCCGGACCGCGCGCCGCAGAGCGTGGCGGAGAGCCTCCGGGGACTGCTGGTGGTCGTCGCGCTGTCCTTCCACTCGGTGTTCGAGGGCCTGGCGCTGGGGCTGCAGCCGACGGCGCGCGACACGTGGTACCTGTTCGCCGCCGTGGCGGTGCACACGGCCGCGCTGCTGACGTGCGTGGGGCTGGAGCTGGCGACGTCGGGCGCCGCGGCGTCGCGCGTGCTGCTGTACGTGTCTGTGCTGGCGCTGGTGTCGCCGGCGGGCGTCGCGGCGGGGCTGGTGGTCACGCTGCACTCGCCCGGCGGCCCGCAGGCGCTGGCCGTCGCGGCGCTGCAGGGCGTCGCCGGCGGCACCATCCTCTACGTCACGTTCTTCGAGGTGCTGGAGCGCGAGCGGCGGCGGGAGGCTGTGCCCGGTGGCGGCCTCGCCAAGCTGGCGGCCGTCTTCTGCGGGTTCAGCGTCATGACGACCCTGCAGGCATTCGGTATGTCGCTGTCGTGACCCCTGTTCTTCCATTCTGTCTTCCAGCAGCTGCGACAACCCGTCATGTTATAGGCTGTAAGCATGAGGATGCGATTTCATGAACTCTTTCAAGGTCCATATAACTTGTGTGATCCGGCAGATGTTGTTAGACATGCAGTGTTGTGCACACTATGAGTATTTGTCGTCTGGTTGTTAAATTTTCCTCCATAGAACACAAATACATACAATTCATGTAAAGGGTCCTTCATTAAGAGTGATACTTTTTAAAATTGTAATTTCCAGCTTCTAATACATTTTGTATGCTTCCAGGTGTGAAAATATCCAGCACAATTTGCATTTTCATCATTCAGCGACACACGATTGCTGAACGTTTAGAAATCATTAACAAATTTTACCAAAGTGTCAGCTCAGATGTGGATTTTCATCGTTTGTTCACCAGAGCATTGGGTCGCCATCATCGTTTCTCTATTTAGGCTAAACGCCGCACTGTGGCCAAGTTTGAGCGGAATTTCACTCTATACGACCAGAAGACACCTAGAAGAAACATAAAGCGCTAAGTGAGGAAAATATCACAGCAGTAGCTACCAGTATTGAGTAAGAGCCGAATGTGTCAGTTCAAGACGATCTCGGCGATTGCGGCTATCTGAGACATCGACTTGGCGAATACTGCGAAAGGATTTGGCCTTACATCCACACAAAGTTGTATTCATTCAAAGTTGAAGCCAAACGATCACAGATTGTGTCGTGAGTTTTCTGACTGGGCCGTACAACAGTTGGAAGGTGATCCTTATTTCAGTGGAAAAATCGTCTTCTCAGACGAGATGCATTTTTGTATTAGTGGCTTCATTAATAGGCAGAATTGTCGTTACTGGTGCGAGAATAACCTACGAGTGTTCCACGAGGTGGTGATAGTTTGGCTTCAACTGTTGAGTCAATATAACTTTGTATGTATGCAGCGCCAAATCCTTTCGCAATATTCGCCAAGTTGATGACTCAGATAGTTGCAACAGTTGATATCGTCTTGAAACCGTCCAATTCGGCTCTTCATCAATACTGGCCGCTACTGCTGTGATATTTTCCTCACTTCGCGCTTTACGTGGTCTGCTTGGTGTCTTATGGTCGTGTAGATTGAAATCCCGCTCAAACTTGGCCACAGTGCAGCGTATAGCCTGAATACAGAAAAGGTGATGGTGACTCAATACTCTGGTGAACAAACGATATGCACCCACCACTGAGCTATCACTTTGGTACAATTTGTTAATGGTTTCTAAATGTTAAGGAATTGTGCATGATGAAACTGCAAATTAAACTAGATCTTTTCACACCTGTATGCACAGAAAAAATTTTTAGAAACTGGAAATTACAATTTTAATAAGGATCACTCTTAATGGAAGGCAAATAATTACCAAACAAATGCTCAATTTGACATAGGCCTATATTTTATAATTCTTATATGTGCTTCATTAAGTTATTTTAATGTTTGAACTTTCCAAAAATGAGTTGGAAGAAGGAACTGCAGAAATTAATATTTTGTGCAAACAGTAGTTCATTAATATATTGTGTGCTACAAACTACTTCTACGCGCAAATTAGCTACATAAACTGTGGTTAGTATGTCATTGTAATCTCGAATTGCTATGAAATTTACTTACGAAGGTTTTTGGTAACAAAGTTTATCTAAAGTAATTTAGGTGTTCTGTTTCCTATGTTTAGTTCCTAATTCATTGTTAGTTTCTTTTCTGTTAATTTTCAAATTATCTTGCCAATATTTTAACCTAATTGAGTAGAATTTCAAATAAGTTGTAAAAACAGATTAAACCATTTCCACATTTAAATCGTAAATATTTATAAAATATTACTTTTAAGTTTATTTAATCTTGGTTTTTTTATTATTTATTGCTAAAACTTATATGATTTTGTTTTGTTTTATATTTGTATGTAAATAAAATGTTTTAAATAATAATATTGTTTCCCTGTATCTGCGATATTTATGTGTATGATAATTCTTTCTTGCAGTAACTAAAAGAGCTCCGTTATTAGGAACCAGTTTTTTAAACTTTATTTCATTATTTAATAAAAAAATGTAAAAAACTAATTTTTCTTAAAGTTGTGAGCCTTATGGTGTTTTATAAATTATTTAAAGATTAAATTATTTTTAAGAAATTAAATTAAAAATATTGTTTTTAAAGTATCGTTATACTAACTTGCATGGCCTGCTTAGTATAAGCTGATCGACAAGTCAAAATAATGTTTTCTTGACTGCGACATTAAAACATTAGTTAATATGGTTTTAAATGAATTCCTCAGAAGTAAGTCGGCACGATTTTCTTCTTTTCAGGTGTAAAAAAAAAGTATGAGTTTAAGTACCAAACTTTACCATAGTAAATGGCAACATGTTTCTTAACATTTGTAGCCCTTTCATTATAAACATATATAAATGCATGTAGTATGATAGCTATTTTTTTGTAAAAACTTATTAAAATAATTTTTTTGTACTTTATTATACAAAAATTGGGAATATTTGTTAGTCGAACCATTAATAATAGAAATAATTACAGTAATATTTTAAGTAAAATTCACTTTAATTTACGTGGTGCATGAAAGAGCAGACTGGCGATTACTAGTGCTTAGGACTATTCGACTATACCTTATTTTCATTTCAAGATGTATTCCTTTTAATGTAGGCCTCTATTAATTTTCGATCAGCAGAGCATTTCATAGTTTTCTTTTTTTTTTAAGATTCTTCTTGATTTGGCATTACCTGTAAATGATTCGCTTGCTGATATTGTTTAAAAAATATATTTCTAAAAAATTAAATACGTATACCTTTTTTTGTTTTTACAAACGTACCGTTTCAAAACACGCCAATTGACTGTAAATCAAATATAAAGGACTCGCTTGCGAAGCCGGAATGAAAAACGTTTATTACGCCTTTAAAAATTCGCAAGGGCAGTATTTTTCTGCTAATGTATGACTACAACCTATAATTATAAATTTTATTGCTGTTTTTTAGAATGACGAGAGTCATGTGTTTGATTGCGCAACAGGATATTTTTTTTTTCAAGTCAGATTTTCTTGTTTATTGTAGATACGTAAAAAGCGCCGCGGAACAGACATCTCGTATCCCATAAATTATGTAAATGTAAGTGGTTTATACATATTAATTAAAACTGATCGCAAATCGCTGTCTATCATTTGATTAACAACTAATGTGACGGACCCGCGGATTGACTGTTACTGAAGTATAAAAATAAAATGTCTTCATCAAAAAGTTTATTCACTACTTTATTTACATTCTTCTACAAGTATAATCTGAACGGAAGAAAAATGTGTGATTGGCTACGTAAGCAAGCGCTGCTATTTACGAGTTCTGATAACGGCTCGTTGTTCTCCAGTGTCCTGTGCATTTTTTTTTACCACGCAGAACACAAAGAAACTACAACAACGATTTTATAATGTTACGCAACGAACTGGAGGCAATCTTGTCTTCCATCTTTAAGGTTCATGTCTGACTGAGGCTATGGGGCGTGTTCTAAGCAGAGAGCTAATGAGTACATAGCTTCTATGCAAGCTTGCGGTGTGTGAAAACTGAGACACGCAGAGAACTGAACATTAACATCCTTCGCACTTAAAAGATGTTTTAATGATTTAATAAATTAAAATCTAAACACGCAAACAATAAATCACAACAATACAATAGCCGTTAAATATAAAAAAATTGATCATACATAAATTAATATTTTTCGACTATTACTCAGCAGTATTCCGGCGCCGGGGTCAGGGTGTGGTAGTGGCGGTATCAACCGCCTTGCAGCCTTCATCTTGGATGATCTTGACCTATGACCTTGACCTTCAAAATTTTCAAAAATTGTCAAAAATTACTCAAAATTTGCCCAAATTTGCACAAAAATTGCACAAAATCGCCAACATGTCCAATTTTTGAGAAAATAAATCCACCAAAAAAAAAAATTTTGATTTAAAAAAATTCAAGGAACAAAACCTGTAAAATATTCAAACATGTTGAATTAGAAAACTTCAAAAAAATTTTGCTTTATGTTACGTATGCAAAGTTTTGTATAGAGTTTGTATGTACATAAGTAACTAAATGTGCGCCGAGTATTGCCGCCTGAAGGCAAGCCAGCCGCGCTGCTAGGCGCCTGGTGACAGTCTGCCCGCCTGCCATTGCCTCCCCCCCCCCCCCCCTTGTGGCGGGCATGCACTCTAGCAGGTGAAATTTAATCCAATATGGCGACAGTGCACTCTGGCAGACGACGCGACGTGACACTATTGCTTCTGGTAGCAAATCCTGAAAATAAGGATGGCTGCCTCCAGCATACTAAAACAAGATGGCGTCTCTGATTTCATTATCCAAGATAGCGGCCTACATCAGACAAAAACAAGATTGAGGACGTGACGTCATACTATCTGCCGTAATATATACATTGGTATTAGTGGTGGGAGGTTAGTCTGTCGGTGGCCTCCGTGGAGGAAGGATCCGTAGCAATTGTTATTTGGTCCTCACCGGGTTCGTACAAAGGACACTGAGCTCTATGATGTAAGTGCGTGTTTAAATTAAAAATTATTTAAATAATTTATTATTATATAATTTTTTACCGAAATTTTCGATAGTAATTACGTATTTTCAAGAGGGCAAACATGACGTCAAAATTTCAAAATATAGAACTTTAAAAATTAAAATTTAATTGATTAATATATATATATTTATTTTGAAATGTTTCCCAATTTTTTTTATAATAGTTACAGATTTTCAATATGGCGGCCGTAGCAAAAATGGCAACGATGATATTTTTATTCAAGATGGCCGCCGTGACGTCATCGGTGATGTCGGTTCCAAGGCACCTCACACCTCGCCCGGGACCTGTGCGCCCGGACATAAATTCCTATACTACTTTCGACAACTGCAGAGATGTTGGTTGAAGGTCTAGCATCGTCGTTGGGGACACAGATGGATGTGGCGGTGACACAGATGCCTGTGACGGGGACACAGATGGCTGTGACGGTGACGGCAGTGGAGACTTGAATGACAGCGACCACTACGACGATGGACATCACGATGGCATCTGTGATGACTTGATGTAAGCTTGTGGACATACGCCATTGCTAAGCACTTTTTCTGTAGAAGAAAACTACAAAAAAAAACAAAAGACAAAAAACACAAATTAAGCAACAAATTGCTGTTGTCAACAGGATATAAACACCACATAATATTCCATAACAGGAATATGGTCAACAAACAAAGAAAAACGAAGAAAAATGGACTAAGAGAACGAAAAAAAAACACCACAAATGATGACAGCTTAAATATATTGAACCCAAAAAAAATTCAGCAGAACAGTTGAAACGAGACAAAAACAAGACAAAACGAAAAGACAAAAAAAACACAATAGTTTTCCAAAACAGAAGCGAACGAAAAAAAAATGATGAGAGCACAAAAATATTGAATCCAAAAAAATTCAGCACAGCAGTTGAAACGAGACAAAAACACGACAAAACGAAAAGACGAAACAAACAAAGTAGTTATTCCAAAACAGAAACAAGCGACGTTTCGGGAACTGCTATCTGCTCCCATCCTCAGGCATCTGTGATACCGACTGCAAATGAGAAATAATCAGGTGGTGTTCCATTAGATGAAGCTTCGCCACCAACCTCAGAGGCTTCAATGAATGACAGACTTTCATCGCATCTGTGGTACATTATTCACTAATACTTAAAATTATCGCAGTCATGAAAGAGGCGAAAGTCGTAATAATGCACAAAGAATACTGTTTCAGTGCATCGACGGTAGCAAACTAATTTCACGGCTAGATAATCTAAATCGACATTATGAAATATGCACTGGGTCAGTAAAGTGCAATCGATAATCTGTTTGCAAAAATTAAACTGGCTGTTGTTTTGACCTTCGTCTCATGCCAGTCGCTGCGATTGTATGAGTGACGACTGAACGATGTGTCTCTCAGTCCACCACTGGCTCTGGTGCAGTGCAGATCGTCTTGTTTGAATAGTGTGGTGCATACGTCTCGTAATCGTCTATTCTTGAGAAATCGATGACGTCTTTACCATCTTTAACGACAGGCTCGATGGAAGTTTTATATACATACAACAGTTCAGACCTCAATGGCAACGTTGCTGACAGCTTCAAAGATCCCGATCGTGACGACGGAGGCGATGACGCAGATCCTATTGGCAACGGTGTCGGCAGTTTCAGTGTCATCGATAAAGGACGTAGCAGCTAATGATTTATTCGCACCACTCCGCGCAGTGGCCTCGGGAAACACGCAGAATTCCCAGGCCGTTTAAAGTGTCAGTGACAATAGTTCGAGGCGAGTCGTTACCACAATGCCGAAATACCATAACGTCGAATGTCAAAATTGACCACAACGCCGACAGCTAGAAAACTGCTGTGTACCACAACGCCGAAATAACAACTGAATGAATTTGTGTGTGTTTCTTAAATGTACCTTAACGCCGAAATACCATAATCAAACCTAACCTTACCTAACCTAACCTAGCGTAATATAACCTAACCTAACTTAACCTAGCGTATCCTAGCCTAACCTAACCTAGCCTAACCTAACCTAGCCTAACCTAACTTAGTCTAACCTAACCTAGTCTAACCTAACCTAACCTTTGTGGCAGTCCTGCAATACATTTTTCGGCGTTAGTGTATTTCAGCGTTGTGGTAATTCGGCGTTGTGGTACACAGCAGTTTTCTAGCTGTCGGCGTTGTGGTCAATTTGGCATTTCGGCGTTATGGTGCGTCCCTGTCCGAGGCCTGGTGGTTAGCGAGAAGCGGTGGAGGGGAGGGGGGGTGATTAGCCGCACCCTTGTAATCCGGCCAGCGGCACGCGTGGCATGCCTTACGTCAATAGGGCGCGTTGACGTCAGTGGCCGTGCGTGGCCTCCAGCCCGCTACGAACCTGGCGCGCATCACGTTCTTGTCTCTCGCGTTCCAATCAGTATATACCACACTCAGCTAAACATTTCCCTTTTAAGTGTTTGATACGTAAATATTTTTTTTGCTGCAATCAGTAAAAATAATACAATAAATTTAATTTGAGAAAATGTATTTCACTTTAAAAGCGTACTTTTGAAGGTAACTTGACAATCTATATCATATGATTCATACCCATATTGAATGCCTTACTCATTTATTTAATAGCTGGATGGTATATATTGTGTATCCGAAAATACTGTATTATGTAGATTAATATATATATTACCAATTGTAGCCGTTATCATGATCACAATATTGCGGACATGATAACTGCCGCCATTTTTCACAAATCACTTCCAAACTGATATATGAAATCTAGTAGTGTAAAATCTCGGTCTCGTTCATTAATGAGAAATATCAGACCAAAGGGGTAGAAATAAGTAAGGTTTTTGAAAAACATAAAAATAGATGTAACTCCCATAATATGGAATATATCACATCCGTTGAACTTATTGTAACCCGTAGGAGTAATGCCAAAATCTTTTGTCTGATAAGTTTTGAATACGAACAACCAAAACAGCAAGGTATTGAAAAAACAAGGGTTGGAGGACTAAAATATCTTAACTCCCTTCGTAGGCACAACATCGAAAACGTAAAAATCATTTTTTAATCTTATAATTTTTATCGAAAACTTTTGTCTGAAACAATTTTTGATTTGACAAACCATTTCTGCAAAAATGTTTTGAGTTTTTCTAATTCTAAATGTTGTTCCTGCAAGGGGTTGAAAAATGAGAAGTAGAATAAAAAAAATAATAATTACTCCCTTAGTAGGTACACAATAAAATCAGTTCAAATTGTTTGTAAATCATAATTTTTACGTAAAACTTTTGTCTGAAACAATTTTTGATTAAACTAACCATTACTGCGAGGGTTTAAATAAAAAAGGTAGAAAGATAAAAAGTCATTACTTTTTTTTAATAAATATACTGTCATATCCATTTTAATTTATTGTAAAACTCCTAAATATTATATAAAACCTTTGGCTAAAACAATCTTTAATGAAACGAACCATTGCTATTAAACCAGGGTTGCAATTAAAAATCAATTAAAACTTTGTTAGTATCAAATTAGTCGGAATTTATTAATAACCATCTTAATGTTACCTTAAAAGTTTGTCCAAACAAAACTATACGAACATGTATTAGTGCAAGGGGTGAAGAATAGTGTTTGAAGATAAAAAAAATAATTCCATAACTACCTTAAAAGGCAAAATATGAAATTCGTTAAGACATTCAATGCTGGTTACATTAAGTTAAAAACATTCAAAATATTTTCGTTGCATGGAATATTGGAAAATGTTTAATCGATAGGCTTGAATATTGGCGATCATATAGGAAGTTATGAAGGCCACATTGAGATCTTATACTGCTCCAGGAGTCTATAGAAGTTTCCAAAATATTTCCAGTATAAATAGGTACTTTAAAATCTACCTACGCCTGTAGGCTTTGTCGAAAGGGATATTTTGTATCTGTCATTTTTTTTAATACTATAATAATGCTAATCTTTATTCATTGCAAACCAACACAACATTGTAAGTAAGTGTTACTCAAAATCGGCAAGGAACTATGTTAATTTAAATTTTATTGTGCATCAAACATCACTATTTTTCACTTGACACAGACATTTTTATTAAATTTACATTACAATTTTTTACTATAAATATTTTGTAACATTATTTATACTGAAACTATTGTAATAGTGATTAAACTTGCCAATATGCTAACCCAGTAAAACTTAAACTGAGGAAAACGTAATTTGTTAAGTCAAATCCTAAACAATAAAGACTACAAGCAGATAGCAAACTGATCAACCAAACAAAACAACTATATAAAAACACTTCTTGTGTTCTTTATTGAGGATTAGAATTAAAATAAAATAAAACTACCCCACATTATTAAAAAAAAACATGGGCAACAATATAACTAAAGGAAATAAAAATATTGCGAACATTTACACAATAAAAATTATGGAACATACTGTCTTAAATTTGAAAACATTTCCTGGATATACGCTATTTATAGTTAACCCTGTATTTCATAGAAACGCCTCAAAGAATGGACAGAAAAAATAGTACATGGACACACGGAAAACAAGGCAATAAATGCTGTTGTAAAATATAAAATTACTGGACAGCACACAGAATTTTGTGAAAGTAATTTACTGAGAAAAAAAATAATAACTTATAATACAAAGGAACAAAGTTAGCTGACAATGATGAGACACGATCAACAAGAACAATAAATACTCTGGCCAACCAAATGACACAACAGATATCTGGCATTTAAAATATGCATTTTCTGCAATTAATTAACTAGGAGCAATATATGGTTTTAAAAATGATATTGATTCAAAATTTTCAACAATTCCAAGGGTTAAAAAAAATCAAAATAATTTTTCTTCTATTATTTTGTTAAATCAAACAATTTAAAAATTAAAAAGATACTATTATAAGTTTTTTACAAAAATATGTTTCATATGTTTCTATGGACAATAAATCACGTTTTCAAATATGTTTTATATTTATACGAAAATTTTTAATTTCATACTGTATTTCTTTATTAAAATCATTTTTGTCTCTGTCCCTTTTTTTTGTAGAAACGATGCCGTTTCGCCACCAATCTGTAACTTAGTTTACAAGTCTCTTAATACAGTCGTGTTTCTTGCGAGATAGAATGATATGTATAAGAAGTTTCTGTAAATAATAGCAGAAGAAATAATTCTTCACATATGGTAAATAGTGTACTGACAAAATATGCATTACTTACAATGAGTATTTTTTACGTAAATACGTGGTTAGAGTTGAAAACGTTATTCTTTGTGACGAAAAAAATTGTTTTTCTACCTTTTAAATGTATAACATCTTGGTATTTATTTTATCTATTGGTATCAAAGACGAACATTTTTTCTCAATACACAAACCATTTCTCACCATTGTAATGCACAAACAAAATTTTCTGAAGTTGTGATGAATGGGTCAGTGTGTCTACACGTAAATTTAAAAATATATAACTGCCTGTTAACACACGAAGATAATGTAAATACTTTAGAGGGATTGAGGACTTAAAATATGCATACGCCACCTCTGTTCACAATTTGAATTCACACATAATTTTATTCCTATTTTTAACTCTGATAATAATGCCTACTAAGAGCCAACAATAAGTGTATATATTGTTACGATTTACCGCGGGTTCGTAAAGGATAGTCCAATTAAAGATATTATTACACACACAGTTTTAATGATGGCCACTACTTATGTCACTTACAATTAATCTTATAAAATTGCCAAATAATCAATTGCACTTAATAATGTTGCTTCACCAGTCACTCGTTTCTTACAATCCACACACCTCGCTGGGCCGCACCTCTGGCGCAACTCTCGCCGCAGCACCCCTCGTGGATCTCCGCCGCGGGACTCCGTCGCCGCACTCCGCCGCCGCCGTCGCACTTCCCCTTCGCCGAGATCCCACTCGACGCCTCGCTCGGAACTTCGCTCGGGACTCCGCCGCGCCCGCGGCACTATCGGCCCCCGGAAGCTCCGCTGCGGGAAGGCTCCCGCCTGAACCCTCTCTCTGAACTCTCCTGCTGAAGCCGACGTCCTCTTTTATATATCAGCCGCCATTTATGGAACTCACGAGCGCGGCTAGGGCCAGTCGCGTCATTCCGCGCCGACACGATGGCAGAAATCTCTCGAAACACGTGTCGGCGGCTCGCGTAACTCCACAGCTGTCAGGTTTCAGTTACGTGTCAAAGGCAGGGCGCCGCGTAGGGAGTGGAGGGAAGGAGGGGGGACAGCGACAATCCTTGTTATCTTCCAGGCGCGCGCGGCGCATATCATGTTGCGGCAGTCGCCAGCCAGCTCTGCACCTGCTCGTGTCCCGGCCTTGCTCACGTTCGTAACATTATGTATATTTTAATAAGAAAATATGTTCCCACATCGCGTAAATACAGTGTCATTTTTTCAGTAATGCGTATGATTGTGGTACTCGAAAAAAAACTGTTTCAATGTGTGGTGTTACTTAACCATATCACAAGGGCGGAACGGATGGGAATTAAATATTATTTTTTAGGTAATGAAAACCTCTACTAGCGAATGAGGTACATTTTATCTTGAATTTTCAGTTAGTTTCAATGAGGTGGACACACAATTATTATTTTTATCATATGTTGTTTTCACGATAACAAATTTGATACTAAATTCAGAATCGAATTTTAGCTATACGTAAAATGTGTGCACAAAAGAAACGCGTTTTTTGATTTTCATAAACATAATATTTGAATATATTTTATTGGTTTTTACCCTTTAATGATATTGTAGACTTCGCGAAATCCTGATTTCTTTACGACCATGAGTTAATGTCAAAAAATATATACATCCGATTCGTATGTAAAAATAAACTTACTAAATTAAGTACTAGAACAAAGATAAATTACAGTTCTTGAGCATCTTTGAGTTTCGGAACGCCGACGATGTGACAGGGCAGAGTGATAAAAAAAAGAAAGAAATTAATTACAGTTGCTTTTGCAATTTTGGGGAGGGGGGGTGGAAGGAAAGCTTGCTCGTCGACTTGTTTATGTTTTTCTCGCATTGCGAGCCGCTTATTTTCATGTCCGATATAACAGCCGCAGTGGGGCTATAATTCTCCCCTCCCCTTCACGATCGCCTCTCGGCCGCCCCTCCCCCCTCACCCACCACTCGGCCACCCCTCCCCCCTCACCCACCACTCGGCCACCCCTCCCCTGACCGTCCCGGAGTTCGGGGTGAGGTTTCGCCGACCCGCCCGGCGAGGTGAATGTCTACCCCGCACGACGCCGGCAGGTCATCACGCGACCCGAGCAAGCACCCCGCCCCCCCCCCCCTCACCCACTTTTTGCAGGAAGCGCGCTAGTCGGCTCGGCTCGGCTCGGCTCGGCTCGGACCACTCGCCAATCACCTTTGGGTTGGTAGTCAGCAATGCTAACCACACGGCCACGAGGCCAAGGTTTTACCGGGCCCAACCTATCTCTAGTTATAGTCTAGATTTAAGAGTGAGGGGAGTTAGTCATGGCGCCAATCGCTGCCGTGGCTGGCCAATCCCCTCCTAGCACATGATGCATGCGACCCTCTCCCTGTATGGCTAATCCCAGCATGACCAGGCGTATAGGCTTCGGCCTGAGACGCACCTAGGTCCCTCCCTAACCCGGACCCCTCCAAAATACACTTAGTTTTAGTTAGGTTAAAAAAAAGAATCGCCAATCACACGCATGCTCGAGTTCGAATGGAAGGCCGCAGAACGGCTCGTCTCGTTTCGACATTTTGCTATCGGCACGTTTCGCCATCTGGACTTGGACTACTTTAAGAGCGACTAGTTCCGACTGTCCGATCAGTCTACAAGGCCACATTGTTCATAATTGTGCCTTTCGAGAGTACGTGTACTGTTTCTGTGGACATGTTTGCGTGTTTTACACACGGCACGTAATTATAGTTAGAATGGTGAAAATTGTTAGTATCACTATGAATAAATTCTCAAATTCATCGCGCCTTAATCTAGTTACACAAATATACATGTTCCTCCCCAAGCGCAAACACATCTTCACGTGTGTTCTTTTTTACGCATTAGTATTTTCCGTACTATTTAAAATATTGCCACTTGACATTATAAAATACCGAAGAAAGTTTTCTTATCTTGGAGCACATCTCGGAGCAGATGTTAAATTCACCGTGATCGCATTTTTTTTAATTTATGCTATGAACCCAGAATCTTGGCAAACGTTGAACTAACCCGTCACGCGGAACCACGATCAAAATCTTCTTCGTCATAAGAACTCATTTTTACAAGATGTACCACTACTCCGTTTGGCAGCTGTTTGTGACTGAGGTGGCGTCCTCAATTATTTTGCTTATAATAAAATTCGTGTTCTGACGTGAAAATGTCTGTTGGGTCGAACTTTCTCGTGCGACCAAATACCGCCAGATTTGAATCGCTTTCAACTACGAGACTAATAATGCGTCAAACAATGATTGAGCCCAAACGGATGTATCATGTATGTAGGGGAAGGTTCCATAATATGGGACGCTTCCAAAGACGGGACAGACGCAGTAACGGCCAGGATACTGAACGCTAGTGCTATCTGTCGGCAGTGTCTAGAAGCTAGTATTGAAAGGTGTCGTTGTAGCAGTCACGTCGCGTCAACGTCTTTCGGTTTCGATTTTATGTTAAGGTAATTGTTTTCATATACACTTACTAAAATGTTTTAAAGTTGCATTTTTTTTGTTTTTTCGTATAGCTTGTATTTATTCTAAAAAAAATTGTCATTTGCGGGATGATAGCGACACGTTCGCTCTGTATTGTACTGTGCTATGTTCACCTAAACCATAATGGCTGCCTGTTAGAAGAGTTTATTCTTATAGTGGCACTGTTTCCAAAATGGGACGCTGCTGTACCATCTTATGAAACAATGTCCCATCTTACGAAACTGTCTCGAATGCGTAAAGTAATATTTTTGTGAAATGTTCGGAATATAGTTTGCTTTTATAAGCGCTGTGCGAGTGAAATATAAAACACAAAGCTTATAAATTTACCATATTTAAAAATAACAATCATACCAAATGTTTCATAAGCCTAATTTATTTTCTACTTGGTCATGTAACTAATAATTACAGTAAAGATCTACAGTAAGTAGCCTACGTATATCATTGTTCTCAGTAGGTACTAGGCTACATATTTCGCAGCTACAGGTTACAATTATTGTTAACTGGTAAATTTGTTGGAAGGGCTTTCAAAAGTGCTCACCTTACTGTGGGCTGATGAATTACGGTTTTACAAAAATAATTTTTATCTGAATTTTAGTAGGCCTATTAAAAAAAATTCAAATTATCTGTTTTGATTTTACAAATAAATATATTTTTTTTCCAGTTTCAAATGCCTGGCACACATTCAAAACACGTTTATTATGAGAGGAAAACAGCGCGAGGAGGTTGGCAAGAACAAGATATGCTGTTAGCCATCGCTGCGTGTGAAACAATGTCGGTGCGGGACGCGGCAAGAAAATATAATGTTCCTAAATCAACATTAGACAGGCGGCGACGAGGAAGAAACAAAATTGCTGTTGGAAGCAAAAAACATTTGGGAAGGTTCGAAACAACATTCTGTGCCGAATTCGAAAAGGAACTTTGCTGTTATATTTTGAAACTTGAAGAAATGCTTTTTGGTTTGTCATGCAGTGACCTGAGGAAACTGGCATATGAATTAGCTGAGAAGAAAAATATTTCACATAGGTTCAACCAGGAAACCAAGATGGCTGGGAAAAAATGGCTGTATTCATTTTTCGATCGCAACCCAAACGTGTCTCTTCGGTCACCAGAGCCTACATCATTTGGACGTGCGGTTGGTTTTAACCAACCAAGGGTAATGCAGTTTTTTGATTTGCTTGAAGAGGTGTGTAAAAATCGTGGGATTAATGCAAGTTTGATTTTCAATGCTGATGAAACCGGAATGAAAACTGTCCACAAATCATCTAAGATATTGGGAAAGAAAGGGAAAAAGCAGGTTGGTGCTCTGACAAGTGCAGAAAGGGGCAAAAATGTTACTGTTATATGCGCTGTTAATGCCTGTGGTAATTTCATCCCTCCTGCTTTCATCTTTGCCAGAAAAAGGGAAAAGCTTGATTTGATAGATGGTGCTCCTGAAGGATCAATATTATTGGTTGGATCTAGTGGCAGTGGTTGGATTACAGCTGAACTGTTTTTGGCATACATGAAGTATTTTGTTAAGTATGTTAGACCATCGAAAGAAAACCCAGTTCTTCTGATTGTGGATGGCCACACTGCTCGTACAAAGAGCATTGAAGTACTTGACTACTGTTCTGAAAATAGTGTAATTCTGCTTATCTTACCTCCGCAAACCACGCACAAATTACAGCCACTGGACGTAAGCATATTTGGACCTATTGAAATTTATTACAACCAAGCTATACAGCAATGGCTGAAGGTACATCCAGGCAGAACATTTGGAGAATATCAGGTAGCTTCTGCTTTTAGCCAGGCATATGGAAAAGCTGCAACAGTGGCTAATGCAAGCAGCGGATTCAGGCGAACTGGAATCTGGCCTATCAATAGGAACATATTTCAAGAATACGAATTTGCACCTTCCTCAGTCACTGACAGAACTCTTCCGGTTCATGCAGCCTCACATGAAACCAACAATGAGCCTACATGTGGAGAAGCAACACCCACTAATACAAGCGAAATCACTGACAGATCGGCCGGAAACGAGCTTTCAAAACCACCAGAAATTTCATCTCCTAATCCATCTGTGATTGTAAATTCAACAGCAACCTCCCTCACAGTTGAAGACATCAGTCCTCTTCCAGCTGCCACAAGAAAAGAAACAAGGAAATTAGTAGGAGCAACTATACTGACAGGAACGCCATACAAAGCTGAATTAAGAGAAAACAGAGAAAGACAAGCAACATCCGCCAAACCCAAAAGAACAGTAAAACGAAAGATTTTCAATGAACAAGAAAAACGTGCTTCTGTCCCAGGTACCAATGCTGTCCCAGGCACTAGTGCTGCTCCATGTACCACTGCTGAAAATCTCCCTAGAAAATCAAGAAAGGTTGCACCTCCGGATAAAAAAAGAATAGCACTGCATTGTATGTTACCTTCCATATTCAACATCAAAAGAAGATTGGCTTATGTGTGTTGAGTGTAGTGACTGAGCTCATGAATCAATTGCAAATGTCAATGTTAATGGACTGTTTATATGTGAACTGTGTGAAAATAATTGAAGTGTCAATGTACTGTTAAAATATACTTTCAAACTGTATGCCCCTCGTTATGTTCCAACTTAGGCACAATAGTGTCCCGTCTTATGACACCTAAAGCCTAAGATGGGACAAGTTTTGACTTTCTTTAAAGAATTGTTTTCTCTGAAAATATATTCTATGTCATGATATATTTTTTTATTATGAAAGTAATATGTCAGTATGGTATGTACAAATTTTTTTAATGAATTCCTAATTTAAACATGTTCATAATAAAATGTTTTTTTTTTTTTTAATGTCCCATCTTATGGAACCTTCCCCTACGTGTTTCTTCGCGTATTAGTTTTGCCTTGACTTCATTGTACCAGTGTAAGTGCATGCGCGTGATTGTTACGAATTAACTCCGTGTAAAGTTTTTAAACTGGTGAAGCGTGGAAACGCGTTCAGCTGGATATTGGTTCGGTTGTCACGGTAAAGAGCTTGTGGAGAACGACTAGGATCCAAAGTGAGGAAATAAAAATATTCACTGGAATATAAGTATAAATCGGTATTAAACTGAAAATTGCAAAATAAGAAAAGATGTCGTTTCATATGACTCGTAAATATGCTCGTGGCCCGAACTCGTGTTCGTCTCAGTGAACCTTTGGCTGTCTTCGGCCTTCGTCGGCGTTAGTGTCGTGTTCCTACCCCCTCCCCTCTCTCCACCCCGCTCAACACTTCTTGCCCACTCCAATTTTCTGGTGACCCTTCCTCCTTCCCCTTCTTAGGAACTATTTTTTTTGCATGCGGATTTATATCCCGCATTGAAATTATAGAAAACCTAAGTCATTAATTTTTTTCACAGATTATAAATAAATCTAATATTAAACAATATAAAATTTTTTAATAAAGATTTGTCTCTTAACAAATGCTTATTTAATGATTTTTATGAATTTAAAGGACGTTCTTGGTTCAGTCTTATCATGTACTGAAAGCACGAAATCATGTGTTATACAGTTTTGGATGAACCATTTGTAGGTAGTATTCGTCTTAAAATTATTTATTTTTAATGTATCATTCTTAAGGACTTGTTTGTTAGAAAAAAGCATATTTCGTAAACAAATATAGTTATATAATTAATATATTTTAATCAGGTGCAAAAACACAAAATATCAGAAGCATACTAATTAAGGATACAGCCTCCTTAAAGGTCCTGAGCGACTCGGTTTTCCAAAACGTTCCGGTAAGGCAGTGAATAAGCACTGCCCTGTTGGGATACAACCATAATCTTACTCGTGGGCCGTATTGCACAACGTGTCCAAACGTCATCCCAGAAATGAAACAATTCGACAACCCTTTTAATAAACGGTGCCCTGCACGACTTTTAGAGTGGCGATTATTTCTTGTTATCACCATAAAAGTGTACAAAATGTATTACAGGATAGTTTCGCTATCATAAAGTTTCATTTTGCATGCCAACACCCTTGATACGTCCCCTTGGGGATCACAAACATAACTATTTAAGAGTTAATGACACCAGAAACGGGTCAGTAGGTAAATATAGTTCGTCCTGGGACACTGGCTCCTGGCTGTGTATCCGGGGATATGTGGCTGCCATCTTGTTTTACGTCACTTCCGGCGGCCATTTTGTTATCTAGAACATTCCACCATTATGATTTTTCTAGAACATTCCGCCATTTTGAATTACGACATCACGTCCGCCATCTTAAAAATTAGTAATTATTAACTTAGAAATATGAAAAAAATAAAATAATAAAATAAATTTTTATTTAAAAAAACACGATGACACATCATATTGTGCATTTCACTTTTTGTTACATTGACATCATCATCGAGCGCTCCACTCCTATGCATTAAAATTTACATTACGATGACACCATCAGTGTCTGCTGGAGGTAGCCATTTTGTTTTCGTTTAGTGGGTGCCACCATTTTGATTTCATCTGGTAGATTTCACGATCTGGTTTCTGGTGTATGCTCCCATAGTATGTCAGTGTATGTTTAACTAGATTAATTTTTAAATTATAAATGGTTAATATGATTTCTAATGAATTACGTTAATATGGCAAGGAACACGCATTAAATCCTTACACCCTGGAACGACTATGTCGGTAAACTAGTGGTTCGGAATACTGTTTAAAGTGAACGAGTCTTTCAGTACTCGCCAGAGATGTTTAACATTTAACCTCAATAAAAGACAAATTCGTGTGTTCTCATGTTGCAAGAACACTTATAATACGAAACTCGGGTCTCAAATACGAAATTTGAAGTAAAATTATTTAAAAGTAATGCCGAGCGTGAAAAACATACGCAAAACTGTGTTTTGAAGTATATTTCTGTACACGAATCACACGCAATTTCCGCACCAGCCACTAAAATTCGCTGCCGGAATCGTAAAAGGGGCTTGCTACCATGACATGGAGATAACAGCACATTCGCTTAGTCAACTATCGAACTATTCGAATAGCAGACAGAAATTTTAAACTATTACGAAACGGATCCGATATAATCGAAAAAAACATGAGAAAAATACTAAACCCCAGCTTTGAACTTGATTTACGACAAGGAATTTTATTAAAATACTGCTTACATTGTTAAAATTCACTGAAAAGTTAATACGAAAACGTTTCCTTTTGTCATTGTGAATTTTGGTTCGTGCTGTCTGTCACAGATAGCAGCGTCGTCAACAGCAACTTCCTGTAACACATTTCCGTTGCATTCACGAAACTACTCCCCCCAAATGCCATAGACCGAAAGCTAAGATGTTACACTTCAATCATCTTCGAGATCACGTTAGTGTGATAACCTTGTGACCTTCAGCCCTAACTTCGTTACCTTTACCGGACTATGCTTGCAATTAATTTAAATAAAAATTGTATTAAACTATCACAAGTGTATTTTGTAACGTGAAAATAGCTATGATTGTGGATTGTAGCGGCGCTAAAAATGAAGAATTATTTTTTGACGTTTCGGTAGATTTATACAGGCCATGTTTCAGGGTGGAAGTTGCCACCATAGTTTTCCGAATACAGGCCTACAAGAAACATGAGTTTATTAAGTCAGCAAACACCACGTTGGATATATAAATAATTAAGCACTAATAATTTGTTTAATTGATAATAAACCTAATTTTTTGAAAATATTTTTTGTGGTAACATAAGGTCAGTAATTTAAAAGCGCTACGACAATAAATGGAATCGAACAACGTTGTTAACCTTGAATTTATTCCAAATACTAACATACATAAAATATGATTTACTCGCACATATATACGGAACTTTTGATAAATAGTAGTCAATTCTGGATTATATAGGATGGTAGGCACTGAATACATATTGTCATCATTTTGTGAAGAATTACTGAGAAAAATAAAGAAAAAGCGCTCAAAGTAAAGGACTTTTCTCACCAACTAAATCAAAATTATGTTATTAGTAGTAGCTTTGAGTGGTTTGTTTTTCCTCTGTTGAACTCATTTTACATAGTAAAATAACTTCTAGGGTTTTAGTTATTGCAATGAAATATATTCTATGTGTTAGCGGACAGATTTCAATCAATCACTGATCAAATATTGATCTTTTTTACCTTTAATAATAAATCAAATGTTGCAACTACGTCCAAACACTTCATTTTAATTTAGGATAACAGGTAAATAATCTAACAAATAATCTACCTTGTTCAAAACTTTTTTAACACAGTGTCTAGAAGCTTAACATTGGACTTAATAATTAATGTTTGAATAGAGCATCGTTGTGGATTTTTTTCCCATACAAAAGTTTACATAAACAATATCCTACAAAAAAATTTCTCCATCCAAGTTTTTAATGAAAGACAAAAGATGTGACAGCATTTTGTAGAAACCAGGTGGCCTTTGAATGTATTTCCAGATAATCTTTGTGAAATAGTAGCCTCGCTCAAGCAGCGTACAGGTACTAATGGCTGACCACATCACCGAAAAGGTTTTCCCAAAATACTTCTCTGGTTCGTGACCAACCGTGGGCGATCGATGCTACCTCCGTGGCGCCTCGCGACCGGCGTGCGGCGAGCCGGGGAACTACCAGCCATCAACAGCCCCGTTGAGATTTGTTGGGTGGCGGTCGCGGCGGAGAACGAAGGCCTTCTTGCCCCTGGAAGATCAGCTGATTTGTGCTTTCGGGCGACGGGTTGTTGGAGCTGACGAGTGAATGTTTCTTAGGAACCACTCCGGAGTGTTTCCTAGGTAAACTTATACGTGACTTTACGCTGTGTATGTATAAATAATGAGCTGACAATTAGCGCGTCACATGCAACATTCTGAAAGTATTAAAAAAATTCCACGTGTTAACGGACAGGCGACTTTTTTGACGTGACAACGTCTAATAAATCGATGAACGCCGGCTGCACGCACGAAAAAGTGTCCCGTTAGGCACATTGTTCCGTTACGCTGTGTCCCGTTACGCTGTGTCCAGTTACGCACATTGTACGCTTGCGCCGCATCTATCTATCTTCCACTCGACTGTTTATAAAGTGAAGTGAAAAGTTAATGTGGTTTTCATTGCTTATTACAACAACAATTTCGGCAATAATGTTTAGTTATTCTTGCATTTTAAAAATCTGATTACTAGTATAAATTTAAGTATTTTTTATTATATTATTAAAATAAAAATGATTAAATTTTATTTATAAAGTATGCAATAATTTCATCAATGTTTTTTTATGATGTTGTCACGTTAAACTATCGTCCGTAAACCAACTTTACAGACAACCAATTTTTTTTAACTTAACTATGAAACCAGATATATAACTGTGTCTAAGAGACCCATAAATCATTAGGAACACTTAAAGTACTAAGCCATGACTAGCTTTATTTAAAAAAAATTCAATAACTGTACATTCACGTTCTTAAAGCATTATCAATGAATAAGAGTATATTTAGGTATTTTTTACGATACGCGTGCTTTGTATTTAAAATTATTTTGTGAAATCATTCTTGTTGTCTACTATGACTTTAACACTGTGAATTACGCAAATATAAACTGTCAAAAATGGTATACTTATCACAGAAATAGAGTTTGAATTTACAACAAAACCTTTAACGCAACGACAAGGAAATAACATTTTAAAGCCAAAAAATTACTTATTCTCTCAAAGTTAATCATTCTTAAAATTTGTGTTGTAGGCTATTATATACATTTTAACAAATAACAACGTCAATATTTTTGGAAAAAAAAATATGGATTGAATTTCCCAGTAAACATTTATGTAATTTTTACATACTGTTTGAATAAAAATTAATATCAGAAAAAAAATGTACAAACATGTAAGCAGATGTTAATACCGCCGCCGTTTCTTCGTATGCTCGGCCGGGAGCGTGTGACAGCGATAACAGGAACTATTATGTTCCCAGAACTCGCTATGTGGGAAGTCAATACAAGATTGCGACCCCGTCTCTTCGTTCGAATCATTAGAAACGACGGCGGGGCGCGAAGTGTGCGATTTTAAATTTAATGGTGGCTCACGGTCCTGCAAGTAGTAAAGTAGCTGTCGCTATAGTGCTTGGCTTTAATTTATTTAGTGTAGATGTCAGGCAGGGGGAAGGTCACCCTTTCCCCCTCAGTTAGGTGGCTAACTGATGTATGGAAGTGTCGTGATGTCTGTATTTAGAGGCTTGTAAAGTATTATGTCAAAAGTGGCCTAGTTAATCTCGCTGTGTGAGTGTAGTGTTAAGCTCCAAGGCCGCGCGCGACAGCACAGTGACCCCCCAACAGGTATATGCCCGGCCAGTCACCGAGGAGGCATATAATCGTGAATCATGTAGAGTTCCGCTGTGGGAAAGAGGTTTGTTAAGCAGGCAACCGCGCGGGATTCTGTCAGTCCGCTCCCGCAGACAGCCAGTGCCCCGCGCGATTGCGCCGCCCCCGAAGCTGACTGTTGCTCCAGTCACTCACCGATTATCTCGTTCTGGTTTCTCTCTCCATCAGCCGACGCAACCGGGACCTTTCGTGCGCGGCGCGAGGTGCCGAGGGTCACTACTCCTCTTTCCCCCCTGCCGACGATGTGCAGCTTTAGAAGTATGTAGTAACGCCCCACTCGTCGAATTACTGCTGCATCGCCGGCAGTGTCGACAGTCCAGGCCCAGCGCGCCGTCCGACTTGAAGTTCCGCCGTCACTCGATCCTCGGCGAGCCACGAAAGTAATTGCCCCTCCCGCCAGATGGTCCACGAGTTGGTCGCTGCCTCTCCGCACTCGCCATGCACACAAAATGGTTCACGCACCTCCCGCGCTGTCAGAGGCAGAGCAGTCAGCTTGTTGCCCAGTGATGTGCACACCACGAGAGCTACCGAGCGAGATTAATACCAACTCAGAAAAATACATGTTCTTTTTAATTGAGATCAAACAAGGAGTTTTCATATCTTCAAAATAATTCTGTTTTGCCGTGAACCATTTTTAACTAAGATATCTTGACACTGCTGGCCTGCAATAAAAAGTTTTATTTCTCGAAGTCAAGGACACGGGATTCCCGTGGTCTCATTGGTCGCCCCCAGCCGAGGTGACCCGAGTTGGATTCCCAGCGGGGTCGAAACACAAGTTTATCGCAAATGGTAAATGTGGCGGACGTTTCCTCAATCCAGTGGGTTTTCTCTGGGTATCAATAGTCCCCCGATTCCTTCCTTTCGCAAATGGCTTCGATGTAGATGAGGAGTCAAGCCCAATTCATCAAATTTAATTTCATCGACATACCATTAGGAGATACGAACTTAGTGTAAAATATTTTTTATAACAGTTGTTTGAATGATAGTTTTTAATTGAATTTCAAGAATCTAAAATAATCTAAGTTTAATATGTAACATAGGCTTAAATATTTTAATAGCTATTTAAATAATAATAAATAATTCTGTTCATTTAAATTTGAATACCAAATCTCTACTCGTAAGAAACATTTAATTAGTTAAATTTAAAAAAAAAATGTAGCGTGGAAAATTTGTAACATGAATTCATCTGGTAAACCTTTTTGCTTTAAAACATTTTATATAAATATTTTATTATTAAGCTTAACTGTAGAGACGATCCTTGCAAAAAAATTCGTAACAATTAAACAAATATTATCAGAAGACAAGCTAATGAGAAGGATAAGGAGAATACATTTTTTCACATAAACAAGCGCGCACATACCATTGAATATATATATTCATATATATGTATGTATATATATATTCAATACACGTACACAGGCAGACACAGTTCGTACACAGTTCGACTCAAAAAAGATTATATACTGTTCACCCTAAGCGCCTGCACAAAAAAATTATGAACAAGACTTTGAGTGCGCGTGAGTAATGTGTAAACATCTAACCTCGGCTACGAGTAAATTAATATGTTCTCATGTAGCAAATAATATAAATAATAACAATAAAGTTATTAATTTCTTCTTTTTTACACTATGGCTACAATTCACCAAATTAAAAAGAAAAGTTTACCACTCACGAAAGCAAGCTTGTATATGAGTGTATCCAGTCACTTTAATCTACGTGTGTTATTTTGTCTGAAGTTAACAGTTAAAAAACAGTTAAAATCAAAGTACAAATAATAAATAACTTATAAAATATTACATTAGTTTTCATAAAGTGTGAAGTTAAAAAGAGCAATTAATTGAAATACTAAATATAGTATAACATTGTTTCAAAAAAGCTATTAATAAAACGTCAAAAATTAATGTTTAAAGTAAAAATATTAGTACATAATTTAAAGCATTATATTAAACCTTACTTAAATATTAAATAAATCTTTTATTCAGCTAAATTATGCAGGAAAAGATTAATATAATTTGTATTTAAAATAATTTTATTTTTAATATTTTAGGAAGAATTACTACAATTATTGGAAGCAAATTTCTAAAGCTCTCTGTGAAATTTATTTATGAAATAGAGGAATATGTAAATTTATGTTCTGTACATGCTGCGTAGGATAATAATGAGGTATATTATTTAACTGCGTTTCCCATTGATACATACTCGTTATTACAGCTCTAATATTCAATCTTTTAATAGCAAATACTCTTAAAATTTCTAAAAGTTCTTTGGTTGGATACATAATATGTTTATACAACATAATATGTTTCTTTGAAAATGCATCAAAGAATATGTTTTTGAATTGTAATAAGTGGTTTAATTGACATTTCGCACATTCATCCCCAGGCTAGAGTGCCATTATGGAGAACATACTATAAAAAAAACATTATAATTCCTTAAAGAGTTTATATAGATCTTAGATCAACGAATTATTAATAAATTTTTCGAATATTTTTTGCAAGTTAAAAAATAAAATTCCATTTTAGATAAAGAGTCAAACACTATACTTAAGTGTTTTATATATTCTACTCTTTATATACAATACATACATTAAATTTAATTTCATGTGTGATATGCTAACCTGAAATGTTGGCAGGGAAAGTAATATATTTGGTTTTATTTATATTTAGAGAAATAAAATCATAATCTAATATATATATATTTTCTTTTCATTATCAGCCGTTTCAAATACAAAAAGCCAATTTTCAGTATAAAATAAAATTGCTGTAGCATCTCGAAAAGAAACTATATGACCCTCTTTGTCACTATTATAAGGTATAGTTTATCACACCAATACGTTTTGTATATCCCCTAATGTTCACGAAATTGACTATATAATATGTGTTATTTTGCTACACGTGGGTCCGTCCGTCATCTTTGTAACACATTTCTTTTTATCAACTTTCATTCCATTTTCACGAAATAACTCCTACAAAATGCCGTATACCGAAAGCTAAGACGATTACACATCTAAAATATTGACAAACATCAGGTACTCTGATGGGGGACCTCATTGGAACCTCTGTGTGAGTTATACGAATTTAAATAACATTGTTTTTATTTTTTCTGCTTTGCCGTTCGCACTTATAAACAATAAAATCTATAGGGCTACAAAGTGCACTTAAATATCTTATGAATTCGTGGAAAGAACATAGTTTTTGTTCCTTTACCGTATGTTAGCAAATTTAATTAGATTTAATTAAACGATGACTATATTATGATGACTGATTGGGCTTTTCACTAGATTAAAAGAAATATCATCCAGCTCTAGAAAATTTTAGAGTAATAAATATATGTGTCCAGAGCCTCAAAACGTTATCTTGTTAAATCCCTTTTTCCTGAGTGACTTTTTGCAAGACATACATTATCTCATTTTTGGCCATAAAAAAACTGTCAGGATTAATCGTCCCTTTAAGTAGTATGCTTCGGGGGCTGTAAAATTTCCACGTAGCATTCAGTGTTCAAAACTGAGAATTATTTACAGTGTATGTTAGAAACCAATAATCCTCCGAAAAACTGCTAACAAATGGAAGAACTGCAAACTCGGCTGGGGCATGATGTAACTATTCATGCAACACGTGGAACTGTTTACTTAATACGGTTTAGAAATTTCTGTATTAGGATAATTTATTGGTGGTAGAAAAGTTTGGTTACTTGTCCCTGTAATCTTTTCGCAGATTTTCGCGAGTTTATTAACACTGCAGGTTAGAGTTTAGGTGCTGTGTTTTCTCGAACGTAAATATTTCATTAATTGTTTGCTGTCCTTGACAAAGGATATTCCTATCTCGAGTGACTTGAATGTGTTTCGCCTGTTCAGTAACTATTGGGTTGCTGAGGGTGTGTCAAAATAACTATAGCAGAATAAATGTGTTACAAAAACACGCATTTCTTAAAAGTTTTACTTTAATTTTATCGATTCACATATTTTACAGGTGACTTCCAATTATGTATTATTGATAACTAGGACAATTTTAAAAGTGCAAGGATGAGAACGAAGAGAGCATTTAACAACTTGTGATGTTTATTTTTTATCGGTCGACAGGCAGCCACAGTCACCACAACCACAACCACAACCACCTGGACAGTAACCACTCCCAGGACGGGAACTCCAGCCAGCACTACCACGAGGATGTCACCTGAGCGTCACCCACCTCTGTCGGTGACGTCTCTACCATGCTCCTCGTCCCGTCCACAGGCAACCACGTTCACCACAACCACAACCACAACCACCTGGACAGTAACCACTCCCAGGACGGGAACTCCAGCCAGCACTACCACGAGGATGTCACCTGAGCGTCACCCACCTCTGTCGGTGACGTCTCCACCATGCTCCTCGTCCCGTCCACAGGCAACCACGTTTACCACAACCACAACCACAACCACCTGGACAGTAACCACTCCCAGGACGGGAACACCAGCCAGCACTACCACGAGGATGTCACCTGAGCGTCACCCACCTCTGTCGGTGACGTCTCCACCATGCTCCTCGTCCCGTCCACAGGCAACCACGTTCACCACAACCACAACCACAACCACCTGGACAGTAACCACTCCCAGGACGGGAACACCAGCCAGCACTACCACGAGGATGTCACCTGAGCGTCACCCACCTCTGTCGGTGACGTCTCCACCATGCTCCTCGTCCCGTCCACAGGCAACCACGTTCACCACAACCACAACCACAACCACCTGGACAGTAACCACTCCCAGGACGGGAACTCCAGCCAGCACTACCACGAGGATGTCACCTGAGCGTCACCCACCTCTGTCGGTGACGTCTCCACCATGCTCCTCGTCCCGTCCACAGGCAACCACGTTCACCACAACCACAACCACAACCACCTGGACGGCGACCACTTCCAGGATGGAATATGCTAGCCAGCAATTCCCCATCGGTAGGTGCGGGGAGTGTCCGTCGCGACCTCGACATGCTGGTGTCCTGGTGTCTTCCGGGCAGCCCCGACACTTGCCGTTCGTCGAATCAGAAGGAACAAGCGTATAACTGTTCAATGTCGTGCCTTTGATCTGCTCGCGCAGTCTGAACACTGTCCGTCCATAGGCACGGATGAGCCTGATGCAGAATTAACACATTTTGTACCAAATGCAAATTACAATTTGAATAAATAAATATTTTACAAATAGGTGTGTATATTGTATGGGATTTATTTCAATATTTTGTTTTACTTCAGATGTTATTAAGAATGTATGAAGACGACCCAATCTTTTAAATATAGTGCCCATGATTTCTCTGATTCCCGAAATTGTGTGTTAATTTTAGCCACCAGAGCATTAGGCCAAGAATTTCGCATGTTTCTGCTAGTCGTATCAATTCGGTTTTCTAAATATATCTCATTTTAACTTTTCCCATAAATTATTTGTTTTTTATGTGTTAACAGCTTCGCTTTCGGTATACGGCATTCGGTACGAGTAACTTCATGTAATTGGAATGGAAGTAGATGAATGAAAATGTTACACAAAGATGGCGGACCCGCGTGTAGCAACATAAACCCGTATGTAATCACTTTCGTAAACAATAGGGGACATAACAAACGTAGTGGGATGTCAAATGAAACTATATGATACTGAAACTAATCTGGAATTAATTTGATAAACTAAGTCATATACAAAATAATTCAAGTTTTAAAAACATTAGATATCTGGCATTACAAGGTAATAATAATACATATCCTCCTTCAGACTTCCCACCAGACTCAGTATCACATCGGGAGAGCATGCACTTGTTAACCTCAAAGGAAGATGTTTAAATCTCGTCACCAAAGTTTTAATTTTTTTTAATAATATTATAACACAATGATAATTTTTAATCAGCTCAATAAGATTAGGGTTTGTTTGTAGGAATTATTTAAAGCCTGATTTCAGTCGTTTAAGTATAAGTACTACCATAGAAGTATAACTCCTAACGTGTGTGGAAACTTTATAGTATCAAATGTTTCGTGAATTTTAACACCGTAGGGAGAAGTTAAATAAAATTCCTTTTCCAAAATAATGTCCAAAACCATAGTTTCTTCGGAGCCGTTTCTAATATTTTAAATTTTCTTGTTGTTTCGTGACGCTAATTGCTATCTGTGCGAGATGGTGGCAAGCAACGGTCACGATTCAGGCAGCAAATTTCAGCGGAGGGACCAGAAGTTATGCGTGTGATCCGCATCCAGTAATTGTGGTGTTTTAGAAGCAAATATTTTATTTATGAGTTTTTTTATCACGCTTGGCTTATTTTAAAGGATTCTAAGATAAATTTTGTATTGATTTTCGTATTACAAGTTTATTTTCAACATGATCAACATGAGAACACATGAGTTTGCACATTACCGAGGTCAGATGTTTATACATCACTGGCGACATCTATAAGTATCGCTCACGTTTATTGATTTATTTTTTTAGATCTGAGCTGCAAGCATTAAAATATGTAACAGAATTTAATTTATATTTCATTTACATGTTAGCAAAATAGTGGTTTATTTTAGAGACTGGTATTGTCGCAGAGGCTAATCGAGCTTCATTAATGATCCGCGGTGCAAAGATTAGAGTACCAGAACCAAATAGTATTGGGGTACTCCAAGGCCAGCCCCACACGACACCCATTTCAATAGCAGTTTCCATGAATATTTTATGCTAGCACGCCTGCTCTCGTGTAGATAACTTTCCAGCACCCTTCTAAGGGATCTGGCCCTGGGATTAAAGTTTTCATACCCAAATTCTTACCTAAAACAGTACTGGAACTTGTACTTTACTGCTAAAACATTCATTGTTGTTATTACCCACAACCAACTACAACCAATGAAGTATTCTTGTGCTGGTCACATTATTAAGGTTTTTTTTTTGTTTGTTTTTCAAACAAGACCAACAATATCGACATGGCGTCCAAGTGGTGTGTGGAGCACTTAGAATGTTTAATTGAAAATTATGAAAAACATCCTTGTCTTTACAACTTAAAGAGCCCGGTCCACCAGCAAACATGCCATAACTGAAGCTCTTGCGGCTGTGGAAAGTGCTGTGTCATGTTTGAGGCGCGGCACTGCTGCTGATGAAGTGAATTCTGTAAACTGTGGTTTCACTGAGAACAGTTTTGCTGGTACGGATGAGGTAAGTTAATTTCAGTGGGTTTGAAGTTCAATCAAAATTTTACTTTATTCATCTCCTTTGACAAGTTTTTCTTATCAATCTGTAATTAAATTTCAGGTAAGCGATTTTATTGATTCTTGTTGGGGAAGGGTTAACCTAACCTCAACTTCTTAAAGAACAACGAGCAGGGAGTGCGGTGACAATTATCATTATATTTTACAAACAAAATATGAACAAATAGGCCTATAGGTGTTTCACGAGGCAATATTGAGTTGTGTTTTTTTTTTGGTTGTAGCAGCTATTTCTAGTTGCCAATATCTGGAGCTGCCAACAATTGCCATATTCAGTGCACTCGTTCCCACAAAATAATGGGAATGGGATCGAAACCACACTTAGATTCTACTAAGAATATTACATGAAAAGTTAGAACACGCCAAAGAAAATATTCTAACCATGTGCCTCAAATTTTCCCAACTAGTTAATACTTTGCGAACAAATATGCTACCATGACTAAAAACACCCTTGATTGAATCCTTTATCACTGGATAAACAGATACCAAAATTAGGGCTCAACTGAAATATTACTTATTTACCGCAACTAATTGTCTTTGCTACAAAATACAAACCATAGGCTAAAAATCATTAAAGTCATAAATATATCTACAAAAGAGTCAGTACTTACTAGAAATTTAAATAAATAGCACTATTACCCTTTACTCTCTATATGCACATATTAAAACGTATATTCCAAATAAAAAAATGGGTACGTGTAATTAGGTACACGCGTGAGAAGTTATACTTCTTTGGCATCATTAAAAAATAGTTTTTAATTGTATGCAAAAATAGTGCGTGTAGTCCCTCCGCACGGAAGAAGTGAAACGTCGTAATGTGGAAATGAAAATAGGAAGCGGTAGAAATTGATTTTTAGTGAAATCATATTGTATCAAATCAAACTAAAAAAATTAAGGAAATAAATTTGTAACGATTCATAGATTCATTTTCAGAGAGACGGAGACCTATTGAATGTCTATAAAACTAACTTTTTTATGAGAGCAGATTTTCATGAAATAAATCATGAAATCATTCAACGATAAAAGCTGTTTATTTAAGTAAGCGGACGGGTTCGCCCCAAGGAGAAAATTGACGCGGAGATACCTCGTGGACATAGAGACATGACTCACACTCACTATTTATGTGTCTATGAAACATGATTTTTTTCTGCAATTTAAATTGTAATATACAAAAAGGGTATTGAAAATTGAAACAAATATGGCGACACTACAAACCGTCAGGATCTTTATTTTTTTCTTACTCTCTAATTAGTTCCTTACAATAGCATTCACTCTCGCTCTCGCTCTCTCTCTTTCTATTCCCCCTCCCCAGGAGCGTTAAACATTTAACGCAACCTTGCTGGAAGTCGCATTAGAAGTATAACTTCAATAAACATTTCAAAAAATAATCACTAAGATAGTACAACAGTACATGAATTCTGCTTCGGTAACTAAGACCGCCACGCGCGTCGGGCCTCAGCATGAAGCTGTAGCTCGCTGAAACAGCTGGCGTCCCAGCGGGATCCAGGGGTTGACAGGCGAATTCCTCGACCGAACTCGCCGCACACCCCTGGACGCCATCCACACAGCGTGCCTTCACAGCTCCAGTTGATGGCGAAACGTCCGCCACGTTTCCACACTCGCTCCAGCGCTTGCGAGCGCATGCCTCCAAATGATGCCATCAACACGCCCCGAAACGAAGGACGGCTATTGGGCCGCCACCTCTGTAATAGTGCAGTGCATGTTTCCTCCACGGACGGAACTTCGGTACGACCAGGGTGACGAGCACCACAAAACCCAACGCCGAAAGTAGATAGTATATCACAACTAAAGTTAACTCTCTATACGGGATGTCACTCGTTGCCTGTCGTAGTCCAGTACATTGTGGCATTCCCTTTCAAAATAATCCTTATGAATCGACACAACAGTCATTTTTTACGAATGCAACGTCGCGCCGCGTCCAACACGCCACGTGAAAAAAAAAATTGACATTCACTTCCAGTCGAGCGACTCCCCAGTTCTTCTGCGTAACTCGTGGCTGGTGTCGTCTCTCGCAACCTCCTGACCGCCAGCACACGACCCGTGTAGACTGTGTCCCGGCTCGGGAGTGACGCTTCTTACCACCATTGAATATATATATATTCAATGTTACCATTGAATATATATAATGTATAGAAGTCGCGAGCCCAGGTTAAATTTTCTGTCCGGTTTCTCAGAAGAATTGTTGTAGTTCCAAGCTCCGCCGCTGCGATCGCTTTCATCGCTGGGTATCGGCCGTATACGCCCCTGGTGGTATTTGGCAGAACTAGGTTAACCAGCCCAGTCGTGACATCATCCTTCACCCCCCCCCACCCCCCACAGTCCTCCTTCGAAAATCCAAGACCAACGATTCAAATTACCCGGCAGGTCTTATCAGCATCGTTAGGCGACCTTGAAGAGGAGCTTCCTTTACCGTCGTTTGAGAATGATTAAATACCAAAAGAAGCTAGCCACGGGAATCACTGAATTATGGGATTCTGTACCCAAGTGAAGTGAAAATTAGCTATTAAAACTTTGTATTGGGTCAATAGTCAGTGTTTCGTTCAAAATATGGTTTTATTTTAAAAGTAAAATACTTATTTAAACTATATTTCGCGTTTGTACAAATTTACTTTTAGATATTGGCAAGGAAAATCAACATACCTTAAACAACCTTCTCTTATTCAACGTTATCTATTAAGTAGTAAAAGGGGTAGATATTATTTTAAAAAATTAAAATAAAAATGGAACCCACTAAATCAGTATTGGCAAGATATATATACATTCTGTGACATATTGTTTTGACTGAAAGGTATTCATCTGCTATAGCCTCCTACATAACCTCAATGTGTGGCATTGGAAGTTACCCAAGGACACTATAACACATGAAAGTTTCAGATATGTCGGATCGTTTACATTTGCTGTACTATGTTATTATGTATTAACCAAAGGATTAGTATAAATTACTATAGAGACATGAGAATATGTTGCCTTTATAACCAAACATAATATGTTAAAAGGAATTAAAACTTATTGGAATAAACCACTGGGAACAAATAACACAAATATCAGATTGGTGCTGGTTGTAATTATAGGCCTTTGTTTTGAAGAGGTTAATTCCCAAAAATGAATTTAGATTCCTGGAACACCAAAGCCAGGATGAGGCCCATGACTCGAACCGCTATGGAATGAAACCACAAAAATATTAACCTCCAAACATAAAAAATAATTATCATGGGATACACTTTTCCCACAGACGAAACATTTACTCACCCAAAACGGCGGTAACAGATAAGTTATTACATTTTGTGGTGGTTTTTACATCCGCACCAAAAAATTACATGCCAAATGGCCGAAAAGAAATTGAAAAGGGCAAGGTAAGTCTTTTTCGTTAGACACGACAGAAATCATAGAGTTTACAATAAGTAGAATTATACAAACAAAACAAAATATTCATAGAACCAGTATTGTAGTAGTGTTTCCCTTACACATTTGATTATAATAGAAACAAACACATTTAAGACATTATTAATTAAATAGCTACACAAAACCTTAACATTAAGATAATGAAATATGTGAAGATAAATAAATATCAAATACAATCTTTGCATAAATATATTAAAATTTATTTAACATGAAAGATTAAAAAAAAAGAAATGTGAATAAATTAATTACCTACTCATAAAATCACGAGTGCCATACCTAGAAACGGCACACACTCCTCCCCTCAAAACAGACGCTACCGTCTTAAAAAAAATTTTTTTTTAAGTTGCCATCAAAAACAATTCAATTTACCCAAAAAAAAAGAGACATAAGAATTAATGATGTTAAAAAGAAAAGACTATATTAAATATAGAAATCAAAAATAAATCATTATACTGCTAAAGAAACAAACAGCACAGACACGAGCATAAAACCTAAATATTTACTGAGAAACAATAGAATATTATCCTTAGAAACTCAATACTCAATGAGGAATATACACCTCTACATCAAAATGGGGACTACTCACCCCTGCATCATAAAAAAAAATACTTAAATGCTCGCTCAAGAAAATTATAGAAAACTTGGTCTCGACATCAACATCAATTAGCTGAACGTAGGATGCTCACATACCTGCGAGAGAAAAAACTCAAAGCTAAAGAATAAATTAATCGAAGATCAAAATACCAAAATACAAAAATATTTTCAATGTGTGATTGTAGAACAAACAGGACAGAATGGTGGTACAAGTACCCAGGACAACCAGTTACATACTATATATTTAAAAGAGGACCATACCTCATATAAAAAAAATGCCCGTCGGCTTATTCAGAATAGTGGGGACTCTTTACCTCCTACTTATTCAGCTAAATGGGGGGTCTCCTACCTCCTCCATATTAACAAAATTGGGGGTTCTCTACCCCTTCTTATTATAAAAAAAAACTTGGGGATTCTTTACCCCTTCTTAAATCCTGGTCACTAAAATCCTGATCTTATGATACCGCTCTGAAGACTGCAGCTCAAACAACACATGAAGATAAACATGAGCCCGAACAAAAGGAAACAAAAATCTTTAAAATGCTTATTCAAAGCGACAACACAAAATTGAAAATAAAAACAAAGAAAACGGTCGTCCAAAGGTGAATGACTAAGTCCCATACCTTAGATACTCAAAAATAATTTAGCACCTGCAAAAGCAAGCTTGACCCCTAACACAAAATATAACATGAATAAAGTTACGATTCAGCCAAGGTTAAGTGACTAATAAAAAAAGAACTGCCTGCAATGTATTAAAAGAAAAAATTGTTGAGAAGAAATCAGTTGAAACCATACCTTACAATGAAGAATGTGTCACTATACGACAATCCCACCCAGCAGAACTCCACTACACGAAATTCACCAGAGATGGCTGAAACGGTGAGTCGCAGCAACACCGAGCCGAAGCTGCAACCACCCTAGCAAACTCCATGCAGCAGACACCCCACCGGAGAGATGTCATACAGCAACAACCCTAGTACACAAATCAAAACAAGAAGGAACATCTAAATTCAAAACCAAAAACTTGCAAAACAAAATAATTAAAAAAATAATTAAGTTGATGACACTACACGGTGTAATGTGTGGAACACATGTGAAACAGCTGTATCGTGTGGAGAGATGTACAAGACACACAACACCTACACAACACACCACATCCCCACATGAACTAACACACACATAACCTGTAAAACAGAAATTTCAAAAAGTATATGTTTTGGATGACAAAACAAGACACAAAACCCAAATACTAAAATGTTATTTTAAAAGATGACACTAGCAAGACAAACAACATAGAAAAGCACTGAATCAAAGTTAGCACTCAAAAAAATATTAATTATTATTTAAAAACAAATAAACTCACAAAACATATTAACCTAAATTTAAATTATTATTAAAAATGAGTGATTGGATCTTCCATGGCAGATATATGGTTTGATAAAAAAAAATGACTGAGGCCTGCAAAAAATGAAAAGTGCTGGTGAAGCCTAAACACTTCTCAACAGGACTTGGCACTGGCTCACTGGCTCTGGCTCAGAGGACCTGCCTAAAATAAAAAGTTGACCAAAGTCGACAACACAATTAAAACACAACCCAAATATCGTCTGGAAGTCACTTACTCCCAGAATAGAAAATTACATACATACAATACATTAAAACTATAAAACTTTTTAATAGTGCTTAAAGAAAAGATTCAAAAGAGAAAACGACAAAATTCTAACAAGAAAACCACTAACCTTTTACTGCATCTCACTGAAACAAAATTAGTAAAACAAAACAAATGCAAAATAATGACATTTAAACGAAGACTAACCATTAATAGGCTCAAGAGGAATAAATTTAAAAGACCAAAAACAGCTCAAGACAAAAAAAAATATTAACCCAAATTCTTGATTCAAAGATACTGAGATTAAATACTTATAAAACAACTTCATAACATCAATTATTAAATCGTGCAATGAAAAGCACTAGGACACACATTAAATGAACATATTAGGAAAACAGCAAAATGTCTCTGAAAAGAAATCAATACCTAAAATACATACCCAAGATGACCTACAACAAAACATGGGAAAAACAAACAACATTAAACATAATAACAAAACTGCTGGAAATTAGAACTTATAACGAGAAATTGAAAATACCCACACAAAAAAAAAACTTCAAAATTACCCAATGACTCTCATACTATAAAATATTAACTATGCAAAATAATTGCGCTTCTAAAAAAAAACTTGTTCCCATAAAGTTACATAACTAGTTAACCCTTGAAATAAACTTAAAATTAGTACCATGGTTTTTGTATAGATGAAGTTTATGTTTAGGTTATAGGCCTATGAAAATACAGACATACAGAATCCAGGGACTCCAAGACTAGGATCAGTGGGTGATCAAGCCACGATCGACTGAGTCAAAGACCCTAAAGACACTAATTCGCTAACAGTGGACCCGAATGGTGGACCTTCAACTGAAAGCAGGAGTAAGTGTTAAAAAAAATAACATACTAGGTAGGCTAACTACAAATATTAAACCCTCCAAAAAAAAATACATTTACTCATGATTTACTAAAACACGAAAAAATGCCTAACCTGGACATCAAAGTCAAGCAAAAAAAAATGAAAATGACAAATAAGAGTCGAGAACTACTAAACATACTCTCACTCTCTCTCATGCTTTCTCGTGACTCACCGAAATCGGAGGCTGAAGAAATTTACACTGACTTTACGTCATCTTTTAAAACCAAATAAAAACACCACTTCTACGTGAGATGTCTACCAAAAAAAAACTATGGTGCGAAAAGGTGCATTAATCAACCACGCTCTGCTACCATTTTGTGACATATTGTTTTGACTGAAAGGTATTCATCTGCTATAGCCTCCTACATAACCTCAATGTGTGGCATTGGAAGTTACCCAAGGACACTATAACACATGAAAGTTTCAGATATGTCGGATCGTTTACATTTGCTGTACTATGTTATTATGTATTAACCAAAGGATTAGTATAAATTACTATAGAGACATGAGAATATGTTGCCTTTATAACCAAACATAATATGTTAAAAGGAATTAAAACTTATTGGAATAAACCACTGGGAACAAATAACACAAATATCAGATTGGTGCTGGTTGTAATTATAGGCCTTTGTTTTGAAGAGGTTAATTCCCAAAAATGAATTTAGATTCCTGGAACACCAAAGCCAGGATGAGGCCCATGACTCGAACCGCTATGGAATGAAACCACAAAAATATTAACCTCCAAACATAAAAAATAATTATCATGGGATACACTTTTCCCACAGACGAAACATTTACTCACCCAAAACGGCGGTAACAGATAAGTTATTACATTTTGTGGTGGTTTTTACATCCGCACCAAAAAATTACATGCCAAATGGCCGAAAAGAAATTGAAAAGGGCAAGGTAAGTCTTTTTCGTTAGACACGACAGAAATCATAGAGTTTACAATAAGTAGAATTATACAAACAAAACAAAATATTCATAGAACCAGTATTGTAGTAGTGTTTCCCTTACACATTTGATTATAATAGAAACAAACACATTTAAGACATTATTAATTAAATAGCTACACAAAACCTTAACATTAAGATAATGAAATATGTGAAGATAAATAAATATCAAATACAATCTTTGCATAAATATATTAAAATTTATTTAACATGAAAGATTAAAAAAAAAGAAATGTGAATAAATTAATTACCTACTCATAAAATCACGAGTGCCATACCTAGAAACGGCACAATTCAATAATAAAATACGCATATTAAAAATTTTTGTATTTAACTTTTTGCGGTAATAAAAATTCAGGATGATTTTAGTTTAATTGGTTTACGTATATTGCTATATTTTCTAAATCACATAGAAAAGGGAAAAGAGTACATCAGTGAAAATTCAAAAATTTAGTTTAAGTAATACTAGCCATACCAAAAAATCAATATGAGAGATAAGAAATTTGGTAACTGCTCTACATTTCAAATAAAAATGCATTGGTTTCATGAATACTGAAATGTATGCGTAATAAGGCGTATTATGTTATTATCCTAAGCATGACTATAACTAAAAAATTACAGTAATTTAAAACGATGGCAGTCTTAACATACAATAAGTGCGCGAGTCTTAGTTTACATTTTAATTGGCTTCTTCGTCAGATGGAAAAGAGTTAAGATTTCATCAAGGAAAAATATATCCTCAAAGTCACTAAACCGGGTGATAGAAAATAAGGTAGGTACTTAATTTTAAATAAAAGTTAAAATAGGCTTCCGCTAAACCAATTAAAAATAAGTCGTAAAAATATTTTTATTTATTAAATATGTTCTATACTTGACAGTTCTTTGTGTATAATTCTTCAAAAATCTTTGGAATTTAATAAATACTTTTCTTAAAATGGTAGAATATCAGCAATACCCGGAAATTACGTGAGCAAAGCCACGGGTTATTAGATATACTTTTACTATAAAATAAAAACTATACATTTGTAGTTCACGAATGTGATATTTTGTTTATTGCTTCACAACATTCATTTGCCAGTCACAAATTTCATCGTACAACTTGTCAGAAATGTCACCAAAAATGAGAGATAAATTTTTTTTGACGAATTTCAATTACGAGGAAACCTTTCGCAAGATTTTTTCCTTCGCAGTAGTCACTGGGACACCATTAATTTAAATTCACTAAGATAATAAAATTGTATGTATAATGATTTGTTTTTGTATATTTATATAACTTCCCAACCAATTTTTAATGATTTTCATGTGAATAAAAACTTGTAAAGCAATTTAATTAACTGTGTCATAATTCTTCTGATTAGATGGAAATACAAACTTTTCATCCGTAATATACGATGATAAAATATATTTATTATTGCAAAATAATATTCACTGTTCAAATGCAAATTTAAATAGATTATTCATACATGTTTCCTGCTAATTAATGGTTTAACATAATAATTTTTAGTATACAATCCTTTTTTCTCTTGTGTTAAAATGGGTTGATAAAATGAGGAATTATAAATATATCACTTACTAAGTCCGTGCACAGATTTACACAAAACAGCAATGTAGATAATCTTTTTTGGTAGTTTCTAATTTTATGCCCTGAATAACATGAATGTGGTTGAATTCATACCAAAGTGAATTTTTTGAACAACTTAAATTGATGTCATAAATAAATATTTATTTTATATTAAAAATCCACAAACTGTTTTTAAAATATAATATTTATCACGCCAGATGGAATAATAAACAAAAAATAGCTCTTATATGTTGTCTGTGTTTAAATAATTGTATTATATTTCATGGAAATATTATTTACCTTTCGGTTATTAAAAGAAAATATATTTGTATTCAAAATACTTGCGCATCGTTTTTACGAGCATAACTTGTGTATCTAACCTCAAAGCAAGGAATGTAAAGAGTGGCAACTCAATGCTATAACAAAAACTCTTATTTTCTTTGGAGATCCGGGAAATGTGCGTTATTTATAAGCAACTTAACATAGTAAATCGTTAACTTTTCAGATCTATGTTGCCAAAATTGATTTTTTTAGTGGTCATTCGTTACTGGGAATATTCACCATATAACGTTTAAGATTATTTATTTTGAATTACGAAACAACCAAAACATTATGTAAAAATGCTTCATCTTATGTTAAAAAAAAATTATAAACTGCATAGCCACAAAGTATGAAATCATACCATTAGTTTCAGTTACTAATAACATTACGTGCACGCGTTTGAACAGTCATCGCAGACATAGTTGTTTCATAGCTACCAAAATCATTCAACGTTGTCAAGAATTATTCCAAATTATGTTTTGCCATTTTACTCAATGAGCCACTCCGTTAACACAACATTTTATAAATTCTGAACTACGAATGTCAGTATTTTTCTTTAAGTTATTACGTTTAAGAAATTTCTGTAGTTTTCTTATAATTAAAACTTAAATTATGATGTTGGCATCTTTTAACCGCACTTTTTTTTTCGGTGGCCGTACTCCTCCAATTCAGTTGCGCCCGCCCGTATCTAAGCGCTCGGATTTCAACAAAAGACACCGCCTCTCGATAGAGTGAGACAGAGAATTACGCGCATGACCTTGAAAAAAGCGACGCTACAGCGCTCTGGCGTGGAAGCTGGTAACTACGAGCACCCTCTTGTGGAAAGAAGAGCTGTCTAGCGGCGGAGCTAACAACTACCACAGTTTTGGATCCGAAAATTGGAATAATAAATCCTATCCCCTCGCGACTTCTATAAGTTATATATATTCAATGTTACCACTGCAGCTACACGTCGGTGAGGGCTCTGGCAGCGTGACGTCACAAGGACAGGCGGCGTGCGGGGGCGTGACGGTGGTACTCAGTCGGTGCCGTGCAGATGGGTTCGTATATACCCCATCGTAACAACTCAGCGTTTCTCGATTATCCCACGCTAGCCTCGTTCGGAACCGTCTAAGATCCGTATTACGGGTCACGGTTCCGGGTCTTCGTTCAGCACGGAGAATCTTCTGGGTTATAGCTAATAGTCGTGCGGGTTGCCTGTCTCAGAGGTATAACAAGAGTCACTAGGAGTGTTGCTGGTGGTAAACACATCAGGGGTACAAAACAACAATGTTTTCAGTGCGAAGTGATCCATTGTCACGAGACAATGGTAACATTCTCATAAAAGGTACCAAATAGTATATTACCCATATTAAAATGTCCAATGAATTTTTTTTTCTTTAGTTCATAGAGGTAGTTTAACCTCTCACTAATGTATAATATCCGTAATTCAACAAGTAATCACTGACATAGAAAATAATCTCTCACAACAAAGTAAAAATATAATAGAAATGATTAAATTTTTGTATTAATTTAATTTTATATAGATTAATACCGTGTGATTTCTTGGCAATTATTTTTTTTTAATTAGTGCCCAGAGCAGTAGTGTGAACTACATGGTTTTTATATTTGAAATAAGCTTTTCTATTAAACTATTATACACTATCCTACTTTATTTTTCATACTGTGTGTTGAAGAGGAGGTTAAGTAATAGTTATAGAAATGGTTTTGCATTAAACCAACAAATTTTTACATTTTTCCATCTTTTGAACTTTCTCTTGAACTAAACATAAAAAAATTTAATAGTCTAGTTAAGTTTAGTGAAGTATGAGAATATTGCCTCAATATTATTGCAGATAGTTAAAAAGATTTCCAACTATGTATTGCATATATTAAAAACTTCAAAAGCTTGAACAAAAATTACTTTTCAATGTGTTTTAGAACCTAAAATCATTAAATTTTTAAACATAGAAAATAAATGTGAATGAAAAATTTTAATAAACCCCCTATACAACACAATATGTTTATGGATAAAGTACAAGTTTTGGAATGCATTTTTTTTTCAGTAGCTCATGCCTGACAAAATTGTGACTTAATAATTTATCAAACCTGGTGGTTACCATTATTTTTTTCATGCAGTTCCTCTGAAATTCTAAGTGGGTGCTTCAATGTAATCACTTATGTATATATATTTATTTATTTTTAATTGTTATTTATATATTTATACATTTATTGTAGTCGATACATTTGTTAGAGGTATTTTGGAAAAAATATCGATGACTCGTAAAACACGCATTCGAGTAGAGATAATGTAAACTAACAGAATTGGTATTTTCACAAATACATAAACTTTTTTAATCTGAATTATAATTGAGTGGTCTCAATTTTTTTTTAACTCATGCATTAATAAATATTACAAATTTTTTACTTTTACTACGAATTTTACTGATCCTTTTACATAATTTTTTTTTGTCTTGCAGGTTTTCTTGTCTTATGGTATCACAATATTGATATTATTTTATCCTTTCCACTCCATTTTACAGAGCACTATAAGAACTGAATAAGCGTATGAATTCTGTGCATCATGCATGTTAGTTTCCAGTGTAGAATTTTTTTTAGTAGTCTTAATTTTACGATTAAAATTACATCTCATTAGAGCAAATATCATTTTATTTTCCCAAACACACTGCATCAATATCGATTGGAACGTGCCTTTTTTCTGTCTGGAACGTTGGGGAAGCTTGTAGATTTAAGCTTTTTAAAGCCTGGTAAAGACTCAGAATTTGGGAATTCCAAGGTTGTGGCAACTCTTGGCAGTTCACGATCATGTTTTCCAAAATAAGTGTGGCATGGCTGTCTGTGCCCATGAATTACCTTGAACTAAAACTAGTGCCCAAGTCTGAAAAATACATTTTCACAAACAGTTAACAAGTCAGCGAACAGAAAATAAGTAAAATTGAAATTTACGTAGATAGCTTTCTCTAAATAAATATTAAGTATCAAATCAATTCACTACATTAACTAGTTCAATAAACGCCAACTAAACTAGGTCAGTGTGACTTTTAATCCATATAATCTTTTAATGGTAGAAATATTAAAAACATTTATGCTTGTTGTGGAGGTTAAAGTCCTGCACAGTTACAATGTCTTACAACTAAAGATTGTATTGTGTGAATCCACGCCCAGAAGTTTACTGCTCAACGATATATTGCTCGTGCAAACAGAGCGTTATGTTAAAACAGCTAATGAAACAAAGCTTTTTAAAAAATATGACTAACATTGTCTCACTGTCCCCCATTCTTTATGGAATGTTTTGTTGACAAATCACTTGGCAAAAGTTGGGAGCATAAAGTTTTCAATAGATATTATTATATTGTACCAAAAAAATATTTCTAATCATGACTAACATGTGACCGTGTTGTATTATTTTGTCGCTGTTTTTTTTATGGAGTGACGAAACGTCGATACACCGCATAATACCGACTACAAGGAAACACATGAATTTCACTGAAATTATCCCAAATTGCCTGATTTAATCTATTAATAAAAAAGGGGATTGTCTGTAAAGTCGGTTTACGGACGATAATTTTACGTGATAACGTCATAAGGAAACATTGATGAAAAATTGCATACTTTTTTAATTTTCAAATATTATTTACAGTTTTTGCAAATTTAATTTAAATAATTTGTGTAAATATAATCACAAACAATTAGCTAAAAAGCCTGTCTTAACCTGTTTGATATTATAGAAGATTTTCTCGCACGGTGGTTGGCTGGTTTTTGCACGCTCGGCTCAGGCGGAACGTGACAATTTTTCGTGCGTTCATCAATTTATAAGAGGTTAAAACGTCAAAAATTCAATTAGAAATCTTTTGTATGGGCCTTATTTAAAATTGAACAAATTATATAGCATGAGAAGAAATAAATTTATTTTATAGTGTAATCTATACTAATATTATAAAGTTGAAGAGTTTGTTTGTTTGTTTGAACGCGCTAATCACAGGAACCACTGGTCCGATTTGAAAAATTCTTTCAGTGTTGGATAGTACATTTATCGAGGAAGGCTATAGGCTTTATTATATTATCAATAACACTAGTGATCCTTATTTAAAGTCCAATTTAGAATCAAATGCGTTGGAGGGGGTTAGATACAACATGCAGTACACGTACGAAGTGTGTGTTGACAATGCTGCAGGCGCTAGAAGTTTATTTCCTATTGCCTATTAACATTGTTGCCACGCACTAGATGCCTTATCATTCTTAATTTTCCCATACAAGTAAAAAAACACCCGTGTGATATTAACAACGAAGCAATCAGTACCATCATAAGAGTTCAATTAGTATTTAAATACTTTTTATCACTTTAAATCGCAAACCTAAACTATTGTTTTTTTTTTCTCTCTCTGTGTTTAAATTGTTTTTTTTCTTTTACTAGAATTAATTTTATTACTTTTAATTAATTTTCATTTTTCGGACCATCAATATTTTTCCTCTTCCGTTACAATTCTGACAAGGACTTATATATATATATATATATATATATTTCGCTTATATATATATAAGCGAAATACCACTCACAGACTCACTCATCACAAGATCTCTAAAACCATACACCCAATTGACTTGAAATTTAGCATAGTTACTCATTTTGTGATGTAGACGCTCACTAAGGACGGATTCTGCGGAAATCCGATCCCAAGGGGAGTTTCGGAGGCGTAATATATCAAAATTTCCAGTTTTTGGTAGGAAATTACCATGCCAACGGCTGTTGCTTTGTTGATGCTTCATTCGTCTCTATGGCAACGACTATTTCATTGTTAGTGCAGTCCTCATCACCGTTGAAATTTTTCGGGTACTTTAAACATCAAAAATTGCCCTTTTTTCAAGTATATATATTTGACAGACTTGAAACTTCACAGTAATGTTCCTTATGTTACGCAGGATGACATTTTCCGAAAATTAGATCCCATGGGTGGTTAAAACCAGGCAACAGTGGGTACTTTGTCTGCATGAGAACAGGATTTTGCATTGTTCATGCCTTCTGCGTCTCCATGGCAACGGGCATCGCACGGCAGTGGCGTACCCACAAGGAGGGGCATGTATAATGAGCGGCGCAAGAGTGATCTGCCTGTAGACTGCCGTAGCGAAGTACGGGTACATCAGTTGTACGTTGCGTGCACGAGTCGGGAAACCATCGGTGCTATTCATTTTCTCTCCGGTACATTATACAACATTGTATTAAATTTTCACTGAATTTTTTTTTTATTTACCATTACTGTAAATGGGAGATGTGGCTTAATTTTTTTCCATTAGTATAGCTGTGCGAAGCCGGGTCGGACAGCTAGTTTTATTATAAATTTTTGACGCCTAGCCTTCTGCCTATGTGATGGTTTCGATTAAGGATCAAAATAGCCGGGTACTCAATTGACGTGTAGGTCTTGTTCGCCAACTCACTGAGGATGGAGTCTCGTAGTTTTCACAGGTCAGACATAAGTAGCCTCGGACAGTAAAAAATCAGTATCCTGCCCAACCACGGATACCTTGAGGAGTCAGATACTCAAGATGATACGAACACTAAATCAATGATATTAGAGGTTTCTTACGCAACGACCCTCGGACACAAGGCTCACATGGAGAAGACCCGTGCCTGGCTGGAAGACGAAAACGGTTGTTGCACGTGCCGGCGACGGCAAATGTACACTTACGCAACTTGTTGCGGGAGGTCGTTGACAAATGACAGCTGTTGTCCAATGCAGGAACTTTTGGCTGGTGATCACCGAAGGGTTTTCAAGGTTAGACAATTTTATCTTTATTTGGACATGTCTAATAATATAATTATATATATGCCTAGCATACCTAATTCCGCAGTACACTAAATTATCTATCGTGCACAATTATAAAATACACAATATAAAATGCCTAGCGTGGTTACAGAATACTCTATAGAACCTGGCGTGCACGATTACAGAATAAACTATAGCACTTTGCATGCATGGTTAATTTATACTTATAAAGCAATTTGTGTGCATGGTTACAGAATACACAAGAGCATCTTGGCATGCATGGTTAAATAATACACTATAGCGCCTTGCATTAATGGTTACAGAATAAAATATAGCACATGGCGTGAATGATTACAGAATACACTATAGCACCTTGAATACACGTTTACAGAATATATATATAGCACCTGAATGGCACGGTTACGGAATACACTATAGTACCTGGCGCGCATGGTTACAGAACACAGTATAGCAACTTGTGTATATGGTTATAGAGTACACTATAGCACCCTCCGTGCATAGTTACAGAATACACTTTAGTACCTGGCATGCATGTTTATGGAATACACTATAGCACCTGGCTTGCACGGTTACAAAATACACTTTAGCCCCTGGCGTGCATGCTTACAAAATACAATATAGCAGTTGTCATGCATTGTTACAGAAGACACTTTAAAACCTAGTGAGTAGTATAGAAAAGGGGCTACTGTGCCAGGGTCCAGGGTGTGATGCCTGTGGTGCCGACCGCCATCTTGGATTGTGACGTCACGGTGGCCATCTTGGATGTCCGTGACCTTGACCTTTGACCATGACCTTTGAACTTGAACTTGACCTTGACCCTGGTGGCCATTTGGATCCGCCATCTTGGAACCACCATCTATAAATCGAGCACCCCACTCACTCTTGATGAAATTTTCGTCAAGGTCACCATATTGATTTTTTTCTGTTCTGCTGGAGGCCGCCATCTTGGATGCCGTCTACTTAGTTTCTGTTGTTTGTTCCTAGAGAGCACCAGCGTCGCTATTGATTTTTTTCTGTTCCGCTGGAAGCCGCCATCTTGGATACTTTTGACTTTGTTTCTGTTGTTTGTTCCTAGAGAGCACCAGTGTCGCTCTTGATTTCTTTTTTTTTTCTTCTGCTGGAGGCCGCCATCTTGGATACCGTCGACTTTGTTTCTGCTGTTGGTTCCTAGAGAGCACCAGCGTGGCTCTGTCTCATCACATTAGGTCGATGTTCCATTACCTACCATAGCTATTATGGTCCTGATCGACATATTAAATTACATTTTTTATGCAAAATACATTGGAAGCGATGTGATTCGAACCATCGCAGCTCTGATCCCTAGGTTGGAAAACATTCGCCTTTAACCGCACGGCCATCGAGACATTTACCAGAACGAGAATTAAATAAGTTATGTATAAAAATAACATGCATATTCGGACTTGTAATTTTTTTAATTTGAAGTAATAATATCATCACCTGTTCGAGATAGAACCACCATCGTGTATTAAGACATAAATGTTACAATCATCGTTACGGACACCATCTTGAAAATCTTTATTTATTATCCGATTTTAATGAAAAAATTCCAAAATTCATCAAAAAATTAACTAATTAGAATTCTGATTGATTAGATCGATTCCCGTCCTTGGTTCGAAACCGGTAAGAGCAAAAAATAAAAAACGACAGATCCTTCCTCCACAGAAGCCACCTACAGACTGCCTTACCACCAATACCAAGGTATATATCGTCAGCTGGTATGACATCATATCAGCCACCTGGTCTTCGTCCGCTGGAGACCACCATCGTGTTTTCGTCTGCTAGAGTGTGCTGGTGACATGATAGTATAATTTTCTGTTCACCATACCGTTGACCTCGACTGTTCGCATTGAACTTTGACCTTGACATTGAAATTTGACCTTGACCTTGGCATTTGACCTTGATCTTGAAATCTGACCTTGACCTTGAAATTTGACCTTGACCTTTAAAATTGTCCTTGACCCTGAAATTTGACTTTGACCTTAAAAATTGTCCTTGAAATTTGACTTTGACCTTGACAGCCATCATGGATCCGACATTTTGTGTTCAGTACATGCTACCAGGAGCTGCCACCTGCTAGACGTCATTGCCACCATCTTGTTTTCGTCTGCTGGAGGACATCATCTCGTGTGTGTACTCATCTTATAGAGTACATTACCATCATGCTAGTTTTATTCTAACCCGCTATAGTGCAGTAATCATTTATTATTACTGAGGTGTCCGCCATCTCGAAATTTAGGGACCAACTTGGAATCATGTAATTATTAAGCTAGAGATTCGGGAAAAATTCCAAATGTCACCGAAAAAATCACTTATTAACTTACATATTCATACGCTGGATTCCTGTCCTCGGTTCGATACTTGAACAGTAACAAATGTAACGAAATATTAAATAAACTTAATATTCTGTTTTCCATTACCTTTCATGGAGTTTATAAAATATTCTCTCTTCAAAAAAAAAAACAAGACAATGTAAGACAATGTTCGACGAATTAAATACGTTGCTGATAAAACTAACATAAAAGTCTAGTTTTTCGATAATCTGAATAACCACTAAACCGTTCATGTTCAAAACCATCTATACAGACCAATTATCTCCGGACCACGAAACCGGGTCATAATCAATGTCATACGTATAGACCAGTTATTTCTGAACCTCAAGACCTTCCTCATCGTCAGCTAATTAAATTCAATAAAACCAACATATCATGTTTTTACGCTTACAAGACAACCAAGAATCCCATATAAAAGGCAATACCATCATCAAAGAGGCAGCACATTTTTGAAGCACCAGCAACAAAAAGGCAGCACATTTTGGAAGCACAATCAAAAAAAAAGCACATTTGTAAGCACCATCAAAAAAGGAAGCACATTTTGGAAGCTCCATAAATAAAAAAGGCAGCACATTTTGAAAGCACCATCAAAAAAGGAAGCACATTTAAAGCACCATCAAAAAAGGAAGCACATTTGGAAGCACCATCCAAAAAGGAAGCATATTTAAAGGCACCATCAAAAAAGGAAGCACATTATGGAAGCACCATCAAAAAAGGAAGCACATTTGCAAGCACCATCAAAAAAGGAAGCACAACTTATTGGAAGTACCATCAACAAAAAGGCAGCACATATTAGAAGCACCATCAAAAAAGACAGCACATTTTGGAAGCACAATCAAAAAGGCAGCACATTTTGGAAGCACAATCAAAAAGGCAGCACATTTTGGAAGCAATCTCAAAAAAGGAAGCACATTTGGAAGCACCATCAACAAAAAGGCAGCACATTTGGAAGCACAAGTTACGAGAACTAAGTCTTAGTTAGAAATCAGAATACAAGAAATAAAAACATTAAATTTTTTAATTAAAATTATTTATTTTATTTCTTTACATTATACCAATACAAGTAAAACAAGCCATTATTGTATGTAGCCAGCTTTCCTCAGATCTTTGAGAATGAAGGATATTTATTTAATGCACGAATAGATTCCTGCACAAAGCGTGCCATGTAGAAATCTTAGCCGGTCAACCCATATGTTTGGATCTTTCCATGATGTGTAATCAATCTCTTCTACCACCATCTTACTCGCTTGTTTATTATAAATACTTTTAATGTCACAATCGTCCCAGTGATCATAATAAGCTTTATCTGATTTATTATAACACATCGTGTCCATTGTTTCGGTGTCAGGACACCGACACATTCTTCGATCATGTCAGCTTTTGGTGCTTTATCATAGTCTATGCCTTTGTCAACAGCCTCAGAGTCACTGTAGCAATCACCGTAGAAGGCATCGTCTTCACCCAGATTACCGTAAGAATTCGATATCGATGATGACGAAGTGTCTTCATCGTCTTCATGCTTCCTTTTTAGGAGTCCATCATTTTTACAAAGTAGGAAAGATCTACTTGAATTCGGCTGGAATTTATTCTAACTTTTCACTTTAAGTATTCTTCCATTGTCTTCATTCTTCCATAAATCATCATCGTCCTTCAATTTAAGTTCTTTGTCGAGATCGAAAGAGCCAGGAAAATTATTGTCGTAATGCAGCTCAATCTTCCGTAGTCTAGTAGATCCTTCGGTGTCCTCTAGCTTGTACACAGGCTTGGCGTTACAAGTTCTGTCATGTATTTTTAAGCTCTCTCTCCGCGTAAACGACTTGCTACATCGAACACAAAGTATCATATTGCGTAGTGGATTTTTAACGCAGTCATTCTTCTCGTGTTGTCTTCCATTCTTTCTCAAGATAAATTCTTTGCTGCAAAACTTACACTTGTGTTCTTTCGATACAGCAACAGATTCCGAATCAGGATTCATATCAGTTACTGAGACAAATTCCAGATGCCAAAAGAGTGTTTAAATTAGATCCATTACTTGAATAGATTTTTTTTCATATTTCATCAGCGAAAATTAATTTATCTTATGCAAAGGTACTTGTTGCAAGTAGTTCTGCTTTTCAACAACAGACGTCGCCACATGTTGCTTGCAGGTAAATAATATTTAGTTATTTTATGCGGGATGCGGGATGCTCACTAACGATCGCAAAAGAAGGTTGGCTTCGCTAGACTCCAAGGAGAAGGAAGTTCGTCCTTCCTGTTAGTGCTTCTTAGATTTCTCAGAGATTATTATTATTTGACTGAGTAATGATATATTTTTTTTTTAATTTCCACCTGATAAAAATATTGCAAGTGTTGATTAAGTAGGAGAAATGACTACTTAAATGTAACCTTGAATAAAATGACATGCCTCATTAAGTAAAAATTCCTTCATGCCGAGATCAATTTCTCATCTGTAACTAGAAGTACTCGGAGAAAACCATAGGATGTCTAGTCAGAAATAATCAGAAGCACTAAGAGAAAACCAACAAAATATTTTCAAGAATAACCGGGAGCACACGGAGAAAACCACCATAATTAAAAAAATTAATAATAAATAAATCAAAAACAAAAAAAATACAAAAAAACAAACAAAATCTGGCTTGTACTAGAACTCTAACTTCGCACGACAATAATAAGTTCACAAGCCAGCAGAATTTGTATTTTTGTATATTTTTGTTTTTATTTTTAATTTTTTTACTAATTTTTTTCTGTAATTTTATGATATCAAAGAAAACTTGTGGTAGTTTTCTCCGTGTGCTTCCGATTATTCTTGTCAATATTATGGTGGTTTTCTCCGTGTGCTCCTGATTATTCTTGACAATATTATGGTGGTTTTCTTCGTGTGCTCCTGATTATTCTTGACAATATTTTGATGTTTTTCTCTTAGTGCTTCTGATTATTCCTGACTAGACATCTCATGGTTTTCTCCGAGTGCTTCTGATTATTCCTGACTAAACATATGATGGTTTTCTCCGAGTGCTTCTGATTATTCCTGACTAGACATCTTATGGTTTTCTCCGAGTGTTTCTGTTTACAGATGAGAAATTGATCTTGGCTTGAAGGATTTTTTTACTTAATGAGGCATGTCATTTTATTCATAGTTACATTTAATTAGTATATTTCTGCTACTTAATCAACACTTGCAATATTTTTATAAGGTGGAATATAAAAAAAATATATCATTACTCAGTCAAATAATAATAATCTCTGAGAAATCAAAGAATCACTAACAGGAAGGACGAACTTCCTTCTCATTGGAGTCTAGCGAAGCCAACCTTCTTTTGCGATCGTTAGTGAGCATCCCGCATCCCGCATAAAATAACTAAATATTATTTACCTGCAAGCAACATGTGGCGACGTCTGTTGTTGAAAAGCAGAAATACTTGCAACGAGTACCTTTGCATAAGATAAATTAATTCTCGCTGATGAAATATGAAAAAAAATCTATTTAAGTAATGGATCTAATTATAAACACTCAGTTGGCATCTGGCATTAGTCTCTGTAACTAATATGAATCCTGATTCGGGATCTGTTGCTGTATCGAAAAAACACAAGTGTAAGTTTTGCAGCAAAGAATTTATCTTGAGAAAGAATGGAAGACAACACGAGAAGAATGACTGCGTTAAAAATCCACTACGCAATATGATACTTTGTGTTCGATGTAGCAAGTCGTTTACGCGGAGAGCGAGCTTAAAAATACATGACAGAACTTGTAACGCCAAGACTGCGTACAAGCTAGAGGACAACGATGGATCGACTAGACTAAGATAGAGTGAGCTGCATTACGACAATAATTTTCCTGGCTCTTTCGATCTCGACAAAGAACTTAAATTGAAGGACGATGATGATATATTGAAGAATGAAGACAATGGAAGGATCCTTAACATGAAAAGTGAGAATACATTCCAGCCGAAATCAAGTAGATCTTTCCTACTTTGTAAAAATGATGGACTCCTAAAAAGGAAGCATGAAGACGATGAAGACACTTCGTCATCATCGATATCAAACTCTATCGGTAATCTGGGTGAAGACGATGCCTTCTACGGTGATTGCTACAGTGACTCTGAGGTTGTTGACAAAGGCATAGACTATGATAAAGCACCAAAAGCTGACACGATCGAAGAATGCATCGGTGTCATGAGACCAAAACGATGGGCACGACGTGTTATAATAAATCAGATAAAGCTTATTATGATCACTGGGACGATTGTGATATTAAAAGTATTTATAATATACAAGCGAGTAAGATGGTGGTAGAAGAGATTGATTAAACGTCATGGAAAGATCCAAACATATGGGTTGACCGGCTAAGACTTCTACATGGCTCGCTTTGTGCAGGAATCTATTCGTGCATTAAATAAATATCCTTCATTCTCAACGACTTGAGGAAAGCTGGCTATATACAATAATGGCTTGTTTTACTTGCATTTGTATAATGTAAAGAAATAAAATAATTAATTTTAATTATAAAAATTTTTATGTTTTTATTTCTTGTATTCTGATTTCTAACTAAGACTTAGTTCTCATAACTAGTGCTTCCAAATGTGCTGCCTTTTTGTTGATGGACCTTCCAAATCTGCTTCCTTTTTTGATGGTGCTTCCAAAATGTGCTGCGTTTTTGTTGATGGTGCTTCCAAATGTGCTTCCTTTTTTGAGGTAGCTTCCAAAATGTACTGCCTTTTTGATTGTGCTTCAAAAATGTGCTGACCTTTTTGATTGTGCTTACAAAAAGTGCTGTCTTTTTGATGGTTTTCCAAAATGTGCTGCCTTTTTGTTGATGGTGCTTCAAATTGTGCTTCCTTTTTTGATGGTGCTTCCAAATGTGATACCTTTTTTGATGTTGCTTCCAAATGGGTTTCCTTTTTTGATGGGGCTTCCTTTTTTGATGGTGGTTCCAAAATGTGCTGCCTTTTTTGTTGATGGTGCTTCCAAATGTGCTTCCTTTTTTGAGGTTGCTTCCAAAATGTGCTGCCATTTTGATTGTGCTTCTAAAATGTGCTGACCTTTTTGATTGTGCTTCCAAAAAGTGCTGTCTTTTTGATGTTTTTCCAAAATGTGCTGCTTTTTTGTTGATGGTGCTTCCAATTGTGCTTCCTTTTTTGATGGTGCTTCCAAATGTGCTTCCTTTTTGATGGTTTTCCAAAATGTGCTGCCTTTTTGTTGATGGTGCTTCCAAATGTGCTTCCTTTTTTGATGGTGCTTCCAAATGGGCTTCTTTTTTTTGATGGTGCTTCCAAAATGTGCTGCCTTTTTTGTTGATGGTGCTTCCAAAATGTGCTTCCTTTTTCAATGGTGCTTCGAAATGTGCTGCCTTTTTAATTGCGCTTCCAATATGTGCTGCCTTTTTGTTGCTGGTGCTTCAAAAATGTGCTGCCTTTTTGATGATGGTATTGCCTTTTTGATGGGATTCTTGGTCCTCTTGTAAGCGTAAAAACATGATATGTTGGTTTTATTGAATTTAATTAGCTGACGATGAGGAAGGTCGTGAGGTTCAGAAATAACTGGTCTATACGTCTGACATTGATTATGACCCGGTTTCGTTGTCCAGAGACAATTGGTCTGTATGCATGGTTTTTAACATGAACGTTTTAGTGGTTATAAATACAATATAGCACTTGTCATGCATTGTTACATAAGACACTATAAAACCTAGAGTGCATGGTAAAAAAATTAAAACCGAACCTGGTGAGCATGGTTACAAAATAAACTATAGCACCTGGCATCATGGTTACAGAAGAGATTAAAGCACATTACGTACATGGTTACAGAATTCACTTTAGAACCTAATTTACATGGTTACAGATACATTACCGAAACTAGTAATCATAGTTACAGAATAAACTAAAGAATCTGGAGTGCATTATTACAGAATTAACTATAGCACCAGGTGTGCATGGTTACAGAATACAATATCGTCTGGGCGTGCATAGTTACCGGTTACATAAAACACATGGCATGCATGGTTTAATAATACACTATAGCACCTGGTGTGTATTGTTATAGAACAAACTATTACATTGGACATGCACAGTTACAGGCTAAACTATCACACTAGCGTGCATTATTACAGAAGAATCCATAAATACGTGAATGCATGATGTCCATTGCGTGTCCTGTGCGTACTGTGTGTCCAGTTTGGAATGTGTGTCCTTTGCATGTCCTGTGGGTGTATTGCGTGTGTACAGTTTATTGTGTTCATTGTGTGTCAAGTGTGAATATTGTGTGTTCATTGAGTGTCCTGTGTGTGTATTGCGTTTTCATTGCATGTCCAGTGTGTACTGTGTGTCCATTGCGTGTCATGTGTGTGTGTTTTATTCGCTTTTCTTTTTTCTAACTTGCTTTCTTATTTGAATGTGCTTCCTTTTTGACGAATGTGCTGCCTTTAGTCGAATGTGCTTCTAAATTAGCTTCCTTTTTTAATGTGCTTCAAAATAGACTTACTTTTATGAATGTGCCTCCAATTTTACTTTCTTTTTTTTTTCCAAATGTGCTTCCAAATGTGATTCTCTTTCGCTAACTGTCATTCCGATTGTGCCTCCTTTTCGTTGATCTGCTTCCGATTATACTTCCTTTTCGTTGATTTTCCTTCCTATTGTCTTTCAATTTTTTTTAAGTTGCTTCCAAATGTGCTTCCTATTTTGTTTGTGCTTCAAATGTGCTGATTTTTTTAATGTGTTTCCGATTGTGCTTCCAAATGTGCTTCCTTTTTGTCGAATGTGCTTCTAAATGTGCTTCATTTTTTATTGCGCTACTAAAATTTCCTTTTTTTTTTTTTTGCGTTGAGCTTTATTTTTGGCGAATTAGCATTGACAAGTCTGTACTCAGGACATGATTGGTCTCGTGGTTCAGAGACGTCTCCTGAGCCAACGAGACAAAAATTTTAAGCAGTTCATGAAGAAAATTATGTGCATAGGCCAAGAGTCTTCAAACCCAGAGATAATTCTCGTCTATACTCGACAAACATTTTAAACAGGTCGTGTTCAGCATCTAGATTATAGACCAGAGGTCGAGCCTTAAGCTTGTGCCAGAAAATACCAAAACATGCTACTAATAGGGCTTAATATTATTTGGTGTGAGATGGCATCATCAGCCACAACAACATGTGGGACTGGCATTTTTCACTTCAAGGAAGAGGACGACTTATAGCAAATTAAGAGCTCTATCAAGTACAGCTTCTGAAAGCGTACTTTTACGAAACACTCTAGCATCATTCATGCAGTCATTTACGCTTATGTTTACGTATAGGACAAGAATAAGTGCCAAAAGTACAATGCTATCATGACCTTTATAAGTAGTTTATGTAGTACCCTTTCATACTGCCAGGAGTCTTACTGTTGATATGTTTCCCTTCGAATTCACCGATACAGTGCTTGCCTCATACTTTTATAGCCATAAGCTACTACTTCTCATTCAGCAAGAGTAGTAGACATCTACAAAAAAGATGCATTATATTGACAACAAATAAATTTGTGAATAAACTGGTATGAGATACAAATCTGAAATGAAAGTCAACATTTTAGAGAGGTTTTCAAAACATCCGAAAATCCGATTCCCTCATTTTTTAGTTTTTGGAAAATTATGAGTAAACCATTGTGTCTACACGTGTCGTTATGTACTTGGAATAAAGTTAAATATATTTTCTACAACTTTCACTTCTGACAATTTTCCTCGTAGGATCAGTATGTTCCCCCATATTTGGCTAGAAATGTGACCCAAAACTTAAAATGGACAGCATTAAGCAGAAAGGAACCAACCCTCAAAATTGAAATTTTTAGGTTAAAACATTCCTTGGATGCAGAACATCACATTACACATTTTATTAAAAAGAACCAACCCATAAGTGGCTTGATAAAATTTTTATTCTACCTTGAATATTATACTGAAATGTATCTGCTCTTACAACATTCAGCTGAATGGAACCATGTTTGGTTCTGTTTAACTTAATGCAAAAAATTTCTTCATATGTTGCAGCAAAAAGAATCAGGATTAGTTGGTTCTTTTTTGTTGAATAAATGTTGGTACTACCTGTGTTCAGATGTTTGCACCAAGTGAAGTTTGTTCCTTTGTGTGAATAGTGTTTATACTTAGTTATTGTTACAGTATTATTTTATGCACCAATATATTATTATAATTACTTCAGTGTGCTACATTAATGATGTCAAGAGGAAAAATAATGACAGAATTGGCCAAGAAATTAATTGAAGGTAAGGTTCTAAAAAGTTATACCATTTACATCTATATTGACATTATAACTTTCTAGAAAATGCTCATATTATGTTAAGGTACTGTTTGTTGTAGTATATAACAGCTGTAATTGTTTTATGCATGACATATTAAAATAATTTAATAAAAAATTAAACATTTAAATGCTAACAATATTGCAGTAAGTATAGAGGTAATATTAGTCATTAGAATAAGTTAAAACATAATGGGAATTAATTTAATCCTAATGGCTGTACCATTTTTGACATGTTAAATTGTTCAAAAGAAATATAAATGTTTTTTTTTTTTTTGCATTGTTAGGTAACAATATTAGAAATACTGCCTGTTCATTGTTTCTTTTTCAGCAGAAAAATTGGATGTTCCAGAGAAAATTCTTCCTGCTGTGTTAAAACCATCTGATATTTACAGACGAAACCAAGGTCTTTTAAATGATAGAACTGAAAAACCAGCTGATTTTGAAATCACAGCAGACCTACTGCCTAATATTGACATAACACCAAAACCACCAGACCTGGTAGCAACTCCAGCCTCAGACATGCCTCAAGGAACAGAAACAGATGCTGTAGACATTTGCCCAACACCATTATTAAATTCTGTTAGTGAAGGTAAGAATACAATATTTTGGTTTATTTACACACACACTACAATCAACCTTGAAAATTTCCTTACATTTGTTTCATGTTAACATTTTCCATAAATGTTTCAGATAAACAGAATAACGAATGGCTAGCCACATCGGAGTGACCATCTTCCAGATGTTCTACAAAGGGATCACCTTTCATCAATATTGGGAAATGAAGACCAACCCTCTGCAGTGGAAATGATATTACCAGTATCAGAACTTCAAAGACATACAATAGATTTTTCCACAGAGATTCTACCTGAAATACCTGATGTTCCTATTGTGCTGTACCAAGAACCCATCTCAATATGCGAAACCCCGTGCAACAATGATTCATTTGACTATTCTGTATTAGCAAACACCTCAGATAGGCCTAACATTTCAGAAATAGAATATGATAAAGCATCATATATTGGCAACAGAGAAAACACCAATAGTAATCTTTCTCCTGAATGTCCCGATGACCCTGACTGGCAGATCGTCCATGAAGAAACGGTTGATAATAATGAACTGACCAACCAAAACAACACAGACGTGATAGATGGTGATACGGATGGAAATGTATCACAGAAGAAAAGAAGTGGAAGAAAAAGAAAAAATGAAAATCAAACCAAAAAAATAGCCAAACAAAAGAGAAACAGCAATGAAGATTTTTATAACTACAAGGGACAACTTGTACAAAGAAAACTTTTCAGAGATTTTGAATGTAAATGTATCCGGAAATGTCACAGCCTTGTAAGTACAGCCACCAGGAATGAAGAGTTCAACAAGTTTTGGAAACTGGGAGATTATAATTCACAAAACATGTACATTGGCGCTTGTGTAAAAGAAGTTGGGAAGAAACGTCAATATACAAGCAGTACATCCAAAAGAAATTTCTCAAGAGTGTATACTATCAGAACTATACCTGTGTGCCGAGAAACATTCACAGAAACATTTCAAATCTCCAGCAAAAGGGTGAACACTGCATTATGCAAACTAAGATCAGATGACTTGCTGGACAAGCGAGGAAAAAAACAAGGTGGTTTAAACAAAGTCAGTGATAAAAAAATGGAAGAGGTTATGGCTCAGATAAACAAAATACCTCGATACAAATCCCATTATAGAAGAGCGAATACTGATGCTGAGTTTCTTCCACCAGAGATGACATTACAAAAAATGTACGATCTTTACTTGCAAGAAAAAACTGAGCAATGGGTGAATGAGGGAGGAGATGAAGAGAAAGTTATAGAATTGAATGAAGCTAATGAATATAAGAAAAAAGAAATTATTAAAGAAATAGATGCAGTCAGCTTCTCCACATATAGAAGAATATTCTTAACGAAGTTTGACTTGAAATTTAAGAGTTTGAAAAAAGATACTTGCAAGACATGTGATGCATTTGCTGCCAGATCAAGCACTGTAACTGGGAAGGAGAAAAAAGAAATTGAAGATGCTCACAACAACCACAAAGATATTTGGATGAATGCACGCCTTCAGTTAAGAAAGGACACAGAAGAAGCACAACAAGACATTTCTTCTGAATGCTTAACATTTGACTTAGAGAAAACTTTACCACTTCCAAGAATACCAGCAAATATTATATTCTATAAAAGACAGTTATGGGTTTATAATGCTGGTGTTCATTCGTGTAAGACAGGAACTGGATACTGCTATGTGTGGGTTGAAAACCAAGCTGGAAGGGGAGCACAAGAAATAGGATCTTGTCTCATAAAACATATACAGAATCATGTTGGAAACAATATAAAACATCTAGTTTTATGGAGCGATTCTGCTGGCGGACAAAACCGAAACATAAAGATTGTATTAATGTTGAAAGCCTGTTTGGAGGACCATCCCTCATTACAAAGTGTTACTCTGAAGTTTTTACTTTCTGGCCACAGTTTTTTGCCTAATGATGCAGACTTCAGTGACATTGAATGTGCTCTGAAGCACGTCCAAAGATTGTATCTGCCTGCTGAATATATAGAAGTCATGAAGAAGTGTAGAAGGAAGAAACCTTTCATTGTTAACAAAATGCAGTCTCGTGATTTCTTTGGTACAGAAAAATTGGAAACAATGGTTGTCAATCGCAAAGTTACCCAAGAGAAAGAGAAAATTAACTGGCTAAACATCAGAGAAATAAAAATAATGAAGGAAGAGCCTCTAAAAATATTTACTCGAACTGATTTCCAGTCTTCGTATTCTGTAGTTGATCTCGAGAAGAAACCAACGAAAGGAAGACAAGTTCAACAGTTTAGTTACAGGAGTTGTCTTGTACCTATGTGGGTTGGTGGTAAAGATATTGCTGCTCCAAAGCTTAAGGACTTAAAATCAATAATGTCTCTAATCCCAAATGATGCCAAAGAGTTTTATCGTTCATTAACTGGAAGTAGGTCTGTGGAAGACGATATAGATGGTTTCTGCGCACCTTTGGATTTCGAAACAATAAAATGTGTGATTAAAAACTAAATAAAACCGTGATTACGGAACTGCATTATGTGCGATTTTGTAAAAATTTGAATTTAAAAACACAAGAAACTAATTGATTATAGAATTTTAAAAATTATTAATGTGTTTGTTTACTTTAGTATTTAGAAACGAATGTAAATCTGATATAGAGTAGAAAAATTTCTGTATTTACATGATGATGAGAGATTGTGTTTTAACTAATGTTTAATTCACAAACTATTCTCTGTAGTGATTTTTCAATTATTTTCTTATATTTTATTAATGAGTATTATGTTCTGTTCGGCTGCGATTGTGCACTTCCTTGGCTAGTAAATAATTCAGAGAAAGGAACCAACAACTTGGTAACTTTCTGCTTTACAAATGTAGGTTTTTATTGAATTAAAGCAGAAAGGAACCAACCCACAATATTTGACAATAACTAAATAATTATTTAATGTACCAAAATGATTTTAGTTTGTAAAAAAAATAATAAATGTATGTAATTATATGCACAAAAATGAAATATTTATGAAATTTCCTTGATTTACAGCTTACTGTTAACTTTCACTCCATTTTTCTCGAAATGGGTTTTATGTGGCTTGGTTCCTTTCTGCTTAATATGGTCCAAATTACACTCTTTGGAAAAAATAACCTATTTTTGAAGAGATGTATCTTGAGTACTAACGGAAAAACAGAGCTGCAGTTAAGCTCAAATTGTGGTACATTTAGTCTTTTTAAAAAACGGCAAGAGTGAGTTTTTCGCTATCACATATACTGTTGAAATTATAAGCGAAATCCAAACAAAGTGCGAAAATGTTGCTGTTTTTTTCGCGAATATCTGAAAACGCACCAGGAAATTTTGATGGATAAATTCATTTTCGGTTTCATCACCCCAAAAAACATAAGGAGTGTTAATAAAACCGACTACTGGATATTTTTGAAACGAGATCCTATTTTTGACACCGTTTGTCTGGGTTAATAGTGTATGTTGTATTAAAGTTTTGTTTTGAGTTTTAGAATAATTGATT